>NC_092344.1:124812481-125523068 GCF_963676685.1 Mytilus edulis
TATGTATCTATATGACAAATTATATGGATTTTGAGTACTTTTATGTGAAAAAAATAGCAAAAAAAGCTACTTCCGGTTTTCTAAAGGTCACTTCCGGTAGCCATTTTTCAAGGTCATTTGTCACTTAACCTTTTGTATAAGGTCAAATGTCTTTATAATGAACTTAATTGAAGTTGTAATCAAATAACTTTATATCAAGACATTTCAGGGGCAATAACTCCTATAAGATGCCATTTAATTGTATAAGACTAAATGTAGCATATCTTTATTTCAATAAAGCAGACATTTAGCACTTGTTCTTTTTGATGTATCTTTCAAAGTGTCGGAGAAAATGCAAAAACAAGCAAAATTCACAATTGAAAACTTGACCTTGACCTTTGACCTTGACCCCATTTTTTTAGTTAGGACCTCTGGGCCTCAAATAAAAACATTCCAGGGTTATACGGTTAACTGTTTATGAGTTAAAAAAACATACCGACAAATTTATTTTGTAAAGGTAGATAACTCCTATAAAATTTCATCGAATCGCTTCGATCCAAATACGCCAAAAATTACTGAGGATGTAACGAACAATTTGTAAAAAGAATTTTGTCGCTATCTTGTTTTGTTACGAAGGAGATGCACACAGAGGGTAAACAGTGAAAAGGGAGATAACTCTTACATAGATAATGGTTCCGCTTAGCAGGGTGAAATTTAAAAGCGCATAAACTATACGATACTATATGAGAAATATCTAAGCGACATATTGCGAAACAAACATTTTGCGCAAGAACAAAATTTGGCGGAAGAAAAAAATAAAAAAAATAATAATAATCAGAACAAAAACAATAAGTCTTTCCACAGAAAAGTGGAAAGACTTAATTAAAAACCAATTGTTCAGAGAACAATTGAAAGTCTTTCCACACCAAAGAAATTATGATAAGAAGGTAGTTTCTTCATACTGAGGCGATAAATGATGGTTAAATTATCTTTTTGAGTGTTATAAGGGAGATAATATGCTACTTCTGGTGAAATAAATGTCACATCCGGTCTCATATGATAGATTCTTTCACACTGATTCCAAAAATATATAGTTTCTATATACTTTTGCTTGTAGAATGGTAGATAATTGGCCACTTCCGGTTTGTTGGAAGTCATTTTTAGTCTTCGGTAATCAGTTTTTGTATCTATATGTTAAAATATATGGATTCTGAGTACTTTTTTGTGAAAAAAATGCAAAAAAAACTACTTCCGGTTTTCTCAAGGTCACTTCCGGTAGCCATTTTTCAAGGTCATTTGTCACTTAACCTTTTGTTTAAGGTCAAATGTCTTTATAATGAACTTACTTGAAGTTATAATCAAATAACCTCATATCAAGACATTTCAGGGGCAACAACTCCTATAAAATGCAATTTGATTGTATAAGACTAAATGTAGCATATCTTCATAACTATTAAGCAGACATTTTGCACTTGTTCTTTTATATGTATCTCTCTTAGTGAGGGAGAAAATGCAAAAACAAGTAAAAGTCACAATTGAGAATTTGACCTTGACCTTTGACCTTGACCTCATTTTCTAAGTTAAGACCTAGGGGACTCAAATAAAAACATTCCAGGCTTATACAGTTAATTGTTTATGAGTTAAATAAACATACCGACAAATTTATTTGGTAAAGGTAGATAACTTCTATAAAATTTCATCGAATCGCTTCGATCCAAATTAGCCAAAAATTCCTGAGGATTTGACGAACAATGTGTAAAAGGAATTTTGTCGATATCTTTTTTTGTTACGAAGGAGATGCACACAGATGATAAACAGTGAATAGGGAGATAACTCTCACAAAGAAAATGGTTCGGCTTAGCAGGGTGAAATTTAAAAGCGCTTAAACTATACAATTTAATATGAAAAATATCTAAGCGACATATTGCGAAACAAACATTTATCGCAAGAACAAAATTTGGCGGAAAAAAAAATAATAATCAGAAGAAAAACAATAAGTCTTTCCACAGAAAAGTGGAAAGACTTAATAATCAGAACAAATACAATAAGTCTTTTCACAAAAAAGTGAAAAGACTTAATAATTTAAACCTAAAATATTTGTTAGCTGTGGATATTATATACAGTCTATATATATATTGTCTGTGGTTCTTCAATAAAGTTTGAATAAATTGTCTGCAGTTGTTTGATACATACTATGTTAATTGTCTGTATATGAATAAAGAGATATGAGTATGTTTACCCGTTAAACAACTATCCACCAAAGTTTGAATGAGTGGATGGTAGCAATTATTGACAACCATACAGAATTCTACATTGAGAAAAAAAAACCATACCATATTCTCAGCTTTTAAAGGCATTAGCATGAAAAAAATGAATTAATTCCATAGAGAAAACTAATTAATGCCTTACTTTATAGCAAAAAAATAACAAAAATGACAGACATGAACCAACAGCCACTGAACTTCAATGTCCTTACTTGGGAAAGGCACACCGATAGTGTAGTTATAAGATACCCTCTGCATATATTGTCTGTGGTTGTTAGATATAGTATGAATATGTTGTCTTTGGTTCTTAGATACAGTGTGAAGATGTTGTCTGTGGTTCTTAGGTACAGTCTGTATATTGTATTTGGTTTCTAGATACAGTGGGTAGATGTTGTCTGTGGTTGCTAGATACAGTGTGTATAATTTTATGTTTGTCTGTGGTTGCTATATACAGTGTGTATACGTTGTTTGTAATTGTTAGAAACAGTGTGTATATGTTGCATGGGATTGCTAGGTATAGTGTGTATATGTCGTCTGTGGTTCTTAGATACAGTGAGAAGATGCTGTCTGTGGTTCTTAAATACAGTTTGTGTATTGGTCTTTGGTTTCTAAATACAGTGTGTATATGTTTCTATGGTTGCTAGATATAGTAAGTATATGTTTGTCTGTGGTTGCTAGATACAGTGTGTATATGTTGTCAGTAATTGCTAGACACAGTGTGTATATGTTGCCTAGGATTGCTAGATATAGTGTGTATATGTTGTCTGTGGTTGCTAGATACAGTGTGTATACGTTGTTTGTAATTGTTAGAAACAGTGTGTATTTGTTGCATGTGATTGCTAGGTATAGTGTGTATATGTCGTCTGTGGTTCTTAGATACAATGAGAAGATGCTGTCTGTGGTTCTTAAATACAGTTTGTGTATTGTCTTTGGTTTCTAAATACAGTGTGTATATGTTTCTATGGTTGCTAGATACACAAAGATAGATTTTTGAGGCTACGTCTTGTCCATTTATTTTTCATGAAACAAAGCAGAATCAATTATAATTTTACCCATCAAATATTGCTTGTTACAATTACTATGAAGATTCCAAACTTCTCTTGACGTACACTTTTAATTTGAATAATCTCTTATGACACTCACACATATTGGTTTAAATAGCTACATATATTCTACCAGAAGATCTAAATACATCATACAACACTCATAGAATGTATCAAATAGTCATATACCTTATACCTCAATGTCTAATTGTCTCATACAAAACTTACAGATTGTACTAAATAACACAATTAGGTCAAATTACCACTTGCAACACTTATAGACTATACCAAATAACCTTATACCTTATAATATACCATAAGGTCCAATTACAAGTACATCATACAACACTTACAGATTTATCAAATGACCGTATATATGTATTAATTACACTAAATCAATTCGATGGTGGATGCGTACTGATTGAAAAATTAGTCTTGGATGCATGATTGTTTTATTTTATATAAGTTGATATAGACTTTGAATAAGTACCGGTAACTACGATCGAGCGCTCTCAGATCTGTACTAAGTGTCTTTATATGTTGTTGAGATGTACAACACCCGGTCACGTTCACGTTGTGTTGTTATATTCATATCTATGAGTATCATCTTTTTCAACTGATTTTCACAGTTCGTTCTTATGTTGTACTGTTACACCACAGTTACAGGTAAGGGGAGGGTTAGATTCCCGCTAACATTTTTAACCCCGCCACATTCTGTGTTTATGTGCCGGTTCCAAGTCAGGTGCCTGTTATTCAGTGATTGTCGTTTTTGTTGTGTTACGTATTAGTTTTTCTTTCACTTTTGTTTGTACATTAATTATGCCGTTAGTTTTTTATTTGTATGAATTGTATAAAATTTGTGATTTCGGGGGCCTTTTATAGCTGACTATGCAGTTCTAGGCTTTGTTCATTGTTGAAGGCCGTACGTTAACCTATAGCTATCAATTTCTGTGTCATTTGGTCTCTTGTGGAGAGTTTTCTCATTGGCAATCATACCACATGTTCTTTTTATATATATATTCCTTTTTTTGCTGAACTAGTATACATTATTTTAGGGGCAAACTGATGCCCGCCTCCAGATGTTGGATTTTTTCTATTAGTTTACGACACATCTGTTGTCTTTTTGACACATTCCCTGTTTCTACATAACCGCCTTTCTAGATTTACCTATCAAACATAGACAACATATACAAAATATATCTAAAACCTACAAACAGCATATACTGGCTCTGTCCAACAGACAACATATACACAATGTATCTAGCAATCACAGTCAATATATACACAGAATGCATATAACAACCACAGACAATATAAACAGACAGTATCTAAAACCAACAGATAGCACATACTGGCTTTGTCTTACAAACACAGATAAAATATACACACTGTATCTAGAAACTACAGACAATATCCAAAGACTGTGTCTTAGAACCACAGATAATATACACAGAATGCATCTATCAACCATAGACAATATAAACAGACTGCATTTAACAACCACACACGACATATACTTACTATATCTAGCAACTATAGACAACATATACACACTGTATCTAGCAACCACAGACATCATATACCCATTGTATCTAGAACCAAAGACAATATACAGACTGTATCTTAGAACCACAGACAACATATTCACACTGTATATAAGAACCACAGACGACATATACATACTATATCTAGCAGCCACAGCCAAACATATACAAACTGTATCTAGCAACCACAGACAACATATACCCACTGTATCTAAAAACCAAAGACAATATACAGACTGTACCTAAGAACCACAGACAACATCTTCACACTGTATCTAAGAACCACAGACAACATATACATACTATATCTATATTATAACAACCACAGACAATATATGCAGAGGGTATCTTATAACTACACTATCGGTGTGCCTTTCCCAAGAAAGGACACTGGAGTTCAGTGGTTGTTGCTTCATGACTGTCATATTTGTTATCTGTTTTGCTTTAAAGTTAGACATAAGTTTTCTCTATTGAATTGTTTCATTTTTGCATGTTAATGCCTTTAAAAGCCGAGTATATGGTATGGTTTTTTTTTCTCATTGTTGAATTCTGTATGGTTGTCAATAATTGCTACCATCCACTCATTTAAACTTTGTTGGATAGTTGTTTCATGGGTAAACATACCATATATCTTTATTCATATACAGACAATTTACATAGTCTGTATCAAACAACTACAGACAATGCATACAAACTCTATTGAAGAACCAAAGACAATATATATAGAATGTATATAATAACCACAGCTAACAAATATTTTAGGTTTATATAATTTTATTAGTTGTTTATAAATACATGTATGTGTATACTCTATAAAGATTAGAATTGTAACAAAAATGTGTTTAATACCTTTGTTTCTGCTATTACCTATATTATCTAAAACTAATTTGTGTTTGTAAATATGCCTTTACCTCAAATTATGTTTTTAATATGACAAGTGATGGCCTCATTAAGTATTAAGCTTATATAATCAAAACCTAAAATAGTCCTTTTGCTAATGTGACATATATTCAGATAATTTACAAAATATTATGGATAATATGGGCTCACACCTTGTTCTAGTAATCAGTAAGCATTTCTAAGCAAATTATTGAAATTAATGATAATGATTTTCATTCGTTATTGAAATATAAGCATAAACATTTACAAACTATCTCTGGTATTGATTTTATTGTTATCCTCAATCATGCTTCGTTAAAGATGTTTGTATCATATTCTAAAAATAATATACATGTATACTATTAGTTTATGTATTTTTTAATGTTATTTAAGCAGAATTTCTATCTACCATCTGTTTAATCCAATGAAATCTAAAATGAGAGCTTCAAGAAAATTTTCATGGATTATCTAAACATTCTAAAAATATGCATTACATTTTCATAATAGGTAGTTTTTCCATATCATCATTATATAATAAACACCTTGTAAATAGTTCCTATAATTAAAGGTATCAAAAGTATATATTTTTTATATATATATTTATGTACAGTGCCTAGGAAAAATTTAAATGTTCATGTATTACAGAATGTTAAAACTTTTTTTTGTATTGTTCAGTTATTCTGCTCAAATCATCTGTGTGTTAACTCCTTGAGGTCTTAGGTGAACTTTTGCATAGTAGATGTGAACCAACCTGAAATATAAAATCATTATGTTAGAATTCGTAAGCTCTCATTAATTCTTGTAGTACTTAAACTATCATCTTTCAAAGATGTCAGACGAACCAAATTACATTTTGAAAAGAAAGTATAGAATAGGAATTTGGTGCATGAGTCATGAGTCAGTTCTTAAAAGAGCAAATTCTCTACAACTCATTACTACTGTATAGCAGTTGACCACATTCTGTCACATAGATTCTGGCCAAAATGTGATTCTTTTGTTCATGCATGATCTTGTAGAATTTAAATTATTGACAAGCAAGAGGTTTTGTGAGTTGATACATATCTTTTCATCCATTTAGCAGACCGTTTTTTTTATTCATGTATATTAATCATTGAGTGATAGATTTCTCTTTGAATAGATCTAAAGGTCCCAGTGATAGTATAAAGAGGCTAATAACTATTGTATTTTTTCAATTAGTAATAGAACAGATAAATGTATAAATACCTTGACCAATAGGAGATGACCCTATGGAAAAGTTCCATTAGATTCTCAATAAGATCAACATTACATTCTTGTATAGAATGACATTAATCACTATAGGTTTCCTTGCCACATATTTTATAATGGATATATTTTCTCATGTTGGAAATATATTAAAGAGTAGGTTAAGAAATGTCTTTTATGACCATTGTTAAAAGCTGAAAGTGTTTCAAATTGATGATTACATGTGTAAGTATTAAAACATTACACTTTTTGTTGATCTTGGAATACAGAACTATGCCTAAGAAACTTCAGTTATGTATAATAGAGGTTGATGTTAAAGTGGACAAATGGTCAGGATTGCAACCACTATTATAAGCCTAGGAAACATAAATAGCAGGGCCTTGCAGATTTAATTTTCAAGCAAGATATTTGAATCATATTTCATTGGTCACAACAAACATGATCAGAAAAATCTATTTTGCTGATAAATTGGCTCCATTTGTTTTTGTGATTTAATTATCATGTTTGTATTGATCTGATGATTTTAGCAATTTATCAGCTTAATATTTTCATTTGTTATTTAAGGTTTTGTTCATTGTTGAAGGCTGAACAGTGACCTTAAGTTCCTTACCTTCAATGTCACTTAGTCTCTGGTGGCAATCATACCAAATCTTTTTATATTGATATCTTTGTTTCTGGTCCAACAACCTATGGGTTTATAGAGAAAAAGGAAAATTTTAATTTTAACTTATGGTAGTCTAAATTAACACATGGAACACATGCATTGATATTGTCTATATACATACCGGCATCTAAATTATCTGGTGTGACCTTACAGAGTGTGTCCAAATCCTTGACACTGTGAACATGGTGAATTTGTTAACTGAGAATGAATGCAACAAGTCATCTGGAAATCTAAAGACAGAAAAATAATTGAATTCAATATAACAAATATTATAGGAAACGGTAAAAATTGTATTGACATGGATATTGGATTTTGTGGTTTTACAAAAGTTTTCACACGAGCCTTATAAGGTTCTTAGATATAGGATATATGTTTTGTCTATGATTCTTAGATATAGGCTACATGTATTGTCTATGGTTCTTAGATATAAAGGCTATATGTATTGTCTATGGTTCTTAGATATAAAGGCTATATGAATTGTCTATGGTTCTTAGAAAAGTCTACATGAATTGTCTATGATTCTTAAGTTCAGTCTTTGTGTATTGTCTATGGTTCTTAGGTTCAGTCTATGTGTATTGTCTTTGGTTATTATGTAGTCTATATGTATTGTCTATAGTTCTAAGATAAAGGATATATATAATGTCTATAGTTCTTAGGAAGATTCTGTATGTATTGTCTATGGTTCTAAGGAAAAGTCTATGTATTGTTTTTGGTTCTTAGATATAGTATACTGTATATGTATTGTCTGTGGTTCTTATGTATAGGCTACATGTATTGTCTATGGTTCTTAGGTAGAGTCTATATGGATAGTATATGATTCTTAGGTTCAGTCTGTATGTATTGTCTATGGTTCGTAGATATAGTATATATGTATTGTCTGTGGTTCTTATATATAGGCTACATGTATTGTCTATGGTTTTTAGGTTTAGTCTATATGTATTGTCTGTGGTTCTAAGGTTCAGTCCATATGTATTGTCTGTGGTTCTTAGGAAGAGTCTATATGTATAGTCTATGGTTCTTAGGTTTAATTTATGTGTATTGTCTATGATTCTTAGGTTAAGTCTATATGTATTGTCTGTGGTTCTTATGTTCAGTCTATATGTATTGTCTGTGGTTCTTAGGTAGAATCTATATGTATAGTCTAAGGTTCTTAGTTTTAATTTATGTGTATTGTCCATGGTTCTTAGATTTAGTCTATATGTATTGTCTATGGTTCTTAGGTTTAGTATATATGTATTGTCTGTGGTTCTAAGGTTCAGTCTATATGTATTGTCCATGGTTCTTAGGTTTAGTATATATGTATTGTCTATGGTTCTTAGGTTTAGTCTATTTGTATTGTCTGTGGTTCTTAGGTTAAGTCTATATGTATTGTCTGTGGTTCTTAGGTTCAGTCTATATGTATTGTCTGTGGTTCTTAGGTAGAGTCTATATGTATAGTCTATGGTTCAAAGGTTTAATTTATGTGTATTGTCTATGGTTCTTAGGTTTAGACTAAGAGTATTGTCTATTGTTCTTAGGTTTAGTCTATATGTATTGTCTTTTGTTCTTAGGTTTAGTCTATATGTATTGTCTGTGGTTCTTAGGTTCAGTGTATATGTATTGTCTGAAGTGGCAATCACTCCACATCTTTTAATTTCTTTACCTATGTTTCTTGTCCAAAAACATTTGGGTTTGAACAGAAAAAGGAAAATTTTAACCTTAAATGATGGGGGTATAATTTAAAGCATGGAACGCTTACCAATTCCAAACATTAAACAATATTGATTTTGTCTTTATACATACCAGTATCTAATACATCTGATGTGACCTTACAGAGTGTGGCCAAATCCTTTAAAATGTGAATTTGTTAGCTGAGAATTAATGAACCAAGTCTCTTTGAAATCTGAAGACAGAAAAGTAATTGAAATCAATGTAACAAATATTATCGGTAATGGAAACATTATATTTACATGGATATTAAACTTTGTGGTTCAACAAAAGTTTTCATACATAATTACTTAAAAAGTTTAAATATGTGATTTACTTGTATTGTCTATGGTTCTTAGGTAGAGTCTATATGGATAGTCTATGATTCTTAGGTTCAGTCTGTATGTATTGTCTATGGTTCTAAGGAAGAGTCTATATGTATAGTCTATGGTTCTTAGGTTTAATTTATGTGTATTGTCTATGATTCTTAGGTTAAGTCTATATGTATTGTCTGTGGTTCTTAGGTTTAGTATATATGTATTGTCTGTGGTTCTTAGGTTTAGTCTATATGTATTGTCTGTGGTTCTTAGGTGAAGTCTATATGTATTGTATGTGGTTCTTAGGTTTAGTCTATATGTATTGTCTGTGGTTCTTAGGTTTAGTCTATATGTATTGTCTGTGGTTCTTAGGTTCAGTCTATATGTATTGTCTGTGGTTCTTAGGTAGAGTCTATATGTATAGTCTATGGTTCAAAGGTTTAATTTATGTGTATTGTATATGGTTCTTAGGTTTAGACTAAGAGTATTGTCTATGGTTCTTAGGTTTAGTCTATATGTATTGTCTTTTGTTCTTAGGTTTAGTCTATATGTATTGTCTGTGGTTCTTAGGTTCAGTGTATATGTATTGTCTGTAGTGGCAATCACTCCACATCTTTTAATTTCTTTACCTATGTTTCTTGTCCAAAAACATTTGGGTTTGAAGAGAAAAAGGAAAATTTTAACCTTAAATGATGGGGTATAATTTAAAGCAAGGAACATTTACCACGTCCAAACATTAAACAATATTGATTTTGTCTATATACATACTATCACATACCAGTATCTAATACATCTGATGTGACCTTACAGAGTGTGGCCAAATCCTTTAAAATGTGAATTTGTTAGCTGAGAATTAATGAACCAAGTCTCTTTGAAATCTGAAGACAGAAAAGTAATTGAAATCAATGTAACAAATATTATCGGTAATGGAAACATTATATTTACATGGATATTAAACTTTGTGGTTCAACAAAAGTTTTCATACATAATTACTTAAAAAGTTTAAATATGTGATTTACTTGTATTGTCTATGGTTCTTAGGTAGAGTCTATATGGATAGTCTATGATTCTTAAGTTCAGTCTGTATGTATTGTCTATGGTTCTAAGGAAGAGTCTATATGCATAGTCTATGGTTCTTAGGTTTAATTTATGTGTATTGTCTATGATTCTTAGGTTAAGTCTATATGTATTGTCTGTGGTTCTTAGGTTTAGTATATATGTATTGTCTGTGGTTCTTAGGTTTAGTCTATATGTATTGTCTGTGGTTCTTAGGTTCAGTCTATATGTATTGTCTGTGGTTCTTAGGTTTAGTCTATATGTATTGTCTGTGGTTCTTAGGTTTAGTCTATATGTATTGTCTGTGGTTCTTAGGTTTAGTCTATATGTATTGTCTGTGGTTCTTAGGTTTAGTCTATATGTATTGTCTGTGGTTCTTAGGTTCAGTCTATATGTATTGTCTGTGGTTCTTAGGTAGAGTCTTTATGTATAGTCTATGGTTCTTAGGTTTAGTCTAAGAGTATTGTCTATGGTTCTTAGGTTTAGTCTAAGAGTATTGTCTATGGTTCTTAGGTTCAGTCTATATGTATTGTCTGTGGTTCTTAGGTTAAGTCTATATGTATTGTCTGTGGTTCTTAGGTAGAGTCTTTATGTATAGTCTATGGTTCTTAGCTTTAATTTATGTGTATTGTCCATCGTTCTTAGGTTTAGTCTAAGAGTATTGTCTATGGTTCTTAGGTTTAGTCTAAGAGTATTGTCTATGGTTCTTAGGTTCAGTCTATATGTATTGTCTGTGGTTCTTAGGTTAAGTCTATATGTATTGTCTGTGGTTCTTAGGTAGAGTCTATATGTATAGTCTATGGTTCATAGGTTTAATTTATGTGTATTGTCTAGGGTTCTTAGGTTTAGTCTAAGAGTATTGTCTATGGTTCTTAGGTTTAGTCTATATGTATTGTCTGTGGTTCTTATGAAGAGTGTATATGTATTGTTTGTGGTTCTTAGGTTCAGTCCATATGTATTGTCTATGGTTCTTAGGTTTAGTCTAAGAGTATTGTCTATGGTTCTTAGGTTTTGTCTATATGTACTGTTTGTGGTTCTTAGGTTTAGTCTATATGTATTGTCTATGGTTCTTACGAAGAGTCTATATGTATTGTCTATGGTTCTTAGGTTTAGTCTATATGTATTGTCTGTGGTTCTTATGTATAGGCTACATGTATTGTCTATGGTTCTTAGGTTTAGTCTAAGAGTATTGTCTGTGGTTCTTATGTTCAGTCTATATGTATTGTCTGTGGTTCTGAGAAAGAGTCTACATGTATAGTCTATGGTTCTTAGGTTTAGTCTATATGTATTGTCTGTGGTTCTTATGTATAGGCTACATGTATTGTCTATGGTTCTTAGGTTTAGTCTATATGTATTGTCTGTGGTTCTGATGTTCAGTCCATATGTATTGTCTGTGGTTCTTAGGAAGAGTCTATATGTATTGTCTGTGGTTCTTATGTTCAGTCTATATGTATTGTCTGTGGTTCTAAGGAAGAGTCTATATGTATAGTCTATGGTTCTTAGGTTTAATTTATGTGTTTTGTCCATGGTTCTTAGGTTTAGTCTAAGAGTATTGTCTATGGTTCTTAGGTTTAGTCTATATGTATTGTCTGTGGTTCTTAGGTTTAGTCTATATGTATTGTCTGTGTTTCTTTGGTAGAGTCTATATGTATAGTCTATGGTTCATAGGTTTAATTTATGTGTATTTTCTATGGTTCTTAGGTTAAGTCTATATGTATTGTCTGTGGTTCTTAGGTTCAGTCTATATGTATCGTCTGCGGTTCTTAGGTTTAATTTATGTGTATTGTCTATGGTTCTTAGATTCAGTCTATATGTATTGTCTGTGGTTCTCAAGTTCAGTCTATATGTATTTTCTATGGTTCTTAGGTAAAGTCTATGTGTATAGACTATGGTTCTTAGGTTAGGTTTATATGTATTGTCTATGGTTCTTAGATACAGGATACATGTATATGCACTATATGTTTTGTCTAGATGGATTTTAAGTTAAGTTTATATGTATTACTAGTATCTATTGATCTTAGATAATAAAAGGATATATGAATGATATGTTTTGTCTATGGTTTTTAGTTGAAGTCGATATGTTTAGTTTATTGTTGTTAGAAATAGGCTTTACATATTGTCTACAATTCTTGGATATAAGCTTATTTTGTTGTCTATGGTGTTTAAGTATAGCCTACGGTATATATGTATTTTCTATGGTTCTTAGTGAATAGCAAGGGCAACAAACCTTACATTAGATAATCATGAATAGTAAGGAAAATAATCAAATGATCATCACGGTCAAACTGTGTAATCAGATAATCATGAATATTATGGGCAATAATCAAACATTCATACATGTACTTGCCGAACTGTTTAATCATATGATCATGATTATGAAGGGCAATAATCAGACGATCATCATGGCCTAACTGTTTAATCATACGATCATGATTATCAAGGGCAATATTCAGATGATCATCACAGCCTAACTGTTTAATCATATGGTAATGAATATTAAAGGCAATAATCAAACAATCATCATATCCTAACTGTTTAATCATATATATGATCATGATAAACAAGGGCAATAATCAGACAATCATCACGGCCTAACTGTTTAGTCATATATATGATCATGATAAACAAGGGCATTAATCAGACAATCATCAAGGCCTAACTGTTTAGTCATATATATGATCATGATGAAAAAGCGCAATAATCAGACAATCATCATGGCCTAAGTAACTGTTTAGTCATATATATGATCATAATAAACAAGGGCAATAATCAGACAATCATCACGGCAATATTTAGACAATCATCACAGCCTAACTGTTTAACCATATGGTAATGAATACTAAGGGCAATAATAAAATTGAGAATGGAAATGAGGAATGTGTCAAAGAGACAACAACCCGACAAAATAAAAAACAACAGCAGAGGGTCACCAACAGGTCTTCAATGTAGCGAGAATTTCCCGCACCCAGAGGCGTCCTTCACCTGGCCCCTAAACAAATATATACTAGTCTAGTGATAATGAACGCCATACTAATTTCCAAATTGTACACAAGAAACTAAAATTAAAATAATACAAGACTAACAAAGGCCAGAGGCTCCTGACTTGGGACAGGCGCAAAAATGCGGCGGGGTTAAACATGTTTGTGAGATCTCAACCCTCCCCCTATACCTCTAACCAATGTAGAAAAGTAAACGCATAACAATACAATAATCAGACGATCAACACAGCCTAACTGTTTAATCATATGGTTATGAATATAAAGTGGGTCTCATTAGGGTCTAAGCACGACGCAGGATTGGCAGATTTATTTTAAGCGTGCCACATGATCGTCCAATAATCAAGTGTACCCCCCCATAAAACAATGATAATGATAGGGGATCAACTGTGTAAACATATAATCATGAATATGAGGAAGAAACTCTAACTATCAACATGCTCACACTACTCATTTGTTATAGCCTTTATATAAATCCCAGGTTAAACCAAAGCCTAGCTGATATTTTGGCCAAAATCTTGAAAATGTTTAAAACAAAAGTATGTTTGTTATTTTGTCGTTAACTTTTTATTTTAGTGTTTACCCTTTTTTAGCATCGTTAGGACTTTTTACCCATCCTTTAACAGCAGTATAAATATAACGTGAAATCGAAACAGAAAGTATACTTCGGAAACTCTCTTTTTCGTACAATAAATCCGAGATACATAGAGAACCAATCGTATGATAGATAACAAAAATAAAAAATAAATTAGCCAATCAGAGCGTGGTCCATATCGTGGTTTTTAGATCGTAAGAACCACAACTATTATACCTCAACTGGTTGATCTTTAACAAGGACAACATTATGCAGATCAAAAGTTCACAGACATAGAAAATAAAGCATGTGAATTTTCAGGAATATTAAGACTAAATAGACTAAAACTATTGAGACAAAACGGGTAGGTTGAACTTGTATCTGAGACTTGCATGGTAACAAGTCGTTTCGGCCATAGCCCTTTCGGCCTAAGACTGTTAGGCCATGTTATAAAAGTCTTCTTGGCCATATACAATTGAAAATGGAAATGGGAGAATAACAACTGTAACTGGAGAGAATGTATTTACTCTACAAATTCATATCATGCCAGCCGGGATTCGAACCCCAGTCGTCTGTGTGACAGTCAGTGTGTTAACCAACCGAGCCGAAGAATTGATTCCCTTACTGGCTTTATTTGTTCTACCTGTACTGAGGGGAAGCAACCCCCTACACTGTTCCTCAACCACAAGAGCCATCATATCTTTATATATGACTCTAAACAACACAAACCCTGGCTATACTCCAGATAACCATGTTGGATTTTTTAGTTGGGCGCCAAATGTAACCGGAGAGCATGTATCTACCCTACAAATTCATATCGTCACACCTGGGATTCTAACCCGGGTCGTCTGCGTGACAGTTGATTAAGACTGGCTTTATATGTTCTACCTGTACTGAGGGGAAGCAACCACGCTACACAACATTTTATATGAACAGCAAGCTGAACATACATGTACATATCTGGGGTTTTAATTTTTCTTTTGTGTTTAATATGAGGAAGGCAATACCTGTCAATGGAAACAGAAGTTTTTTGATTTTTTTTTTTAATTCAAACATGTTTAAAAGAGATTTTGGTTCTGTTGTTAGGGATTTAAGTGATTTTAGTTGTGACGTTAATTAAGTTATAAAAATCTGATGTGGGCAAAAATTTTCAAAATGTTGAGTATCAGTTGTCCCTACACGTCAGACAAATTTTATCATGTTTGTACATTAGTGATTAACTCTTAAATGACAAATTATATATTTTTTGTAGTTAAGCAGGCGTAATATTTCAGCTTTTGCACTCTTGTGATAATTAAACGATATTAAAGACAACAACACCCATCAATTACCGCATGGTGATTAATTTATTGTGGTCGACATGTTTCGCCAACAAGCTTGGCATCTTCAGGACAATATTGTACATGAAATCAAACAGTGAAGTACAAATTTTGCGGTTGTGCGGTTTGCCTGAACAATAGAGGTTGTTATGACGACGTTATAGATATAAATAGAAAGTAAAGGTGAAAGTAAAATAAGAATCTAGTATAGTTAAAAGAGAAAGTTAGTCAATAAAGTTATTAACGATGTGGTTATCTGCTATTCTTGCACGTCTGTGTAGTGGTCCTCATAGAAGTTTCTAGTGGTAATAATGATGAAATGATGGAAGTAGCTCATAAAATGTCAGTTCATTTCCAAATTGGACAACACCCCATTGGCTATCCCGTACCAATATTCAACTGGCTTCCCTCTGAGGGAGGTACTGCTTCCATTGAGTTAGTAAAAGGTGAAGTGTATGATCGCCGCAATTTTGGGAATTGTAAATCTTGGTAAATGTGTTTATAAAAATTAACTTTGCTAATAAAATGTCCGTGGATGTAGCTTTTCTTTATAAATATGGTTTGTGGTTTATGTGGTTCATCTTGGTTCTGGTTCCTTCCTTTTTTCTCTAAGTAAAATGCCTGGTATTCCGATTTACTTTGACTTTGTGTACTTATGTATGGTATGTAAATCTTCAGTGATGGACTGCTTCTTCTTTGTATGTTTCTGTGGTTGCTTCTGTTTCCAAATCTCTCCTTATTTTTTCTCCGTAACTGGTAATTTTCGGGAACGGATCGAGAACTTTTTAAATGGTCCAGTATTGCGTTCATGCTGTGTGGTTGTTAGGTACAACGCTAGTTTGGCAAAGGTGGATCCTCTCGGATGCAGGGGTTCACAGTCAAAGTAAACTTCAACTTAAAAAATGGTGAACCAACACCTGAAGTGGTTATCATGCGGTTGGGTAATAGCGGGGTGATAATTAATTAAAATCATGAAAATGATCTGAAACATGTCAAAAGGTTTTATTGAAAAGTCATTATTTATTCTTCAGTTTTGTCAAAATACCTGAGAGCGTCCTTCAAAGTGGATAAAACCCAGTTAGTTATCAATTTTCTATTTTTACCTTTATTATTATCATGATTATGTACTTATATATATAATTATAAGTTTGTTGAATGATTCAAAATATCAACAATATGCACATGATATACTTGTCTCGATTTTGACGATGAACAAAATGTATTATGGATTTACTTACCATGAATTTTTATATATATATATATACATTGTTGGGTTGATGTTTAGACGAGTTGTATATATCATGTATATACATGTAAGTAGTTTTTTTCCAATAAACACATTACATGAAAACAAAAGATAACAGCTTGTTCCTTGCGTTATATTAAAGTAATTAATCATTATCTTAAACAAGTGTGTGTGCTTTGATATCTTACTTTGATATTTGTAGATAAATGGATACCTCTGTATCATCATCAAATGGTAAACGAAAACGTGAGGACGAAGATACAAAGGGAGATAATACCAATAAATGTGTTGTCGAGGAGGGATTTTCTTGGTGGACAGGTTTGATGTACGATATGCCGAAATCCATGACAAAACCACAACCTGTGGACAAAAATTCAAAAAGTTGATGTCTACTTAGTATTAGGACTTATGTGCTTAAAATTTTTAATTGTATGTTTGATGTGTTGATTTGAATCTTTGTTTGAATTTTTTTTTTTTCTGAGAATTTTTGTATCAAACCATTAAATGCTTTTTGTTTCTTTCTGTCAATGCATCCCTAACATTACGTGAATTAGCTAAAGAATCATCTTTCTATGCATTTTATACACAAATAGGCACATATACACTTATCAGCATTTAAGTGATTCGTATATATATGACTTGTAAACAAAAAGACTTGTTAGTGTTTATTAGATACTTTTGTCCTTAAAAAAAAACAAAAAAACTTATTACCTTGAAAATAAGGACCATTGGTAAGCTGTAAGCAGTAACTAGAATTATTACAGTCAAAGTGATGGAAAATATTTACAAGGATCCTTTGCCAGAATGTTCATTTACTAGCTCAGGGAAAATTGTTCCAGTGCAACAAGAAAAGGACACACTAATAACTGTTGAAAATGTTGAATTGAATGATTCTGCAATTGACTTCCCATGCAAGCCAGAGAAACCTTCAGACACTGATTGTTGTGGATCAGGCTGTATTCCATGTGTGTTTGATATCTATGACCAAGAAATCAAAATATGGGAACGTGAATGTTCCAGACTAAGAAATAAAGCTGTACCTGGTGAGGATGACTTGGTAAGAAATTTACTTACTCTGAATTTATAGTGTATATTGGAGAATGGGACCTCAACATAGGATTTATTGTGTCAAATATTATCTCTGTAATGTGTGCATTTTATGTGAGTTGATTGCCCGATTCAAATTTGAAATTAGATAAGGAAACCAAAAATAAATTTTTAATATGCAGTTTTACTGATGCCTATAGCCCTCAGAAGCAGTACCAGTAATCCATCTTTTGCCCTGTGTTTTTTATACATGTATCTGTCAGTTTTGTAATACTTAAGTCTTTACGTCGGGCCTTGTATAACAGATTTTGTAAGAGTTCTTTAACTGCTTTGTCTATTATTTCCTATTTCATAATTAATTATTAGGGCCCTTTCTAGCTTGCTGTTAGGTGTCAGACAAAGCTTTGTGTTTAAGCCTGTACCTTGACCTAAAATGGTTTACTTTTATAAGTTGTTACTAGGATGGAGAATGGTCTCATTGACAATCATACCACATCTTATATCTATATAGAGTTTCATTTCAAGTCTGGTAATGCAAGGAATTGGAAAGTATAAAAAGTAGATGTGGTATGATTGCCAATGACACAAATGTCTACAAGAGATTAAAATGACACAGCCATTAACAACTATAGGTCACCGTACGGCCTTCAACCATGAGCAAAGCCCATACAGCATAGTCAGCTATGAAATGCCCTATGAGTGTTTGTTTGTACTTGGTAGACTCTTGGTACTGTTGTACTTAAGTTGTATGGTAACTTTTTTCATCATTCCCACTTCAATTATTTGGTAAAATCGAATCAACAGAAATGGAAGGTACAATGTATGATTCACAATATGATAACTATTAACATGTATATATATGTAATTAAATGACAGTTTATAATTTCAGTATAAAGAGAAGTCAATGTTATCAGAGTTGGAATACAGAAAGTTTACAATATCTCAGGTTTGGCCAGAGACAGAAGATACATACAGATACAGATTCAAGCTTCCATTTGACAGAGATCTGGGTTTACAGATTGGTCAGCACATCATAGTCAGGTTGTGTCTCTATAGCAAACTTAATCTTCGACATTTAACCGTTAAAAATTGTGAAGTCAATAGTCAAGGTCACCTGTAGGTTATGATGATATGCAATACTAGCTCACAGAAATTTCATACCAAATATCTAATCTTATGTCAATGTCAAATCATAAAGATTCAGGAAACACATATATGTCAGACATGAACCAAAGACAACCACTGAACTACATACTGCTGACTTGTAACAGGCACATAAAGAATATGGCAGGCCTCCACTTACCTTGGACAGTGGTGTAATAGTACAACATAAGAACAAACTATAAGAATCAGTTGAAAGAGGCTTAACTCATCAGGTTGATACATAGAAAAACACCAAACAAAAACACATACAGGACATGTCTTGGCAGGGTAAATATTCATTCTTCACACCTTAAGTAACAAAAAAGACACTAAGTACAGATCTGAGAGTACTAGCAGTTATTGACAGCTAGTTCATAGTTATTGATAACAACTCATATTTTTTTTTATCTTATATGTTATATCTTAAAACATGCATTCTTGTTATGTTTATACAGTATTTTAAGCAAACAAAAATGACTTTCTTTCACATTTTGATCTCTCATCTGGACTCTGTGCACAAATAAGTAACTGTAACTAAATGCTGTATTTCAGGGGAAGAAGTTTAAATGAAACAATTACAAGACAGTACACACCAATAACTGACATTACAACCTCTGGTTATTTTGATCTTTTGATAAAAGTATGTATCAATATCTTATATGGTGTTCGGATGAATGATCAACTTAGTAATGCTGAAAAAATGTCTCAGCCTCTTGCATATGATTCAGGGTATCCAGACTTTACTCTAGTAATATTTAACTTATTGTCTATGACCTATGGCATTCAGACTGGGGTCACCATTGTAGCAGGGCTATTTAACTTTAGTCTAGTAATATTTAACTTATTGTCTATGACCTATGGCATTCAGACTGGGGTCACCATTGTAGCAGGGCTATTTAACTTTAGTCTAGTAATATTTTACTTATTGTCTATGACCTATGGCATTCAGACTTGGGTCACCATTGTAGCAAGGCTATTTAACTTTAGTCTAGTAATATTTTACTTATTGTCTATGACCTAAGGCATTCAGACTTGGGTCACCATTGTAGCAGGGCTATTTAACTTTAGTCTAGTAATATTTTACTTATTGTCTATGACCTATGGCATTCAGACTTGGGTCACCATTGTAGCAAGGCTATTTAACTTTAGTCTAGTAATATTTTACTTATTGTCTATGACCTATGGCATTCAGACTTGGGGCACCATTGTAGCAGGGCTATTTAACTTTAGTCTAGTAATATTTTACTTATTGTCTATGACCTATGGCATTCAGACTTGCGTCACCATTGTAGCAGGGCTATTTAACTTTAGTCTAGTAATATTTTACTTATTGTCTATGACCTATGGCATTCAGACTTGGGTCACCATTGTAGCAGGGCTATTTAACTTTAGTCTAGTAATATTTTACTTATTGTCTATGACCTATGGCATTCAGACTTGGGGCACCATTGTAGCAGGGCTATTTAACTTTAGTCTAGTAATATTTTACTTATTGTCTATGACCTATGGCATTCAGACTTGGGGCACCATTGTAGCAGGGCTATTTAACTTTAGTCTAGTAATATTTTACTTATTGTCTATGACCTATGGCATTCAGACTTGCGTCACCATTGTAGCAGGGCTATTTAACTTTAGTCTAGTAATATTTTACTTATTGTCTATGACCTATGGCATTCAGACTTGTGTCACCATTGTAGCAGGGCTATTTAACTTTAGTCTAGTAATATTTTACTTATTGTCTATGACCTATGGCATTCAGACTTGGGTCACCATTGTAGCAGGGCTATTTAACTTTAGTCTAGTAATATTTTACTTATTGTCTATGACCTATGGCATTCAGACTTGCGTCACAATTGTAGCAGGGCTATTTAACTTTAGTCTAGTAATATTTTACTTATTGTCTATGACCTATGGCATTCAGACTTGGGTCACCATTGTAGCAGGGCTATTTAACTTTAGTGTAGTAATATTTTACTTATTGTGTATGACCTAAGGCATTCAGACTTGGGTCACCATTGTAGCAGGGCTATTTAACTTTAGTCTAGTAATATTTAACTTATTGTCTATGACCTATGGCATTCAGACTGGGGTCACCATTGTAGCAGGGATATTTAACTTTAGTCTAGTAATATTTTACTTATTGTCTATGACCTATGGCATTCAGACTTGGGTCACCATTGTAGCAGGACTATTTGACTTTAGTCTAGTAATATTTTACTTATTGTCTATGACCTATGGCATTCAGACTTTGGTCACCATTGTAGCAGGGCTATTTAACTTTAGTCTAGTAATATTTTACTTATTGTCTATGACCTATGGCATTCAGACTTTGGTCACCATTGTAGCAGGGCTATTTAACTTTAGTCTAGTAATATTTTACTTATTGTCTATGACCTATGGCATTCAGACTTGGGTCACCATTGTAGCAGGACTATTTGACTTTAGTCTAGTAATATTTTACTTATTGTCTATGACCTATGGCATTCAGACTTGGGTCACCATTGTAGCAAGGCTATTTAACTTTAGTCTAGTAATATTTTACATATTGTCTATGACCTATGGCATTCAGACTTTGGTCACCATTGTAGCAGGGCTATTTAACTTTAGTCTAGTAATATTTTACTTATTGTCTATGACCTATGGCATTCAGACTTGGGTCACCATTGTAGCAGGGCTATTTAACTTTAGTCTAGTAATATTTTACTTATTGTCTATGACCTATGGCATTCAGACTTGGGTCACCATTGTAGCAGGGCTATTTAACTCTAGTAATATTTTACTTATTGTCTATGACCTATGGCATTCAGACTTGGGTCACCATTGTAGCAGGGCTATTTAACTTTAGTCTAGTAATATTTTACTTATTGTCTATGACCTATGGCATTCAGACTTGGGTCACCATTGTAGCAGGGCTATTTAACTTTAGTCTAGTAATATTTTACTTATTGTCTATGACCTATGGCATTCAGACTTGGGTCACCATTGTAGCAAGGCTATTTAACTTTAGTCTAGTAATATTTTACTTATTGTCTATGACCTATGGCATTCAGACTTGGGTCACCATTGTAGCAAGGCTATTTAACTTTAGTCTAGTAATATTTTACTTATTGTCTATGACCTATGGCATTCAGACTTGGGTCACCATTGTAGCAGGGCTATTTAACTTTAGTCTAGTAATATTTTACTTATTGTCTATGACCTATGGCATTCAGACTTGGGTCACCATTGTAGCAGGGCTATTTAACTTTAGTCTAGTAATATTTTACTTATTGTCTATGACCTATGGCATTCAGACTTGGGCACCATTGTAGCAGGGCTATTTAACTTTAGTCTAGTAATATTTTACTTATTGTCTATGACCTATGGCATTCAGACTTGGGTCACCATTGTAGCAGGGCTATTTAACTTTAGTCTAGTAATATTTTACTTATTGTCTATGACCTATGGCATTCAGACTTGGGTCACCATTGTAGCAGGGCTATTTAACTTTAGTCTTGTAATATTTTACTTATTGTCTATGACCTATGGCATTCAGACTTGGGTCACCATTGTAGCAGGGCTATTTAACTTTAGTCTAGTAATATTTTACTTATTGTCTATGACCTATGGCATTCAGACTTGGGGCACCATTGTAGCAGGGCTATTTAACTTTAGTCTAGTAATATTTTACTTATTGTCTATGACCTATGGCATTCAGACTTGGGTCACTATTGTAGCAGGGCTATTTAACTTTAGTCTAGTAATATTTTACTTATTGTCTATGACCTATGGCATTCAGACTTGGGTCACCATTGTAGCAGGGCTATTTAACTTTAGTCTTGTAATATTTTACTTATTGTCTATGACCTATGGCATTCAGACTTGGGTCACCATTGTAGCAGGGCTATTTAACTTTAGTCTAGTAATATTTTACTTATTGTCTATGACCTATGGCATTCAGACTTGCGTCACAATTGTAGCAGGGCTATTTAACTTTAGTCTAGTAATATTTTACTTATTGTCTATGACCTATGGCATTCAGACTTGGGTCACCATTGTAGCAGGGCTATTTAACTTTAGTCTAGTAATATTTTACTTATTGTCTATGACCTATGGCATTCAGACTTGTGTCACCATTGTAGCAGGGCTATTTAACTTTAGTCTAGTAATATTTTACTTATTGTCTATGACCTATGGCATTCAGACTTGGGTCACCATTGTAGCAGGACTATTTAACTTTAGTCTAGTAATATTTTACTTATTGTGTATGACCTATGGCATTCAGACTTGGGTCACCATTGTAGCAGGGCTATTTAACTTTAGTCTAGTAATATTTTACTTATTGTCTATGACCTATGGCATTCAGACTTGGGTCACCATTGTAGAAAGGCTATTTAACTTTAGTCTAGTAATATTTTACTTATTGTCTATGACCTAAGGCATTCAGACTGGGGTCACCATTGTAGCAAGGCTATTTGACTTTAGTCTAGTAATATTTTACTTATTGTCTATGACCTATGGCATTCAGACTTGGGTCACCATTGTAGCAGGGCTATTTAACTTTAGTCTAGTAATATTTTACTTATTGTCTATGACCTATGGCATTCAGACTTGGGTCACCATTGTAGCAGGGCTATTTAACTTTAGTCTAGTAATATTTTACTTATTGTCTATGTTGTAGGGCATTCAGACTTGGGTCACCATTGTAGCAGGGCTATTTAACTTAAGTCTAGTAATATTTTACTTATTGTCTATGACCTATGGCATTCAGACTTGGGTCACCATTGTAGCAGGGCTATTTAACTTAAGTCTAGTAATATTTTACTTATTGTCTATGACCTATGGCATTCAGACTTGGGTCACCATTGTAGCAGGGCTATTTAACTTTAGTCTAGTAATATTTTACTTATTGTCTATGACCTAAGGCATTCAGACTTGGGTCACCATTGTAGCAGGGCTATTTAACTTTAGTCTAGTAATATTTTACTTATTGTCTATGACCTAAGGCATTCAGACTTGGGTCACCATTGTAGCAGGGCTATTTAACTTAAGTCTAGTAATATTTTACTTATTGTCTATGACCTATGGCATTCAGACTTGGGTCACCATTGTAGCAGGGCTATTTAACTTTAGTCTAGTAATATTTTACTTATTGTCTATGACCTAAGGCATTCAGACTTGGGTCACCATTGTAGCAGGGCTATTTAACTTTAGTCTAGTAATATTTTACTTATTGTCTATGACCTAAGGCATTCAGACTTGGGTCACCATTGTAGCATGGCTATTTAACTTTAGTCTAGTAATATTTTACTTATTGTCTATGACCTATGGCATTCAGACTTGGGTCACCATTGTAGCAGGACTATTTAACTTTAGTCTAGTAATATTTTACTTATTGTCTATGACCTAAGGCATTCAGACTTGGGTCACCATTGTAGCAGGGCTAGTTAACTTTAGTCTAGTAATATTTTACTTATTGTCTATGACCTATGGCATTCAGACTTGGGTCACCATTGTAGCAGGGCTATTTAACTTTAGTCTAGTAATATTTTACTTATTGTCTATGACCTAAGGCATTCAGACTGGGGTCACCATTATAGCAGGGCTATTTAACTTTAGTCTAGTAATATTTTACTTATTGTCTATGACCTATGGCATTCAGACTTGGGTCACCATTGTAGCAGGGCTATTTAACTTTAGTCTAGTAATATTTTACTTATTGTCTATGACCTAAGGCATTCAGACTGGGGTCACCATTGTAGCAGGGCTATTTAACTTTAGTCTAGTAATATTTTACTTATTGTCTATGACCTATGGCATTCAGACTGGGGTCACCATTGTAGCAGGGCTATTTAACTTTAGTCTAGTAATATTTTACTTATTGTCTATGACCTATGGCATTCAGACTTGGGTCACCATTGTAGCAAGGCTATTTGACTTTAGTCTAGTAATATTTTACTTATTGTCTATGACCTATGGCATTCAGACTTGGGTCACCATTGTAGCAGCGCTATTTAACTTTAGTCTAGTAATATTTAACTTATTGTCTATGACCTATGGCATTCAGACTGGGGTCACCATTGTAGCAGGGCTATTTAACTTTAGTCTAGTAATATTTTACTTATTGTCTATGACCTATGGCATTCAGACTTGGGTCACCATTGTAGCAAGGCTATTTAACTTTAGTCTAGTAATATTTTACTTATTGTCTATGACCTATGGCATTCAGACTTTGGTCACCATTGTAGCAGGGCTATTTAACTTTAGTCTAGTAATATTTTACTTATTGTCTATGACCTATGGCATTCAGACTTGGGTCACCATTGTAGCAGGGCTATTTAACTTTAGTCTAGTAATATTTTACTTATTGTCTATGACCTATGGCATTCAGACTTGGGTCACCATTGTAGCAGGTCTATTTAACTTTAGTCTAGTAATATTTTACTTATTGTCTATGACCTATGGCATTCAGACTTGGGTCACCATTGTAGCAGGGATATTTAACTTTAGTCTAGTAATATTTTACTTATTGTCTATGACCTATGGCATTCAGACTTGGGTCACCATTGTAGCAGGGCTATTTAACTTTAGTCTAGTAATATTTTACTTATTGTCTATGACCTATGGCATTCAGACTTGGGTCACCATTGTAGCAAGGCTATTTAACTTTAGTCTAGTAATATTTTACTTATTGTCTATGACCTATGGCATTCAGACTGGGGTCACCATTGTAGCAGGGCTATTTAACTTTAGTCTAGTAATATTTAACCTGACACCTTTAGAAGGTCTGATTCAGACATTGTAAACTTTGATCTGTTAACATTGAAGTATGGCATTCAGAAATCAAAATACAGTAGTAATATTTGACTTGTAAACTATTTATTAGGGAATTCAAACTCTACTTCTGTAAACTACGGCATTTCACCTCCAGTAATATTTGGTCTTGTAGTAGGGTGTTCAGATTTGATTGCACCATGGGTAAATTATGACGTTGTAATTGGTTAAACAAATTCATGCAATTCCCCCTATGAACCTGTAGGGTGTTAGTAAATTTCATATGGGTTCATGACTTCATATCTACTGTTGATATTGACCTTATTTATTGCTGTTGTTGTGAGTCTTTGTTTATTGTTCAAAAAAATGTGGCAAAAATTCCCATTTGCGATAAATTTATTAAACAGTTCACTACTGACCCCCCTACAGAACATAGAGGTGAGTAAAATCACTAGGAGATTTGGTTTTGACCTCACCCCCTTTGTTTTTTACTAACCCTCAATAAATAAGTATAGGATCAATAGTGACCATATAACTTATAATGACAGCTCACCTTTGTTATATAAGCATCTTTATTTATCGAAATTTCAAGATTATGACAGAGAAATTCTGCACTTCACAAGATTTAACCAATTTATCTAATGTCAATTAATTTTTCTGACACTGTCTTCTTTTCTATTGAGATGCATAAAAGTACATTGTGACATGTTTTCAATGTTCAATCTAATTACGACCATTATCATTCCAAATAAAACCTGACTTAAAGATTGGAGTAAAATCTGTTAGAATAATTTAACAAATTATTATTTTCAACCATGGTCATTATAAAACCATTTGAGCATTTTTGAATTCAATTCATCAAGCTCACTAAAGCTTGTATGACAAAACAGAAGTATGTTAAAGCTATTTTGTTAACCAATTTTCTCAAATTTGTTTGACCTATGGAAACTAGCAGTAGATCTAGTGAATTGTTGTAAGTATTTGGCAGATTTGTATAATTTGAAATTCTAAATATTTCAGATTTACAGAGATGGAAAGATGTCAAAGATAATCCGCCACTGGAAAGTTGGAGATGAGGTAGACATTAGAGGACCTTTTGGATCACTGGATTATACCCCTGGAAAAGTAAATACACTTTAGTCGTCTGTCTGTCTGCTGTCTGTCAGTTCATCAATCCGTCAATCTGGCAAATCAGTTTTCCATTTTTATGACCCATCTAGGATCCACCTACGATAGTAGAGGGGCATTATGTTTTCTGGTCTGTGACTCCGTTCATCTGTCTTTGCGTCCGTTCATCAGTCTGTGTGTCCGTTCATCCGTCTGTGCGTCCGTTCAGGTTAAAGTTTTTGGTCAAGGTAGTTTTTGATGAAGCTGAAGTCCAATCAACTTGAAACTTAGTACACTTGTTGCTTATGATATGATCTTTCTACTTTTAAAGCCAAATTAGACTTTTGACTCCAGTTTCATGGTCCACTGAACATAGAAAATGAAAGTGGGAGTTTCAGGTTAAAGTTTTTGGTCAATGTTGTTTTTGATGAAGCTAAAGTCCAATCAACCTGAAACTTAGTACATATGTTCCCTATAGTATGATCTTTCTAATTTTAATGCCAAATTAGATTATTACCCAATTTCATGGTCATGGAACATGGAAAAGGATAGTGCAAGTGGGGCATCTGTGTACTTTGGACACATTCTTGTTTTTTCATGCTTGAAGATATTGATTTTATATTTGATATTTGGTGTACATGTATTGTTTTATCATGACAAGCTACAGATCAATTTTGAATTTTGTTCAGGTCTGATAATTTTGTACAGAGTTATGGTCCTTGGACTAAGAGTTCACTCAAATAATCAGTTTTACACACATTTTTTCGTTATGCTTAAAGATATAGATTTGAAAATTTGATATATTTTATATTTCAGTACAGATGTATACTGATGCTAGCTGTAGGTACAGGCATTGCTCCAATGTCTCAGGTTATACAAGGTATACTGAACAATGAAGAAGATGAAACGTTTATACACCTTCTCTATGGCTGTCACACTTATAAAGATATACTGATGAAGACAGAATTAGATGGGTGGGCAGGCTACTGGAATTTCTCTGTTACATATGCTTTAAACCAGGTTAGTATTAATCATGTCAGATAAAATGATCTTTGGCGTTTTAACTTTTTTAACTCAGGCATCACTGATAAGTTTTCTATAGATGAAAGGCATGTCTGGCATACAAATCAATAAATCTGGTTGAACAAATAAACCAGTTGAAACAATCCATTGAAACAATTCAATTTTTTCTTGATTGAAATTTTGCACTTATTTTTACACTGAAATGACCTGACTTTGTTATACTTTGAATAAGCAGACCTTCTACTTTATATTTCAGGAACAGGAGAAGAATTATCAATATGGAGATAAAGTTTGTGAGAGAAGAATTGATGAGACTTTGATACAACAGGAAATCAGTGGTAAAACTATGGATAAGTTCATGATTCTAATTTGTGGAACTAGGTCATTTGATGAGGATATAATGAAATGCTGTGATAATCTAGGATTTAATCAAAAACAGATGTTTAAATTCTAAATAATACTCTCACCTTAGATAACTGTTCACTGGTTTCATATGTTTACACCAAATTTAGGTTCTCAAGGGAGACAACTACATACTACTAATTGAAATGTGATTAACAACTTTTCGGAGGAATTATCTTATGAACTAGACCATTGACAAGTCTTTAATTACTTCTTTCCAACACCTTTAGGTCAACCAGTGTGTAATTTCTTGAAACAAAAAATTAGATTCTTGATGTTGATATCATTTGTAGGAGAAAAACAAATGAACAGATTAATTTTAAACATGTTTTGACGATACACATTTGCTTTACATTTCCTATATAATATTTATGTAAAAAAATAATATTGAGTTTGCAAACTTCTGTCTGTTATCCTTTGTTTTGCTTATAATGAAACACCTCCTAGATTTTGGTGGGGTTCATTTTGCTTTGATTTTAGTTTTCTATGTTGTTTTTATTATTTGTCTGTTTTTATCTTTTTTTAGCCATGCATTGTCATTTTGATTTTTATCTATGAACATGACTGTCCCTCTGGTATCTTTAGTCCCTCTTCTATTACTATGATACAGAAAATAAATACTGCCAAGATTATGTAGAGTTATCTCCCCTATTCCATAAGACTATAAGACTATAATACATGTACTATAAATTAGAAAAAAATGTTACTTGAAGCTGCAAGAATTGTAACAGGGCTACAAATATTTAAAAATAAAAATAAAATTAACGGAAAAAAATGGATCTCTTCAGGACTATGGCAGAAAAAGAAAACTGCAAATGTTTTATAAAGCATGTAGCTGAAACGTCCCTAATTATCTTTGTAATTCCACCATAGATACAAAGAGCGAACAACAACATATCATTTAAGAAATGGTGACATACTATGTTACCTATTTGTAGACTTTTGAAAATTATTGACTCATTCATTTCTTTAACTATTAGGCATTGGAATAGATAAAGACATATCTGTACAAAAAACAGACATGTTATCAAAATTTAAATATAGATTTAAAAAGAGTTCTGGATAAGTTGATAAAATGGTACCGTCTTTGCCTTTGATACACTCCACACAAACACACAGAGAGAGTGACACAAACACACAGAGAGAGTGACACAAACACACAAACACACACTATTTCTATATTGTTTGTTTATATGTCTTTTAAATTACTAATGTCTGATTGGAATTATGTAATAATTAATTTCGTATTTGTATGTTGTGATTGATTTTGTATCTTAGGAGAAGACAATCTTAGTTGGACTTACTTGTTTCTATTGATTCCTTTTCATGATATTTTGCAAATAAAATATGTTTAAATTTAATAATAATTTATTTTTGAATGTAACTCGTCTTCTGATTGGCAGATGTTGTTTTGTTTATCAGCTCATAGGCATAATTTTGTCATGTGGCTGTGACGTCATCAACATTTTTCATGGTTTACTCCGTTTAAAAAGGAATTTAGAATTAAATTATAAGAAACGACTGTAATATTTTTCCTTTCTATTTGAAATAACACAAATACAAATAAGTCTACATGACCAAAATGGTCAGTTGACCCTTTTAGGAGTTATTGCCCTTTATAGTAAATTTTTAACCATTTTTCGTAAATCTTAGTAATCTTTTACAAAAATCTTTTACAGAAACCACTGGGCCAAATTAATCCAAACTTGGCCACAATCTTCTTTGTGGTAAATTGTTTTAAAAATGTGTCAGATGACCCTGCCATCCAATCAAGATGGCCACCACATCTATAAATAGAACATAGGGGTAAAATGTTCCAATGGGCCAAGTTTATTACAGATGGAGATAATTGTAAGCAGCAAGAATGTTCAGTAAAGTAAGATGTACAAAAACATCACCATCACCAAAACACAATTTTGTCATGAATCCATCTGATGCCTTTGTTTAATATTCACGTAGACCAACGTGAGCGACACAGGCTCTTTAGAGACTCTAGTTTTTGTTTGAATTTTTTGTCTGAAAGAAATGAACTACTAAATAAAAGTGTTCTTGGGCCAACTTTTTCTCAATGAGGCCTTTGCTTCACAAGAGAAATCATAAACTCACAACATCTGGTCAGAGTCTCAAATACTTTATTTGAAATTAATACATGTTTTTTTTGTATCTCACTGAATAAAAAAAGTAAGTTGCATTCATATTTTATATAATATTTGATTTGTCTATCTGCCACCTGTGGGGATATCAAATCACTGTAGAGTTAGATTTCCTTAGTCCTGGTGGGAAAATCATTGTAAACACAATAATATCTGGTTTGAATTCAAAACTATCGTTTATTTGTATTTAAATCCAAATGATCATTAATTTGTATTTGAATTCAAAAAGGATCGTTAATTTGTATTTAAATTCCAAATGATTGTAAATTTGTATTTAATTTCAAAATGATTATTAATTTGTATGTAACTGAAACTGAGTAAAGACATCTAATTGACAGGTATTCACTCAATACTTTGAATTGCAGTAAAAGTGCACAGTACGTTAGTACTATTATAAATGACAAAATTAATTAGTTTTCTCTTTCACCTGGTTGATCTGTATATAATATTGTCTATAGACATTTTAAAACTTATTTATAGAATGTCAGTGACAAGTAATAATTCTAGCTTCATTGAAATTGTATTGTAATCATCAGCTATCAATGGTAACCTGAGCATTCTTCAATAAAACCATTTAATAATTAAATAGGAATTTATTAACCAACATTTAGGTTTTATTTACATCAATTGGATGCTTGTTTGTTTTCTCAACTTGATGTCCTCTTAATATGGGAAAAAAACTTTGTCAAAATAAGTTAATTGTGAGTTTGACTTTTAATTTAACTGCTGACCTTGAAAATCCGTAAGAGTCATATAGATATAGATATAGGAAGATGTGGTGTGAGTGCCAATGAGACAACTCTCCATCCAAATAACAATTTAAAAAGTAAACCATTATAGGTTAAAGTACGGCCTTCAACACAGAGCCTTGGCTCACACCTAACAGCAAGCTATAAAGGGCCTCAAAATTACTAGTGTAAAACCATTCAAACGGGAAAACCAGCGGTCTAATCTTTATAAACAAAACGAGAAACGAGATATGTTGTTATACAGTTTAATTGGGTGCCACATTAATATGTTTTTATGCAGATCCTTGATCTCAGTTTTAACACTAATCCTTGACCATAGTTTTAACACTAATCCTTGACCATAGTTTTAACACTAATCCTTGACCATAGTTTTAACACTAATCCTTGACCATAGTTTTAACACTAATCCTTGACCATAGTTTTAACACTAATCCTTGACCATAGTTTTAACACTAATCCTTGACCATAGTTTTAACACTAAACCCTTGACCTTAGAAGTCCATAGAAGTCATTTTACTCTCATTGATGGCTTCTTAGACATGTAAGAGGGGTTAATGCCCTTTGATGACAATTTTCTACTCATTTTTAGGTTTTTTGTCTATTATCTTGAACTGTATGGTAAAAAGGTAGATATATTTAAGTGGCAAAAATTATCAGCAGTACAGAATAAGAATAAGAATTTTATTAGTCTAAAATCCAAACAATAGGTTTGTTACTAAAATACACAACAAAAACAAACAAACAGACAGACAGGCATATTAATTACAAACATGTAGCATTGAAAGAAAAACAAAAACATAGATTAATAGTATTAATTATAATACTATTTTTGACAGCATACCTCCTCTTTAAAATTATCAATACACAAGATGTACAAAAAATGTCCTATGATTTCTTACAGGAGATATTGCCCCATAAATGATTATTAGTCACATGCTGACAAAGTCGAAGGGGACTTTAGGTTTGCACTCATGATCTGTCCAACAGTCCACACTTTTTTTCTTCATGCTTGAAGATATTGATTTGATATTTGGTGTATTGTTATATCATGACAAGTTACAAATCAAAGTTTGTTCTGGTCTGATGATTTTGTTCAGAGTTATGGTCCTTTGAATTAGAAAATCTACTAAAATAATTGCTTGACACAGTTTTTTGTCATTCTTGAATATATTGATTATATAATTTGTATGTAGTTTTATCATGACAAGTTACATTTTACAGTCCAAGTTTAAATTTTGTTTCAGTCTGATGATTTTGTGCAGAGTTATGTACAATGTAGTATTTTTGCCTTTTATCTAAAAAACTAAATAGCCTTGATTTGCCTCAGCACAAAAAGTGCTTATCATTCATAGTTAGGTTAATCTTTCTATTTAAAGTACTGTGGATTCATTATTATTAGTTGGATACCAATTTTTGTGGATTTTGTGGGTACAGATGTAAATGTGAATGTTCAATGAAATACAACTTATAATAGGCTTTGTTTGCAGAGGTTGGCCAACCATGAAATCAAATATCCATGAAAATGCAAGTTTTCCTCAATCCACAAAAATTGATACACATGAAAATAAATGAATCCACAGTATCATATTTAGAATGCAACATTTAAATTAAAAAAAAAAACATTTGTGGAATTTGTCTTTTATAACATGCTGTTAACAGGCAGGCTCTTTTGAGACACAAGTTTTAGGTTTATCAGATATGGGTGATCTCCCCTTAATGTTACATGCTGTTGACAGAGGAATACTTCTTGCCTGGTCTGTTGAGGCACACGTTTTAAGTTTTATCAGAGATGGGTTATCTCCCCTTATTTTTACATACTGTTGACAGATGAATACTGCCTGGTCTCAGTCTGTTGAGACACAAGTTTAAGTTTTATCAGAGATGGGTTATCTCCCCTTATTTTTACATACTGTTGACAGATGAATACTGCCTGGTCTTAGTCTGTTGAGACACAAGTTTAAGGTTTATCAGAGATGGGTTAGCTCCCCTTATTTTTACATACTGTTGACAGATGAATACTGCCTGGTCTTAGTCTGTTGAGACACAAGTTTAAGGTTTATCAGAGATGGGTTATCTCCCCTTATTTTTACATACTGTTGGCAGATGAATACTGCCTGGTCTCAGTCTGTTGAGACACAAGTTTAAGGTTTATCAGAGATGGGTTAGCTCCCCTTATTGTTACATGCTGTTGACAGATGGATACTGCATGCTCTTTTGAGGCACAAGTTTTAGGTTTATCAGAGATAGGGTATGTCCCCTTATTGTTACATGCTGTTGACAGATGAATACTGCATGCTCTTTTGAGGCACCAGTTTAAGGTTTATCAGAGATGGGTTATCTCCCCTCATTGTTACATGCTGACATTAGCCTGTAGACAGATGAATACTGCAGGCTCTTTTGAGGCACAAGTTTTAGGTTTATCAGAGATGGGTTAGCTCCCCTCATTGTTACATGCTGTTGACAGATGAATACTACCTGGTCTGTTGAGGCACAAGTTTCAGGTTTATTAGGGATGCATTATATCCCCTCATTTTTACATGTTGTTGACAGATGAATGCTGCAGGTTCTGTTGAGGCACAAGTTTTAGGAATATCAGAGATGGGTTATCTCCCCTCATTGTTACATGCTGACATTAGCCTGTAGACAGATGAATACTGCAGGCTCTTTTGAGGCACAAGTTTTAGGTTTATCAGAGATGGGTTAGCTCCCCTCATTGTTACATGCTGTTGACAGATGAATACTGCAGGCTTTGTTGTGGCACTAGTTTAAAGTATATCAGAGATGGGTATGATTGCCATCAAGGATATGTGTTATGATTGTCTATGAAGCAACTGGCCACAAAGGATATGTGGTATGATTTGCTATGGAGCAACTGTTGAAAGTGAAGCAACTGTCCACCAGGGATATGTGGTAAGATTGCCAATGAGGCAACTTAGAAAACACACCATTAAGAGGCAGTACTCAAAGTCACAAATAACCCAAAGATTTCTTCAAAAAAAATTCGTTTCATTCTTGTTAAAAGTTTAGAAATAAATCGTATATTACAAGTTCTTTGAAAGCACAACTAGTTATGGTAATGTGTTTATACTATTCACCAAGACTAAAGAAAAGCATAATTGAATGTATAAAAAAATACCTGGGAAAAATATAGAATTTTATGGGAAAGAAGTGACAACAACAGACATTAAACAGTTTCTATCTCTGCTTGGGTCTTAAATATCTCCAAAAAGTTAAATGAATGGTTCAGAGGTTAGATATTACTGAATATAAAACGACCCTAATACATGACATTTTATATCTCATATGAAGTAAATAAACATCTTATATTTCACATCAATCATGTTTTTCTTGCAAGAACAAATGAAATGCATATTATTTTATTTTCTGTACTCACAATCTGAAATAAACCAGAATGAATAAGTATTTTCTTTCACGTACCATACAAAAAAAGGATTATCATAAAAAAAAGGTCAAATATTTACATGCTATTTAATTTACAAAGTGAGGAAGGTTTAAATTACTAATATCTGTTTCTATAGCACACTCAAATTCAGATCAAGAACGAAATTTGAATATCTAAACAAGGAAAAATGCTTTCTATTAACAAGAAATCCACAGAATATGACAGTCTTTATTTCAGTTGATGTAAATAAACTACTTAATTGCATACCAAACATCAAAGCTGTGGTTTAATTCTCAGAATTTGAAAATATTGTTAGTACCATTTACTGGGATGTCTTTTAAATACTGTAAATTCAGAAATTATTACGATGTTTTTATTATTGCGAAATTGTGACAGGGTTATAATTGCAATATTTTAAAATAGCATTTGAAATTTTTTATATTAACTAAAAATGATTTTTCTCAAAATCGCAAAAAATAAATCACATTTTTGTCTAAAATGATAAAATTCAATAATAAATGCAAGCAATAATTTCTTAATTTACAGAACTGTAAAATTACGTTTATTTTGGAATGCTTCATTCAGTATAAATTGTTATTTTTTTTCAGTCAAACAATTGTTAAGTGCTGATGATGTGATATTTTACATTTAACTATTGGTTTATTTATGACTTATTAGTCTTATTGTTAATTGATGTGTTTTACAAGGAAATCTTTTGGTTATTTGTGTCTTTGGGTTGCTGTCTTATTGATGTGTTTTACCGGTACAAGGAGATCTGTTGGTTATATGTGTCTTTGGGTTGCTGTCTTATTGATGTGTTTTACCGGTACAAGGAGATCTGTTGGTTATATGTGTCTTTGGGTTGCTGTCTTATTGATGTGTTTTACCGGTACAAGGAGATCTGTTGGTTATATGTGTCTTTGGGTTGCTGTCTTACTGATGTGTTTTACCGGTACAAGGAGATCTGTTGGTTATATGTGTCTTTGGGTTGCTGTCTTATTGATGTGTTTTACCGGTACAAGGAGATCTGTTGGTTATATGTGAATTTACATTGCTGTCTTACTGATGTGTTTTACCGGTACAAGGAGATCTGTTGGTTATATGTGTCTTTGGGTTGCTGTCTTACTGATGTGTTTTACCGGTACAAGGAGATCTGTTGGTTATATGTGTCTTTGGGTTGCTGTCTTACTGATGTGTTTTACCGGTACAAGGAGATCTGTTGGTTATATGTGTCTTTGGGTTGCTGTCTTATTGATGTGTTTTACCGGTACAAGGAGATCTGTTGGTTATATGTGAATTTACATTGCTGTCTTACTGATGTGTTTTACCGGTACAAGGAGATCTGTTGGTTATATGTGTCTTTGGGTTGCTGTCTTACTGATGTGTTTTACCGGTACAAGGAGATCTGTTGGTTATATGTGTCTTTGGGTTGCTGTCTTACTGATGTGTTTTACCGGTACAAGGAGATCTGTTGGTTATATGTGTCTTTGGGTTGCTGTCTTACTGATGTGTTTTACCGGTACAAGGAGATCTGTTGGTTATATGTGTCTTTGGGTTGCTGTCTTACTGATGTGTTTTACCGGTACAAGGAGATCTGTTGGTTATATGTGTCTTTGGGTTGCTGTCTTATTGATGTGTTTTACCGGTACAAGGAGATCTGTTGGTTATATGTGAATTTACATTGCTGTCTTACTGATGTGTTTTACCGGTACAAGGAGATCTGTTGGTTATATGTGTCTTTGGGTTGCTGTCTTACTGATGTGTTTTACCGGTACAAGGAGATCTGTTGGTTATATGTGTCTTTGGGTTGCTGTCTTACTGATGTGTTTTACCGGTACAAGGAGATCTGTTGGTTATATGTGTCTTTGGGTTGCTGTCTTACTGATGTGTTTTACCGGTACAAGGAGATCTGTTGGTTATATGTGTCTTTGGGTTGCTGTCTTACTGATGTGTTTTACCGGTACAAGGAGATCTGTTGGTTATATGTGAATTTACATTGCTGTCTTACTGATGTGTTTTACCGGTACAAGGAGATCTGTTGGTTATATGTGTCTTTGGGTTGCTGTCTTACTGATGTGTTTTACCGGTACAAGGAGATCTGTTGGTTATATGTGTCTTTGGGTTGCTGTCTTACTGATGTGTTTTACCGGTACAAGGAGATCTGTTGGTTATATGTGAATTTGCATTGCTGTCTTATTGATGTTATTTCCATGGAGATCTCTTGGTTAAATGTGGTTTTTGGGTTGCTGTCTCAATGATTTTATTTGCAAGGATATCTTTTGGTTATTTGTGACTTAGGTTGGAGTCTCTCATTTGAGATCTTTTTAGTTAGACTTTGGGTTGCTGTCTTATTGCTGTACATGTTTTCCCAAGGAAACCCTTTGGTCATTTGTGTCTTTGCTGTCTTATTGATGTAAAACTGAGAATGGAAATGGGGAATGTATCAAAGAGACAACAACCCGACCATAGAAAAAACAACAGCAGAAGGTCACCAACAGGTCTTCAATGTAACGAGAAATTCCCGCACCCGGAGGCGTTTATCCAAGGAGATTTTTTTTATATCTGTGACTTTTGGCACCAGTCTCTCATTAGTGTCTTTTCCAAGGAAATCTGTTAGTAAAATATGACTTTGGGCTGCTGTCTCATTGATGTGTTTTCCAAGGAGATCTTTTGTCATAAATTGAATAAGGCTTTATGCACAAGTCATGTCTTCTTTGACTATAAATGACGTTAAAATACTAAATCCCTGGGATGTGTTTTAGTTGATTTTAGTCTCTGATGCATGGTTTTTTATTATTAATTGGTTTTGACTTTTAACTAGCTGTCAGTAACTGCGAGTACTCTCAAATCGTATTTTCTTGTTAATTTGACCTGTTGATACTGTTTATAATGCTTTCTTGTTATTTTTTATTTATATGGATCTTGTCTGTACACCAGCTTTGATTATTTGTAATATCTTCAATTTTTCACTTATTCTTACTACATTTGTATAAACTTCAAGATTATAATTATTTTTTTTAAAACCGTTTTTTTTCTAAAGTGAATATTGATTGGTTAAATATTTCTCAGTGATGTCCTGCCATGGCTTTGTTTGAATTTGTTTGTTAGCTTTTTGGTCATGAATGTTTGTCTCTAATATTTAATTAACTGTGCAGTTGTATTCAGATATCACAGATCAAATTTATTCGTTCATTGTGTAATCATACGTTTTTTGGATTGAGTTAAGTCTGCCAATTGATATTTTATCGTTTGTTTTTCTATGTTGTGATGTTATGCTATTGTTTCAAAAAAAGGGAGAAGGTTTGGATCCATTAAAACATTTAATCCTGCTGCAAATGTTTGCACCTGTCCTAAGTCCGGAATCTGATGTACAGTAGTTGTCGTTTGTTTATGTAATATATACGTGTTTCTCGTTTCTCGTTTTGTTTATATAGATTAGACCGTTGGTTTTCCCGTTTGAATGGTTTTACACTAGTAATTTTGGGGCCCTTTATAGCTTGTTGTTCGGTGTGAGCCAAGGCTCCGTTTTGAAGGCTGTACTTTAACCTATAATGGTTTACTTTTTAATTTGTTATTTGGATGAAGAGTTGTCTCATTGGCACTCACACCACATCTTCCTATATCTATTTATTGTAGAAAATAAAGTGACTAAGACCTCATTGTGAGAAATAGAGTTTTAGGCTTTATTGTAGAAAATATAGTGACTAAGACCTCATTGTGAGAAATAGAGTTTCAAAGTAGGCTTTATTGTAGAAAAAAAAGTGACTAAGACTTCATTGTGAGAAATAGAGTTTTAGGCTTTATTGTAGAAAATATAGTGAGTAAGACCTCATGTGAGAAATAGAGTTTTAGGCTTTATTGTAGGAAATATGTATACATCATACTTCACCTCATTATTGGAAATAAACTGAGTGGCTAAACTTCATTCAGAAACATATGATAAAAGGGACCTTGCTATATAAACAGAATGAGCAGACTTTGTAAGAGGGTATATGTACCAGACCTTGCTATATAAACAGAATGAGCAGACCTTGTAGGAGGTATATGGACCAGACCTTGTAAGAAATATAGAGTGTTATAGGAATCGAAAGATGAAGACCTATGAAGGACTATAACCAATCATTTATAGACACTCAGGATAGAAATATTTGGTATATGGACCAGCAAATAAATATGGGTGAATTGAAAATAATTATAAGAACATTATTAAGGATTTTTACCAAAGCTGCTCTTAATATTATGGGACTTTCAAACACAATCCTTATTTCTCCCAAATTGCAATTATAAAGTATAAAAAAGGAAGAAAATTTCAAATTTAAGTGCTGACAGTTTGAAAAATTACCACTGAATTTATGATAAACTAAAACAAAGTTAACTGAACTCATTTTATGGTAGCAGACTGTGGAGAAAGATTTCTTAGTATTAGTTTAAGTTTAACTGAAATGAGATGCATGAACTCTAATTTTTGTCACATCATTGATTTTAATCAGGCTATAAAAATGCATTAACTATTTATAAAATGATAGCTTACAGGGGGTCATGTTACACTTTATTTTCATATCTTGTATTGAATTTGTTTTAATTGATGACTTTTTCACATGTTTTCAATCTTTTTTTTTTTGTTAGTGTCTGTTATGTTATAGATGCACTTTAAAAGATATTCCATTTCAGGTACACTCATATTCAATGTTTACTATGCATGTCACAATGGATAATGATGTAGTCCCTATCTTCATTTTCTTCATTTTTCATAATATTCAGTTAATAGGCTTTTATAGACATTTAAACAGATAAATCAACATATATTTGGTTTAGACTAACCCAGCAATTTATAAGAAAAATACTAGAAAAAAAAATATTTGTAAAGATTTTGCATTTTGTGAAATTTCTCGATTGAGGACAAGTAAAAGTTTGACACATTGTATAATCTTTCATCAGATTTTACTGTAACTTCTAACTTGAGGCAAACATTTTCCCCTACCGAATTTCTTCTTTCTTTTTGTTTGTTTTTTATTGTTGGATTATTGACTCATTGGTGAACATTTTGTATTTCCCACATATTCTTATTTTAATCATGATGAAACTTTATTTAAACTGTTTTAACAATAATTATTATTTATGTGTCTTTATTTCAGATTTACTGGGTACAGGTAATATTAACCTAGGCCTTTGACTTACACCTTATTGTAAAAATAATTTGTTAATAAGTGTATTCTTTAGTTTAATAAATCCCAGTCAATCAATTAATCAAGAAATTATTGAATATATCAATTTCATAAAAAAATCAATTTCATTTCTTTCTGTAAATACAAACCGATTTAAACATTTAAGTACATGTATTATATCAGTAGACGATAAGATATAGATAGGAGATATCATTTATATTATAGGGTGCATGGGTGATAAATTCAGTCAATTATGACGGGTAACAATACCCTGTTTGGATTACAACCTTTTTAGTATTGTGTCTAAATAAATATTACAGTGAGATGATCATGCAGTAAAGGGATTGGTGATAATACCTCGAGGATAATACCTGTCCTAATTAACAGGTGAGTGGAATAAAAGTTATTTGCCAGGGGGGTAAATCTTATACTTTGCTGTCCCCCCCTTTCCACAAGTAAAGGGATTGAGGAGAATACCTGTCCTAATTAACAGGTAAGTGGAATAGTAGTTATTTATCAACAGTTAATCTTATACTTTGTTGTCCCCCCTTTAACAAGGAAAGTAATATTGGAATGAGGAATTAATTGATTTTTTTTTATTAAGGTCATATTTATTTATAAACATAACCACACTAAGAAAATAAAATTGAGAATGGAAATAGGGAATGTGTCAAAGAGACAACAAACCAACCATAAAGCAGACAACAGCCGAAGGCCACCAATGGATTTTCAACACAGCAACATAACTCCACACCCAGAGGTGTGCTTAAAGAGAGTAAATCATGCATGGCTAAGGGTTAGGTAGCTATATTTAATTCAAATTAATTAATATAAAAAAAACTTTTGCCGTGCATGTAGTTGTGCTAGGTGTGAACTCAACAAAGTTTCTCTATTTGTCATGCCTGCCTTATTTTATAGTAGAATAAGACATAATAGTCCTATCTTCTGGCACCGCTGTCATTAGTGTCATAAATATTTACATTCAGTCTGTGGTTAAAGTTTTTGATTACACAACAATACCTTTGTCAAACCTTCATGGAATTCTTCGAAACTTGAACTGAAGCCTTTTGTTATTAAGTTAACCACAATATCCATAACTAGATTTAAACTAATTGGGTTTTTTTTCCAAATTTACTGATAAATAATGTCAAAAGATAAAGGTATTTAGAGTTCAATAATTTGGTCAAATATATACATGTTATAGCTGACTTTGCGGTATGGGCTTTGCTCATTGTTGAAGGCCATATGGTGACCTATAGTTGTTAATTTCTTTGTCATTTGGTTTCTTGTGGAAAGTTGTTGCATTGGGAATCATGTCACATCTTTCTTTTTTATATGTATGTAATTTTATGAAACTTGGACAGAAGCTTTTTTTTAGATCAATAGAAAGTATCTTTAGCAAGTTTTGAAAAACATGGACTTTATTTTTCCATTTACAAAATTTAAGATACAAGTTTCTGTTTTTTAGACATCAATATTATTGTTAAACCTTCTTGAAAATAATATTGACATGATCTTTATGATCAATAGACTGAGTATCCACGCCAAAATTTAAAATATACTTTTTTTTATGCCCCAGTTTGCTTTCCATGTCTATAGCTAGTACAAATGTATTTAAACTTACAAAATACAAATTACATTGATCATGTTGATCAACTTCTCTTTTCTAACATTGCAAGGTTACCCAATTGATTTATATGAGGTTTTAATTTAATAATTTACCTTTACATCAAATATTTCAGTTCAATGGGTCTCACTGATAACAAATAATTTCTTATAACTATTTTTTCCTCACTATTATGTAATAGAGTTATTGAGATGTCATACACTATTCCCTTTTAATTCTGAGTTTAATTAGGTGCATGATTCAAACTTTCAGAAATAGTTGAAAGGAAATTTCTTCCATTGTTGATTCATTATGACGTCTGAGTTTTATAATGTTATTTCATGTACTGTTTTTTGTCTGTTTGTCCATTTTCATTTTTTAGGCAGGGTGTTGTCAGTTTATTTTGGACTTGTTAATTTGAATGTCCCATTGGTAATCTTTTTGCCTGTTTATAACTCTCTGTCAAATGCATGATAAAAAAAAAGAATTAAAGACATAATATACTTATCAACTATATTTGGTGTATGGAATGATTGTACTATGTATATATCTGTTTGGCAATTATCATATGACCACATTTTCATGGTTCAGGGTGTCACTTTAAGTTTTCCTGGTTTAGTTTGTTTCTTCAATGCTGTATCCAAAAGATCAACTTTATTTGAAGCATGCAATGATTGTATGTGGTACATGTCTGTCTGGCAGGGGTCATCTGACCTTGGCCTCATTTTAATGGTTCATTGATTAATAGTTTTCATGGCCAAGTTTGTTTCTTCGATGTGCAATAGGTTATATGCAGTTATATTTAAGGCATATTTGGTGTATGGAATGATTGTAAGGTGTACATGTATTTCCAGTTTAGTTTATCTGCACTTAACCTAGAGACTTGCAAAGGGGAAACCAAAACTTTTAGTCAGGAAAAATTCATCTGGTAACCTCCCCTACTAAATATTAAATAGTCACCCCTGTAAGATAACATTGAAGTTCTGTTTTTATCCTGTTTATTTTATTTTTACATTACTGTGGAATCAACAGTGGTTTGTTGATTTATCATTTTTTTTGTTGGTACTAACTTTTATGAATTTAGAAATAAGCTCATTTTTATAGATATTTTGTTTTGCCAAAAGGTGTACTAATATAAACAGTGTTAACTATTCCTTTCCCAAATATTTAGATATATCAGTTTTACACAGGAAACTCAAACGTCAAAAGGGAAGATGTTTCGATCATTTCATATTGTTAATTTTCCTTTTTTGGGTGGTGATGTTCACATGGCACCATCTTGTGTTGTTTAGGCATTTACTATGCCTGTGTCTGAATTGGCATTTTTAATTTGTGGTTCAACTCTACCCATAAAATGCATGAAAAGTGGTACCCCTGCCATGGCGGTCGAGTTACATCAAACTTTCTGGTCAGGCCGGGTATTAAGAAATCACAGAAAATTCAAGAACAAAATAATCCAATAATCTGTAGTATTGTTGTCAAGAAATACACAAGTAAATTCACTAATCTATTTATTAAAAACTCCATTCCGGACACTATTTACATAACATACAGTTTACAAAAATGTATAATTGAAATATTCATTAGCAAATTACTTTCACACGGTATAAAATCGGCAACAGTGTCTAATACTGTACACACACAAAAACCCACGCATAGCGTCCAATCCTATGCGGACAAAACCACGCAACAGTGTCCAATACTGTGCGGACAAAAAGAATATAAGAAATAATAATAATTCCAAAGCTATCAGTAATCTGCTAAGATATATCTAAAAATGTTATGAGCCTAGAATAACAAAAATCCTTTTTAAATAACTTTTCACATTGTATTGTTCTTAAATGTCTTGCCTTCAATCCTCTCTCTCAACACTAAAAACAGAGGGCTCTTATATATACCAATGATCTCCAAATATTCTCCAACTGACCTAAATATTCTCCAAATATTCTCCAAATATTCTCCAATTCTTTGTTTACAAAAATAAAACATATAAATCAAATAAAAGTATTTACTACGTGACCTTGGAGAACATGCTATGTTAATCTCTTATAGCAGGATAGCCATTTGACTTAATGACTTTAACAGACGATAACCAAAACTTTCATATGACAAAATTAATTACAGTGGACATAAAATTACACTTGTACATTCCTTCCCCTCTAAATGATGACTGACCTCAGTCATCGAACTCTTACTTCTATATTAAAACTTAATGAATAAAACAGATTAAATGTTCAAATAAAATCCAGCATAAACACGGCATTATAAATTGTCTGCACTTGTAAATCTTTTGTTTTAATATTTTGAATGTTCATTGACTTCACTAACGGTACAAGCTGCCAAGGCAGAGAAGTCTATTTCCTCTGGATTCAATCTGTTTGAATATTGGATACGGCTTCTACTTAATGTTTCTTTTACACCATTGAAATAAGAAAAGTCTCTTTGTGTTAATCGATGATAATAGTTATAATTGTTTCTTCTGTAACAACATGAGAAGAACTATTCATATCACCAAATGTCAAAGTATCTGATATCGAAATAATGTCATCACCAGTTTTGTCTTCTTTGTCTTCAGATTTGTTGGCACTGTCCTTAACAAGTTGGAAGTTATTTGAGATATCACAAAATGTTTTGTCCAAATTATCTAAATGTTCCTCTTCATCTATTAACATTTCATTGTCCGAAACATCACTATGTAAAATTAGCGAAAAATGTTGTATAAGGCTTCTGGTAGTGGTTCCTCATCAGAAAGCTCATCCATTTCCTCAAATGTACCAATGTTTGTATCCTTGAATAGTTTAACTGGTTTTGAAGTTAGATTCAACACTTTAAACACAATATCTTTGTCACGAACCAAACTTTTGCCAAAACGTTTGCCGGTAAAACACTCTATTTTGAAGTTGATTGACAATTGGTTCAACAATTCCAATCGTTCCATTTACATATTCCTTTATTCATCGAATTAAATTCATCCTGAACAAAACACTTGATTCGACACTATTTTGATCACCACTTCCTATGAACTCTACATACATATTATTCCAGTTAACAACTTCATCTTTCATATCAATCACTATTCGAATTTATTCCATAATATCAGTTTCAATGATAGCAGCATGACGCAAATCCATGACTACATATATATATTGTGCACATACACTAAACACTAATTTCACATTCAATAATTCCAGTAATATTAAGAGGCTGTCCAGTTGCCGAAACAATGAATTCTTGCTCAAAGCTCTGTGGGTCGCTCATCATAACAAATCGTCAGAAACTAGGATGAAGTCCTGGGAAAAAGTGTTCCATAGCTAACCTGTCATACCCGTCAAGTGATACGCCACCATATGCCCGTCTTGCCAGTTTGAAGATTGCATTTCCATAGTCTTCAACACTTTCACCAGAAATTTGCTTCCTCTGAAATAACTCACTATAGTACATACGTGCAAGTTCTTTTGGGCAAAATCTTTGCTTTAACTTTTGCACAGCTGTATCAAAATCATTTTGAATTTCACTATCCAAATCCTCGAAATAGTCAGCAGCTCTGCCCCTCAGGTATGCAGGCAACATTTCTCCCTTTCTGCCATCACCCCAACGATTGGCTCGGCTGATCCTATCAAATATTTTAATCCAGCTTTCAAAATCTTCCCCAACGTCTCCAAAAAATTTCGACGGTGTTACTTGTGATTTCACTTCAGGCAAATCTCTGCGCTCATGAGGTGTAGATGAAATTGGTGTCCGCACTACAGACACAGATGGAGCAGGTGAAAGACTTCTATTTCTGGTTTTCCTTGTACGGCCCATAATTACGTATTTAAATAATCATCCAATAATAAAAAATGTAATGACGAAACACTCACAGTTCAGAAATATTTATAAACGTACATCCAAAAGTTATATATGTTGAATATTGAAATCCACTAGTTGTTCTTGTTGTATCCCACTTCTGACACCAAAAATGCCATGGCGGTCGAGTTACATCAAACTTTCTGGTCAGGCCGGGTATTAAGAAATCACAGAAAATTCAAGAACAAAATAATCCAATAATCTGTAGTATTGTTGTCAAGAAATACACAAGTAAATTCACTAATCTATTTATTAAAAACTCCATTCCGGACACTATTTACATAACATACAGTTTACAAAAATGTATAATTGAAATATTCATTAGCAAATTACTTTCACACGGTATAAAATCGGCAACAGTGTCTAATACTGTACACACACAAAAACCCACGCATAGCGTCCAATCCTATGCGGACAAAACCACGCAACAGTGTCCAATACTGTGCGGACAAAAAGAATATAAGAAATAATAATAATTCCAAAGCTATCAGTAATCTGCTAAGATATATCTAAAAATGTTATGAGCCTAGAATAACAAAAATCCTTTTTAAATAACTTTTCACATTGTATTGTTCTTAAATGTCTTGCCTTCAATCCTCTCTCTCAACACTAAAAACAGAGGGCTCTTATATATACCAATGATCTCCAAATATTCTCCAACTGACCTAAATATTCTCCAAATATTCTCCAAATATTCTCCAATTCTTTGTTTACAAAAATAAAACATATAAATCAAATAAAAGTATTTACTACGTGACCTTGGAGAACATGCTATGTTAATCTCTTATAGCAGGATAGCCATTTGACTTAATGACTTTAACAGACGATAACCAAAACTTTCATATGACAAAATTAATTACAGTGGACATAAAATTACACTTGTACACCCCTAAATAATAATTAATTCACGATTGTGGACTTTTTTTCAACAGTATACTAAACTTAGTAAGAATGAGTCTTTGATGAATACCTCCTTGTATGTAAATCTCTGTATATAACTGTTACACTTTTAATGAACCCCTGAAAAGTTGTTAACTGGTGGGTAAAAGTCATAGTATGGAGAAAGCTGGGAAATGTTTACGCCATTATAAGTACCACTAATAATCATTATTTTATTATCAGCCGTCAGTAAAGTTATTAACTGGTGGGTACAGCATGGATTAAGTAATAAAATAGTATGGAGGAAGCTGGGGAATGTTTTCACAATTATCATCAAAGAATAAGTGGTCTTTAAACAATGTTATCAAACATATGATTCACAACATTTGTAGGATTAAACAGACTAGTTATCATTATCTCATTATCAGCCATCAAAAAAGTTATTTTAAAAGTCACATAAAAGTTAGATCTCTTGATAACACAATAGTAAACAAGAAGTAAATATGCTTTTTTTTAAAGTGTTTGGGGAAAGTTTTCGGTGGACAGTCAGTTTATGGGTAATAATTCAGACTTTTAGGAAAATAAATACATTTGCACATTAATGGTAGAGATGTAATAAACCTTTGTACTTTGAGGTTGAGAATGTTAGGAAATATTTGTTTAAACAATAAGTAAATAATACAATCACAGATAATAGACCACTGATTGTTAGACATGCAATTTATACCTAGGAGAAAGTGGAACACTGGATGTTAGAGCAAATATATATTTAAAGGAGAAAGCAGACAATTGGAAGTTAGGCAAGTTAGTTAGGAAGAAGGGAAAGGGCTTATTACAACCTAAAAAAATATGATTCTTGCTGATGTTATTTTTAAAAATATTTTATTAGCTCTTAAAAAAGTGTTATCTTAGAATCAGAAGTTAATTGCTAACATAACTGTGGATTCATTTATTTTCATGGATATAAATTTTCGTGGATCATTTAGTGGATATTTGATTTTGTGGTTAACAAAGCCTAGTATAAATTTGTAATTGTAGAACATATAAATTTGTGGTTCACCTGTACCCATGAAACCCATGAAAATTGGTACCCAACTATAATAATGAGTCCACAGTATACCATATTGATATGTCAATTAACGGGTTATAATTTCTTTTGTAAACCTGTGAGATCACATAAGTGCAATTGTACACAGCAAAATATAAATATAGTTTTATCTCATACTTTGATAAATATTTAACAGACCAATATCTAAACTTACAGACTAAAATTCTATTCTGGCTCAGGTTTGAACAAAATCCTCTGTTTTAAATTCCATTCATGATAAATCTTGATTTAATGTTTTCCTAAAATCAATGTTTGATTGTTAAATGTAATATGTTACGTCATGATGAACTTATACACAAAGAAGAGAGGTGGTGGGGTACATCAGATTGTGAATTCAATCCTTCTATAAAGAAAAGTTTCATATTAATAAGACAATTTTAGTAGAGGTTCTTTATAGAGGTTTCAATACTGTGTTCTTTATTTTTTTTTTACTCCTTTTTTCTCTTTTCTTAAACTGTTTTGCCAAATCTCTTTATACTTATATTTAAAAGGTATAAGTTTGACAATTTGCATTTAATGTATATGGGAAAATACACAAAAAGTATAATTTAACAATTTTATATTGTGGATTATTTAGTCATTTCGTGGGTTACATATTTTGTGGATTTCAGGAGTTCAGATGAATGTTCAAAGAACTACAAATTTTCCAATAACAAAATAAAGGTGACCCTTTTTTACATTTAGATCAGATTATATCAAGTCCAGCTATAAAGATTCTTTAAAAACCCTCTTGTTCATTTTAAATATTGCAATGTAAAAGAATAATTGTTTAAAGCAAACTTTTCTCAGTTAAGCATAATATTTTAATATATTAACCTATTTTTTTCTAGTAAACAAATTAAGTTTTTCTAATTCCCTGTATTATTTCCGGTAACTGATGTAATTTAAGATTTTGTTTTGTAATTACAGAGATTGTAGAATATTAAGGTTTTTCTAAATTGCTCGGTCAGTCAAGAAAAATTGGTCCCAACAGTTTTATTTATGTCCGGAGTATAAAAAAGATAATTGCTAATGGAAGTTCTGTAAACAACAATCAATCATTGATATTTTCATCAATAAACTGTATTTAATTAAAACTAGGTCGATAAAAGTAGTACACATTTGTTTACAAGGCTTATATTGGATATTATAATATATATATATAAATTGTATATAGTATATTTTATAAACTAACTGGAAAGTCATGCAAATTTTAAACATCTATATTAAGGTATTTTAAGAAAAGAAAAAAACTCAATATCACTTAATGGTTTATTAAACTGTGAAATTCTATATCAGGACTGATTACCAAGAAAAAGGATTGGTTAAAAACTAGATTTTAAATTCCACGATATATCGTCCAGGTGGAAGGTAGGACCTTATGCTCTACATTATTTCAAATTTTTATCTTGTTTTTTTTTAATCTAGAAAATAAATAAAAAAAATTATGTTCCTTTTACATGACATTGGAAATAAAAAAAGGAAGTGTATTTTGTTGTTGAATTCACAGGCACTTGTCTCAGAATTTTTTCTATATACATGTACCTTGATATAGATTAAGGTTTATATATAAAAAATAATCTAAGACAAGTGCCTACAGGTGGTTTCATTGCAAAATTATAAAGTGATGATTTTTTTTAATCAAATGGCTATCACACTATAGTATAATACCATTTAAAAAATAACATGGAAATCAACATAACCCCGCCACATTATGTATGTATGTGCCTGTCCTAAGTCAGGAGCCTGTAAATCAGTGGTTGTTGTTTGTTTTTCGTTCATTTTCCTTTTTATATAAATAAGTTCTTGTTTGAATTGTTTTACATTGTCATTTCGGGGCCTTTTATAGCTGACTTTGCGTTATGGGCTTTGCTCATTGTTGAAGGCTTTGGTGACCTATAGTTGTTAATTTCTGTGTCATTTTGGTCTCTTGTGGACGGTTGTCTCATTGGCAATCATACCACATCTTTTTAATATATGCTTATAAATATTTGGCAACATTATATAATCTTATTAAGTCCTATAATGTAATGAATTTGCAGCAATAATTTAGTATGTACAATTGTGTAGATGTAAAGGAGTTGAATATTAAACAGATTTAATATTGAAACTAACTTTTTTATAAAAAAAGATTAAGATTTAAACAATTCAGAAAACAAGGACAAAACATAGTATGCGCTCTGCATGTGATCATGACTAAGTTATTTTTGGTTGTTAAAGTGCATATATTATATGTGAAGATGATATAATATCATAATCTGCACCACAGAATACACTGATATTTTAAAAAGTGTAAAGACTAATGGATGATATGACCTAAATTATATGGTTCAATGACTAAGGTTAGGTTTTTTAGTTGTATGGTTTGAATTATAAAAAAGAAGATGTGGTATGATTGCCTATGAGACAACTGTCTACAAGAGACCAAAATGACACAGACATTAACAACTATAGGTCACCGCACGGCCTTCAACATTGAGCAAAGCCCATGCCGCATAGTCAGCTATAAAAGGTCCCAATATGACAATGTAAAAAAATTCAAACGAGAAAACTAACGGCCTTATTTATATAAAAGAATGAACGAAAAACAAATATGTCACACATCAACAAACAACAACCACTGTATTACAGGCTCCTGACTTGGGACAGGCACATACATACATAATGTGGCAGGGTTATGTTAATTTTCGTGTTATTTTTTAAATGGTATTATACTATAGTGTGATAGCCATCTGTCTCAGATTTTTTTCAGGGAATGATATAACAATTATCTCCATAGAATAGACCAGTACAGGTTCAAAGGCTGATGGGACCAAAATGTCATGATTCAGTGGCCATAGTTAAGATTTTGTGTTGAATTTCAGTCTTCATTCGTCCAGTTTAGAGCCTCACTCATTCGTCCAGTGTAGAGCCTCACTCATTCCTCCAGTTTAGAGCCTCACTCATTCGTCCAGTTTAGAGCCTCACTCATTCGTCCAGTTTAGAGCCTCACATAATGAAAGTTTTTCTCATTATTTAAATGATAAAATCAAAATTATGCAATAATTTAAAAGTAAAAAAAAACCAACATATTCACACAATAAAAACTCATTCAAAATTCTGTTTCTAAATTTCAATTGGTCTTTGTGTATTATGATATTATGAAAATGCCAGTTTTTAATGATTTATTTCAATTTGGAGAAACTTCAATAGTCTGACAACTGTTAAGCAAATCTATTTTAATAACAATTAAATAAGAAAAAAATATTCTCTTCACAATACATGTATAAACAGGTTTTGAAATAAGAAATTCAGACAATTATATTTGACATGCATTTAAATTAAGTAATTAATAGTTTTGGGTTAAATTTGGTTAACATATTTTCATGACAAAATAATTTATCATCAGCAGAATTTATATATGATATCCATGTCTCTTTGTTTGTGTTTACATCGGTTTACAGACTGAAGGACATTCTTCCTTAAATTTTTTAATCATTTTTCTAGGTCTTGTTTACTAAGAAAGTTTAGTAGACTCATGTTTGCTCATTGTTGAAGGCCATACAGTGACCTATAGTTATTAATTTCTGTGTCCTTTGGTCTCTTGTGGATTGTTGTCTCGTCAATCATACCACATCTTCATTTTTATATCAAAAGTTTTTCTGAAAAAAAATCTTGAAATATATTTTAACTTGATATCTGTCAATGAGTAAAGGAACAATAATTGTAAGTGACCTAGTACTAATTCTAAGTGACCTACTTTTTAAGATATTCCCTATAAGAATCCATACATTAAGTTTGGACATTGTTTGTTACCCTATTAAGAGGGGGAGGACAGGGGGTACCCTTCTCCCTTCTCCCACCCCTCTTCTCCTTTCTCCTACCCCGTTCTCCTTTCTCCCATTAGAATAAAACATCTCCTTTTGAGATATTTTTTCTTGAAATATTAGAAAAAATTTTAAAAGGAGAGATATTTTATTTTTTCTCCTTTCTCCAACTTTTTCTCCTTTCTCCCAGCCTTCCTCTCCTTTCTCCTGCCCCCTTTCTCCTTTCTCCTACCCCCTTTCTCCCTGTCTCCCTTACCCCTGTCCTCCCCCTCTATTATAATAGATTGAATATTAATCTAATAAAGTGTGAAGTACTGGTCAGAGTGTCTGTTAAATTCCATGCACCAAGTTATGTTATTATAGGTTACTCATTTTCTGATGGGTAAAAACAGTATAATAAAAATACCACACTCCCAGACAAATTCAAAAGGGGGGAGGGGGGACAAAATCTGAGGAAATACAACGGAACAAGTAAAATATAACTGCCATATTCCTGACATGGTACAGGCCTAGCTTTTCCAAAGAAAATGGTGGGTTAAACCTGGATTTATAGCTAGCAACTAAACTCTTGTATACATGACAATGTTTATAGTAATTTTTAATATATTTATTGTCCTATTTTGTTTGCAAAAAGTACAAGATACATAATAATAGTAAAGAAAAAAACATTATATAGTAAATGAAATATAATGATATAATGGCCTCTTATGATAGCTATAGTAATGTTTAAAGAATTTGATTAATCTCAAGGTGATAATAATCTAAATTAACACGGTATTGGTGTAGATAGATGATAGGAAGATGTGGTGTGAAATGAGACAACTGTCCATCAAAATAACAATTTTTAAAAGTAAACCATTATAGGTCAAGGTACAGCCTTCAACACGGAGCCTTGACTCACACTCAACAACAAACTATAAAGGGCCTAAAAAATTACTAGTGTAAAACCATTCAAACGGGTAAACCAATGGTTTAATCTATATAAAAAACAAGAAACATGTATAAATTACATAAACAAACGACAAAGTACTGTACATCAGATTCCTGACTTAGGACAGGTGCAAACATTTGCAGCGTGATTAAATGTTTTAATGATACCAAACCTTCTCCCTTTTTCTGAGACAATAGTAAAACATCACAACATAGAAAAACACACAAAGAAATATCTATTGGCAGGCTTAACTCAATCAAAAAACGTAAATTAACAGTCTTTATTTCTCTTATACATATAAGCATACACTCAGCTTATTACATATTTTAATGCATCCATTGTAATGCCAGGAGTCAATTATTATTATACTGACCTATATTTCTGTCCTTTTAATTGAAATTATTTTTTTTCTACCCTAATAATTTTTAATAATTATATAATTATATGATGAGAACAAGGCATTCTGTGTATATTCTATTGATGAAGAATTTCAAAAGGTATTAAGAATCATATGGAATAATTTAACAATTGTAGGTCCTGAGTCTCGTTCATAAATAAAAATAGTCAAATAAATAAAAATATGAGAATACAAAAAAGTAAATAAATATATAACAGTCAGATATTACAGAGTCAAATATCAGCCAAATTAATTGACCAAATAAATGTATATATGTTTTAACTTTACAAAGAGAATGACTAGGACCAGACAGATTGATAAATGTTTTACTTTTATTTTTCCCTAGGTTCTACAGTGGACATATACAGACTTGAATAAGTGCTTGTTATGACTGTAGAAGCTCAGGACAATTATGGTTGATTGGATACCAGAGCAAATAAATATATTTCCTTATACATGTAGAACCTGACAAGGGGCACCAGAACAATTGTATTGGATGGGATACCAGAGCAAATAAGTATGTATATCATCTCATATGGAGAAGCTCATCTTGAAATAGAGAAGAAAAGGAATTGTTTGTTAATTTGACGGTTTATGCATGCACTAACAAATCATGCCTTGGATTGCTGTTCTCCATCTCAAAGTCACAAAATTAAAACATAGAATCTTATTTAACTGCAAGTTTAAAAAATTACTGCACACAATTTAAAGATTTTACAATAATAGAAAATAAATTTGAAATACACTACCAGTATAGTAGTTAACTTTCCATAGTGAAAAAACAAATTAGTGGAAGACAAAAATTGCATGTGAGTTAACCATGATGAGTTACAGATCAAGTTTAAGTTTCATTACGCTCTGCTAGTTTTTGCCGAAATTACTGGCTTTGGACTTTTATTAATTGTTGAAAATCACAGTTATACGGACTTTTTTTCTAAATACCTTCAGATATTGGGCTGATTTTTGGTATGTGAGTTAACCATGATGAGTTACAGATCAAGTTTAAGTTTCATTACGCTTCGCTAGTTTTTGCCGAAATTTATAATGGGCTTTGGATTTTGATAAATGTTGAAAATCACAGTTATACAGATTTTTTCTAAAGGCCTTCAGATATTGGGCTGATTTTTGATATGCGAGTTAACCATGATGAGTTACGATCAAGTTTAAGTTCCATTACGCTCCGCTAGTTTTTGCCGAAATTACTGGCTTTGGACTTTTATTAATTGTTGAAAATCACAGTTATATGGACTTTTTTTTCTAAATCCCTTCAGATATTGGGCTGATTTTTTATAAGTGAGTTTACCATGATGAGTTACAGATCAAGTTTAAGGGTCATTACACTCTGCTATTTTTTGCCGAAATTATGGGCTTTGGACTTTGATAAATTGTTGAAAATCACAGTTATACAGACTTTTTTTCTAAATACCTTCAGATATTGGGCTGATTTTTTGTATGTGAGTTAACCATGATGAGTTACAGATTAAGTTGAAGTTTCATTATGCTCCGCTAGTTTTTGCCGAAATTACTGCCTTTGGACTTTTATTAATTGTTGAAAATCACAGTTATACAGACTTTTTTTGCTAAATGCCTTCAGATATTGGGCTGATTTTTGGTATGTGAGTTAACATGATGAGTTACAGATTAGGTTTAAGTTTCATTACGCCCCGCTAATTTTTGCCGAAATTTGTAATGGGCTTTGGATTTTGATAAATTGTTGAAAATCACAGTTATACAGACTTTTTTTCTAAATGCCTTCAGATATTGGGCTGACTTTTGATATGTGAGTTAACCATAATGAGTTACAGATTAAGTTTAAGTTTCATTACGCTTCGCTAGTTCTTGCCGAAATAACTGGCTTTGGACTTTTATTAATTGTTGAAAATCACAGTTATATGGACCTTTTTTGCTAAATGCCTTCAGATATTGGGCTGATTTTCTATAAGTGAGTTTACCATGATGAGTTACAGATCAAGTTTAAGTGTCTCCGCTAATTTTTGCCAAAATTATGGGCTTTGGACTTTGATAAATTGTTGAAAATCACAGTTATACAGACTTTTTTTCTAAATACCTTCAGATATTGGGCTGATTTTTGGTATGTGAGTTAACCATGATGAGTTACAGATCAATTTTAAGTTTCGTTATGCTCCGCTAATTTTTGCTGAAATTATGGGCTTATTATAAATTGTTGAAAATCACAGTTATACAGACTTTTTTCTATACGCCTCCAGATTTTGAGCTGATTTTTGATATGTGAGACTAACATCATGTTTTTGTCCACATGTCCACATGTGTTATTCAAATTGCAGATTTTTCAACTTTTTGGGACGGGGGCATTTGTGTGGCTTTGACACATCTAGTTTACAAAGAGTTGTGTCCCTTGGAAATATTAAATTTATGAAAAATGGCTTCATTAGTGCTCTCACAGGTACAGTTCTTGAGAGATTTTGATAAAACTTAATCTATAAATTTATATCAGCAGTATCAGCAATATGTTGAACTAGTTCTATAATGGTAACCGATCAACATTTTTGAGTTATGCCCCTTGGAAATATTAAAAATGGCCTCATAAGTGCTCTCTCTGGTACAATTCTTGCCAGATTTATTCTTGTTTTTTTAGATAGTTATGCTTTTTGAAAAAATAAAATATATGCCTTGTTGGGGACATCAGAACTCTGTTCTTTTGTGTAAATTTAAACTGCAGCCTTTAGTAGTATTTATCCCTGTCAATAGAATAAACAAACTGATACTTGTTATCAAGATTTTATGACTTAATCTGGATGAAAATCTTATCTAAGGGTATCATCAGAATTATGTCTTACAACCTGACTCCCACTCCTGATCAAAATAAAGTAAAATAATCTTAAACATGTATTTAATATGATCCTAGGATAGATAGTACAGATAAAGAATATTATGAGAATGAATTACAAAGTTTTTTGGTAGACATCAGTGAAACAGAAACCCAATTTCTTAGAAGAATATTCATTAAGCTGCCCACTATTGAGTAAGCTTATCTTACATTAATTCTTGTTGAATTTATGAATGAAATGCAATTTCGACGGGTCTTTACTGAGTTTAGTCATAAACTGTGATTCGTAACAGTACAAAAACAAGTCTGCTATTAAAGGGGCATAATTAAGCTTGTCTGCCATTAATTCTTAATTTTCTTTTTTGTTTAATATATTATTGCATTTTATTTGTGTATAAAATTCAAACAGAATAGAAATAGATTTATTATTCTTGAGCGAGATGAAGTTGATTTATCTGTCAACCTTGGTTTTTTTTGTGTGTTGTCATTGTTGCTTGTAATTGTATCCATGTCATTACTAACCAACATTTATCCAAGCATCAAATTTATTGTGATTTTCTAGTGCACAGGTACTCGTATTTCAGAACGATTTCAGTTTCTATACTATACTATTTTTAGGGAAATATATAAGTATCTATCTCCTCACATTCTACAAATATTTTCCTCATTTTTTAGGCCTGTCTTTAGAATATGTAAAAGAGAAAATGAAACCTCATCTTAGATCTTTGTGAACCTTTGGATTGAATTGCATTTTTTTTTCTTTTCGAGACAAGAATATAAATCTAGAATTACTTTAAGTGTTAAGTTACCTAATACTGGGTTCATAGAATTTGAATTTTTCTGCCTTTAATAGTTCACCAAGAATCAAATCATATTAACAAACATAATATGAAATGACCTCTGACTTTTAGTTTATGGATATTAAAGGATAAGTTAGAAGACAATATATGTTTGTCAGAGCATGTTTATCATCTTTATACACTTCATTACTTCAAGAAAAAAGGTATTAATATTGATAGATAATTTTATATGTCTTTATGCTGTTTTAATGTTAATTTTCAAAGACAATTTATAGGTCTGATAAAAAATAATTGAACCATATTTCTATTGAAATAATAATTGTATTTTGTATAATTACTGGAATCCATATTTGTAGATTTCCATGAATTATGCCTGTTTGTGTAAAGTTAGTTGTGTTAATATCAATTTTGGTATACCAGATGCACATTTTGATAATAAATGTCTCTTCAATGATGTTTGATGGCAAATATTAAAAAAATGAAGAGCTGATAAAATCAATAATATTAAGAAATAAAAAATCCAAAGTACAAAGTCCTACCTTCAATGTTTGAATCTTTTTAAAAAAAATATTATCTTCAGTGTGTCAACTGAAACATAATAGTTCTAGTATTTCAGATTTTGTCCAGTTGTAGCTAAGGAGGTGGAATTGTAAAAAGAATTCTAAATACATGATTAAATACCAACTGAAAAAAAAATGTTTTAAGACATGACAATTAATTCAAAGTATTTTTTTTATTATTTCAGATGAAACAAGATGATAAAGATAGGACTTCTTATACTTTGTGTAGCCCTTGTCAGAGAACTTGTTATTATTATTTCAGGTGAAACAAGATGATAAAGATAGGACTTATTATACTTTGTGTAGCCCTTGTCAGAGAACTTGTTATTATTATTTCAGGTGAAACAAGATGATAAAGATAGGACTTCTTATACTTTGTGTAGCCCTTGTCAGAGAACTTGTTATTATTATTTCAGGTGAAACAAGATAATAAAGATAGGACTTCTTATACTTTGTGTAGCCCTTGTCAGAGAACTTGTTATTATTATTTCAGGTGAAACAAGATGATAAAGATAGGACTTCTTATACTTTGTGTAGCCCTTGTCAGAGAACTTGTTATTATTATTTCAGGTGAAACAAGATGATAAAGATAGGACTTCTTATACTTTGTGTAGCCCTTGTCAGAGAACTTGTTATTATTATTTCAGGTGAAACAAGATGATAAAGATAGGACTTCTTATACTTTGTGTAGCCCTTGTCAGAGAACTTGTTATTATTATTTCAGATGAAACCAGATGATAAAGATAGGACTTCTTATACTTTGTGTAGCCCTTGTCAGAGAACTTGTTATTATTATTTCAGGTGAAACAAGATGATAAAGATAGGACTTCTTATACTTTGTGTAGCCCTTGTCAGAGAACTTGTTATTATTATTTCAGGTGAAACAAGATAATAAAGATAGGACTTCTTATACTTTGTGTAGCCCTTGTCAGAGAACTTGTTATTATTATTTCAGGTGAAACAAGATGATAAAGATAGGACTTCTTATACTTTGTGTAGCCCTTGTCAGAGAACTTGTTATTATTATTTCAGGTGAAACAAGATGATAAAGATAGGACTTCTTATACTTTGTGTAGCCCTTGTCAGAGAACTTGTTATTATTATTTCAGGTGAAACAAGATGATAAAGATAGGACTTCTTATACTTTGTGTAGCCCTTGTCAGAGAACTTGTTATTATTATTTCAGGTGAAACAAGATGATAAAGATAGGACTTCTTATACTTTGTGTAGCCCTTGTCAGAGAACTTGTTATTATTATTTCAGGTGAAACAAGATGATAAAGATAGGACTTCTTATACTTTGTGTAGCCCTTGTCAGAGAACTTGTTATTATTATTTCAGGTGAAACAAGATGATAAAGATAGGACTTCTTATACTTTGTGTAGCCCTTGTCAGAGAACTTGTTATTATTATTTCAGGTGAAACAAGATAATAAAGATAGGACTTCTTATACTTTGTGTAGCCCTTGTCAGAGAACTTGTTATTATTATTTCAGGTGAAACAAGATAATAAAGATAGGACTTCTTATACTTTGTGTAGCCCTTGTCAGAGAACTTGTTATTATTATTTCAGGTGAAACAAGATAATAAAGATAGGACTTCTTATACTTTGTGTAGCCCTTGTCAGAGAACTTGTTATTATTATTTCAGGTGAAACAAGATGATAAAGATAGGACTTCTTATACTTTGTGTAGCCCTTTTCAGAGAACTTGTTATTATTATTTCAGGTGAAACAAGATGATAAAGATAGGACTTATTATACTTTGTGTAGCCCTTTTCAGAGAACTTGTTATTATTATTTCAGGTGAAACAAGATGATAAAGATAGGACTTCTTATACTTTGTGTAGCCCTTGTCAGAGAACTTGTTGGCTCTGAGTGGTCATCAGAACAGTTATTTTATGATAATTATTCTGGTGAAGATGTTGTATATGATGACAACAATCAATACAAACCAAGTAAGAACTCTACGGTCTTTTTAAACTTGTTTTATTTCTTGCTCTTTATTCATTTTTATGCCCCACCTACCATAGTAGAGGGGCATAATGTTTTCTGGTTTGTGCGTCCTTCCATCGTACCGTTCATTTGTCCGTCCATTTGTCCCACTTCAGGTTAAAGTTTTTGGTCAAGGTAATTTTTGATAAAGCTGAGGTCCAATCAACTTGAAACTTAGTACACATGTTCCTTATAATATGATCTTTCTTATTTTAAAACCAAATTAGACCTTTGTCCCCATTTTCATGGTCAACTGAACATAGAAATTAAAAGTGTGAGTTTCAGGTTAAAGTTTTTGGTCAAGGTAGTTTTTGATGAAGCTGAAGTCCAGTCAACTTGAAACTTAGTATACACATGTTCCCTATTGGTTGATCTTTTTACTTTTAAGGCCAAATTAGATTTTATACCCAATTTCACAGTCCTTTGAACATTGAAAATGATAATGTGAGATGAGCATCCGTGTACCTTGGACACATTCTTGTTACATAATTTTTTGTATTGCTTTCTTGTATGCAAGTGTCTTTTAAAAAAGGTCAGTATGTATTTGAAGGAGGTCAATGTAATATACTATAGTCTTCATTATTGTACTTTTTAGCTCACCTGACCCGAAAGGGCCAAGTGAGGTTTTCTCATCACTTGAATTGGCATCCATCATTCATGTCTGTTAACTTTTACAAAAATCATCTTATGGCTAAAATAGAATATGGTAATAAAATGCAGTTTTTGGCTTATATCTCTAAAAGCAAATCTGACTGGTTAAAAATGTTCATTAGATCAAGATCTATCTGCCCTGAAATTTTCAAAGGCATCAGAAATACTGTTGTTTGGTTGCTGCCACTGAATTGGTAATTTTATGGAAATTTTGCTGTTTTTGGTTATTTAAACCCAAATTGTCAACTGACCCCTTTAAGGAGTAATTGCCCTATATAGTATTTTTTGGGTAAATTTTTGCAATCTTTAACAAAAATCTTCTCAACCTAATCTACTGGACCAAATAGAATTAAACTTAGCCACAAGTTTCAATAGAGTATCTTGATTGAAAATATATTTGATGACCCTGTAATCCAACCAACATGGCCGAAATGGCTAAAAATAGCATATACGCGTTTACTTTAGAAGTCTAAGGGAAAATTGTAAAGTGAAAAAAAACATATTTTAAAATTTGATAAGGGTCTTCATTAACTATTGTAAGACTACAATGGGATGACCTTCTTTTAAATAAACAACTGAGCCAAATTAATCCAACCTTGGCCTTAATCATTCTTAGGGAAAATTGAGATAGAAAATGGGGAATATGTCAAAGACAACAACCTGATCAAAGAGCAGACAACAGCCAAACTTCACCAATGGGTATCTAATACTATTAATTATTTTTATATCTGTCCTTCTGTCCGTGTGTCCGTTCGCTTCAGGTTAAAGTTTTTGGTCAAGGTAGTTTTTTGTCCATCCGTGCGTCTGTTGGCTTCAGGTTAAAGTTTTTGGTCAAGGTAGTTTTTGAAGAAGTTGAAGTTCAATCAACTTGAAACTTAGTACACATGTTCCCTATGATATGATCTTTCTAATTTTTATGCCAAAATATAGTTTTTACCCCAATTTCATGGTCCACTGAACATAGAAAATGATAGTGCGAAGTTCAGGTTAAAGTTTTTGGTCATGGTAGTTTTTTATGAAGTTAAAATTACATCAACTTGAAACTTTGTACACATGTTCCCTATGATATGATCTTTCTAATTTTAATTCCAAATTAAAGACCCCAATTTTACGGTCCACTGAACATAGAAAATGATTGTACGAGTGGGACATCCGTGTACTATGCACACATTCTTGTTTTAACTTTATTTTGCATGATTTCAAAAACAACAGTAGATACAGGTGAGGGACACAGGCTCTTGAGAACCTTTATTTTTGTTTTGAAATTTCATAAAAGTTGATGTCAAATGACGTTAATTTCAGTAATCCTGGTTTTTATCTGTATCAAGATACACTCTGCCTAATCGAGTTAATCAATGTTCATAAAATAATATTTGGCATGATTAACAATGAGACACACATTTTGATATTTTTCTAAATGGATTTTGTGCAACCAGTTTAGGAATCAAATGAAATAAAGTGACAAACTGTAATCTTTGAAACAAAAATGTAGCTTTTCACTTTTAAGTGGTTTTTTTTTAATTTCAGAATTTTCATTAGGTACTGATGTAAACCTGCTGGCTGGACAGACATTTCAAGTGAACTGTTCATGTCAACCCCCTGTGAACTGTTCAACATGCAAACTTGAAATAAATAGCTTAAAGATCAAGCATTGTACCACTGGTAAGCGTGCCAGCTGTAAGGTCAAGGATACAGTTATAACAGACAGTAGAACAATAAGTCTTGTAAGACCTAATATAAATGTGAACGACACAGGAACATATTTTTGCCAGTATAACAACTCCGCAACCACTGAAGATAACTTTTATCTTAAAATTGGGTGTAAGTAAAATATGATATGGATAGGGAAAATGGTTTAAAGAGTGTGCTCAAGGATGATTAGGAGTGTAAAACAACTAAAATTGTAAAACCAAACGATCTCATCTATATAAAAAACTAGATACATATATGAACAGCATCAAGAAACAACAACCATCTGTCTTAAAACATGTTCAAACAAATGCAGCTGGTTTAAATGTTTTAGGTACCAACCTTCACCCGTACATGGATATCTGTGTATAATCTTAGCCAAAGCTGACATTTTTATACCCCACCTACAATAGTAGAAGGGCATTAAGTTTTCTGCTCTGTCCCTCTGTCTGTCTGTTCGTTTGTCCATCAGTTTGTCTGTCTGTTTGTCTGTCTGTTCATCTGTCTGTTTGTCTTTCTGTACATCTGTCTGTTCGTCCCGCTTCAGGTTAAAGTATTTGATCAAGGTAGTTTTTTTGAAGCTGAAATCCAATCAACTTGAAACTTAGTACACATGTTCCTTATGATATAATCTTTCTAATTTTTAATCCAAACTAGACTTGTTATCCTATTTCACGGTCCATCGAACATGGAAAATGATTATGCGAGTGGGGCATCCATGTACTTTGGACACATTCTTGTTTTCACAGGTAATAGCTTGAAAAAAAGCCTGCTAACTCATATTTATATTTTAGGAAAAAATGATCAATAAACAACATTTAACTACATCATTAAAAAATTGTGTTGACTTTATCTAAGAACACCTACCCCACTCAAACTATTTATATGTATGATGTTTGTATGTTTTAGATAAACCTTCTGGTCCACAAAACATCAGATGTGTTTCAAATGACATGATGGACCTTAATTGTTCCTGGACTAAACCACAAGAAGACAAAGAGAATCCACTTCCTGTTGTTTACAAATCCTTCTTTGATAGCAGGTATTTTAATAATGTGCTTGGAATATATAAAGAAGAATTGGTATGATTGCCAATGAGACAACTCTCCACAAGAGACCAAGATGACACAGAAATTAACAACTATAGGTCACTGTAAAGCCTTTAACAATGAGCAAACCCCATACCATATAGTCAGAAGAATGTTTTCATAATGTACAAAAATGGTAATTATTTTGTCTTGTCAGTCACAGAAGGGGTGGGTCTTGCTTTTGGCTCACCTGGCCCAAAGCCTCTGAAGACATTAACAATGATATATACTGATAGAAATGCAATATTATAGAAAAAAAAATTGTCAGTTTGACAACTATAAGAGATGTTGCCGTAGTTCTCTACTGAAGTAAATTTAATAGGTACTTCTTTTAATAGATCATTTATATTTTCTATAAAGTTGCATTTTTATATAAAATATCAGTTTGAACTTCTTTGAAGACTATTTCCAGTCACAGACTCTAGATCATGATTCATTGACTTTGAATTAATGAACAATTTTCAACCATCAGTGTATGTGAAGCACCCTTGCAACAACTCTTTGAGGGGTCTAAAGGTGACCCTATCCAATATACCTACATTTCCCATATGGCAGTCCACATTTTTATGCCCCACCTACAATAGTAGAGGGGCATTATGTTTTCTGGTCTGTGGCTCCGTTTGTTTGTTCGTCCGTCCGTCAGTCCATTTGTTCGTTCGTCCGCAGGTTAAAGTTTTTGGTCAAAGTAGTTTTTGATGAAGATGAAGTCCAATCAACTTGAAACTTAGTACACTTGTTGCTTATGTGATGATCTTTCTACTTTTAAAGCCAAATTAGACTTTGACCCCAATTTCACGGTCCATGGAACATGGAAAATGATAGTGCCAGTGGGGCATTCGTGTACTATGGACACATTCTTGTTCTGACCTAAATCCCAGATGCCTCTATTACAGAACCTACTTATTGTATAAATATTAATTTGTGCTCTTCCTGAATATGCATGAAAGATTTGCCACTGGACGTTAAGCAACTAACAATAAATCTGTCTTTTAACAATTATGCAACTTTAAAGTGTATTTTTGTTAAATAAACACTTACTAGAACAGAATGTAAATTAATTTACCGTGGTAAACCCTATCAAATACAAACCAACTAAAACTCACCAATTCATGTTTTATTTATTACAGGGGTTAAAAACAAAATAATCATTAGACCAATGAAAAAAAGATATTTTATTTTTCATATGGCTTTAATGATTGAGTGTTTTGATAAATTCATTTCCATTATTTATATGCACAAAAATTTGGTGTGGTGAATTAAATTGTCCTTTGAATTAACAATCAAATATTGTTTCACATTAAGTTAAATGCAGTTTTTTTATTATTTTTTTACAGTCCTATGTATGGAAAGATTTATTGTCCAAACCCTCAGCCTAAAAAGAGAGATCAAACAAGCTGTTATATAGCTCCATCAACAACGGATAACTATTATACATTTCATGCTGGAAATAGCTACAATGTAATTATAAATGCATCTAATGTGTGTGCATTTCAGATGACAGAGCATACTGTCAATATAACAGAAGTTAGTAAGTATAAAGACATAACAGTCATTCCTGAAACAAAAGATAAAGTCTGAAGTGTATATAAAAAAGAAGATGTGGTATGATAGCCAATGAGACAACTATCCATAAAAGACCAAAACATTAACAACTATAGGTCACTGTACGGCCTTCAACAATTAGCAAAGCCCATACTGCATAGTCAGCTATTAAAGGGTTGTATATAACTGAAAATTTTGAATCTTTTTCTTCTTGGAGTACGCATTCAACATTATTGAAAAATATGGGAATTTTTCATTTTAGGGCGGGGATGTTATATATATGTATGTTGAATCCGTACTTTCCGGAAATGTTGTATTGTCTTAACCATGATTGTTGTGATGATTACATGTATCAGCTCTTTTGGCATTTGAATCCAAATTTAAGGATCATAATTTGAAAGTTCTTCTTTTTATTTGCAATATATATACTTCGTCTTTAGTCCCCCAAACCTAAGTCAGGTATATCACATAAGACAATGTAAAACAATTCAAACGAGAAAACTAACGGCCTTATTTATGTAAACAAAAATAATGAGAAACAAATATGTAACACATAACAAACGACAACCACTGAATGTTAATTTTCAGAAACATTAGTGTAAAAATTGCAATGGCCATGTAGCCAAAGTCAGAGATGTTTATATAATTTCTGAGATCCTGGTTTATTCACACATTTTAATAAATTAGGTTTTGGCCATCTCACTTTTGATACTATTAGTGACCAGGCTTATCAAATTATAAATTGTTCTATCAATAAATGTGAAAAAAATCAATTTCTTTTGTTGTACTAAAAGAATTAGAAAAAGGCCCCCATATATTGATATATGTAAACTCAAAACTGACCGATCAGTTTCAGTAAATTTAAACTAAGTGCCAATTCCCTAGCAATTGAAAGAGGGCGTTATACCAACATTGAAAGAAGTTAAAGCATTTGCTTATCCTGTAACAGACAAGAAATTGAGGATGAATACCATTTCTTCTCAATCTGTCCATGCTATACATCATTGAGGGATACCTTAGAATATACAAAATATTAATAAACATTTTAATTTCAATTTTATTAAATTGGAGTCAGCTATAACACTGAAGCATTTGACTGCACTTTTAAATAGCAGTCTACCAGTCATTATAAAAATCACCATAAAGTATATTAATGATTGTTTTTTATTGAGAACATCTGTATAACTTGTATTTCTTTTAATATGCAACCTAATTTAGTTTGGGTTCTTTTTTTATTTGCTCATAAACTTTAAAGTCATATGAAACGAGATAGTGATGAAAAATAATGTTTGTCCAATTCTTGAACCAATGCATGTATACATCATAAACTTAGTCCTCTGTGCACGATTTTATCATTATTTTCGCAAATATATCATATGATCGTCAATTTTTTTCTCTCTGTTTGTTATGATTTAACAAATATGGCTGCTCATTAAATGCCGTGTTTTGAAGCCGAGTTTTACCAATTGTCACCTTATAGTAAACAAATCACAAGAAGCATGGGTATTGAGCACGTGTTTAACATGTATAATCAGATATTTGTTTTTTTCAATGACAGATCCATGCGTATTGTGGTCACCGAATTTTTACAAGTAGGGTTACGCTCGGGTCACTATGCATACGGAAAATATGTCGGCGAAGTGCTTCCTGGAAGCAAGCAATTAAAAATAAGTAAACTTCTTCTAAATGTGGATAAATTAAAGAATTTTTCCTCAGAAAAAAGTGTATGTACATAAGTTGTATAACGAAAACTATCTATTTAGTTATAAAAAACATATGCATATTTTTTTTTAATTTGAGGTTTCTTATGACTTTAATAATGTGTTAACTCGATATTTATAGTCTTTTTTCCCTCGCTGTGAATACCACTGTCACGTCACTCTAATATAATTATAATCAATTTAACTATTGTCAGTTTATTGTTCTAATTTTGTATGCCATAACCATTTAATGTAAATGTGTTAGTGCTAATAGATATTGTCTATTGTCTATTTGATGAAAAAACGTTTTTATCAGTGATAAGTTGATGTCTTTTGTAAATTACGTGTGATCACAATCATTCTGTTAATACAATAATAAGTCGACTTTGGTTTTTTTTCAGTAAAACTTTCATCACCAGAGGTATCACCTCTCAACATAACTGAGAGAGAAATTATTTTATCAACAAAGCAATCCCAGGCTTCTCATATAATGATATGGACCTCGGACAGTATATTATATGATGTAGTCTATAGTAGTGATACACTAACCAATACTGTAAGTGTTATGTAGTAAATAAGTTCTTTTTTCATGTTAAAATACTACTACTTTTAAAGTTGTGTGCATCACAATTGTTGAATTTTTTTTTATAAATTTTACAACCCCTTTTAAATAGCAAATTCTTGCAAAATAAAAACACTGCAAAAATTTCTGATTTAAAAGTATTCTAACTATATGCTAATATTTTGCATGTGAATCCAACGTAAATATAATTTATTTTGGTGGAAATTTACTACAGAGAAACAAAATTTTGGATTAAAATTAACAGTTCTTATCATGTCAGAACTAGAAATATAGATTCCCCAACTGCAACAAGAGTGATACGATATTTCTCCACTCAAGACAGTTGAGATTTAATATTAAAGGTGCAAGGCTTGCTGAGCTTTTCAAATAATTAAAATTTAACTGTTTAGAGTGGAGAAATATTGTAATACATGAAAAAGGGACCCTGTTCTAATCAGCAGGGCGTTAATGTTTTGCGGCACTCTCATACCACTAAAAATATAGGAAATAACCACCCCCAGAACCCCTCACTGTGATTAAAATTTTTGAATTACATTCTTAAACTATCCGATATTTCTCCCAAACTTGCACAGAAGCTTGTTTATGATCATGAGATAGTTTCCACAAATAAATTTTGTAAAAAATAATCCAGTTTATCAGTATATGACTTATAAATGGACTTTGTTATTCTGTCAAAAAACATTACTTTCACTCTGTATGTTACTTATATATAGACTTAGTCTTTCTTCCAGTTAACATTACATGCAGTATGCAGTTAAAGTTCTTAAAACATTTATTACATTCATGAAGAAGGCGAGACACTGGGTTCCACGGAACCCTTACAAATTTTTATAAACTAGTTGGTAGAAATGCCTTACCAATTTGAATTGACATTTTTTCTTTACCAATTTGAATTGACATTTTTTCTTTACCATTTTGAATAGTAATGTATCCCCAACCTCTAAACTGACGTTTTTCATAACTGTTCTTTAATATAACATATCATTTAAACTTAACATTTATCCCTAACTTTTATAGTTGGAATACAGTATTTTTTTTATTTTCAGATACAGTTCAGTTCACCTAATGAAAGTAATCGTGTCATTCTTCCTGATCTTATACCATACACAGAATATACTGTTACAGTGAAAGCTAAAGTTCCTCAATCTAAGGGAGATAAATATTGGAGTCCTTCTGTGACTAGAAACTACACAACAAAATCAGCAGGTATCCTTAATATTACACTTTTAACAAAAATTGCATGTCTGTATAAAAAAGAAGATGTGGTATGAATGCCAATGAGACAACTCTCGACAAGAGACCAAAATGACCCAGAAATTAACAACTATAGGTCCCCATACTTTATTAGTAAAGAAATAGCTTTCAGTTATGGTACCCTAGCAATTTGGACAGTTTGATGTATATGTTACAGTAAATAGGTGAAATTAGGAATTACATGTAATTACTAAAATTTAGGAATTACATGTAATCCCTGATGTACTTAGTAAATACAAGTAATTCCTGAAACGACCCAGTTATTACCAGTAATTACTAATTTTAAAATGAATTTTTACACCTATTTACTAACTGTTAAAACTATGTTGTAATATGGTAAGCTGATCAAAAGTTATGGTAATTCTAGCTATAGAAGATCAGTGAGTACTCTTAAAAGTGATCAGCCTAAAATGTATCTTTTTTTGTTATAAGAGCATTAGCTACGAGATATAAAATAAATCAATTATGATTTTTTTTGTTTGTTAAATCATTAATTTAAATTATATAGTGAAATTATAATTCCCTTTTAGCAGTCAATCTGGTTCTATTTTACTAAAATAAGCAGAGAAACATGGTTGATGATTTTTGCACTTGCAAATGAATAATTGGACCGCATTGAATACGTATTCATGTGACCTTCAATTCCAACCCTAGCTGGAGAGAGGTTATCGGTGTATTCAGATTTAAAATTATAAGGGTTTCGCAGAACCAAGTATCTCGCTGACTTTAGCTGTTAGTCATAGGCTCAACAAAAATGGGGAAAATATCAATTTTTTTTACTAGTGCTGCAAGAAGCTTCAATCCAAATTTGGTTAAAATCCAGGATGGTTTATGAAATCTAATATATGTTTAAAAAAAACTTTAACCGCAGAGTGTATGTAATGTTAACTGGGAAAAAACAAGTTCATTTATAAGGAATATACGAAAAGGGATTTTTTTTTTACAAACTTTACTTCTGGATATTATCTTATTATCATAAACAAGCTTCTGTCCAAGTTTGGTAGAAAATTCAAATCCAGGTTATTCTGAGAAAGTTATCAAAATTTTAAAAACTTTAACCACAATGTGAATGTAGTGTAAACTGGCATATATGTCCATTTATAAGTAAAATACGGAAAAACTTTATTTTATTTTCACAAAATTTACTTCTTGAAAATTATCTCATAATTAAAGTCAAGCTTCTGTTCACGTTTGGTAGAAATCCAGGATAATTTAAGAAAGTTATCAAAACTCAAAGACCTTTAACCACATAGTGAATACTTGTGGATGATGCTGACGACAGAATGGTTTGCCCTGTCTGGCTTTTGCGACAAAGGTCGCAGGCTCAACAAAAAGAAACATAATCATAACTAGATTTGCCATAGCAAGCAATAGCGGATGTCACCCTTCCCCCAATTGCCACTAAGTGGCAGCCATTGCAACCATTTTAAACAGTGATTTTACATATATGCATGGCAATTCACCTTTCTACAAATTTTCAGAACATTTGAAGCATTTTGAAATTTTTTTTATGTTTTCATGGCAACGGCAGCCATTTTGAAAATTCCAACGCCAAATTCTGCTTCAATACATGACAGTCAATATTATTGTGAAGTTTCATTAAGTTCAAAGCATTTTGAATTTTTTAAAATTTTTGCTGCTGTATCCATGGTAATATTGTAGTTCCAATGATTGTCAAAATCATTCAAAACCTGTATATAGTTGAAAACTATTTTGTATGAAAATTAGATGATTCAAAATTAAGGCATACCAAAATTAATCACCAAACCCTGACGTTTTTGGAGTATTTGACCTGTTTTGCATTGTTTCCATGGTAACGGCAGACATTTTGGAAATTCCAACGCCAAATTCCATATCTACTAATGTTGCTCATCGTTTCTGTGAAGTTTCAAAAAATTCACTAAAGGTGTGCCTTATATTCATTAATCTTTAATTAAGTCAGCCCTAAGATACCTACACTTTTACTTTCTTATTTTGTATCTTGGATTATATCTTTAATTTTAAAACAAAAATATCAAGTTAGTAAATAGCTGTAAAAATGACAAAGAAAATCAGTGAATACCAGTAATCACTGAAACAACTAGTAAATACATGTAATTACCAAATTGGCTAGTAATTACAGGTATTTACTGAAATGTTTAGTAATTACGTGTAATTCCTAATTGCACCTATTTACTGTAACATATACAAAATATTAGTTAAATAAGTTTATTATTAAAAAAAAGTTATGTCTCTTTATACATTTACAGTAATTAGTTTTTATAGCTCTCTAATTTATATTTACAAAATTGCTTCACTAGATACATCTCAAGACTGAAAATATTATATTTCTCTCTTGTTTTGTTTTTGTCTTTATATTACCAGAGACATATATACTGTATTTATTTGTCTCTGATATTACTTAAATTTATTATTTTAGCTCCAGTTAGTGTACCGTATATTGGCGGCTACATTATGTCTGAAAGAGTCCTGTTTCTTTATATAAAGGTAAGTGAGGAAATTATCATTAATTTTATCATCTGCAGCATTTAGATACATATATATATATATTGACATTTATATTGCAAATAATAAAATTGAGAATGGAAATGGGGAATGTGTCAAAGAGACAACAACCCGACCAAATAAAAAAACAACAGCAGAAGGTCACCAACAGGTCTTCAATGTAGCAAGAAATTCCCGCACCCCGAGGCGTCCTTCAGCTGGCCCCTAAACAAATATATACTAGTTCAGTGATAATGAACGCCATACTAATTTCCAAATTGTACACAAGAAACTAATATAAAAATAATACAAGACTAACAAAGGCCAGAGGCTCCTGACTTGGGACAGGCGCAAAAATGCGGCGGGGTTAAACATGTTTGTGAGATCTCAACCCTCCCCCTATACCTCTAACCAATGTAGAAAAATAAACGCATAACAATACGCACATTAAAATTCAGTTCAAGAGAGGTCCGAGTCTGATGTTAGAAGATGTAACCAAAGAAAATAAACAAAATGACAATAATACATAAATAACAACAGACTACTAGCAGTTAACTGACATGCCAGCTCCAGACTTCAATTAAACTGACAAATAATGTTTTGTTTTTCTAGAAATATTAATGGTTATGAATCTTTGTAAAATATTTGAAATATCAAATATACCGGGGGTAACACATTTTGCTGATTGAGTAAAAACTGTAATTGACATTTGTGGATTTGTTGTGCACAGCTTATCAAACATTTGTGATTTATTAACAGAAATGACCAGCCTTTAAATGTTACTCATTACAGAGGTATCTTGACTAACTCTGTATTCTGAGTAAAAAGTAATACTGCCATTCTGCAATAGTTGTGTTGAATAAATAAAATTTTAACTTTATTGAATATTTGATTAAAATACCCCCAAAATCGACAAAAGTTGGTACATGTATGTATGTATTTGAGTTATTTTGACGAGCTCAATATAGTATTTAAAAAAAAATCTATATTTCAGCCTATTAGTAAAAGGGAAAAGTTTTCTGAGAATGCGTTCTACACAGTTACAGTAAAGTCAGCTTGTGAAGAACCATTCTTTAAACAATTGAATGTGACATGGGACATAGCAATGATAAATGTTCCAGGTTTTCCACAGAAATTAACATCTTACTTGATAGAAGTAAAGGCAGTGAATGATATTGGAGAGAGTATTGATTCCAGTAGAATTACTACACCATTGTATGATTCAGGTACTAATTCTTGTGGAGGATGTAAAAATGCTTGAAGATATTGATTTAATAATTAGTGTATAGTTTCATCATGACAAGTTACAGACCAAATTCGAATTTTGTTTTGGTCTGATTAAAATTAACTCTATAAATGTTGAGTTTATGTTATATTTTTCACATAATTCTTGAATAATGGTAAAAAACTGTTTTGATTATATGACCAAGCAAATATATGTATTGGGTAGACTAAGACAATTTAATTCAAAATTTAATAGTGAAATTAATTCTAAGAAATGTGCATCACTTACAGGAAGACAAAAACCATCCTATATTGTTGTTGAGGGATCAGGGAAAAAATACTTTGTATCCTGGGACACACAGAGTAGAAATATTAGCAGTCAATTAGAGAAGATTGTTGTATACTGGTGTGTTGGTATTCAGACAGTTTGTCAGGTCAGTAGTCTCATGTGCCTCTGTTCACAATAATCTTTTAAGAGTGTGTTCTGATAATGGAGATAAAAGTATTTCAGGTTACAAGGTTTTTGGTTTCAAATATAGCAAGAAGATGTGGTATGATTGCCAATGAGAAAATTCTCCACAAGTGACCTAATGAAACAGAAATTAACAACTGCTTGTTGTTCGGTGTAAGCCAAGGCTCCGTGTTGGAGGCTGTACATTGACCTATAATGGTTTACTTTTATTAATTGTTATTTGGATGGAGAGTTGTCTTATTGGCACTCATACCACGTCTTCCTATATCTATAGGTCACTGTACAGCCTTCAACAATGATCAAAGCCCTCATAGTCAGTTATGAGAGGCATAGAAATGACAAATGTACAATTCAAACAAGAAAACTTAGATCTCAATTTTTTGTACAAAATAATGAATCATAGTATGTTTACCAGCTGAAACCTGCCTCCGGTTGTGGGATTTTTTGTCCATGTTGAAGACCCATTGGTGGTAATGTTCTGCTTTTTGCTCTGTGGTTGGGTTGTTGTCTTTTTGACACTAATTTAATTTCCCCATTTCCATTCCCAATTTTATAAACCTTGCTATCATATACCAAATACCTTTAATATCAACATCTTACAAAACAAAAATACAATGAAGGAAGAAAGAAGTGGAAACAAAAAGAAAAATAATCTCTATTAGAACAATTTTTAAAGGACTTGATAGAACTAAGAGCTAATTATTATGAATGATAATTTTATGTTTTCAAAAAGTAACATGGTTAACAAACAGTTAGTGACCTTCTGCTGATGTTTTTTCTATGGTTGGGTTGTTGTCTCTTCGATACATTCCCCATTTCCATTCTCAATTTTTGTTAATATACCCCACTACCTACTATAAATGTACAGTATTACAAAGAGCTTGATATATATTGCTGACATGAATTATTTTCTTACTTTTTTTCAGAGTAATTTGAATTTTATAAATGTATCTGGTGATATGACGAATATCTCCATCACCACAGATAGGGGAGATAATTGGATTTTTGCTGTGTCCTTTCTCTACATCGATGGATATAATACAGAAATGGTTTTCTCCAAGTGTCATTTTCCTAAATTTACAGGAGGTATGTAATTTATAATTTGAGCTGCATCAGATAAAAATTGACCTTTTGCAAGTGCAAATATATATGTACATGTTTAGTATTTTGTATTTACATGGTGTCATAGATCAAATTTATTCGTTCACTTGTGTTAGTTTGTCTTTTGATTGAATTAAGCCATTTCAATTGCTTTTTTATTGTGTGTCTTTCTATGTTGTGATGTTACACTATTGTTTCAGATTAGGGTGAAGGTTATTAACTATTAAAACGTTTAAACCAGCTGCATTTTTTGGACCTGTTGTAAGTCAGGAATCTGATGTTCAGTAGTTGTCCTTTGTGGTTCATAAGTATTTTTCGATGCTTATTTATATATACATTAGACAATTGGTTTTCCAGTTTGAATTGTCATAAACATATTAATTTGGGGTCCCATATATATTGCTGTTTGGTGTGACCCAAGGCTTAATGTGGAAGACTGTACTTTGAACTATAATGATTTACCTTTACAAACTGTGACTTGGATGGGAGAGTTGTCTCATTAGCACTCATACTACATCTTCTTTTTTATATATAAAGTCCAGATTTCTTAATATACTACAAAAGTTTTTTGCCAAGTTTCTTTAATTTTTATCTATTTATTCATCAGATTGTCATTTAAATAAATGTATTTTCAAATCATTTCCTAAAAAAAAATCACCATTGTGAAGGTTTATTGTCAAATTAACAAGATAGATCCACATAAAAACTTTAAGTTAATTTAAGTTAATTTTTACTTTTACAAATATGCAATAAACATAAGTATCAGGATGCATAAATATAAGTTGTTGGTATTTTTATTAACAGGTCCTTTAGGCATCTCCGACATCAGTGTTATACCTGAAAGTAAGACAGAACTAGTTGTAAAACCTGGCGATTATTGTAATATAAATAAGTATCCCAGCAGACCATTGATGTATACTGTGTACTACAGAAAGTCAGAAGATAATATAAAGTCATGTGATCATCAAAGTAAGTATCATTTTAACAAAATAAGGTTAGAAATACTGTAAATTAAAATTAATTTATTGTTTGATACACATACACAAATCTGCATAGAATTGGAATTCATTTTGATTTTTCTTTTACAGCGTTCTTACAAAAAAGAGTTGAGGCCAATATTAAAACAGGGGGAATAACTTTGGAAAATTTAAAACCATCCACCAATTATGTTGTGTGCTTGGGTGTGACAAGTAATGGTGGTGATGAAGAAATCAGTGACCCACAGATGGCCTTGACGTTATCTACAGGTAAAGAATAATATAATGGTGAATGCATCTAGTATTGATGTTTTGCAAGGATTTTTTTGTCATTTTATAAGTGTAAAGTTGGTCAGAAACTGAAAAAATTATGACAACTTAGTTTGTATGATGATGTCCGAGATATAAAAAAGAACATGTGGTATGATTGCAAATGAGACAACTCTTATCTTAGCTGACTAGTTAAAAGAAATTAACAACTATTGGCTTTCATCAATGAGAAAAGTCCATACAGCATATATTCAGCTTTAATTTGTCTCTGACAAATGTAAAACAATTCATATAGGAGAAAACTTATAACATGTATAGAAATTAAGATAAAAGAACACTTTATTTTTATTAAGTACAAACACATCTTATTGATAAGTAAATATTCCTGTTTAAGATTAGAGAACAAAAGGGACATGTAGTTTTCACTGTAGAAAGTGTCATTTTCCAAATTATTAGTACTAATATTAATAGGAGGATAAACCATTATAATATGTAATTATAAGGCAGCAATTTTGTGGGAATGCATAACATGAACTGTTCCAAAGTTTATGAAAACAGATGGAAGAGTTTAATTAAAAGTAAGAGTGAAATTGCATGCATAAATTTCTTTGAATCATCATAACTTTGTCATTTCTAAGTCATTTTTCTTCGCAGTAAGACCATATACTATCAAATTCTGTGTCCAATGTTTTGTACAAAAAACACATTTACAAAGATTTGTTTCGATAGCTTCATATGTATTTCAATGACCCAGTAACTGATTAGAATCACATGACATTAGTTATTCTCATAACATACATAAATAAGGCCGTTAGTTTTCTCATTTGAATTGTTTTAATTGTCATTTTGGGGCCTTTTATAGCTGACTATGCGGTATGGGCTTTGCTCTTTGTTGAAGGCCTTACGGTGACCTATAGTCGTTGATTTCTGTGTCATTTTGGCCTCTTGTGGAGAGTTGTCTCATTCGCAATCATACCACATCTTCTTTTTTTTATGTATAAAGGCTGTTCACAGAATCAGAGGGCTGGTAAACGTGTAGGTTTCTTAATATTTTTGAAGTGCTGTCCTTGGGATGATAACATTATATCAAGCAAGGTGTGCTCTCATACAACCTACTTGATCAAGTTCTGTCTTAATTTGAGTCTGGAAAAAATTTAAATAAATTTAATAGAGGCTATTTCTTTAACCTTACACAAAAGACAACCACTTACAAGTAAGGTAGAATACAAATGTATTTTAAAAGTTCCGAAAAACTCAAATAAATTCACAAAGGAGGGTAACTCAGATAATTTAATCTTATAATTTATTGTAAATGTTTATACTGTAGCAAGACGGAGTGTCTAATACATTTTTAAATCTTCTTCTTTTGATCGTTCGACTTTACACCTGAATACCAGTCTCCTCAACAATTAACTGGGAATCTTCTGTAAGGCATCCATTGGTCTATAGGACTTTACACCTGAATACCAGTCTCCTCAACAATTAACTGGCGATCTTCTGTAAGGCATCCATTGGTCTATAGGACTTTACACCTGAACACCAGTCCCCTCAACAATTAACTGGCGATCTTCTGTAAGGCATCCATTGGTCTATAGGACTTTACACCTGAACACCAGTCCCCTCAACAATTAACTGGCGATCTTCTGTAAGGCATCCATTGGTCTATAGGACTTTACACCTGAACACCAGTCCCCTCAACAATTAACTGGCGATCTTCTGTAAGGCATCCATTGGTCTATAGGACTTTACACCTGAATACCAGTCTCCTCAACATTTAACTGGCGATCTTCTGTAAGGCATCCATTGGTCTATAGAGCTTCTCTTTAAGTGGTGTTTCTGAGTGCCATATCTTATCTCTCAATGCCTGATGGATCTTGCATGACTGTAGGAGGTGTGCTGTATCCTTTTCTCCACAAGGACACATTGGAGATAGAAATAACTCTAATAGCTTTGTGTAGATGTTGGTTGAGTCTGTTGTATCCTGTTCTCAGTCTAAAGAATTTAAGATGGTGGTTTGTTAAGATCTTGTTAGCTTATGTCATTTTACATTTAGTATTGTACTGTTCAACTGTGTGTGCATGTGTTTGTGTGTCTGTTTGTCTTTTTCTGAGATTTAATGATTGATCCCTTGGTATGTACCATTGTTTACAATTTAGAATTTAACACCATTGTAATCTTAATTTGGGCATTTTATTGTTTCGTGTTTTTTTTTTTTATATTTCTTCAATTTTATTTTATTCAAATTTGTGCTTTAAAGATATTGAATAATTGTAATAAATTTCACTTTTTTTTCAGATACACCTTTACCTGTTGGAACAAAGGTTTTAATAATTGTATTTTGTTCAATAGTATTCATAGTTGGAACTTTTCTTTGTATATGGTAGGTTTACACATATATATTGCTATTTATTTGTTTCATATTTTAGTCTTTGGTTGGATACACATTTAAGTACAAAAACTTCCAATAACTAACCTTGATATTCTATTCTCAATACTGTGGATTCATTATTATTCGTTGGATACCAATTTTTGTAGATTTCGTGGGTACTGGTGAACCACGAATTCAAATGTTCAATGAATAACATATTTCCAATAGGCTTTGCATACAGAGATTGACAAAACCACGAAATCAAATGTCCACGAATATGCAAGTTTAAAGCAATCCACGAAAAATTGATACACACGAAAATAAATGAATCCACAGTATTAGCTTAAAATGAGTGTCCCTTTTTTTTTTTAATTGCCTTGTCGAAATGCCTATTAGCATATTTTATAATATTGCATTCATATGAAGCAAGAGCAGGCAATTCTTGAATCCATTATGCAATTTTAGTTTAAATATATCCGTGATGAATAAATATGTTTATAAAATAATATCACATAAATTCTGAATTGCTTGGAAACTTTAAAATGAAAAGTCCCTAATTAAATGGCAAAATCAAATGATAGAACCTGAGACTACATATATATGTGTTATAGTAGTCTCAGATAGAACACATCAAACAGAAAACAACTGTCATATTCCTGACTTGGTACTGGCATTTTCAAATGTAAACTAAACTATATGCAATTTAAGGACCATTTGTTTTGATGTTTAATCTGTAATCTTCTGATTTTAGGAAAGTCAGGAAAATGTATAATAATATTGACACCAGGATCATTACACCATATATTAAAGTAAGTTATTTTCTTTAAGTCTTAGCCCATGTATATTTTCCTATACTAGTTGATTATTTTTGTCTTATAATCATATCTTCAATCTTCATGGGGAAATTTTTTTTTTTTTTAGATTGTGTATATTGTATAAAGTTCATATGCAAATGTGATTTCAACACTTCATCCTGTGTATAATGCTTAAAGAAAATTACTGTCAAAAGCAGAAAAACAACATTTTAGAATTTATTAAGTTTGACAACCATTCCCTTAAAAAAAAAAAAAAGGCAGAGAAATATTGTTTGCCCAGAATTTATGTCTTATATCAGATTGGTCCTGTTATATATTTTTAAATTGTTGTCTATTTGATTCATTATCCTTTTCCATTCTCAATTCTATTCAATGAAATGTGTTTTTTTCATTTCTGTGATGTCATACAACAAAACTATTATCACAGGATAGTGTTAATTATTTACAAGGTTACATCACAAAGAAAAGAGAATCTGTAGAAAAATAAAATATACCATAAAAAAAGTCCATTATTTACATTCATTTAAAGATAATTAGATAAGGAAATTTGAATTTGGATTCAAATTAAACTGTTTATGTTAACATTTTTGTACATTGACTACAGATCTCAAGCGCTACATTTAATGTAAAATATAGGTGTGTGTGTTTTTACAAAAATGTAATCTAGAGACATTTAATTGGTTCATCCAAAATGTTGAAAGTTTTTTAATTATATGATTATATTATTGTAATATTTGATTGTAATAATGTATGAGATGATATAATTTTCAGCCAAGTCCCCAATACATACCTGTACCGGTAAGAATGATCAGAATGTAGCCAGTTTTTATCTTAAGCTTTATCTAATGGAGATTCATTATTGTTTGTTGGGTACCTAATTTTGTTGATTCAGTTGGTTTTGACAAACTAGTGATTTAATGCTGAGTTCACACGTAATCTAATTCTATTCTCATTAACTAATTCGAGTTAGTTTAATTCGCATTTGAAACGTTTAACATACTAATATCAATTCTAATTCGAATTGGAATGCGCGTCAAATTCGCTTTATTGTCCTAACGACGTTAACTTTTAATTCGGATTAACAAAAACGTATTTCTTATGCGAATTAGTTAATTTGAATTAGACAATTCCAATCAATTCGAATTAAAAAAGAATTTGATTTGAATTCAATTCGAAATTAAAGTTATGTGTGAACGAGGTATAAATATTGAATAAAGAATATTCCTGCATGTTTGTATGCACACTTTACTAAAACTACTAAAACCACCAAATCAATCTAAATCAACAAAATTGGTACCCATGGAAAATAAATGAATTCTCTCTACCATATTCTTTTCTGCTTGACTTGAATTTCTTATATTTGAGCAGTTTTCTGCTTGAGTTGAACTTCTGATATTTAAGGTGTTTTGGTTTTTCATTTTTTCCATTATCTTGTTGTCTGTAGTTTTGCATAGTATTAGTATTTTGTACTATCTGTTTACTATTTAAAGCTTTCACTTATTAAACATCTATAAATTTTACTTCTGCTCTGCTTCATACTAACAGTTTCTATAGAAATAATTTCTCATATGTTGTTCCTACTAAACATGTAAAATATTTTGTTTCTAACTTCTACAGTTCTATGTAGACATATGTGCATGTGTTATGTTATACTTTTATATGTTAAAAAAGAGGACTTTAAAGTTTAAAATATTTTAGATAGGCTAAGTATATGAAGAAGTCAGCTCAAAGAAGTCAGTATTGGTTATCCTACTCTAAGGGGGAAAGGGCCAGTGATTCTATGTTTTGGGGTACCAATATAAAGAGTGTGAAAAAACAAGAACAGTTAAGCTAGACACTGTGAAATATTTTTTTTATAAATTTCAATGTATTAAATATCTTAACCAATTTTTTTAATTTTTTATTTTCAGAGTACTGATATAGAAAATCCGGTAAGATTCAAATCATTTCATGTTTATATTGTCATTAGTATAACTACTTGTTAGTCCTATGACATCCCTAAGGACACAATCCTCGTCAGAAGACTGTGCTGGTCACAAATGTGTCAAGTAAGAATATTAAAAAAAAGTTATCCAATGTCAAACTGAAGAATGATTACAAGCTTATACATCTTGAATTCTAATAAACACATACATTTTAGAATTCTTTAAATTTAAACAAATCACAGTAAAACATCTGAGGGAGGTTATTTAGAGTATGGAGAATGTGTCTTCAGAGAAAGACTTCTTGATTTTAAAACCATGTACTTTTACAAAATGACAAATTTGATAGTATATGATAAGCTATTTCCCTTATTCATCTTACAGTGACTTTTGAATTTGTACATGGTTAAAACAATCAGAAAATATAGTGTTAATTGTATTCTGTCCATATGCCTTTAATATACACTTGGTCAATGCCCACGTGAAAGTAAAATCACAAAAATACTGAACTCCGAGGAAAATTCAAAATGGAAAGTCCCTATTCAAATGGCAAAATCAAATGATAAAACACATCAAATGAATGGACAACAACTGTAATATTCTTGACTTTGTACAGACATTTTCAAGTGAGAAAGTGCTGCACTTGAATTATATGAATTTATGAATTTTATTATTATCTTTAGTATTATTTATAATTAATTAGCATTAGAAAATATTAAAAATTATTTTAATTGCAGAAGGAAAAAACTGGAGGATCATCGTCTGATAGTGGTGTGTCCGTGTCCCTACAGGATGGAGAGTTCTCAAATCAGACAGGTATTTCTTCTCACAATCTACAAATATCTGATTCTAACTTTTCCAAGGATATTCCAGCCAATGACACGTTGGAAAGTAGACCAAACAACATGGAACTAACTGAAAGTCAAAGTGAGGACAACGTTGAGGAAAGGGACAGAACAGTAAGTAACGCAACAGATGGATATACAGGAACCTTTAAATCGTCAACAACTTCAAAGTCAGGTACCAGTAATCATACCAGTACAACTAATAGTAGCCGTATCAGCAGACCAAAGCAAAAGAGGTTGTCTGTTGTGGACCGTTTCGAATCAGAAATAAGGGAAGAAACTTCCAATAATTCAAGTATACCTGTACCCTTAATGGAAAAAAATAGTGCAGATGAAATAAAGAACAAAACCGAATTCGTTAAAGATTGGATAAGAAAAAGTACTGAAGATTTACATGATTCACATGATATTCAGTTACAAACCTTTACGCCAGAGACAAATCAAGGTCAAGTTGAAAGTTATGTAGAAGTTGCTGCTGATGGATCTTTAAAGTCAGATAGTGTCAATCAAAGTTCAAACCATAGCAACAGTAACCATATCAACAACATCTGTAGTAACAGCACTAGCAGTGGTTACACTGCTATATCAGATATCATTAATCAAAATAGTAGTAACTATAGTGACAGAAGCAATAGTATAGGGAAATCAGACAGCTGTAAGTCAGAGAATGGAAATTCTAAAGTACAATGCTCAATTCAGATGAAGGAAAATCGACCTTTGTCATATGTGCAATCAGACAATTTAAGCACAAACTCCACAAGTGTGAATTCGGAAAATAAGGACTCCAATCAAGTTGGTGAAAATTCTCTCTCTTCATATGTGCAATCAGATATTTTAAGTACTTTTTCAGTAAATAGTAATGAAGGTTCAAATACAAGTACTCCTGCAGTAAAGATAAATACTTCATCCTTGAATTCCACATCAGAAAAATGTAATGAAGGTTCATTCACAAGTAGCCCTGCCATTAACATTGACATTTCATCTTTGAATTCCCCATTAGAAAACAATAAAAGTTCAAATACAAATACTCATACAATAAACATTGACAATTCATCTTTGGAAAAGAGTAAGCAGAAGAACATATTTCAGAACAAACTATTTAACCAAGATAAAGTTGAAAAATTTGCTGCCACCGATTCCCAATATCTCCCACATATCCAGATATTGACAATAAAAGAGCCCAAAAATTTCTCAGACAATAAGGATTTGCCGCAGGATGAAAATTCTGGTGATATTTCAAGTAGTGTTTCTGATTATTTAAAGGCAGGACAATGTGACACAAACTCAGGATCAGAACAGTGCGACTCAAACTCAGGGTCAGAACAGATCAGTAGTTACACACACCTTGATTCTGTTGGAGAAAATTTGTAGTATTGTGTTTTTGTCATTTGTAAGATATATGAAAGGGAGATAATACATATTTTGTAATGATGATTATCTCCCTTATTTTATTTTTATTTAATCTCAAATAGATGCAGTATTTGCTAGATGGTGCTTCTTAGATGTACATTTTTTATACACCTGTTATAATTATAATTATGTATTATGGTATACCGTGAATTTTTATAAATATTATATTTAAGTTTCTAAGTAATGGGGTTGGGTTTTTTTTCATTAAAAATGGGGGATTTTCCAGTTTTCAGACAAAACTTTTAAAAGTTTTACAAATATACAAGAAACTTTTGAGAATTGTTCATATCTATTGACATGAGCTCCCATCCTTTTTTTATAAATATTATATTTAAATTTCTGAGTATTGGGTTATTTTTTTTTTCATAAAATGGGTGATTTTCCAGTTTTCGGACAATAACTCAAAACAGTTGTACAAATTTACAAGAAACTTTTTTAAATCATTTATATCTATTGACATGAGCTCCCTTTTGATTTTTATAAATTTTAGATTTTAGGTTTTTGAGTTATGGGGGTCTTATTCATTAAAAAATTAGGGAATTTCAAGTTTTTAGACCATGACTCAAAATATACTCTCACCCGTTTTCATGATAATTTGGTGAATTGTTTATATCTATTGACGAAGCTCCCTTTCAAATTTGATTAGTTATTGAACTCTATGAAGTAGCACAACAGATGTAACATGCACTCATGACACAGCTGTTTATTTTATATTGTGTTGTTAGTCTGCTATTACACTGACATATTATACCAAATATGTATTTTCAGTTTCATATTTTTGACTTAAGCACATATATTTTCTTCTCAGTACTTATTATAGAATTGGAGAATTTTATGTTGATGCAATAATAGCAAGCTTTGCACAAAATATAAAATAGAAGTACAACTAAATATTAATACTAAGCTAACTTTGAATGTTTGTGCCCTGCTCTGTAACTATCAGTGTAATGTGAATGTGCAGACTTTCTTTATCTGTTAAAGTACATTAGTAGAACACTCTGATTCACACTTCACATATTAGATAGAATAAGCTAGTATCACTGAACTAGTATATTTGAAAGACAGGATTTTTATAGAAACAAGACAAGACAGGATAGCAGATGTTTATTATTTTCTATTCAATTACCTCACAACTTTAATAAACTTAGGACAATTAATGGCTTGATATAGTGTGAAAAGCTGCCTTTTTTTCATTCTTCAGTTTTTGGACTACTGACTGATATAGTTTTTTATTCATCATTTCAACATTTTGTTATCCATTCTTGTACCAAATAGATTTGTATAAGTTTTTGTATATTTATAGGTTGTCCATAGTTTTCTTTCAGGAAAGCTCAAAGGGATATTTGGTCAGTTGGTGGTATTTAAGAAACTACACAACAAGCTTATGATTAAATCATTCCACTATTTGCCCAGGAATATCTTCATGATAATACCATAACTGTATAATATCATTTTACAATCAAGTTATACTGTCTTGGAATATGTTTATGAAATAATAATATATTTGCATTGCATCCTTAAGTTATACTACCATATGGATTATTTCAAATGATTAAGTTACATTGAGTGGTATATCTTTACATTATACTACCATATGGAGTATTTCAAATGATTAAGTTACATTGAGTGGTATATCTTTACCAGTTATGGTATGGTAATGATTAAGTTACATTGAGTGGTATATCTTTACCAGTTATGGTATGGTAATGATTAAGTTACATTGAGTGGTATATCTTTACCAGTTATGGTATAGTAATGATTAAGTTACATTGAGTGGTATATCTTTACCAGTTATGGTATGGTAATGATTAAGTTACATTGAGTGGTATATCTTTACCAGTTATGGTATGGTGATGATTAAGTTACATTGAGTGGTATATCTTTACCAGTTATGGTATGGTAATGATTAAGTTACATTGAGTGGTATATCTTTACCAGTTATGGTATGGTAATGGTACAGCTTAAGTTTTCAGTCTTTTATACAGATTTTCCTTTTTATATGGATAATATTGAACTTTAAAATAGTTTAAGATGTTAAAAATGTTTAGTTCCAAAGTAAACTTGAGAAATTCTTACACTTTTGAAGTAAAATTAAATATGCTGACTTTTAGTCTGATTTAGCACACAACTTGATTGTATGTTTTCTATTGCCCATCATATGAATTGATGTGGTGTTTATATTAGTTAGGAATCAACCCAACAAAGAAAGACAACCCTATCTATGTATGTTGTTCAGTGTTGAGGTCAATATTCTAATACATGTCTTGTTGTTTGTTGTCTTTTTTTTAATTGTCCCTTATTGATTTACTGTTTTATTTACCAAGCTGAATGTACAGCGCCTTAGAGTAATTTTTATTTTTTATATAGGGTGCTCTATAAATTTTCATTATTATTATTATTACAAATTCTCAGGTCAACACAGCTTTGTTTCCACTACTTTATTGTTTTTAATGTTGTATATCTTTTCTATAAAGTAAGGATCCACCTATATGTTAACAGCTAGCATGACTTTTTTTCAAAATATTTTCATATATTTCAATAATAATGTTTATCAGTTCTATAATATGGCTGTCAAAAGGTTTAGAGAACCAAATATACAAAACATGACCAGGATCACAATATTCAAGCTTGAAGCAAACACATTCAAATATGCATATTTATATTTTACACAAACATATCAATAATTCTACTTTTATACTGTATAACCATTTACCTCCATGTATGACCAGCAGTCCATTACTGGAACAACTTCAAGTATGCAACATGATGTCAGGGCAGTCCTCATTTGTATTCTAATACTGTGCGAGACCCTAATTGGTAGCCAAGCTCATTAACACACCCTCAAGGGCAGCCAAGCTCGTCAACACACCATCAAGGGTATAGTCAAGCTCGTTAACATACCCTCAAGGGTAGACAAGCTCGTTAACACACCCTCAAGGGTAGTCAAGCTCGTCAACACACCCTCAATAGTAGCCAAGCTCGTCAACACACCCTCAAGGATTAGTCAAGCTCGTTAACACACCTTCAAGGGTAGTCAAGCTCGTCAACACACCCTCAAGGGTACTCAAGTTCGTTCACACATCGTAGTAGTTGTTATCTGTAGGATATCTTGCTTTAAAATTTTGCAATTACTTTTCTTTGTTTTAAATTGAATGATTTTAGATTCAATCCATGGTTTCAAATATATAATTGTTGTAGCAGTACAGATATTTTTTTATTCTGAGATACAACTTAAGCTCTAACTAAACTGTTGAAACTTTTGACAGTTCGATCTCCATATCTTATTAAGTGGAGCTTAGCACTTCTCCCAATAACTTCAGTGCAATATTTGTATCATAAAGAGACCCTGAAAACTTCACCCGGTAATGAACTACGTATGTAACTCCATGCATTGTCAATTGTAAAAATTGCAAATAATAAAGCATTATACTTTTATTCAATAAATATTTTTCTATAACAAGTTTACAGTTGTAAATAAATGTTAGAAATTTGGTGGGCTATTGTATGGTGGCATTCTTAAAATTGTATGTGAAACGAATTCCTATACAGACTTCTTATAAAATCAATAAATGTGTTTGTAGTTAGATGTTTTTGTGTTCTGTTAAATTGTTCCTTTTAAAATTGTTACACGATGATGACTGCTGTACCCATATTTTGACTATTTTACCTATTGTGTCTGTTTAGTTAACGCATCATTGTAAATATTACGGAATTTGACGAGACTGTCATAAAAGTGAGAGGGTTAGCGCTATAAAACCAGGTTTAATCCACCATTTTCTACATTTGCAAATGCCAGTACCAAGTCAGAAATATGACGGTTCTTGTCCATTCGTTTTTGATGTGTTTTGTTATTTGATTTTGCCATGTGGTTGTGGACTTTCCGAGTTGATTTGCCTCTGAGTTCAGTATTTTTGTGATTTTACTTTATACTTGCGCAGAAACTGGTCCAACAGAGTTATAAGTATGAATGATTAAAAAATGACATTCCTTAAATTTAATGGACAACATAACACATTGGTTGATCTATACGAAGTGTCTGTGTCAAAACTAACTATAACTGCCATTTTGACCACGTCTTAGATTTTGGTTTAACATCTATGTCGTATGTCTACTAATGACGATCGTGACCTATTCCCGAATATGCCTGTCTTACCAAGTGTGAATTTGCATTGCTTTACGACGTGTCTCGATAATTTATATGTCCAGCATTCACGTATTTATTTGCTGTTTCTGTTGTTGTTTCGATTGAATAAAGCAGGTTCGCTTACCCTTCCGGAGCACCTGAGATCACCCATAGTTTTTGTTGGGGTTTGTGTTGTTTATTCTTTAATTTTCTATGTTGTGTAATGTGTACTATTGTTTGTCTTTTTCATTTTTAGCCATGGCGTTGTCAGTTTGTTTTAGATTTATGAGTTTGACTGTCCCTTTGGTATCTTTTGTCCCTCTTGTATTATGTCTTATCGATTGAAGTCCAAATAATTATAAATTAGCCTTTCAATATCCTCATTGTTATGGACATTGTTTGACTGGTCTAGTGAAAATAATTGTTCTGCGGATTGCATGTTGTGTCGACTATTATGATATTTGTTTAAGCGTTTCTCATTGATGAGTGTTCTTGCTTGTGTTTATGCTGCATTTCTGTTATATAGCGTTGACATTTTAACAATATTTGTAAACATTGCATAAAAGCGGGAGGTTTGGCTTGCCACAAAACCAGGTTCAATCCACCATTTTCTTTTTAAAATGCGTTGTACCAAGTCGGGAATATGGCAGTTGTTATCAAATAGTTCGTTCCTTTTTATGATGGTGTTTGGTTTTGTTGCACTTCAGTGTTCCTTTGTTTTTTGGTTTTGTTGCACTTCAGTGTTCCTTTGTTTTCCTCTTTTTGTTCCCTCTTTTTGTTCCCTTGGTTTGAGTTTGTAACCTGGACTTGTTTTCTGTCAATCGATCTATGACTTTTGAACAGCGGTACACTACTATTGTCTTTTTTTTATGAATGTTTAGGAACACTGGATAGATGCCTTCTGTTTCGAAGGATACCAGCAACCCAGTAGGGAAAACGGTACTATTTATTCTGCCATAGGCGACAATACTAACAATTCCTAAATTTACCACTTTTTATAATAAAAACCTGGATAAAACAGTTATGTGTGGTGTTAGTACTTTATTATTATATTTTAAAAATTGAAGCCAAATAGTATCATGACCAATTTCCAACGGAGCTTGTCCCACCGTCATTTTGCACCAAATTTATGAAACTTTGGAAACCTTTTCGAATAAATCTCTAAAAGATATTTCAGTATGTTTAAAAATTTATATTGTAAATATACACACTGCAGTTATTCATAGATAATTAAAAAAAAAGATACTGTACCCTTACATCCAATCACAGTACTCCTAATTTGACTTCATTCACCTGCCTTGGGTACAAAGAAAGCCAACCTAATGCTAGGAAAATGTAATAGTACCGTTTTCCCAGTAGTATTCATTAATTATGTGTTGCAATGAGAACAATAATGTAATTTTCCGGTTAATGCTGGAATATTATTACTTTCCGCGTCTGTCATATCAAGTATATACAATCTACAATTAACTTACACTTTACATCATACAAAGATACGCAGAGATAAATACAATATAATCTGATAGAATCTACAGACTACAAAAGCATGAAATATCAAATTTGCTTTTTTCGAGAATGCAAACCGTCACATCTAAATGTAACAAAATTCTTATCATCTTAATCGCAGATAAAAAAGTAAAATCACAAAAAAACAGACCTCCGAGGAAAATTCAAAACAGAATTTTCCTAATCAAATGTCAAAATCAAATGATAAAACACATCAAACGAATGGACATCAACTGTCATATTCCTGGCTTGGTGCAAATTTGAACAAAAGTATACATGGATGAATTATAACTAATGGCTTTGACAGTTGTAAATGTTTAATCTACCATATGCTGCCATTACCTGTTACTTTGCCCCTCCTATGATATAAGTGACACACTGTTGTACGAAAATTCCATACCAGGTTTATGTTTTAGTTATTGTAGGGGAGGTGACATCAACTTAGTTCATATGAATTACAGATTTGCGCCCCAATTTCATTGTTCATCAAACTTATAAACGTGAAAGTCGAAAAATCAGTACATTCTCAGAAGATTGTTTTTGTTAAAGGATTAAGTCACATCTTGAAACCTGTAATACTCTATTAGGATGTGATGTTTTGCCACATAAAAAGAGGAATTGGATCAAATCATTGGTACATGGTCACATGTTCTTAATAATAATGTTTTAGACGTTTAGGTTTTTGCACCTTTTAAAGACGATAAAAAACAGAATTCCACCCAAGGCCTCAAAGGCGTCTTTAACGAGAAAATCACGCACCCAGACAAAAACTTCCACTGGCCCCTTAACAATAATGTATACATCGAAATAAAAGCCATACTCAACTCAGAAACATGCAAATACACCAAAATGCACCAAAAAAAACTAAAAAAAAAACTAACAGGGCTCGAGGCCTTTGGATCAGGCACACAATGCAGCGGGTTTTAAAATGTTTGAGATCACCCTCCAGTATACATATACCCAAATGTGTAATAACCATATGCGAAATGACAATTATCAACATACATATTCCAAATCAGCTAAAGGCTTTAAACAATGAGTAAATGATAACAGAATATACTCATATGCTTTTCATAGCTGTGAAACGTTTTACTTCGGGAACCGGAACTATTATTTTGTAAGGTTAATGAATTTGAAAATGTTTGAGTTGTAGCTCTTGTGATAGAAAATAAAATAACAAAAACTCCGAGGAAAATTCAAAACAGAAAGTCTCTAAATGAATGGCAAAATCAAAAGCTCAAAGACACAAAACGAATGGATAACAACTGTCATATTCCTGACTTGGTACAGGCATTTTCTTATCTAGAAATAGCAATGAACACAATTAACAGGATTAAGGTTTTATCTTTAACACATTTGTTAAATTGAGTATAGTTGTTTTAGAAGAGTTTGAATGTCTGGACGATTATTTGGATCGTTATGCAAACAGCCTGTTATTATCTTTTTCATAGCTTTCTGTACTTTCTGTTTTGTATCTGTGTTAGATAGACTACTTAATAATCCTGTTGATTTAGTCCAACCATCTTTCCACACTTCACAGAAGACCATACCTAGGCTGTATATATCTGATTTTGGTGTGTGCATGGAATAGTCATTCATTATTTCCGGAGGGTGATACTTTTTAGTACCTCGCTCTGATCCTATGGTTACAATTTTGTCCTCTTCTTTAGAATGACCGACATCGCATATCTTGATAATACCGTCTTTGACCTTGAAAAAAATAGAAAAATCAGTAGTAAACTTTGACCTACTTAACTTTTATATTCATCATCATCGCTTTATGTGTTGTGTTTTGTTTGTCTTTTCTTCTTTTTCCGTTATTTACCATGGCGTTGTCAATTTGTCGTTAACTTTTGAGTTTGAAAGAGCTTTTGTGCCTAATATAAAATGTAATGTAATTATATCGATGTGTATCCTATTTCCAATTGTAATATACGACAAAATGTAAATTCGCATAGCTCATTTTAGAATTAAAGGGATTTCCCTAATTTTTGACTGTTTATGAGATTTGTCTTCGCGAATCCGTTTATAGATTTGTCTTCAGAATCTGTTTATGAGATTTTGAACATCAGTGCCCTAATGTGTTTTATTGGACTTATAAATGTCCATTTTCTCAATGATTTCATTTTTCTCTTTATATTCCAAATTAATGTTTGAATTATGGGAAAGGTCAAAGCTTCACAAAAACACGTATCCAAAATAGTAAATGTCTGTAAACTTGCCATTGTAAAAAACGAAATTATATTTATATTTTGAATTATTGGTAAATGACGAAATAGTTCGGGTAATCACTTAAGTATAACTTGTGAGTAAACTTACCAGAAAGTTTTGAGGCTTAATATCTCGGTGAACAATTCCATGTTTATGTAGAAAGTTAACACCTTTAGCCGTCTCTATACAAATGTCAATCATTTTCCTGGAACCTAATCCCTTCTCTACGTATATGTCATCCAGATTACCATCACATTTCTCCATGAACAAGTACAATGTAATACAACCATCTACATCCTCTATGCATGAACCTTTGTACTGCACAAAATGTTGATAGTCCATGTCAGCTGTTAGCACGCTTAGTTTCCTGTTTATTGAAGAAATAAAAAGGTTATATAGAGTTATTTCCCTTTATATTCCTTGTTCATCTGAATAGTATTTGAAAAAAAATTATCTAGCATTAATCTATTATAAACAGAAATGAAAAACACGAAGCGACTTGGTTCTAATTTATATTTCTCATTTAGTGCCACAGAACCTAAAATTCTGGCATTCTTAACAGTGATTAAAAAATCTATAAAAAGAATTACACAACATCATTTTTTGTACTATGTTATTCATTAATATTTTGATTATAATAGTAGTAGTCGGTTCATATGAGCCTGAAATTCTGGCACCATCGCTGATAAACAATGCAATGTCATAATCAGTAGTTTGTAAAAAAAAAACATTGTTCTCATTTTTTTCTCTAGTCATGCTTCATCTATATACCTTTCGTCCAGGTAAATGAAAAACAGACAACTAATGCTTTCAATTGCACCAACATTGTGATTTAATAACAGACGTTTTTAATATACCACATATTTTGGCATACGGTTTGTTTACTGTATAAATTTGAATCGAATAACATTAAGTTTGATGCAATCGTTTGTCATATCAACCAAGTTCTTTATGGAAAAACTTCTGTGATTCTTGAACTCCTAGGAAGACAATTTGTATGATAGGTTTATCTAGAACAATAGTTAATGCAAAACTAAAGCAACTGTAACATATGTGGCGGTTGAGTGTTAACTTGGTTGTGGTTTATAACCCGATATGTTTCCCTTAATCGATTTAGGACTATTGAACAGCGGTAAACTACAGTTGCCTGATAAAAAGGAAAGGCATGACTATGCCAATAGTGATCTACCTTAATATTATCATTGTGTATATCAAAGGATACCTTAAGTGGTCAAGAGAGGGATGGATGTAATTCCATAATGACTACTGTGGCATAATATAGACCAACACGAGTGCAAATTTTATTATCATTTCAATAATCGTATTTGTTAGATATGTTACTGTGACCAGTAATGCAAGGTAAGTTGTGCTATACTATCTAATGTTCCAAAGACCTTTACTGCATTCAATGTTTTAAAGGGCTTGAACAAACCAAAACGCAAATATATCTTTTATGGTAGTTTGATTTTATAAACTCTTCCAAGATATGCAAAATGTGTCAGTGGAACTTCCAATCGATTAATTGAATGAGGTTCAAAGGGAATTTCATCATTTCATTTGGGTCCAAACACTTAACTTGGTTAATCACTCAAGCTCGAGAAAAGGGAGACGTTTGCATGGGCATCCCTCTCATACGATAACATGTTTAACTATAGTTTCAAAATTAATCATCTGACTTACTAAAATATGCGTTCTCTGTTTGTCGTCTTTAATTTTTTTTTTATTGTGAAATATACTAGTTAATTATTATAGTCTTTGAAGAGCTGGATATTTTTAAAGTGAGAATCGAACACCCTTTTTCATCAATCTCCTTTTAAATATGAAATTGAAAGCATGAAACTCACCTTAGCAATATTAATTCTCTACAGTACGTTACTTGAGTGGACAAGCTCTTGGAGTATTCTGCCCTGCTTTTTTCATCTCCTTTTAGTTTATGTGGTATTCTTGTTTCTATTTTCTTTCTAGCTAGCTCTCCAAGACCGTTACATTGAACGGTGTGAACAAAATGTCTTGATCTGTCGAGTTCCTCAATAACCAGCACATCCTCCGGTGGTATTTCATGGACAGCTACATCTCTGAGGAAAACATTTAAAAGCCCATCTATAACTCTTTGTAAGCGGTCAGTTATTTGCTCATTGCAAGGTTGTATTTCCAATTTACCGATATTGTTTAGAAGTGCCATCTGACGTTCAATATGCATAATGAAATTGTTCCGTATTTCTTCAACATGGTAACTAAGTAGGCTAACCTCCATCTTAATTCTGTGATTCGGATTTTTCATGCGTGCTTCATCAATTTCATCTTTAAGTAGTGCCCCTACCAATATTACTTTGGCCAAAGGAATAACCATTACTAGTCCAAGTAGGAGAAAATCAAATTGGTTCACCGACTGGCAACTGGTTTTATAAAATAGATTTAAAAGCCAAGATTGTTTAACAATGTTATTTTGGAGATTCTGAAACCAAACATCAATATCTTCTTTGAAAGTTTGTAAATTTAAACTAAAGTCTCTCTTTGCCTCATACAGATCATGTGTAAACGAACTATTCTTTTTCAAAATCATTGACTTGCAATATCCTTGCAATCTTTCTTTTAAGTAAGCCTCATAATCTCTCTTTACAAGATCAGTTTTGTTGTCTAAGATTGCAGCCCCATTAACGAGTAAATCTGCCTTAACCTCTTTTAGAAACTCCGCATCTTTTAGAGCTTTCTGTTTTACTTCCGTCATTGTTTCTTCAGTTTTGCACCACTGATGCCGACATTTGATGAGTCCCAATGCAACTTCACAAAGGTTTGTCAGCCACCTGATGGGAAAGTTCTAAATATTAGTAATGTAAGCATATATCGGTAAATGATGGGTAGGGGGAAATAATAAAGAAAATGTAAGATTTTGCATAAGAGTGTATCAAAAATAAGTACTAACAAGTTTAGATACCTTTACTACACGTTGGCAGAGAATCATCTATGGTAAAAATGCCCGAAAATACTTTTTTTGCACACTTAAATAAATTAATATGCCAAAAAGTTTGTTTTTTTTTTGTTTTTTTTTAAAAGCTTCTTCGAAACAACTATAATCCCATTGTTCTGTGATTTGTTGTCAATTTTAGTTTTTTTCTGTAGAGTGTACCTATCTTTATTGATTATGAACTATTTGTGTCCTTTTATGTCCTTCTTATGTGCAGCTTTTGTGATTATCCAACTTTTCAGTTAACATACGCAAATCTATGATCTCATCATTAGAATTGACGATTGACTCGGAAAAAAGTACATACGTTAAGTTTCAAAATCTGATAAATATCACATACTTCAAAAGTATTCCTTTATGATATGGTCAATTAACAAGGCCGTAGCTACCCTTGAGGCAAGTGAGACAATTACCTCACTAAAATTTCGACACTGATTATTTTTTTTACATACATATCAATATAATAGTCATTTGTTGTTCTGTCTCAACCTTAATTTCTATGATAACTTGTCATCATTCCTTTTAAACTATTTTTCCTGGGTATAACTCAACATCTCCACGGGTGGTGTTTCTCGATAACATTAACCTAGTAATAATAATCATCATGGATCGCTAGTTAACAACAGGCTCTTTCAGAAAAGGAAAAGCGACACTGAAGGTAAAGAAGGAATAATTCTAGTAGTAAACTAGTTTTTTTTTAACAGAGTCTGAGTAATTAATATATAACTCCATTAGAACAATCCAAAAAAGATAAGTAGACTGACAAATCAAGTACTGGTATTCGGAAGGAGCAGTTCTGTCTGCGTATTCATTTCTCCGTTTAACCAACTTTTGACAAATCAAGTCATCGCAAGGGGGCAGTTCTGTCTGTGTATTCACTTCACGAACTTTAATCTTTCTCTTTACAGATAAATAAAATATAAATAATATGAAACATGCATGGATTAGTTTCTATCCATATTTCTTTAACCTTAAAAATTGAAAGAATATCTCATATTCCAATTTGATATTATTGAGGAATGGTAGAACCTTTAACACAGGATTTTGTCTTTACTTATTCGGGACTACAGAATTTCGTTTCTTTATATTCGGTGTTTCGGAATCGGACACCCCATACCCCTTACCCCTAAATTTATAGATTCTGGAACTAAAATACCACCAACTATTTCCAGAAATAATTTGAAATTACGGACCTACATGTAAACGTCAAAAACTCAATTCCAATTCCCCTGTACCCATATCATATATACTCTATAGATAGAATCATATACATTTATCTTATCTAATTCTATCCCTAGTTTGTCTACTCTTTGTCAGCATAAAAGCGAGTTTAATATTTTGTAACTGCAACTGTATGATGGTGCTTACAGGAAAGCTTAATTCCCTTTTGCAAACAAAACTGTTACTACCGATGCTGCTACCAAATTGCTGATGGAGAAGGAAACAAGTGTAAAACAACTGCAATATTCTTGACTTTGAACAGGCATTTCCCGAAAAATATGGTTGGTTAAACCTGCTTATAAAACTAGATTAGCCTGCCAATTGTATAACAGATGTTAATAATTTTGTTATATTGAAAAATGTGGCGACCAACTTAAAAAATATGAAAAGTTAAAGTTACAATAGTTCGGATGATAGCACGAAAAGGAGTAACGGGTAAACTAAAGTTAAATAAAGAGATAAACAACTTCATAACCTAGATTCCATAACTTAATTTTGTACTTGTTATAAATAAATAAATATTTTTATATTAGCGTCACTGATGAAGACGAAACGCGTGTCTGTCGTACTAAATTATAATCCTGGTACCTTTGATAACTATTTACACCACTGGGTCGATGCCACTGCTGGTGGACGTTTCGTCCCCGAGGGTATCACCAGTCCAGTAGTCAACACTTCGTTGTTGACATGAATATCAAAAATGTGGTCATTTTAATAAATTGACTGTTACAAAACTTAGAATTTTTCAAAAAACTAAGGATTTTCTTATCCCAGGCATAGATTACCTTAGCCGTATTTGGCACAACTTTTTGGAATTTTGGATCCTCAATGCTCTTCAACTTTGTACTTGTTTGGCTTTATAAATATTTTGATATGAGCGTCACTGATGAGTCTTATGTAGACGAAACGCGTGTCTGTTGTACTAAATTATTATCCTGGTACCTTTGATAACTGTTAACACCACTTGGTCGATGCCACTGCTGGTGGACGTTTCGTCCCCGAGGGTATCACCAGCCCAGTAGTCAACACTTCGGTGTTGACATGAATATCAATAATGTGGTCATTTTAATAAATTTCCTGTTTACAAAACTTTGAATGTTTCGAAAAACTAAGGATTTTCTTATCCCAGGCATAGATTACCTTAAATGTATTTGGCACAACTTTTTGGAAGTTTGGATCCTCAATGCTCTTCAAATTTTTTCTTGTTTGGCTTTATAAATATTTTGATATGAGCGTCACTGATGAGTCTTATGAAGACGAAACGCGCGTCTGGCGTACTAAATTATAATCCTGGTACCTTTGATAACGTTTTAGACTATTTTGTTTTATATATGAAATAGACACAGCATATTTAATTATTAGGTCTTAGTATTTTTCGATTAACTTTTTTGAGAAAAGGAAGAGACGTTCTTTGACAAAACCCTTGCTCAGTAGTTGACACATATAGAATAACATTAACGATATCAATTTTCCGGCACCAGATGCGCATTTCGACAATACATGTCTCTTCAGTGATGCTTTGGCCAAAATATTTGAAATCAAAAGCTTATATAAAAGATGAAGAGCTATAACCCAAAAGGTCCAAAAAGTATAGCCAAGTGCGTGAAAGGAATCAGAGCTTTGCATGAGTGAGATACATTCCTTAATTTATAATAATTTCTAACATTTTGTAACAGATAATTTTAATACCCAAACAAATCTGTATTTTCAGTTTTACTTACAGCCAATACTCCTCCAATCGTCTCCGTTTTGTTGTTACTACCAATTGGTAAAAGGCATTGATCAATTCAGTTTCATTTTGCTGAAACAACAAAAACTTCTTTGAATGGTTCTTTTTTTTTTATAAACTAGTAAATATAATAACCATATCAATATGTTACTTCAGTGATGCTCAAAGCAAAATGTTGAAAATCCTAAATCCTATACAAATACTGACGATCTAGTCAAACAAAATGTCTCCCAATTGGTTAGATATTCCCGAACTTGAATATCCTATCGAGATTTCATTGAAAGAGGATTGCTGCTCAAACTCTTTAACCAAAATTTCCTAAAAGGTGAAGTTGAAATCACAACTTCTTAAGTTTTACGGTCCCATCATGAGTTGGTTGACCGTTACGGAATATCGGTATGTTCCTTCTGTCGTTACTACAATCTCGTTGATCCCTTTTCGCAAATGTGACCTACCAAATTAGACTTTTAACTGGGTTTGTATTTAAATGAACAACACGAAGGGTACCACATGTGAAGCAAGATCTGCCTATCCTTCTGGAACACCTGAGAACGCCCCTTTTTATGGGATTCGTGATGCTTCGTCTTTAGTTTTATAAGTTGTGTACTGTAGTTTTTCCGGTTGTCTTTATTTTCAGCCATGACATTGTAAGTTTAGTTGTTATCTATGAGTTTGAATGTTCCTCTGGTATATTTCACCACTTTTTAACAAGACACATGTTTCTAAAACAAAATAATAAGTAAAGGCGTCTTGTCATCACAATGTTGCTTCAATAGTCTCGGGCTGGTGTTCAAACTTTCTATATCGAAACTATTTTAACTATCAGATTTTGCAGTAGATATTGACTCATTAAAAAATTAAACTAATTGTAATATGTTGCTGTAAAATTTCATTCAAATACCTTTTCAACACAAGAAAACTGGATGACTTGACTCTCTTGAACTGTAGGCCATTCCTCCTGTAATTTTCTAAGGACCGACTCTTTCAATTCAATCTTTTTATGTGGTTTCGTTGACACGAGGTCCCATTTGTTACATATAAACAAACATTTGTCTGCATCAAGTTTAGAATTAGGAATCTGAACAACAACGTGAGACATAAACTTCTGTATCTGAAAAGAAGGATTGGCATGTTGAATTAGATTTGAATGTATGCATCCGTCAATAATATCGATGGCGAAGGAGAAAAATACAAAATATTGATTTTCAAAATTTTTTAAGGCTGATTTATCAGAGGTAACATCAAATTATTGATGTTCTAATCCCAGCAATTTCTTGAGAATATAGATCAAGGTAAACATAACCTGAGTGAATCCAGACCGTCCTCAGGTTTATCTTTAAATGTCAACATTCACTACCAATAGTTAAGGATAATATGCACACTCATTTACCGATTATATCTCTGGTTGGAACATTCGTACTGAAGGGTCAGGTTGACATTTTTCTAGCATTAAGAACAGAAAAGTGACAAAATACAGATAAATTCATTGTAGATACCAGGATTGAATTTTGTATTTGCGCCCCTTTCGTCTACAAAAAACTTACTAGTGATGCTCGAATCAAAAACAGTTCAAAAGGCGGAATGAAGTACGAAGTTGAAGAGCATTGAAGAAGCAAAATTCCTAAAAGTTTTGTCAGATAATATAATCTATTCCTGGTGTAGAAAAGCATAAGTATTTCAAAAATGAAAAGTTTTGTCAGCTAATATAATCTATTCCTGGTGTAGAAAAGCATAAGTATTTCAAAAATCAAAAGTTTTGTCAGATAATATAATCTATTCCTGGTGTAGAAGTAGAAAAGCATAAGTATTTCAAAAATCAAAAGTTTTGTCAGCTAATATTATCTATTCCTGGGGTAGAAAAGCATTAGTATTTCAAAAATCAAAAGTTTAATAAAAAGTTAATTTATAAATATGACCATATCAATGATAATTCCTGTCAACATAGACTTGCTTACTACTGGGCTGGTGATACCCTCGGGAAATAAAACTATCTGCAAACAGTAATAATGTGAATTTTAAAAGATAATTACTTCTTTCATACAATTGTGGTGTGAGTTGTCAAATGGTTATTATAAGATAATTACTTCTTTCATACAATTGTGGTGTGAGTTGTCAAATGGTTATTATAAGATAATTACTTCTTTCATACAATTGTGGTGTGAGTTGTCAAATGGTTATATAAGATAATTACTTCTTTCATACAATTGTGGTGTGAGTTGTCAAATGGTTATTATAAGATAATTACTTCTTTCATACAATTGTGGTGTGAGTTGTCAAATGGTTATTATAAGATAATTACTTCTTTCATACAATTGTGGTGTGAGTTGTCAATGAGAATCAGAAACCCATCCACCATTTTCTCTTCGATTTTCCCAAGGATGAATTTAAGACTAGGACTACTTCCGTCTTCATCTACCGAATCATCCAGTCCAGGATAGTCCACAAACACAACAGATGGATTTTTAAGTATCTGTTCAATAGAAAGTGAACAATATGTTGTCTTTGTTGCTTATAGTCCAGTCAATCTAGCATAAATTTGATCCTAACCCGAAAGTAATTGCAACAGAAGATTTTTAAGTTTTAATCTTTAGCAGTATACCCAAAATAAACACAGAAAAAAGTCTAACTTGAGGAAGACTAAAAAAACACCATTTTAAATTCCTATGTAAATTTGTATTGAAAAGGGAGATAACTCTTGCAAAAAAGGCAAAAATATCCATAAAAATTGATACACAATTATAACTTTACCGCTTCTATTCATCAGAATGTGTTGATTCTTGATTTTTTTAGTGGTCTTTAGAGTATAACAAACAATTCTAAAGATGTTTCAATATATTTAATCAAGCTATAATCTAGATTTTGTAATTCATTAGTTAAAATTAAAATTTAGAATGGAAATGAGGAATGTGCCAAAGAGACAACAACCCGACCATAGTCATAGAGCAGACAACAGCAGAAGGTCGCCAACAGGTCTTCAATGCAACGAGAAATTCCCGCACCCGGAGGCGGGTTAGTTGACCATTTATTGAATTTTTCAACATGTTAAGGTAAAGAATCTCAAATTTAATGAAAATAATTAAGCATGTATTCCTCTTTTTGTGGTTTAAAGTTTCTTTAGATAAGTAAGTTGCTGAAAAAATACAATATACAGATATAAACAATACCAAGTTACATTATTTTTTCAAAATGGTCACAAAGCTTCAAATTTGCAATTTCTTTCATATAAAAGGCACGAAAAAAAAACCTACCCATAACACTTCGGTTTGGTACATTTCATAAGCAGAATATTACATAATTTAGTCAAATACAAACTTATAACCAATCAAAGTATCATACTTTACATAAATTTCCAGAAAAACAACCAAAAACTGACTGCAAGAGTTATATCCCCTTCCAATGTTAATATTCCATAGGAAATACAAAATGTGATTTTGAGTTTTCCTCAAGTTAGATTATAGGGACTTTTTTCTGGGTATATAAAGGGCATAATGCTATAGATTAGAACTAAAAAAAATTCGGTTGCAATTAGTTTGAGGTTAAATCTTAGCTTGACTGGACTGTTTAAGAAATAATTCATGGGGGCTTGAATATATCGTGATTTTACCACGGGTTGGCCCTTTATGACAAATATTTTACCCCTGAGCGATAGCGAGGGGTAAAATATCGGCATAAAGGGACAACCCGTGGTAAAATCTAGATATATTCAAGCCCCCATGAATTATTTCGATTCTGATAGGACACATACGGCAATTCTTTTGGATCGAAGCGCTCTAGGTGTAGGCAAATATTTGCCGTTCCCATAAATAAACGCACTAATAAACTAGCGTTAAAGAACGGAGCAAACTGCATTAGTGACATGCTTAAACTATTTAAAATAATGTATTTAGACAGTTTTGGATGAATTTGAATGATAATTTATTTATATGTCTTATATGATGTACAATAAAGGGCTTTTGCCACATTTTAGCATCATTTGTGTATGTTTCCTTGTGATGATTTTCGGATTCACAAGCGTGTATTTTCCCGTAAAATGCTTACATTCTAACGCCATTGTTCTATGACGTCGGGTATCTCATTCATAAAAAAGCATATGACGTGGGAGTACAATCGGAACAGCACTGGCAATATATTCATATTTTACCACGTGTGTGTACTCAAAGCGTTTGAAGGACGTCATGTTAGAATATTGCGTTAACTTATCTCTTCGGTTCTTCAAAATATATTTTTTCCTTTTTTGATACCTGTTAGCAGACCTCATGACGAGTTTTCTCTACGTATGCGTTTGGTTTATTACATTATAACTTAATTCGATTAATTCATAAACATTAGTGTGTATATACAAAAAAAACATTGATTGCCATTTCATATTCTCAATAGTGTTCATGTTTTCATAACTGAATTGCACAACATATATTTCATTCGGTGTTTTTTTTTTTTTTTAATATCTGTCAAGTATATGAATACAAACAATAGTAGTATATCGCTGTTCTTTTGTCATAATTCGATTAAGCAAAAGCATTTCTTTACAAGCTGAAAGCATGGAAAAAGCAAAATCACAAAAATGCTGACCTCCGCGGGAAATCCAAAACGGAAAGTCCCTAATCAAATGGTAAAATCAAATGATAAAACATATCAAACGAATGTCATATTCCTGACTTGGGACAGGCATTTTAAAATGTAGAAAATGGTGGATAGAACCTGGTTTTATAGCGCTAAACTTCTCACTTGTATGACAGTCGCAAAATATCGTTATTTTTTCAAGACATAATCGGTAAAGTAGTCAAAATATGGTTACAGCAGTCATCACTGTGTTATAATCTACAAACAAACAAACATTTACAAAAATACACAAAAAGAATCTATCAAATTAAAAAAAAAAAAAAAAAAAAAAACACATTCATTTTTCGCGTGTTTGGCGTCAGAAAATTTAAATGTCACATAGGAAGAAATTTTGTCGTTCAATGTATATTCAAAACAATTATAATTTCACATTTGAAATGGTGGCATGCAGGGTTAAAAAATCAAAAGTTATGTTAGAATTAATTTCAGAAACAGACCAAGATTTGAAATTATCCCGAAGTTCTTTAGAATTTCTAAGAATCCATTTAACGAAAGAACATCAACAATGAGAGGAAAACAAAGGAACGTATTACCTACCATCGGATGACCTAATTCGTTTTCTGCCATACAATCTTCCTAAAACGAAAAAAAAATATCAATTGTATCGCCATTTTAAGTTTACTGTTTTAGTTTACCTACAAAAGGATGTATTATTCGAATAACTAAGGATTTTCTTATCCCAGGCATAGATTACTTTTGCCGTATTTTGCTCAATTGTTTTGAATTTTGGGTCCTCAATGGTTTTCAACTTTGTACTTGTTTTTGGCTTTTTAATACTGTTGTCAACGACCGAATACCAAAAACGCTAACCGGTTAACCGGACATTTTTTTTTCAATTTTGATAGATTTGATATAAATTTGTGTTGAAATCATTAAATAGTTATGTTTATTTAGAAATTGTCGTCGCAGTAATTAATTTGACAGATCAATTGTCCAGTATATTGATTGCTATTGTTAATCCAAAAAAACATAGAATTAATTAGAACTTGTTGCTCAGCTTTGGGCAAGTTCTTAATGAAACATAATTGGTATACATGTTATTTTAACAGTAACGTTAAATCAGTAATACGATTAAATCTTACGATTTACTTCATTATTTTATTTTTTATCTAATAGCGTGTAGACCTACTTCTTAATGAGCAACCTCCGTCGTGTAAGGCTTTTATATACTTTAAACAAAATGTCAACTAAAATATTGTGAAATGCAAACCAAATTGAATGTGAATGTACTAAATGTATACGTGATAGTACGAGTAACATGCTTAATCATTTCAAATTAAAACACTCCACATTAATTTCGGAGACAAGAGCAAAGGAAATAATCGGTTACAGACATATTCGCGTCTAAAAGATAAAGATTTTTTTTTCAACCTTAAGTTGATATAAACGCCATAGTTGATACGGTGTATACATCTGAAAATTAAAAGTCAAACTTATCAAGGAATCCTCACAGGATAAACTTCAATTCAAAAAGCGTAAATTTATGACTTGGATGGAAGGTGATCACATTGACATTCATACCACATATTATAGCTATGTGTAGGATACTAAAGACAATACAAACAATATAGTACATATGACACAACATAGAAAACTAAAGAATAAACAACACGAACCCCACCAAAAACTAGGGATGATATTAGGTGCTCCGGAAGGGTAAGCAGATCCTGCTCAACATGTGGCACCTGTCGTGTTGCTTTTGGGATAACAAATCCGGTAAGTAGTCAAATTTGGTATGTCACAATCATGAAAGGGAAGGGAATTGTAGTTACGACGTAAGGAACATATCCGATATCATTTGCGAAACGGTTATTTCATAACGGTCAACCAACTCGTGATGGCGTCCGTTCCATTTGGAACTCTTGGTTTAATAGCTTCCTTGTGAGTAGCAACCCTCTATCAAGAAAAGCATGATAGGTAATGCAAGCACAGGAATATCGTATCAATTGGGAGATATATACCCCGTATGCAGGTACTGCTAGAATGTTGCTACTTCGAAATGGAAAGTTCACAATTGGAAAGCTGAAATCATCTCTTTTGTCGTAAAGTTTTGTTTTCAACCGACACTCATTGTCAATTTCTAGATGTAAGTCAAGATATGAGGCCAACTTTACTGTAGTGTCCTTTATCTCTAGTTCGATGGGATAGGTGCGTTCCAAATTTACTATCCTTTATCTCTAGTTCGATGGGATAGGTGCGTTCCAAATTTACTATCCTTTATCTCTAGTTCGATGGGATAGGTGCATTCCAAGTTTTGAATTATTTAGTGAAAGAACATCATCTATATAGCGTAAAGTAGAGTTAAAGGATATTTCTAACTTCTTATCTTTCTTCCTGCATGATGTCAGCCTCATAATAATAAAGAAACAAGTCGACAAGTAGAGGGGCACAGTTTGTTTCCATTGGAATGCCGACAGTCAGTTGAAAAACACGTCCTCCGAACGTAACAAATATGTTGTCAATCAAGAAATCAAGCGTCTTGATAATATCAGTTTCAGAGAGTTTTTTGTTTGAATCAGAGTGATCCTTTACAAAGTAGGATTTATCCCTCCCGAAGACAAGATACTTGTATCTACGTTGGCCATTTTTTTTTATGAAGCAAAGGAATACCAACTCTTTCCATTTGTCTTTTAGTTTGGAATGTGGAATACTTGTGTAAAGAGTAGAAAAGTCAAATTTTTTAATACTGTTACAAGATGAAAGAGAGTTTGATTGTATGTACTCTAAAAGATCTTTGGAATTTTTAAGGATCCACATCTGATTCACGTCACCTCTAGAATAGGCAGTGTCACAATAACTTTGAAGCCCGTCTTTGATTGCTGATAAAATAGATGTTAATAATTTAGAAAGAAGTTTCGTGGAGCACTTCGAAGACCCAGCAATATACCGTTGTTTGTAAGGACACTTATGTAGTTTAGGTATCCAATACAGTGATTGAAGATCTAGTTCTTCATCTTTGGTTGAAATTCCAAAGGAACTGGCTTTCAAACACCAATTCAAACTACCGATTAACCGATTTTAAAATTGGTCGAACGATTATCCGAGTAACCGGTTATACAATAGTGGACGATTTGACAACACTACTTTTTAATTTTTTGAGCTGAGCTTCACTGATAAGTCTTATGTAGACAGAACACGTGTCTGGCGTATCAAAAGATGAACCTGGTACCTTTGATAAATATCGGTATTCATTATGAGAGTTGTATTTATTTACATTTGCATACCCTTGGCATCCATAACCCGTGGACGCGATACACACTTTTAAATTAATCATCTAATTGATGCATTGATGATTGAGCGATAGGTGGGATTTCAACATTGCAGGTTATACAAGGAAATGGAGAAAGCAGCCAATTGTTCAACTCTGCGTGTGAGAACCGCTTAACACAGATCACGTGAATAACATATTGTTGGGAAAATTTGCAATCAAAAAAATGTTTGAAATAATTGATAAGTATAACTTTTTTGTTACTAGTATCTTAATGTGTTCTAAATATTTCTCAATTGAAATTGTGGTATATATCTAAAAATACGTGGCTTTAAACCTTATTTACATTTCTTTACGAAACTATATGTTTAACATAAAGGTTTTTGATATTTAAATTAGAATAGTAATACTCATTCGCATCCTTTCTGCAAGTATGATTTCATTGGTTGGTTTATCAAGATAATTTAACGCGCGCTTGAGGAAAGCAACGTCCGTTATAAGATAGTTAGAACACAAAAGAAAGTTTAGTACACCTTCACTTTCCATTTCTAATAATATCATTATATACTACATCCTCAGTTCGTATCAACTTTAATTTGTATTTAGAAATTCGATGCATTCGGTATGTCTGATGATAGATCACAATATGATATATATTAATTTTGTAGCAAACGCACAACAATATATGATTTAGAAAAAAATATTCTCGAAGAAAAGTAACGTAGCAGAAAATTATTTATTATAATTATTATAATCTTTTTTTTTTATCAGCAACCAAAATCAGGCTTTGCATTTACAGTGCATGGAAATATAAGTATTCGTCATTACCAAAATAAAAAATCTGAGATAAAAATAAATACTCTTTTAAAAAATATTTATTTGTAGGCATTTTACTTAATTTCTGACAAACCGGTCTTCCCTGTACTTGACGATTCAAAAGATCAGTACCCAGTCACGTGGTTTTTGTGAACTTGCCTACATGGATGATTCGACAGATGAGTACCCAGTCACGTGGTTTTTGTGAACTGCCTGGACTGGATTATCTGACAGATTAAGACGGTAGTGGTCCTTATCTTAAATCTATCATTGACGTAACCTTAAACTTCTAGACCAAACATCTTACATTTAGATGACTTTATTTGTGACATCTTCATGAGACCGAACCAACAGAAAATCTAGTTTCTTATCAGAGTAAAAATCATTTATCAACATTTTTCATCTATGTTATTTTTACTGCTCACGTTTGCATGTGTGTACAAATGAAATTAATTATAATAATAAGAGAACGTTATCACTTATACTTACATTCTCCTCGCTTACATCGTGTGTTTTCAACAACTCGGTGTCCTTGAAAAAAGCATATTTTTGTATTATGATTGAGGAAATTTCGTTTCTAAGAACTTTAAGATATTAACTTAAGCAACAGAAGATTAACGGGATGTTCTGGATAGATCACACCATCCTATTGCATCAGTTTTTGAAATAAAATATAACATGTACATGAATAACACAGGAAACTAAGACAAATCTGTACGAACCTGAAAAGTTGTTGTCAATTCGTTTGATGTGAGATTGTGTGTCTCAAAAAACATGTTTTGTTTAAAAGCATTAAGAATATTTCTTATATAGATATAGTAAGATGTGGTGTGAGTACCAATGAGACAACTCTCCATCCAAATAACAATTTAAAAAAGGGTAAACCATTATAGGTCTTGTTTTTTTAGGACAATACCGATTTGTTTTTTAAATAATGTAACACTATCGCTTAATACTACAAACCATATAAAAACACGCCTCCTAACCTAAGTTTGAATATACACGGTTCACACATGCTTGTTTTTTTTCAATGAAAAGTTTAATAGAGGAAAGATAAGACTCTGCAGGTGCTGATGAATGTCGCTGTTTTTATCTATAAGAGCTGTTTGTTGTGTTCACGCATCGATGCTCTTCAACTTTGTACTTGTTTGGCTTTATAAATATTTTGATATAAGCGTCACTGATGAGTCTTATGTAGACGAAACGCGCGACTGGCGTACTAAATTATAATCCTGGTACATTTGATAACTATTTACACCACTGGGTCGATGCCACTGCTGGTGGACGTTTCGTCCCCGAGGGTATCACCAGCACAGTAGTCCACATTTCGGTGTTGACATGAAAATCAATAATGTGGTCATTTTTATAAATTTCCTGTTAACAAAACTTTGAATACTACGAAAAACTATGGATTTTCTTATCCCAGGCATAAATTACCTTAGCCGATTTTGGCACAACTTTTTGGAATTTTGGATCCTCAATGCTCTTCAACTTTGTACTTGTTTTGCTTTATAAATATTTTGATATGAGCGTCATTGATGGGTTTTATGTAGACGAAACGCGCCTCTGGAGTACTAAATTATAATCCTAGTACCTTTGATAACTATCAATATACTGGAAATTGATGCAACTGTCATACATGTGAGATGTTTAGCTAGCTATGAAACCAAGTTCAATCCACCATTTTCTTTATAACAAATATGTTGTTATCCATTCATTTTGTGTATTTGAGTTTTTGAATTTGCTATTTGATTAAGTACTTTCCTTTTTTAATTTTCTTCGGAGTTCAGTATTTTTGTGATTTAACTTTTTTCAAATATTTAGTACAATAAGCTTAAATTACTTATTTTATGAAAGGGCATCATCATATTCATAAGAAAAAGAAGCGCATTATTGATACCAGTCCCGTTTATATGTTATTGAAGCTCCTGTATGAAGTTTGCCTAATAAGAATAAAGGAATTAGTTTGCAGCGGAAGTGCACGGTCGGTTCCATGTGGAAAAAAAACCCGCCCACCCAACATAACAAGAAAGAAAATGACGAAGTCCACAAAACCGTGCATTAATGATAAAGACTGAGAAACAAGAACCCACTAAAACCCTAGGGTGAACTAAAGTTCTCCGGAAGGGTAACCTCTAACTAAACGCTTGAAATTGATTTTGGTGAGAAAAACCTGTTTTCCTGGACCATCCTTCACCAGATACAATTAAAACCTCAATATTTCATAACACGACGTATGAAATGTAACGCCATTTTGGTTTAAAAGATAATTATTCTTGAAGGACTGATTAATTATTCCTCTAAACTATTACCTTGAATATATCTAACGGCCAGAAAATCTTGACACATTTCACGTTCACTTGCTCATTTGTCAAATCCCAAAAAATATATCCATTTTCGATTATCTCCCCTAACCAATGCCAATTCTTGTCATCAGGATTGTTCTCCAATAACTTTTCCAGTTTTGTATCATCGCAAAACAAAACTTGGACATATCTGAAGTCACTGTTATAGACTTCACATACAACCTTTGTACAAATTCCCTGGTCTATTGGGAGGTAGTTATCACCCATCAAATAATTCATCAAGCTGGATTTACCCGCTGCAACTTCCCCTGAATAACATAACAAAATAAAAAAAAAGTAATTATAGTATACTCATTTGTATGTATATATGAAGGATATAGGGTAGTTGGTTTCAAAGTTTTTGAATTATGTCAGATGTTCTATCTTAAAAGAGAGGCGCGAGAGATACCAGAGGAACAGTCAAACTCATAAATTGAAAATAAACTGACAGCCATAGTTAAAAATGAAAAGACAAACAGACAAAGAATAGTTCACAAAAAACAACATAGCAAACTATAGACTGAGCAACACCAATCTCACCAAAAACTGGGGGTGATCGCAAGTGCTCCGGAAGGGTAAGCATATCCTGTTCCACAGAATTAGAATAAGAATTAGAATCCAGACAAAGATAAAGTTTGTTCATAAATACTAGGTTTGGTTATTGTCTCTTTGACATATTCCCCGTTTCCATTCTCAATATTAGAAGAAGGAGAAGAAGAAGAAAAAGAAGAAGAAGAAGAAGAAGAAGAAAGTAACATATAAACTGTTCGATATGTTATGTTTATTATAAATATAATGCTTAAAAAGAGTCATTACATAAGAAATTTGTTATTAAAACTCGTAAGCAAATATTTCCTAAGAAAAATAATTGTTAACATACAAAGGATATTAGGGTTTAAATTAATTGACAGTCATTAATTTACTGCTGTTGAAATCTCGTGAATCTATAAGGAAGTGGCAAATCAAGGGATTAAAAAAAAAATGGAATGGAATGTCTTGTTGTGATAAATAATTTATCTATAAATCTTATCCTGACATTTCTAGTTGTTACGTTGTGAAACATGACTCAAGTGACTGTCATAGATGTGAGAGGTTTTGCTAGTTATAAAACCAGCTTTAATCTTCTTAGGAAAACGCCTGTACCAAGTCAGGAAGATGACAGTTGTTGAACATTTCATTGTTTGATGTGTATTAGTTTTTAATTTGCCATTTGATTAGGGATTTTTTTGTTTGAATTTTCCTCGGAGTTCAGTTTTTTTTGTGATTTTACTTTTTACATTTGACCAAGATCCTAAGAGAATCCTATACTTTATCTAGTTGTTTCGTTGTGATAAATGTCTTACCTATTATTCCAATCCTGAGACATTCCCATACTCTTACTAGTTGCTTTCGTTTCTCGTTCACTTGTAAATGTATTGCATTTTCTTGTTGTCCTAGAGCATACTGTTGTATTATAGCCAGTGTTAGTCTATCTATACTATCATCCCCAAGTATGTCTTCTACTCGTTTGTAGAAAGTACAGCATGTTTGAAAAGTCTTATCAATTTTTTTTAATTCTTTTCTTAACTTATCCTGAAATGTATAATACATGATTCCACTTTTCATTTCTTTCTTTTATTTAAATTTTCGTTTTTCTTTATTGAAATACATACCCAGCTGGACCATTTTGATATTTTTATTAGAGGAAATGTTTAAAGATAGCTGGATTTAACAGATCACGAGGGTTTTAATGTATGCGATTTTTTATATAGAAGAACATATAGGTGATAAATTTCAAATATATATGTAGGAGTCTAGAGACTGTAAAAAAACCTCAGCAATCAATTTCACTCTAGCTCAGTTCTGTACGGATTGGAAGCTGGAAGTAAATTCTACAAAATCAAAAGTCCTAATATTCAATTCTACCGGCAAATCATTTCAAAACTTTTTTACTATCAACAAATATTATATTGAGACAGTTGATAAATATTGTTACCTTGGGATAACTTTAAAATGCAATGGCAAATTTAACCTTGCCTCCAATTTATTGATGGAAAAAGCTAGAAAAGTTCTATTCAAAATAAAGAAATCTCTTAGTCTCAACAATTCATGTAGACTTTTAGAAAAACTTTTTGATACAATGGTACTTCCAATTTTATTATATGGAAGTGAAGTTTGGGATATTGAATCAATTTAAAAAAAGTACTGAGAAAGAACCAAAATAAAAGTTTCATATACAATTTATGAAAGAAATTCTTGGGGTTCACTGTAAAACTTCCAACCATGCATGTCGCAGTGAGCTTGGTAGACTCCCATTTAAAGCTAAAACTTTATTGTCTTCCATGAAATTTTCAGATCATTCAATCTCATCTAACAAAGTCTCAGCTCATGACATATTTCTTCAAACAAGAGAAAACAACCTATGGACAAGTAATATGAAGAAATGTATCCATAATCTGGGTTTCTCATATTTGACATCTTTTAATGTACCTATTACACATATGCTTGCTCAAATAAAACAACGAATTCATGACAAAATTTTACAAGAACAGAATTCATATATTACAGAATCATCAAAACTATCATTTGTTCGACATTTTTGTTTTTCAAATAAACGTGCACACTATGTTGACCAATTGAATATGTTGAAAGATAAGGCACCTTTGGCAAAACTAAGGCTAAGTGCACACAATCTTGAAATTGAAAGAGGTAGATACATGCAAGTTAACAGAGAAGAAAGGTTGTGCAAATTATGCCATTATAAAAATATAGAAGAAGAAAAACATTTTATCTTGCACTGCACAAAATATGAATCACAAAGAAATGTTCTTATATCAAAATTGTCCTATTTCAAAAATTATGACAAACAATCCAAAACTGAGGATGAATATATCAAACTACTACTTAATAACAAGTGTAGAAAAACACTTAGATCAATATCATCTTTTATTAATCAATCATATGAATTAAGGAAAAATGTCCTTATAAATGAGTAATATGAACAAGTTGAAGCTATAACAAACAATATACTTATGTCAGTAGTCTATTCTTACAAATTAACCTATATATATTGATATTTATAACTGCACATTTCATTGTTCGAAAAGTACCCAATGATATGCTATGTAGTATTGTTTAATTGCTGCATCATTACTATTTGTATACTAGCTGTATGGGCCGTTGCCAATTATTGTAATTGAGTTTGTGCCAATAAAATATTTGTATTTGTATTTGTATTTGTATACATCAATGCAAGATTGCTCAACGGAGATAAGCAATGAGCACAATTTACACATTGTACTTATGGTTAAGGTAGACAAATATATCGCTTACTAATATTTAGATGAAAATAACAGAATTGTGTTACTACATGGACGTGCTAATCAATACTGTATAATACCGTTTACATTTCGGTCATGCTTCAAACTATAAATAAGTAAAATGTTTGGTAAAAAAGTTTAAAAAATTTACACCAGTATAGACAAAGTAAACTAGAAGCAAAAATTCGTCATGATCATTATAATTATATGTATAAGGACAAGTGTACCATGGATAATAATATTGTAACGATAAATAGTTTTGACGTGTATCTCGTTCAAAATGATGAATATCTCAAAGAGCTTAAAACAGTTATTATACCGTACGATTATAATATGTTTATAGTTATCATACCTTACGATTATAATATGTTTAAGGATGTACTTAGGTGAGGTTTTGGAATCTGTGTCAAATGTTCGGACTCCTTGGTGTTTTTCCATACAATACAATGTAAAATATTTTGCCCCATAACACCCATTTATTTTTTCATATAAGACTTATTAGCTCATGAATGGTCATTTACCAAAATTTTAGAAGATTCTTGATTTTCTTTCTTTGTTTTGAGACCAAATAATGCCAATGCAAATATAAGGTAAAAGTCCGAGTCAGCCTTTTCCCGCCACATTTTAAATCTCAAATATCTCGAAAAGGAGGTCCATGACCTATCAATATTTTTAGTTTATTTTAATCCTCAATTGATGCTCTACTAGCTTATAGTATCAATTTTCACTTCTTAATTTATTAATTTTCACCTAACCTCACCTAAGTACATCCTTACAGTGACTTGACTGTTAGTGTTGCTATTCACCAATTGCAACTCATTCAAAATTTTGACCCAATTGCAATTTGTTTTATTAAATCAAATTGTTCAACTGGTCAAAAATTTGAACAAACTGTTCAGCCAAAATGTGAAAGTGCAAAGTGATAAAATAAATCATACTTACAATCCTATAAGTCTGTAACTCCACTGTATTGATGTAATTCCTAAATCAGTCTATCAATCTGTATAGTTATATTACAGCCATTACCATACTAAAGGTGAACTGTTTTATTTTGAATTGCTATAAAAATGTCAAAACTAAGCTTTTATAGAGTTTTCTTTCGAAAAGTATTCTATATTTATAAGTATCACACATTATGTGAATAAAAACATTTCATATTCAGTAAAATATGTATGAAATAACAATATGCTTCCTTGGGGAGATAACCTAAAATACTATTCTTTTGAATAAAGACTTTTTGAAACCAAAAAGCGATTATCTCCCCTTCCTACAAACATATTGCAATTTCAAATATTTTACTGAATATGAAATGTTTTTATTCACATAGTGTGTGATTCTTATAAATATAGAATACTTTTCGAAAGAAAAACTCTATAAAAGCTTAGTTTTGACATTTTTATAGCAATTCAAAATAAAACAGTTCACCTTTAGTATGGTAATGGCTGTAATATAACTATACAGATTGATAGACTGATTTAGGAAATACATCAATACAGTGGAGTTACAGACTTATAGGATTGTAAGTATGATTAATTTTATCACTTTGCACTTTCACATTTTGGCTGAACAGTTTGTTCAAATTTTTGACCAGTTGAACAATTTGATTTAATAAAACAAATTGCAATTGGGTCAAAATTTTGAATGAGTTGTAATTGGTGAATAGCAACACTAACAGTCAAGTCACTGTAATATGTTTATGTCGTTTGAAACAGTTATTATACCCTACGATTATAATATGTATAATATGTTTATGTCATTTAAAACAGTTATCATACCTTACGATTATAATATGTTTAAAACAGAGGCGTAAGATACCATAGATACATTCAAACTAATAAGTCTAAAACTAAACTGACAGCCCCATGGCAAAACTAAACTGACAGCCCCATGGCAAAACTAAACTGACAGCCCCATGGCAAAACTAAACTGACAGCGCTCCATGGCAAAAATAAACTGACAGCCCCATGGCAAAAATAAACTGACAGCCCCATGGCAAAACTATGCCCATGGCAAAACTAAACTGACAGCCCCATGGCAAAACTAAACTGACAGCCCCATGGCAAAAATAAACTGACAGCGCTCCATGGCAAAAATATACTGACAGCCCAATGGCAAAACTAAACTGACAGCCCCATGGCAAAACTAAACTGACAGCCCCATGGCAAAAATAAACTGACAGCCCCATGGCAAAAATAAACTGACAGCCCCATGGCAAAACTAAACTGACAGCCCCATGGCAAAAATAAACTGACAGCGCTCCATGGCAAAAATATACTGACAGCCCAATGGCAAAAATTAAAAAGAAAGATAAGCAAAATATAAGATATAGATAAATAATCTATGTAAAGCTTACAAGAGGCGAGTCCTGAGCTTCGGCCATTTCTGGTCAAACATACCCGTCCAACATAAATAACACACAAGTTATCCTAACATTTATGCTCTGATAATAAATAGGACAATTTTTTATCATATGATTAGCATTTTGTACTGATAGTAAATGTACCAATAATAAATGTACTTACCTTTCATCACAATTTCAATCTGACTATGAACTTGGTTTTCCTGTTTGAATGGATTTTCACTATTATTTTTGGGGGCCCTTTATAGCTTGTTGTTCCGTGAGAGCCAATGCTCCGTGTTGAAGGCCGTACCTTGGCCTATAATGGTTTACTTTTATGAATTGTTACTTGGATTGAGAGTTATCTTATTGGCACTCATACTACATCTACCTATATCTATATATTGAAAGTCGTTAAGAATGGTACAGTTATCAATTATTATCAAATACTTATTTTTCATTCTATATTTGTTGACCATGGAAACAAGCAAAATTACACACGAACCTGCCGCTTGCAACTTCAGTAGAGATGTTCAATTCACCGTGAAAAACTACGTCACATGTAGGTGCTTAAATACACATACTAAGACAGACAAACAAGCTAAGCATTCGAAAAATAACAAGAAATTGAAGCAAACCACCGTCTAGAGTACAAAGTTAAAAACTAAAGAGGGAATAGGATACATTAATACATATTATCATCCTGATTACAAATACAAAAATGTGTCCTTATGTTGTAAACTAATTTTAGTGCTCGTTATTATTCTGTGGTTAACATGTCGAAATGTATTATTATTTTATTCATTTGTATATTTTTCTTCTATCCTGAATGTTCTTGCATTTATTTGTACTGTTACCTGTCATGTAATGTTTTCATTTTAGCTGTATTTTTTAACATTGACATAAGAGCGGGAGATTTGACAAGCAATAAAACATTGTCCAACCCACAATTTTTCTCAAAATATCCTGTAATAAGTCAAGAATACGAAGTTGTCAACTTATAGCTCTTTCTATGCATGTCACATTGTTGTTTATTTTGGTGCATTTCAGTGTTTCTGTTGTTCAGTTGTTTTCCTTTTATAGTTGGTGTATTTCCCTAGGTTTTAGTTTTTAACCTGGATTTTTTTTTCTCTCAATTGATTTATGACTTTTATACTAGTGTTGCCTTCATGTAAGTCGTTTAAATACAAAGAACATATTATCAACCTTTGGAAATATAATAATATACCTATATTTTTGTATTGTTATATTTCATTTTTGCTAATATGCTTTGTGTATATGTCTTTTTGTGTTTCTTTGATAATATGACGTGGCTCTGTACTTATACATCCCGTTTTGTGTTTTTGTGCCAATGTTTGTTTACATATGTATTTCTTGTTATAGCGATTAAGATAATAACACAATGTTTGACTGCTGTACCCCTAATTTTTAACAGTTTTACCTGTTTCATTTGTTTGTTTTGTACATGTACATATCGATGGCAATATAATGGAATTTAATGCGAATGTCATATAAAATACAGCTCTGGAATTTAAAAAGTACATACTGTCATGGAAATTTCAATTTATTGAAATTATTTCACTTTCCAAAAATAACACAATCATATAAAACTATGAACGAGACTAGTTTGCTTTTATACATTTTATTTAAACATATTTTTGTCATAATAAAATAACATATAAATATTATAACAATTGCATTAATATGAATGTATGTACTTGTACTTTCAAATTTGCAAAGGTTTCGGCTCCTCCAAAACATTTAAATATATAGTCTTATAAGAATATGAATGTTGTTTAAATTTAGATATTATATGTTTGTAATGATTGTCATGTTTGTCTTGGTAACAATCCAATATTTGGATTTTACATCAATAAAATGATTTGATTTGATTTGATTTATAAGTTATCACCTAAGAAGAAACTGTTGTTCAAAATTCATTCCCGGGATCACCCCCAGTTTTTGGTGGGGTTCGTGTTGCTTAGTCTTTAGTTTTCTATGTTGTGTCTTGTGTACTATTTAATTATTTGTCTGTTGGTCTTTTTCTTTATTAGCCATGGCGATGTCAGTATATTTCTGTTTTTGAATTTGACTGTTCCTCTAGTATCTTTTGTCCCTCTTGTTCAAAATTGAATTTAGCACTTTATGAGTTTTATATTTCCGAAGTGCAGGAATATGACAGTTGATATTCATTCATTTGATGTGTTTTGGCGTTTGATTTTGCTATTTCATTAGGGACTTTCCGGTTTTGATTTTTCTCAATATTTCTGTTATTCAACTTATTACTGGATCAAAAGAGACAACAATTTGTTCAAAATTGTTCATTTTACAACTACTACAACCGTTACAGCCAAGTTTTATTAATTGCAAAGATAAGATACGTAAATTGTCACTAATAAAATTAATTTGGTCAAATAGGCCAAAGTTATGTTAATGTAACATGACCACTTGGTTCAACAAATATATATGACAATTTGGTTCAACAAATATTTCGTTTACATTTGTCCTCGTATTGTAAATATTATATGCATTTACTCACTAAACCGATGATATGTTGATAAACAACACTGAAATAGATTTGCAATTAATGAACACCGTTAAATAGCTTAGGTACGACTTCAACCAACTTAACCTTGTGGTCTGTTTTCTAGACACTTCCTTGTCCTTGTACATGGATAATTATCATCCAATCATTTTCTGCATGGGTGGTAATCTAGATCACATGAATATGCATCACATGAACATTATGTTATATTAACCCAATGACATTTGTCCTATATATTGTAATAATGCGCGTTAATAATAGATATAATGATCAAATGTATCAGCGTTATCAACTTCAACAAATATTTAAATTACATAACTTTATAAAGTTTATTCATTACAGAAAATTCTAGTGCAAATTAAGACTAGAAGATGCATTACACCAAAATCGCTTACCTAGGAAGAAACTTTCAAATATATTTTTTATTACCTTTCTTGCACTCGAAACACATTATAATCCTGATATCTTTTATATGTTTTAACTAGTTATATTCCAAAACAAAATGTATATAGCTTTATGGTGGAATTCAATTTTTAGTTCAAGAAACAATTTATTACTTCTCCAAACCTAGAATCACAAACGTTATTCGTAAATTAATTACCTTTTTGGTCAAAGTCTTCCAAGTACCAACCACACCTGATTAAAAAAATCGATCTTCACAAAGAAGTCATCATATTAAAAAAGACTGCAAGAAATGGTTTATCTCAACTTTGTTGTTTTATCAATTTCATAGTTGGCAGTTTTGCTATCCATTTTAGTTTTCAGGTGCTCCGGAAGGGTAAGCAGATCCTGTTCCACATGTGGAACCTGTCGTGGTGCTTACGTGATAACAAATCCGGTAAATAGTCTTATTCGGTAGGTAAGATTCATGAAAGGGAAGGGGATTGTAGTTACGACCTAAGGAACGTATCCGATATCATTTGTGAAACGGTTATTCCATAACGGTCAACCAACTCGTGATAGCGTCCGTAAAATTTAATAAGGGATGATTTCAACTTCACCATTTGGAACTCTTGGTTTAATAGCTTCCTTGTGAGCAGCAACCCTCTTTCAAGGAAATCATGATAGGAAATGCAAGCACAGAAATATCGTATCAATTGGGAGATATATACCCCGTATGCAGGTGTTGCTGGAATGTTGCTACTTAGAAATGGAAAGTTCACAATTTGAAAGCTGATCTCATCTCTTTTGTCGTAAAGTTTTGTTTACAACCGACCCTCATTGTCAATTTCTAGATGTAAGTCAAGATATGAGGCCGACTTAACTGTATCTATAGTATCCTTTATCTCTAGTTCGATGTGATGGATGCGTTCCACATAGTCACCAATTTTTTAATTATTTAGTGAAAGAACATCATGTAAATAGCGGAAATTAGAGTTAAAGGATATCGCTAACTTCTAATCTTTTTTCCTAAGAAGTTCCTGCATGAAGTCAGACTCATAATAATAAAGAAAACAGTCGGCAAGTAGAGGGGCACAATTTGTTCCCATTGGAATGCCGACAGTCTGTTGAAAAACACGTCCTCCGAACGCAACAAAGTTGAAAAGCATTGAGGATCCAAAATTCCCAACAGTTGTGCCAGACTTACAACCAGTAGAGTCGTCTTTCAAATTAACATTTATGTCGATCTTGTAGTCTTGTTCATTATAGGCGTTTCAGATTCTGTCTTTAATCTCGAAAAAAGAGACCAAAAAAAATAAACAACGCAAAAATGAATCTCAAATTTTCACCTCAGGGGAATTACTGGTATGACTTTAAGTGTAAATCAGGACAACTTCAGCTGTTATTGGTCCAGCTGTTTCAGAGAATTTTTTTTTTAAAGATTACGATAACAATGCCAAATGATGCAAAATGTAGTTGGACATTTTTTTAACCTAATTTCAACATTTTCTTCATTATATAAGCTTTATATGAAGATATAAAGATAACAAACATTGCTTGGAATAAGTGATTCAACCCCAAAATGTAAACATAAGTTTACATGTAAGATATAAAGATAACCAACACTGTTTGGAATAAGTGATTCAATTCCTAAATGTTTTACCAAGACTGTAAATACCAAAAACACAATCATTGAAAACTTATTTTGACGGAAATGTGAATTATTTATTTCTAAATAGACATAACAATTCAATTTAGAAGATAATATTATAATAAATAGTTACAGCAGAAGTCAAAACCAAGATATTATAGTCTACTATATATCTTGTTTTTATACATATAGAAATTGACAGTGAATTGAGAATGAGCTTCAAAACTTTTCATTTCTGTACTGCACATTCAAGCAGTGCATCTATATGGACAATAAATCTTCCAAGTAAAATTATTACATAGATTATCTTTATTGTCTAGATTTCCTTAAAAACATTTTCTGCTTATTATAAAACTCTTGATCAAAGAACTAAATTTGGTAAAGTTGAATTTATCTCTAGTTTATAATATTTTGGTTTACTTTTATGAAATATCATCCATTGTTGCTTGCAATGATCAATATGGTGGCAGTGGAACAGAATCTTGTAACCTGATGATGAACCTGAGTCCTTTGAGTTTTGGTACCCAATTTTAATTTTTCTGTGAAGTGTGTAGGTTTTCTTTCTTTTTCCTCTTAACAGTTGGTCCCTTATTACCTTGTATATTTTTTACATGTTTTTTAAATAGAGAAAATCAGAGTATTGAGGAACTGACCAATTATTATGAGTTTTTTTTTACAATTTATAGGATAGGGGTGCTGCAGACCCGATACTGGAATTATCAATGTCCTAAATTTATAAAAACCTTACAAACTGTCATTCAAATAATGCATTTAAAACATTGAGGCACATATAATCTCATTAGAAATTTGAACAACAGTAGTTAACTGATGTTAAATCACAGAAATCTACTTAGATATACAAATGAAGGGAACAAATAAAACTTGTGGGAATCACAAGAATGCCAAAGTGGTGTCCAAACAGGCAAGTGTCTCATACAATAAATGCATCAACTCCATTATACCCACTACACATTAGTTTGAAAATATGTTTCCTTGTTCTTAAAATCCCAATGGAGATTTATAATAGTTAGCAGATAGAAGTCCGTGATTTTTGGCAGTTAACTGACACGACAGACATACATTACAACATTGTTAACACTCTTTATTATACCAGATGTATACTCACACTGAAGTCTAACATGCAAATTTAAAGCTTGTTTTAAATGTTTTATACAACTTAGTCTCAATTAGGTATACCCATACCTATATCTTTTTTTATAGATAAAACCTTTCTCTAATTCTATGGAAATTTATCCCTTTCCAAACCCATTGTATAAAAAAAATTTAATCAATGTGTGGTTGCCGTTGATCTCAAAAACCTTTTTAGCTAACTGGGTGAATCAAAATATGCTAACAGGTGTTAATGAAATTGACAACTTCGTGCAATATGAAAGGCCCTCGAAGGGGATTTTCATTTAACAAAAAAAAGAAAATTCATTTTTTAATCATAAGAGAAACAGATTCTTACATAGTTACTCGTGGATTACCTCGCTGAGGTCGGACTTTAAAATTAATAATTTAACTATCTCAATTGGATAAATCTGATAATCCACTGGTATGAATGTAAGCATCTATATTTATCAAATCTTGGAATGATAGATGCATATAGGAATGATTCTGCATATGCTTGTATTGGCTTTATGTCTTATCTAGCCCCTTTATAATAGCAGCTGATAAATCCAACATAAATATCGTCTTTACATGTTAACTCTGTCTGCTTTTATACACAGCATTCCTGCCAATCAGATATCATTATATGATGTTCAAAAAGATGAAATAACCACACAGGTGGCAAGGGTGTGGAGAGGAGTTGATCAACATCTTCTGATGTTCACAAACCATTAATAAGCAGTACATAAACTTGTAATAGGTTTATTTTTCAGATCTCTAACAATTCAAAATAAAATATCCATAACAATAATTATACATAAAAACTTTATTCCATCTTAGACATTGCACTTGTATTATATTTCAATGATAAGACAGTCCTATATCAAATAGCTGTGTTTTAACATTTCAATGATTGATGTTTTAATATTACAAGAACTTTTTCATGGATAAATGTCAAATTTGAAAATATGTTATTTACTTTATTAAATGAAAACATAAAACCAAACCTAAATAACAAATTTATATGATACCAAAAAAAATGCCTCCCATGTTTAATTTCTTCCTTCTTAACTGATCTAGTACACAGTATCAATGATAAGAGATGTGGAGTATTTGTCAATAAGACAGCAGACCATCATCACAAATAATTAAAGATCAACACACACATTTCTTCAATACACCTTATCGCTATTTGTCCGCCATTGCTGGAAATCACTGTAAATTTTGACGTCATAAAACAAAATGTCTGACGCCACAATGGAAAAGTGATTGTTGTTGACGTCAAAAGTTCAAGCGGACGGGTCAGCCGGGAATAGCGATAAGGTGTATAGACAAGTGGTTATATAATGTAAAACTTTAAAGAGACAAAAAAATTACTCTGAAATTGATACAATTGTAAGATATTCTGATGCTGATTATGATTTTAAGAACACAGCATTGTAAAAGAAATGTTATAATGTTGTATGGTCTCTTAAACATATTGATATTTGGTTTAACAGATTCTTTTATAATATACTTATGTTTCCTAACATTCCCCAACCCCAGAATTATTTCTTTGTAGATATTTTATGTTTCGTACAGATCCCCACCCCCCAGAATTATTCTATAGTAGATATTTTAACAGTGATTTGTTTCAACAGTTCGTGGGACTTGTCCTGTAATTCTGGGCTGGAATCCCCAGACATGGCTGACAGTGCATCTTGTACTTTAGACAGAATGTCACTGGACAATATACCATCAACATCTGTAATATAAAAATAATTAGTTATCATGGAGACAGAATGTCACTGGACAATATACCATCAACATCTGTAATATAAAAATTATTACTGTTACCATGGAGACAGAGTGTCAGTAGATAATATACCATCAACATCTGTAATGTAATAAATAACTGTAACTATGGAAACAGCATGTGACTTTGATAATGATTTCAGTCTTTTTTTGTGGTGTTTGAAGTAATAAAAATGTTTAAAGGCATGATGCAAAACTATGCTACAGTTTCTAAATGCCTTCCACAACATGCTTAGATAACCAAATATTTTATTAGAATAATATCAGACAGACCTCTTTATAAAATAAAATTAAACTCACCAATGACTTTATTTATAAGTAATTCTGTTGTACTTAATGCTTCATGTCGTATCACAGTATACTTTATATTACCTGAAACATAAGACAAAGTCATTCAGACGAAGCATACAGTCCCACACTAAGGAATTTAATATTTTTTATACAATGTAGATGTAATAATAAAAAAAAAATCATTCAGATGAAGTTTATAAGTCCCATTAGCTTAAACCTTCTCAATACAATGTAGTTATAATAATAAAACAAAATCATTCAGATGAAGTATATAAGTCCCATTTGGTTAAACCTTCTCAATACAATGTAGGTATAATATTAAAACAAAATCATTCAGATGAAGTATATAAGTCCCATTTGGTTAAACCTTCTCAATACAATGTAGGTATAATAATAAAACAAAATCATTCAGATGAAGTATATAAGTCCCATTTGGTTAAACCTTCTCAATACAATGTAGGTATAATAATAAAACAAAATCATTCAGATGAAGTATATAAGTCCCATTTGGTTAAACCTTCTCAATACAATGTAGTTATAATAATAAAACAAAATCATTCAGATGAAGTATATAAGTCCCATTTGGTTAAACCTTCTCAATACAATGTAGGTATAATAATAAAACAAAATCATTCAGATGAAGTATATAAGTCCCATTTGGTTAAACCTTCTCAATACAATGTAGGTATAATAATAAAACAAAATCATTCAGATGAAGTATATAAGTCCCATTTGGTTAAACCTTCTCAATACAATGTAGTTATAATATTAAAACAAAATCATTCAGAATAGTATAAAAGTCCCATTGTGTTAAACCTTCTCATTACAATGTAGGTATAATAATAAAACAAAATCATTCAGAATAGTATAAAAGTCCCATTGTGTTAAACCTTCTCATTACAATGTAGGTATAATAATAAAACAAAATCATTCAGAATAGTATAAAAGTCCCATTGTGTTAAACCTTCTCATTACAATGTAGGTATAATAATAAAACAAAATCATTCAGAATAGTATAAAAGTCCCATTGTGTTAAACCTTCTCATTACAATGTAGGTATAATAATAAAACAAAATCATTCAGAATAGTATAAAAGTCCCATTGTGTTAAACCTTCTCATTACAATGTAGGTATAATAATAAAACAAAATCATTCAGAATAGTATAAAAGTCCCATTGTGTTAAACCTTCTCATTACAATGTAGGTATAATAATAAAACAAAATCATTCAGAATAGTATAAAAGTCCCATTGTGTTAAACCTTCTCATTACAATGTAGGTATAATAATAAAACAAAATCATTCAGAATAGTATAAAAGTCCCATTGTGTTAAACCTTCTCATTACAATGTAGGTATAATAATAAAACAAAATCATTCAGAATAGTATAAAAGTCCCATTGTGTTAAACCTTCTCATTACAATGTAGGTATAATAATAAAACAAAATCATTCAGAATAGTATAAAAGTCCCATTTGGTTAAACCTTCTCAATACAATGTAGGTATAATAATAAAACAAAATCATTCAGAATAGTATAAAAGTCCCATTGTGTTAAACCTTCTCATTACAATGTAGGTATAATAATAAAACAAAATCATTCAGAATAGTATAAAAGTCCCATTGTGTTAAACCTTCTCATTACAATGTAGGTATAATATTAAAACAAAATCATTCAGAATAGTATAAAAGTCCCATTTGGTTAAACCTTCTCAATACAATGTAGGTATAATAATAAAACAAAATCATTCAGAATAGTATAAAAGTCCCATTGTGTTAAACCTTCTCATTACAATGTAGGTATAATAATAAAACAAAATCATTCAGAATAGTATAAAAGTCCCATTGTGTTAAACCTTCTCATTACAATGTAGGTATAATAATAAAACAAAATCATTCAGAATAGTATAAAAGTCCCATTTGGTTAAACCTTCTCAATACAATGTAGAGGTAAAAATCTTGTTTTGTATGTCATATTATCTTAATCTTGATAACTTGCTGTAATATCATATTGGGAGATAAAATAATAAAACTTAGGACCAAACCCCAAATACCATTCACCTGGGAAGTATGATCATTGGACACAAAGTAAACAGAATTAATGGACTTTACTGTTTTAGACTACAACTTATATGAATAAAAAAATGTCAATCCCATATACTGTATGAAAAAACTTTATAGGTAAGATATCATACCTAAAGATGGAATCATGGTTTCTAACATTCTGGTTGTTAAATCTTGGACCACAGCTTTATGTAATAATATTTTATCTTTTTGAAAGATATGGTATCTAAAAAAGAACAAAAGCATACACAGTTATAATAGCATACAGAATGAAAACAGGGAATGCGTCAAAGGGACAACAATGCAGTGAGAAATTCCCAACCAAGAGGTGGGTTCAATAGATTATATTTTTTTATGATTATATCTGCAATAGTCTATTAATATAGTGCTGTCAATCAACTAGTTTATTTTCACTGCAATATGAATATAATGTATACTTGTTTGATTGACTACAGATGGAAGGTCTTTCATATTTAAAGAAATTGAAAGGGGCAGATATGTGGGGCTTCGAGTGGAGGATAGAATATGTAAGTTATGTAACACTGAAGTTGAATATGAAATTCATTTTCTTCTTCAGTGTCCTGTTTTAGAAAATAAAAAGATCTGAATTTATAGATTACTTAGATAAGGTTAACAAAAACTTTAAAAGCCTCCCAAATAAATCAAAATTAATATGGTTAATGTCATCTGAGGATAATGTTATAATTAAAAAAGTAAGTTTATTATTGTGTACTTTATTTAAAGAGAGAAAATCAATTCTAGATACAGTTTAGTCACCGGTAGTTTGTCCATCTATATTATATTGTAAAACTATATATATATATATATATTCATCTATTTTGCAGATATTATTTGGGTGAAAAAAACAAAACTTGACTTTGTTTAATTGTTAAATAATCAATGTAATCAATATGTAATCACTTGTATGAAATTGAACTTAATTGTACTGCTCAAATTATTGGGCGTCATAATTGACAATAAAAAACTTGAGCAGTACAATTAAGTTCAATTTCATACATTACAGGAAAGGATAAGGTTATCTTCACCATTTCAACATTAGACAACAGAAATGTCATTAACTTACCTATCTATCAGTTTAAACAAAGACTTCAGTATAGTCACTTGTATTTTCCATGTGTTATGAAGTAAAGATGTCAGCAACAAATCACTAAACTTTGAACCAAATTCATCTGAAATAAAAAATGATAAACGGGAATGAGATGATTTAATTGTTGTTCGTGCTATAATAATAACCTCCTTTCCATGGTCAGGAATATGATTTATAATTGTTGTCTCTTTTTGTTTTGGTTTCATCACATAAAGCATGTAACATTCATGCTCTGCATGTGACTATATTGTTCGTTATCATAACTTATTCTTGTACCACCCCAGCAATTACAATCTATAAAGTTGGAGAGTTCTGTATGTCTTATTGTTCTTTTAACTTGGATTATTTGAGATAGAAGATTATTTATTAAAGTAACCAACATTGTGATACATGTATCACTGTTAAAGACCAGGACTGCCCAAATTCAAAACTTATCAACTACATGTGACCTAGGTAACCTACCTTGTGTTGTCACTACTGAAGGCCATGACTGCCCTAAAATTTCAAAATAACAATTAAATTTCTTTTGTTTCATTTCTGGTTTTATATCATCATCTTCACCATTTTTATTTCCTGCCTAAAAATAGAAGAAAACAAATGTGAAAGATAACAGAAGTTGTACACTAAATATGAGACAATTGTTATAGTTCGATGATTTAGATTGTAACATAAAGTGGAGACAACGGTCTATTGGTGACATTTACTTTTTTGTGCTGTTGGGTAGCTGGCTCCTGAAATTCGTCCATATATTATAAAAGGTTGCGATTTTAATAATTAGATAATTAGATGAGATAATAAGAATCCTTCACAATTAGATAAACTAGATATCATTGAGATGGGAGCCATCTCTGTGGGCCCCGCTGTGAATAATGTGCATTAAAAAATTGTAACTTTACCATAGGACATGGGTTTGTCAACTGAAATCAAAGTTTTTGACCTTGACCTTTGACCTATGAAGTTGTTAATAAATTATGACACACCCTTTGGTGTTGGTTTATAAACATGTCAAGTATAAACTTTGAAATGATAAAGGTTCTCAAGATATAGAGCGGACACGATCTTTACCATAGGACATGGGGTTGTCAACTGAAACCAAAGTTTTTGACCTTGACCTTTGACCTAGGAAGTTGCACATAAATTGTGACACACCCTTTGGTGTTGGTTTATATACATGTCAAGTATAAACTTTGAAATGATAACGGTTCTCAAGATATAGAGCGGACACAATCTTTACCATAGGACATGGGGTTGTCAACTGAAACCAAAGTTTTTGACCTTGAACTTTGCCCTAGGCAGTCGTTCATAAATTATGACACACCCTCTGGTGTTGGTTCATATACATGTCAAGTATAAACTTTGAAATCATAACGGTTCTCAAGATATAGAGCGGACACGATCTTCACCACAGGACACAGGGTTGTCAACTGAAACCAAAGTTTTTTTACCTTGACCTTTGACCTAGGAAGTTGTACATACATCATGACACGCCCTCTGGTGGTGGTTAATAAACATGTAAAGTATAAAGTATGAAATCATAATGGTTCTCTAGATATGGAGCCGACACAAAGTGTTACGGACGGACGGATGGACGGATGGATGGACGGACGGACAGACTGATCACTATAGGGGACCGCCTTTGGCGGGACCCTAATAAGATTTGATAAAAATGTCTTTTCTTAAACAAATACTGTTCTAGTTGTTTACCACTGTTTGAGATATGAGAGCATTTTGATGACAAATCAGCCAGAAAACAATAGATAGTTTTTATGTATGTACATGGCCGGAAAAACTGTCTGTAAACTGAATGAATACATACCTTGGATAAATCAGGTTGGGCAATCTGCCAAATTTCTGAGAATCTGTCTAAGGAGTATTCTTCTAAAATATTCCCTGTACACTTGAGGGCCTCTAGTTTATATTCTAATCTTTCCTTCTTAGATTCTTTCATCATTGAATCAACAACCTGTAACAAAATTGAAGAAAGAATTCTTTATCACATCAAATTTACTTCTTTTCCACTAAATTGTTTTATGTGACGTCATGAAAAAAGGTGACCATGCAAGCTGATGTCACATGACAAAAAACCCCACATCTTCTTAAAGATCATTAGAAAAGAAGGATTAAGTGTGTCTACATATTGTCTATAAATCATAAGAGAAACACGTTCTACCACCATATCTTGTGCATTATGATATTTCTGCACTATTTATAATTGTTTAATTTAAATATTCAACACTTGGTAATCCTCGCGTATTCAGTTTAAAAAAGTTATCTGTTTTTGATATATTTCACTAGATACCGTATTTATATATTTATTCTACTTCACCTTTTCAATGCTTGGTTGTCCTTCTGTTTCTTTAGATAGATTTTCCCTAGAATAGAAAATTATTTAACACATAAATCTGTAGTGTAAAATTTATATATCATGTTATAAAACACTATAAAAACTTAAAAATAAAACAATGAGGTCATGCCTTCACAAATATGGAAGATACTTTCCTCAGTGTGACAACCTATTTGGCATATTGATAAATGAAGAATACTGTTTTACCATTATTGTCATCAATTATTTGTTTGTGTTATAACAGCTGGTATCAATTTCAATTGTGATAAAACTTAAAGCATTGAAAGTAAAATGAGAGGTTTTTACATTAAACTGAAAAACAACTGTATTTTTCGTATTGACTTACTTGCAGTAACAGCAGACAGTGTCTATGGCTTGTATCAGTGTCTCCTGGAAATAAAAGATTTAAACATTTAAATTCAGAAATTATTGCAATGTTTTTATTACACATAAAAAATGTATTGCTAAAAATGCGACATGGTTATAAACGCAATAATTTAACAGAATTTTTCTCAATTTCGCAATAATAAATGCACTCAATAATTTCTGAATTTACAGTAATAAACCAACTAAATTGTCCATGCAAGACGACACAAGTTCTTATATAGTGTGGGTTCTCAAGGCTTAATTCCAATAAAAAAATTATTTCTGCAGTTGACTATTACAGATTTATTTTTTTTAAATGAAAAAAAGTTACATTTTGTTAATTAACTAGATTGATTACCTCTACAAATTATCTGAAAAAATATTAAATTTGCAATTCAAGTCAAGATGATTAACAAAGTTGAGACAAATTCATGTCCTCTTAAATTCTTACCTTGCCTGTCCAAATTCTGCCTTGTAACCCTGACAACAAGGTGGTTAGAAGGTTGCCTAAGTGAGGTGGACCTAGCTTGTCCTTGAGTTTCTCTGCTACAGTACTCATGGCATCTGCTGCCTGAGCTTTTGTTGCCCAAGATTGTGAATCTATTGAGGTCTGTAACAGCTCCATAATTTCCTGGAGATATAACCTAATCCCAGCTTCTGTACCTACGGGAAAATAAATAGTTTAGAATCTATGATGGAATAAGTTTGTTTATAATCTATGGTTGGGAATCTATTGAGGTCTGTACCTAGAGGAATATAAATAGTTTATAGTGTATGATGAAATAAAATTGTCAGAAAGATAGACTGGGAATCTATTGAAGTCTGTAACAGCTTCATCATTTCCTGGAGATATAATCTTATCCCAGCCTCTGTACCTACGGGAAAATAAATAGTTAACAATCTATGATGGAATAAGTTTGTCAGAAAGATATTATTGTTATTTACGGTAAATTGAGAAATTATTGTGATGCTTTAATATTTTGAAAATGTGACAAAGTTATAATTGCAATAATTCAAACTCCCATTTAATTTTTTTTATCTAATTAAACAGGATTTTTCTCAATATCCCAAATGTTAAAATCGCATTTTAGTCTTAAAAGACAAAATCGCAATAATAAATGCACGCAATAATTTCTGAATTGATAGTACCATGATTAAGTTCTAAAGTACCAAATTACTTGAAACTTGTTTTGGCAATTATATCCATGGAAGTTCAGAACTAACTTTCAATTTTTCAAAGATGGTATGGAATTTTTTCATTACAACTTTTATAATGTTTTTGTTTTCCATCCTTTGCATTCATTTTCTACTGGCCTAAATGGCAGTTCTCTTTTTTCCTTGCTTATTTTTTGTTTATAAAACCTAATCTGTCACTGGTTAGCTCCCTTTTAACGGATAATAAATATTTGTAAATCCTTTACTTTATTTTACCTGGAGTGATTTCCAACCAGATTTCTTCCCACACGGACATATTATCTTTGGATGACTTGTCTTCAGTTTCTGAAAAGAAATTTAACATTTGAGAACAAGAAACCTTTATCAGACAAGTTTTTGATACAGCAGGGACGCCTATACTTAAAACTGTACTCCATGTAATTGCTCAGACAGCAGTTTTTCCATGAGAAGGGCCTTGTTTCTTCCAAAATATTAAGTTCATTGTTTCAATTTGATAATAAATATTTTTAAAAGTCAAATAAAACTTTAATCAACAGTTGACCCATGAGCGCATGATACACCCTACATCTGGTGTGGAAGTTTAATGCAATAATCATAAATAGTTTCTGAGAAAGTTTTAAGCAATAAACATAAATTGTTTTTGAGATACGGCGGGACATGTGAACCCCCCCCCCCTCTTTTTTTTTTTTTTACAAAAAACTAAATATCACTTAAATAAAATTTTGAATCAAAACCAAATAGTATACAGATTTTTAGATTAATATAACAAAGAAGTGTGTAAAGTTTTAAGCAATAATCATAAATTATTTTTGAGATAGGGCGTAACATGTAAAATCATTTTTGAGATACAGTGCGACATGTGAAAAAAACACCCCCTGTTTTAGTTACAAAGTACCGTAACTCAAAAAGTTTAAATTTTATTTTCACCAAAAAGTATACAGATCATTTGACCATCATAAAAAACAACTATATTATGGTGACTTGAGTAACACCGGTATCACTCAGATTACAATATCTTGACAGGTAAGTTTGTATTTAGCCTATAAAATACTTATTTAGCCTTGAGAATTGAAAGGTCAGTTTATCCCATTAATACAATAGAAGTTGATAAATTTGGCTTCATGCCATTTACCTTGTCCAAAATTTAGGTCACTTTATTGTTATATGGTTAGTACAAAAGAACCCTATCTTCTGACCAATACTTAAAACTTTGTGCATCTTGATTTAAGGAGACTCGCGCGTATAAGATTTTCAGAAAAAAATAAAACATTTATTTTTCATCACAATTTTTATTTATTACCTTGAGAAGTTGTTACTTTATCATATGGTACAAAAATAATTCCAAAAAAATCAATTTGTGTTGGCCCCAGGTGACTTTTACAATGTAGATATCATTAAAAAAGCTCCAAGTTATCTCCCTTTGGTGTAAAAATGCCATTTTTTTGCCTTAAAATTGCAATATCTTTTTTAACTCATCAGTGACCTATATTTTTTATTGTTGTTTTCCAATAAGCTATATATAAACTAAATAATTGTAAAATTAAGCGATTTCTGTAATTTAGTTCTTTTTTTATTTCGATATTACCGCTATTTTGACTAGATGTGTCCTATATTTTGACAATGTAAATGACATGAGGAACTGCATGGGTTTTTCTAATATCTGTATTCTTTAAATTTTTAGGGCATTTTTCTTTTATTAGCCTTAAAAATAACTCTCATTCTGTAAAATTCTCATGAAAATGATATTACTATTTGGTCTTTCTGTTACAAGATTATTTATCAATTCTGTACATTGACCGTTATATTATCAGTATTGCATTACAGTTACCTTTTCAGTTATTTTGCAGTTATTCTTAATACTTTTGCACCGCATTATTCTCTAATCCTTTATTTTGTTGTTCATTTTCTCTATTCTCTAATTCATTAGTTGCCTTTACATGTATTCTCTATTCTGTAAACCCCATTCTGACCCTCATAGGTAAACTTCTATTGTATGAATGGGATAAACTGACCTTTCAATTCTCAAGGCTGAATAAGTATTTTATAGGCTAAATACAAACTTACCTGTCAAGGTAGAATTGTAATCTGAGTGATACCGGTGTTACTCAAGTCACCATAAGTTTCATGAAATTTGGATAAGTCGTTCTCAAGTTACGGTGCGACATGTTCATGCAAGACAGACAGACAGACAGACAGACAGACAGACACCAGACATTTGTATACCATAATACGTCCCGTCAAAATTTTGACGGGCGTATAAAAAGTCAAAAGTTATTCTTTTATATGAAAGTTGATAAAATTGTCTAAATTTCAACAACAATTAGGCCTTTGACACATTGAACTCATGAATCAACAAAGTAATTTATATTCAGATAGATAAATTCAAGTAGAAAACATAATTTGAAAAAGATCTTCATTATCAAGGCATGCACTCAATGTTTTAGCCCTGAAAACCAATGGAAATTAACACATTGTTATTGACGTACACCTTTAAGAAAAAATGCTCCCATAATGTGATGAGGAAATATCATAGATTTCTTTAAGAAAAAAATACTCCAATAATTAGAATTAATGTCTTATTTATATCAAATGAAATCAAACCTGGTTTCTTTTCATGCATAGCAAAGAAAGCTAGTGGCACTGCTTGAGTGGCATGTCTCTTCATTATATCTTGACTCTGGTGGCACATGGATTGTAATGTTAAACCACATGCATGTCTAGCTGCTTCATCTGAAAAACATCAACAATATTACAAATCTGATTGGCATACAAAAATGTCTCTTCACAATATCTACACTAGAGGCAGATATATTATAGCATATCTAGTGATTCTAAATACAGAAATATTATGTGTTTTTTTAGAACTAGACTTGAAATCTTGAGGTCATAGGTCAAACTTCATTATCATGCAGCAACCATTACTTGCTGTACAGTTGCTAGAACTACGAACTTCACCCCATAAATTGACATTCGCTGACAGTTACTGTTTCATTGTTTGGCTGTATAACATATTTTGAAAAACAAAATCAGGGCTTATCATTTTTATTTTAAGTACAGTTTCTCTAAATTACACTTCATAATAATTACATACCTTCTTTATCAAGATACCAAGACTTTAACTTTATTATCAGTTTTTCTACACTACTGTCTTTTGCAACCTGCAAGGAAAACAACATTTACTAAGTTAAAGCAGTTTCACACTGTTATACTTCATCTTTATCTTCATCAATTTGACAAAAATAAAACATTCAGGTCATCCCTAAATAAAACTCAAACATTGAGACCACAATCAAATAATAACATGTAGAGAAGTTGAAAGGTTGTTGATAACCACTAGAAAATGTCATAAATCAGTAATTTTAATCAATATTTGTCCATCCATTTTTTTCATCTATCACAGCTTTTATTTTCAATGTTCCTTTTCTGGTCTCCATTGTAATCATTGACTAAACAAAATGTTAGTAGAGCTCACAATTTGCCATTATGGAAACTAATGGTCTAGGGATAATTCCACTATTTGAACCCAATAATAATAAAATAAGGATGTGTCTGAGAAAGTCAATGCCCCAACTCAAACTCAAACCAACTCAAGCTTTGCAATGGAAATTGAAGAGAACTGATAAAGAGAGAGATGGCAGTCGAGGCTAAACACTTAATGCCCCTGTTGCCTTTGGCATTGTGGGGGTATAAAAATAACATTACTTCATTTATTGAGTCACCACTGTAAAGGACATTTTAACCAATAACAACACTAATGATGTTTTAAACCATTAACAATGCTTTGGTGTCCGCTTTTGAAAATATTACCCAGAATTCATTAGGAAACATTGTATGTTATACTCACCTTTCCCTTCATTTGTATATTTAGGTAAAGTTCATATTTATCTACTCAAAAAAATAATTCAGATCAACCTCCTCTCCACCTCTCTGGCATGGAGAAGAAAACAAGTAGATTAAATTAATTGTTGTTTGAATGTTTAACCATATGTGAGATGATTCAAACAAAATCATGTCTAAAACAAACCTTAATTAAATGGCCGAGTGCTGATGCATATGTTTTCCTCACTGAAGAATTTCTGTCACTAAGACCTGCTAGGAATGCTGACATTAATTTACCTATAAAGAGAAAAGTTGGAAAATACAACCAAGAAGGTGAATCAATATTATATATAAAGTTGAAAAAACAGGTGGTCATATCTTTATAAAATACAAACTTAGATTGAAAAGCTGAATGATAGCATAACAACTTTCTTCAAAATAATATCAAATTTTGGAATATCTTTTTATGTAGATAGTATAAAGCCTATGCAAGAACAAAATAAACATTGATGAGAGATCTAGAAGTCTTAATAAAAGGAAGAAACTCAGTGAAGAATTTTCCCTTAAAAAAACTCCTCCTTAGCTATTTTAAACTTTTATGTAAGCATTAAAATGACGTCATCCAGATTTATTATTTTCTATCTTAGCAAATTAAAATGTTGTAAGTAAACAAAATGAAAGCCTGTCCATTTAACTATCTTTTTACAGTACCAAGTGAAGTTTATAAGAAAGAATATTTACCTGCAAACGGAGTTAAATCTTGAGGACAATGGTGAACTAATTGTATAACAAAACTTGAACAGCCTGCCTGTAAAAGAAAACAGTGATTTTATCATCTTGCTAGAGATGGCTTACCTCTTTGATAAAAAAAACCAAGCTTTTTAAATTATCATTTATATCTAATCTTAGAAATCAGATTTACAAATACTTGTAATATATGTGGCACACATAAGCTCTATTCATCTTATCATATTCATTACAAATGTATAACATGTATTATACATTGATTTTTTTATATATCTTTTTTGCCTGTGACATGAATATTGTTGACATATATATTCAGCTTATAAATATGGTTAGTCATAGGCCGATCCAGGGCCCCCCCCCCCCCTTTTGTGGGAAAAATTTGATTGCTTATATAGGGAATCACTGAAGCATGACTGGAGTGCTCCCCCCCCCCCCCTTTAGGTCAGTCAGCGGGACCCCCCTTATGAAAAGTTCTGGATCCGCCACTGTAAGTGTAAAATACATAAATGTTTAGAATAATACACATTTGGCAATCATACCACACTTCTTATTTTTATATATATCTGTCTATTTTGTACAACAGGAGCTTGTTGACTTTACATTAGTCTGAAGTATTGTGTGACATTGCTTAGAGGGAACTTCTATAATTATGATCATACCTTTGTACCTATACCAATTCCACTTTTAATGAGATCTGTTAACCTTGGAACCAGCTCTACAAGGACATCACTGTCTATATACTGAACACACTGAAATCATTAGAAGGAAGAGTTACTGATATATCCAGTAGTGAATATCTTATATATACTGTGGATTCATTAATATTCGTTAGATATTAATTTTTCGTGGATTTCGTGGGTACTGGTGCCATGAATTTAAATATTCAATGAACTACAAATTTTCTAAAGGATTGTATTCAAACTTGGTTAAAACCACGAAATTAAATATCCACAAATATGCAAGTTTTCCTCAAACCATGAAAATTGGACCCCACGAAAATGAATGAATTTACAGTATTCCTTATGATATGTTCCTTATGTCGTAATTAAAATCCCATTCCCTATTCACAAATGTCACCTACCGAAATAGAATGTTTACTGGGTTTGTAATAACATGATTGGTGCCACGTGTAGAGCAGGATCTGCTTACCCTTCCAGAGCACATGAGATCACCCCAGTTTTCAGTGGGGTTTGTGTTGCTTTCTCTTTAGTTTTCTATGTTGTGTCTTGTGTACTATTATTTATCTGTCTATCTTTTTCTTTTTAACCCATGGCATTGTTGATTTATTATTTATCTATAAGTTTGAATGTCCCTCTGGTTTCTTTTGCTCATCTTTCAAAAACTACAATGGAACTCCGAATTGTTCCCTATTTCAGATCTCCAACATCACTTTTTACTATCAGACTTTGGAATAAGAAAAATAGGTCATTACCCCCCTTTTCATCAAAGATATTTCAAATTGCCTTTAATAATTTCTTAAACTACATGGGAAGCTACTCAAAATTGAAAAAGCAATATCATATACACTTTATTATATACATGTTCCTGGAGTACAATTTATCATTCTTAGCCATTTTCACCAACTATGACTTAATACATTTTAAAGGTTTTGATAAAGCTTTTGTGATTGTGACTAAAATCCATTAAGTGACTTTATACAGAATTTGTTAAAGCCTTTGGATCCGTTACAGATATCGAGATCATTACGAATGGTTGATACAGCACGATTGACATATTTATAACATGGCAGACCCCTTATCAGCACTAGGTCATGACAGTCTCAAGGGATGATTTTGAACATGGGCTGATAAGGAGTCAGATATAAAAAATGACATGTTATGTTCTTTTTATCATATACCGTACAGCGAGTTACTTTTCGAGGGGGTGTAAATTTTCACTAATTTTTCACGGTTAGAACAAAATTGACAAAATAAATTATGTTAATTTAAAAGTGTACATGCAAAAGTTTTGATAATCTGCCAAAATAATATCCGCCAAGATATTTCGTATATCTTATTAAATGAAAAATGCGAAATTTTACACCTGCGAAAATAACCCATATACAGTACTTCAGCAGAAGACATGCAGACAAAGACTATTTTTAAAACTTTGAAAAATGATTTTGTTGTAATATTTCTTGATAATATATTTTACTGATTCCTAATATTTTTTTATTTTATCCAACTTTTTTTATGTTTTACACAAAAAAATTTACGGTGAGGTGTAATCTCCAGATTTTAATGAATGATGTTGAATATTTAGCGATAACATTACAGAAAAGCATGTAATAATAACGGGAAGCAGTTGATAACAAAAGTCATATCACACGGCTAAGATAATTCTTCTTAAAATTACTTTTTATCATGGTGTACAATTATACCATTATTTTCTATAAGTATGTAACTTTTAAATTGTTATATATCTCAAGCTACCTACATAATTAACAGTCTCCATCATAGGAGACATTCTAGATGCAGCAATCCTGGCACTGTCTAACTGGAATAAATAATTACATATTAAACAACAATTTTTATATGATTTTCATATATAAAGATAATAGAATTAGATTGGATCCATGGGTAACAAGGAAACTGAGTTTCTAAAACCAAATACATAACAGTGACTTTTACTGCTATGCAAATCATGGCAAATAAAAAAATAATGCGTTAAAGGTGGGAAATAAATAATTTTAAAAGAAAATGAAATTCCATTAAATTTTATGAAGGTGTTGTCAAGTCAACTTGAAAATAAAACTATATTATCAATATGTCAAATTAGTATTTGGACCCATATTTTGTTAACTGAACATGCAAGAAATTTGATAATGCTAATTTACCTAACCAAAACTTTTATCTGATATTGACGATGAACAGATGAGTGAACAGACTTAAAAAAAACACCTCAGCCCTCTTTTTATGGTAGCTAGGGGCATAATATATTATGGATGGACAAATGAACAGACCTGAAAAAAATAATGTTCCCTCAATCTCCCTTATGCTTTTTTTTTTTTAACAATACTTGTTTTTAGTAAAGCTTTTAAACACTGCTTAATTTTGTTAATAACAAAAGTACAATCTAACTACAGTATAATATCATAGTTCAGGATCTGAGATTCAAGATCACCCATGACATACCTTTTCTAAGTCTTTCTGATTACTTGAGACTTGTAGACTGAAGTAGTTAAGAACTTGTGGTTCAAGACCGCTGACTGCTTCTAATAGAGCTGTTACTAAGACTGGTATATTAGGTTTTAACAGGGGACCAGCATTCTTACTGATCTTCAACATGGTAGAAAGACTGAAAGAAATAAATGTGAATAAAATGCTTGGTAGAAAACATGAACATGACATGATCAACTGTTTGTCAATAATTGTAAACATTTGTAAGGGTTTCACAGAACCCAGTGTCTCACCTACTTATGCTGTTAGTTGCAAATTCAACAAAAATGGGAAATGTTTTTAAAACATTTTCCTCTAGATAGTATCTTTTGATTGTAAGAAGCTTCTGTACAAGTTTAGTTAACATCCAGAATGGTTAAAGAATCTAATAAATGTTTTAAAAACTTTAAGTGCAGACTGTATGTAATGCTAACTGGAAGAAAAACAAAGTCCATGTTTAAGTTATATATATAAAGAAAAACAGGAAATATAATTTTTTTTAGCTTTTGATCATAAACAATCTTAAATCTAAGTTTGGTACAAACCCAGGATAGTTTAAGGCAGTTATCAAAAATTTTAAAACTTTAACCACAGAGTGCTTGTAATGTTAAGTGGCAGAAAAACTTAGTCCATTTATAAGTAACAGATAAACAGACAGGTATGAAGTATGAAATTACAGTCTGAGTATTCCTTATCACTTGCTCAATGACACCTGTCCCCCACAAAAAAAAAAAAAAATTATAAAATCCAGTAAAAAGTAAAATTAGTTAATAAAATATTTGCATTAGATTACCTACCCTATAGCTCTGACTTCAGACACACTGCTTTGTAAACTATGTTTTAACAAACAAGGCATAACTAATCTAGTGGCTTTCTCCCCAAGCTTTCCATAGTTAATATCACAGATTTTAATGGAAGCCTGAATGAAAAACAGAAATAGTGTTCAAATTCAAGTTCAAATATTTCATCAGATAAAGCACATATGATAAATTGTGTAATCCAAGTGTAAAACACACATGATATATGAAAAATTACAAATAATGCATAAAAAATTATTTGTTTAATGCTTTGAAAACTCATTATTCCAACTAGATGTAAAATGACAAGATAAAGAATAGCCCAATTCATTCCTTGTATTTCTCATTGAAATTATTTGTCTTGCATTATCACAACAAAAAATGATCCAGCTGTAAAATTTGTCATTAATTCAAATCAACATGGGATTTATTTTCCCTATATATAACTTGTACCTCGTCAGATCAATACATATTCGATTCCCAAATTCTTTTAAAAACATGATTACAAGACAAAACTAAGATGGCTGTAGCAATCTTGATTTTTATAGTAATGTACATTTTATAAAATTGGGATTCAAAAAAAATGGCAGCTAAAAATTAATAAGCGTACCCTGTGTTTTCTAATAAACGTTTTTTAACAATCCTACCATATTAATTTCTCAATAAGATTTCACAATAAGAATATATAACAATACTGAATTTGGGTATATCAAACAATACAGAACAAGAGAACTGATGATTTTGTCTTATTTAATATATAAATGACCCAGTACTCACCCTACTAAGAGACCTACAGGCCAAGTCTGCTGCATTCCTTACAGATTCCTGAAATTTAAAACAAATCTTTTTTTATATGTGATGAAATACTGAAGGATGAAACATAAAGATGACCTTGTAAAGTCATATAATTCCAGCATACATATCGAAGTATATAACAGTTACTTAGTAACTAGTAGTAGCACTTCAGAGTGCACAAGAGATTGCTCTTCTAATGAAGAAACTTGAGTTGGAAGACATCTTTAAAGAATATATGGAGTACATTTGTTTGGTTTTAGGTGTAAACAAATAGTAAAATCATCACAAGTTCAATTAATAATACCAGAAAACAAGGTAGACATCTGACCCCTAGGCATTGATTTCTTGGAAAACTCCAACTTATATAGATCTTTATGTGTAATGAAGTTGGCAAAGAGAACAATATATTACCCAGTGATCTTTGTTGGGTGACTGTCTCAGTTGCATTTATACCATTGTCATGTGTTTGTACAAAATAAATGTGTAATATTCATAAAAAATCTCAAATATGAAAACTTCATAGATATAAGAAGATGTGGTATGAGTGCCAACGAGACAACTCTACATCATTGTCACAATTTGTAAAAGTAAACCACCATAGGTCAAAGTATGACCGCCAACCTCCTTGTAGTATATCTTTATATTTTACCTTGATATCATCTCTGACCCTAAGACAATTCTCCCATAATTCAGGAAGTTGATCAACAACATCATCTAATGGACGTCCTCTCAATAAATCATTCACTGCCAAACAACTAAAATTGTGAAAAAATAGATAATAATGCATAAAAAAACTTCAAATGAACAAATTTGTGTTTGAATTGTCTCTTCAAATTTTTATACCAAACTCTTACATAAAAGAAATTTTCAAATGTTTTTGTAGATGTGATTCATTTTTTTTTCCATATATATATATATCATTTATAACTCCTTAAAATTCTTTTTTTTACCATAGATTTCAAAGGAAATCTATATGGCATTCATGAAACTGAAAAGAAAGATAAGTTAACAAACTCTAATGAACTTTTGTAAAATTCAAGTAAATGGATCTAACAATCCATAATGAGCTTCTAAAATTTTCTTAAATCTGATACTTTGTAACTAACAATACTAAAGTTTTCAGAATGTTTAAAAATGTATTTTACCTAGATTCTCTGATTCTCCATTGTGTACTGGTTAAATTTTTGTTAAGATCATATAATATCTGACTTATAAACTTGTCAACCTGTAAAATATAAAATGAATAAGTTGATTAAATCATTGTTAGATGAATACAAGAGTATGCAGCCAGTAACTGTGAACAATCAACTTGTAAATTATTGCGATGTTTTAATTAATGCGAATAATGTGACTGAGTGGGTATCGCAATAATAAGAAGTTGCATTCTTATATCTGATACATATATATATCTGTATGCAGGTTTTTCTGACATCGCAATAAATAATCTCACATTTTTGTCCATTTTACAAAAATCGCAATAATAAATGCACGCAATAATTTCTGAATCTACAGCATTCAAAGTGATGATATAATCAGTTTTTTTTCTAGTCCACACAATTGACTGTGGTTGTTAAGTTTTCTTATTTTATTTAGTCTATATATATTTTTGACATTGTATGCCTGCTCCTCATCTTTTTATATCTAAAATCTTTTAATTTGATCTCAAATTGTAAAAAACAAATATACATTTATAAAATTACATGAGTTACTTCCCCTGTTTCCTCAGGTTTTATATTTACATAAATTTCTTAAATTGTTTACTTACATTCTTAATTTAAGAACATTTTTAGTTTATTCATTTCATTTTGTTTTTAAAAATGCATTTTCTTTAATATATACCAAACATTAAAAAAGTGTCTCAGTGCAAAAATAATACTATACCTACTTCATATTGTAAGAAAAAACTGAAAATTATATAAACATTTGAACTCTCATTGTAAGTGCAGACTATGCTACTGATACTGCTGTAATTTGTAGAATTTAGACCTCATCACATTCCAGAGTTTATAATCTGATGTGATTAAAACCTGTGTTTATCGGGTGAGGCCCGGTAGTATCAGAAGTATATGCTCTGTGTTTTGCACCATAAAATTCCTTTTTTTGTTAAACTAGAGTTGACATATCTAAATATCTAGCCTAAATCAAAGATTTAAACAGAATATATATATAAAGTAGGTGTTTAATTCATACTAGTACTGAATTAATTTTGGAAACAATAATACGTTGATTCCTTCATAGGATTCCAATTAACACAAAAGCCACACAAGAGTTATAAAATTGACCAACCTTATCAATCAACAATCTTTTGTACACATTGTTTGTGTACTTGCAGCAATAGTTTAATGTTTATAAATTACAAAATAATTTATTTTAAAAGGTACTGTAGTTGACATTATACATTGTAAATATGTATAATAATCAGAAATGTGTAAGACGGAATTATTATCCTATTTAATATTATATGTTATTCAGGTCTCAGACAGGGTATATACTGTGACATTCCCGGCTTAGAGTTTATATCCCCTGAGCCGAAGGCAAAGGGGATATAAGCCCTAAGCCGGGAATGTCACAGTATATACCCTGTCTGAGACCTGAATTACACATATATTACGGATTACCCCTGACATAATGTTATTTTCCAGTGCAGGTATTTGTTGACAACACATATATATTGAAAAACCCAACCTGATATGTTCGGCATACGTGAAGGATTTTCTAATTTGCTGTGAACATAATTTTATCGTGTATGTAATAATTTATAAAAACACTTTTAACATCAAATTAAAGTATTAAAAGTGTTAATTGCGTGATTTTGTATCAAAAATGTATTATTGACTGAAGCACGTCATTATTTTCCCTCTGTGAACCTCTGACAGTCTGATAGCTTATGACTACGTCACATAGTAACCGGTGTTGTGATGACGTTTTTGAGGTTCCAATTGGGGATAAAAACGTCGTATATACCCTGGCAGTTTCCTGAATATATACTGACATCTCTGTGTTGTTATCCAATCAGAAACCTCAACACATTTGTAATCCGTAATATATAATAATATTCAAATTAAAAAGTATTTTATGAGAAAGTTTTTACATATGTGACATAGAATTGATTGAGTCAATGTTGAGAAGGGAGCTAACTCACAGCATCTTTATTATCTTGTATTAATGCATTCCATATACTACTCATAGCCTGTTGTATCTTTAGGTTAGGATCAAACTGGTACCGGTACAATCTGGGTACTATTTGTGCTAAATAAGGTCTCAACTGCTCCCCTGCCTGTGATGCTATTGTTGAGAATCCAAAAGCAGCTCCCTAAAACAGGAATGTTGGAAAATATAAATAAAAATATTTTATAACAAACTTAACATTGAACAAGAAATTCAACATAATGTTGTGCAAAGTAAACCCTTTACTCAGTTCGTATAATCATAATTTAAGAGTCAACAATGCTGTAAAAATAAGACACCTGAGTATCATCATATATAACAAGAAAGAAATTGTATATGCCAACGACATTATTTAAAACTACATGATAGTTCTACAAGGTTCTTTTTCTGCCTTCCAGTTTAAATTTACATGTGATATCACAAGTGTCAATCAGCTTGATTAATTGATGGATGAGTCTAGTTTATATTTGATGCAAAAGGGATATGAGACTTTCAGATGTCATTTTTCTATGAATGTATCTGATATACAATACAATACATCTTATTACCTAGGAATTCAAGTATGTTTCTTAACATTTTTCATTTTATAAAACTTTTTTATTTTTTTACCTTTAAACAACTTATACATCCTTTTATAATTCAATTTTGGATGTAACACGTCTTCTGATTGGCTGACGTTATTTTGTTATCAGCCCATAGACATAATTTTGTCATGTGACCGTGACGTCATCAACGTTTTTTCATGGTTTTCTACGGTTTAAAATGGAATTAAGAATTAAATTATAGGAATTGACTGTAATATTTTTTCTGTCTATTCGAAATAACATAAAAAATGTGGTGCACACTGTGCGGGTTATTCAGTGTGCACCAGATTTTTTATGTTATTTCTTCATAGACAGAAAAAATATTAGTAATAAAAATCAAAATATTATTGTAAATTCAAACTGATAACACAGATGTAAACTTGTGATCCTTTTAGAAAATGATGGAGTTACCTTTCTTGAATTCCACATGGCATTATGATTTGCCAGATGCATAAATTTATAAATAAGGTCTGGCTGATTAAGATCATTAGCGATGGCACATAACTCCTTATAGGTTGATAGACTGCCACTAAAATAGAAATAGATACATAAGTAAAGGAAGATAACTCCTTTAGGTTTTAAAACTTCTTTCGTAAATGGAATAGAAATATGACAGTAGTTTACTGGTGTTCAAAACATGAAGATCCGTGCGTTTGCTGTTTTATCACAAAAGACTGCCACATGTTCATTTTCCTGTCCTATGTCATTATCTATTCTGTAAGTTATTTAGAGAATTTGTTGAAAGTCTTTAATATTCTCTGTTTAATTTCTCCACAACTTTTAAAACAGCTGGATGATGAAGATTTTGATATATTGCATATTGTTGAGGACTGTATATTCCTAATATCTCTTTTAATTGTAATTCAGAAATGTTTTCCCACATTTATAATTGTGATTTAGATTACATGCAACAATTTCTGTAAATGCTTCATACAAATAATGCAACAATGTATCAGAATTAAAATTCTAGTTTTTATTTTTGAATCATTAAAAACCTTTTCAATTTGTAAACAAACTCTTCAGGCTTAAATATAATATATATTTACCCATCAGGAGATTTTCCTAATGAACCTTCCTCAAACACTGTAGTGTCTCCTTTAAAGTCATGCTTTACCCTGTAATACAATTAAATATATTGTCAATATATAATTTAATGGTTTCACTTGTTACAGCCTAATTTTACCAAAGATATCAATATCTTTTCCCACTTATTCTGATACAAAGGTAAAATCAGACCAATAGTTTTATCTTTGAATTATTTCTAATTTTGTAATGTCTGTGTTATTAATACCTGACTATATAGTTTGAGTTTTGATTGCTTTACTGTGACATATAATTGTTTACATCATCATTTATTGTGCCTTTACACCATTGTCCCAAATAAGGGAGCAGATTGATCTCTGACAAACATGATACCCCTGTCATATTATTTATGTGCCTGAGATATAGCTATTGTCAATGGATACTGTCATAATTTTATTTTTAAAGTTTTTAGAAGTTTTTTATGCTCCTGTCGTGGTGGAGGGAGTATTAAGTTTTACCCTTGTCTGTCTGTACATACATAAGTAAGTTGGTTTCAGTTCTCTTACTTTAGTTTGCCTCAACCAAATGTTATGAAACTTACACAAAATGCTTATTACCACTAAATGCAGATCAGGTTTGAATTTTGGTGGAGTCACTTTGACCATTCTAGAGCTATGCCCTTTACAAATGGAAAAAATGCTCAATTTTTCATTTACATTCTCTAACTTAAGTCTGCCTCAACCAAATGTTAAGAAACTTATACATAATAAAATTGAGAATGGAAATGGGGAATGTGCCAAAGAGACAAGTACCCGACCATAGAAAAAAACAACAGCAGAAGGTCACCAACAGGTCTTCAATGTAGCGAGAAATTCCCGCACCCGGAGGCGTCCTTCAGCTTGCCCCTAAACAAATATATACTAGTTCAGTGATAATAAACGCCATACTAATTTCCAAATTGTACACAAGAAACTAAAATTAAAATAATACAAGACTAACAAAGGCCAGGGGCTCCTGACTTGGGACAGGCGCAAAAATGCGGCGAGGTTAAACATGTTTGTGAGATCTCAACCCTCCTCATATACCTCTAGTCAATGTAGAAAAGTAAACGCATAACAATACGCACATTAAAATTCAGTTCAAGAGAAGTCCGAGTCTGATGTCAGAGGATGTAATCAAAGAAAATAAACAAAATGACAATAATACATAAATAACAACAGACTACTAGCAGTTAACTGACATGCCAGCTCCAGACTTCAATTAAACTGACTGAAAGATTATGATTTCATCATATGAACATCAGGCACAATCCGTATAATACTTATTACTACATTATACAGATCAAGAATGAATTTTGGGGCTGTTACTGTTACTGTTCTAGAGTTATGTCCTTTACAAATGAAATAAACAGCTGCGCCATGAGTGCATGATACGCCCGACGTCTTGTGTGGAGGTTTTATGCAATAATCATAAATAGTTTCTGAGAAAGTTTAAAGCAATAACCATATATTGTTTTTGAGACACGGCGGGACATGTGAAACCCCCCACCCTGTTTTTATTTACAAAAAACTAAACATTACCAAAATAAAATTTTGAATAAAAACCAAAAAGTATACAGATTTTTAGATTAATATAACAAAGAAGTGTGTTAAGTTTTAAGCAATAATCATAAATTATTTTTGAGATACGGTGCAACAGGTAAAAAAAAACTCCCCTGTTTTTCAAAATACTCAATAACTCAAAAAAAAAATTTTGAATCATCACCAAAAAGTATACAGATCTTTAGATTAATATAACAAAGAAGTGTGTAAAGTTTTAAGCAATAATCATAAATCGTTTTTGAGATACGGCACAACATGTAAAAAAAACCTCCCCCTTTTTTACAAAATACTAATAACTCAAAAATGAAAGTTTGAATCATCACCAAAAAGTATACAGATCTTAAGATTAATATAACAAAGACATGTGTAAAGTTTTATGCAATAATCATAAATCGTTTTTGAGATATGACGCGACATGTAAAAATCCCCTCCCCCTTTTTTACAAAATACTCAATAACTCAAAAATGAAATTTTGAATCATCACCAAAAAGTATACAGAAATTGAGATTAATATAACAAAGACATGTGTAAAGTTTTATGCAATAATCATAAATCGTTTTTGAGATATGGCGCGACATGTAAAAATACCCTCCCCCTTTTTTACAAAATAATCAATAACTCAAAAATGAAATTTTGAATCATCACCAAAAAGTATACAGATATTGCGATTAATATAACTAAGAAGTGTTTGAAGTTTTAAGCCATAATCAAGAATCGTTTTTGAGATACAGTGCGACATGTGAAAAAAACACACACCTGTTTTAGTTAAAAAGTGCCGTAACTCAAAAAGTTTAAATCTTACTTTCACCAAAAAGTATACAGATCATTTGACCATCATAAAAAACAACTATATTAAGTTTCATGAAATTTGGATAAGTCGTTCTCAAGTTACGGTGCAACATGTTTACGCCGGACAGACAGACGGACGGACACCAGACGTACGGACACCAGACATTTGTATAACATAATACGTCCCGTCAAAATTTTGACGGGCGTATAAAAATTGTTAAAAAAAAATCTAAAATATCAAATAAGTAAAAAAATAAATAATATGGAGCTATCTTCCTTCGTCTATGATAGAAGTTGAATCAAATACAATCAATGCTTTTTAAAATCTTCATTGAAAATTGGAGTTATCTTTTTTTGTCCAGAATGGTAATTGAATCTACTAAAACCAATGCAATATTCAATTTTACTACCAACTGATAATTTAAAGCAATCTTTAACATTTTAAAAGTGGTTACAAGCACTTTGACCATTCTAGGGTCTCGTCACAAGCACTTTGACCATTCTAGGGTCTCAGCTAAATTTCATGTATGTATGTAATGCTTGTTACCACTAAACTTAGTTTAATTTCAAATTTTGGCAGCTTCACTTTTACAGTTCTTAAGTTATGTCTCTTTATAACATTATATACTAGTTTGGACATCATCTGTGTCCCTATGGACACATTCCTCATTTATTTTATAAATGGATACATATAAAAAGTTAAGTTGTTGATAGAGTAATTTTGAACATACCTTTTGCCAGTCATGAGTGTATCTACTAATTCAGATACTAATGAGTCTTTCTGTTCAGGAGTACATATTTCATACACCAGTCCTAATCCTTTAGATGCTATGTCTTGTGTTATATCTAAAAATATATTAATAAACAGACATTCTTCATTTTTTTGTACATAAATAAAGCCGTTTGTTTTGAATTGTTTTACAGTGTCATTTGAAGCCTTTTACAGCTGACTATGCAAAAAATACTTTGCTCATTGTTGAAGGCTGTACGATGACCTATAGTTGTCTCAATGGCAATCATACCACATCTTCTTTTTTTATATTGAAAAAAATCATTAATGTGTAATTTCTATTTGGCAAGCTTTTGTTGAATGTCGGATCTCAATTCTTCATGTATGATTTTGTGTTGTTTAACTCAAAATTTGTTTTTTCCTTTACTTTTCAGGACCTGCATTATTGGTTGAAGTGCTTGCAAGGTCTCAATATTTTACCTTAAGGTCATGAAACATAAGTATCTGTTCTAAGTATGAACTTGATATATATTTAACTAACCATCATTCTCTGACAACAATCTCATGAAAGCTCCCTGTATTTGACTTAATTTACTCTGTACAGCTGGATCAGGTCCACATGTTTTTGTGAGAGCTAACAACCAGATACATGCTGCCTGTAAATACAAGTTACAACAAAAATAAACATTGGTAATTCATGATAACAACCTAAAATTATTTCCACAGTTTGCTTCATGAACCTTGCAATAAAAAGAACCAGTGAACTTGAGCTTCATGTTTTGTTTTAAATGTCTCATTGTATTCATGATGATATTTTAAAAACAAAATTTGGATTACTGATGTCAAACAGTTCATTCAGTAGACTAAATACTAGTCCATTTTCATGTGAAATTTTAGTTTATTACCTAGATATAGGAAGATGTGGTGTGAGTGCCAATGAGACAACTCTCCATACAAATAACAATTTAAAAAGTAAACCATTATAGGTTAAAGTATGGCCTTCAACACGGAGCCTTGGCTCACACCGAACAACAAGCTATAAAGGGCCCCAAAATTACTAGTGTAAAACCATTCAAACGGGAAAACCAACAGTCTAATCTATATAAACAAAACGAGGAAACGAGAAACACGTATATATTACATAAACAAACGACAACTACTGTACATCAGATTCCTGACTTAGGACAGGTGCAAACATTTGCAGCGGGATTAAACGTTTTAATGGATCCAAACCTTCTCCCTTTTTCTGAAACAATAGCATAACATCACAACAAAGACTGTCTGAGATGTGAACTACTGCTAACCAAGGATTTGTTCAGTAGACTAAATACCTGTCCATTTCCATGTGGAATTTTAGTTTATTACCTGTCTGAGATGTGGATTACTGCTAACCAAGGATTTGTTCAGTAGACTCTCTAAATACCATTCCACTTTTGTTTCCTTCACTGTGACTCGATTCTTTAAAATAAAGTAGTTTAAAATTGTTTTAACTCTATAACGAAAATAAGCAGTTTCTCAAGTCCATTTCATTTAACTCTTGACCTATAATTCAAAAAAAAATATCATACAACTGAGCTAATTCTAACTGCTGATATAGTCAGGAAAACTTATCAGGCTGGAGGGATAAAGTCCAAATGATGTCCATATCAATGACTAAATAAGTTTAGTGTTAATGAAATAATAGATAAAATCATAGTGACATTACAGACTATAAAATAAATCAACAATATGCTTTGAAATCCCTCTATGATAGAGCATTAATATTTTCAACAAATAATACAAGTTTGTTTCTCGTATTACAGCAGCTTTCATTGAGTGTATAGCAAAGGTAATATCTTTTGTTAGCTTGCTTGCTAGCTGAACCGTGAAGTCATTGTTAGGTCAGGTAAACTACCCTCCTTTTAGAGTAGACTAGTCCAACAGATAACCAATATATGTGTCTGTTGGAAGAGGCTACTTCGAAAAGAGGGTAGTATACCTGACCTAATAATGGCTTCACGATTCAGCTAACAAGCAAGCTAACCAAAGATATTACCTTTGACTACACACTCAATGAAATCGACTGTGAATTTCGTATAATATTTACCCTGTAATCCTCCTCTGATTCAGTCCATAAATCTCTGGCTGCTGATGATTGTCTCCCCTGGGCAGCACAAACTAAAGCCTCCCCGGTAGTCATATGTAACTCAAACTGTTTAGGCTGAAGTGTAATAATAAATACAAATTAGTTCAGGTACTCATATACCAATGATGTGTCTCCCCTGAACGGCACAAACTAAAGCCTCTAAGGTATTTGAAACTGGGCTAAAATGCTTTGTAACCAATTAAACCACTTATTTCTAAATTCAACCTTAAAATAAACATTTAAAAAATAATAATAGATAAAACAAATTACCTGAACAGAATCCATGATCTCTTCCATAACTTTCTGTAGATGTGGGAAGTTTTCTTCTCCGACACACAGATAGCCGAGACACATGACACATTTCTCTTTTATCTTAAAGGAATAAACATTACACATTAGTTTTCACTTAAATACATATAACCAAAAGACAACACACTCTTTCATCTTTATAAATCAAAACTTCAAGGATTTACATAGTAATATATAAACTTTTAGAAGGACCATCATATTATCCTAGCAGATTTTTACTCCAGGACTAGAAGCAGAAATGCATTAAAACATACCTTCTAAATTTTTAATACTCTGCTATGCATTATCGAATATTTCACTTGGGTTCTTCAACAAAGACTACACATCAATTTGTTTGTTTTATGTATGCATTAAAGCTATTTGGTTAAATTGCTAAGGCGTATTGTGCATTAAAGCTATTTGGTTAAATTGCTAAGGCGTATTGTGCATTAAAGCTATTTGGTTAAATTGCTAAGGCGTATTGTGCATTAAAGCTATTTGGTTAAATTGCTAAGGCGTATTGTGCATTAAAGCTATTTGGTTAAATTGCTAAGGCCTATTGTGCATTAAAGCTATTTGGTTAAATTGCTAAGGCGTATTGTGCATTAAAGCTATTTGGTTAAATTGCTAAGGCGTATTGTGCATTAAAGCTATTTGGTTAAATTGCTAAGGCGTATTGTGCATTAATGCTATTTGGTTAAATTGCTAAGGCGTATTGTGCATTAAAGCTATTTGGTTAAATTGCTAAGGCGTATTGTGCATTAAAGCTATTTGGTTAAATTGCTAAGGCGTATTGTGCATTAAAGCTATTTGGTTAAATTGCTAGGGCGTATTGTGCATTAAAGCTCCCTATATTAATAATATTTTAAGTTGTTTTGCATAATGTTTCATTTTTTTTTTGTAAATCTATCTGATAGTACCTATAACTAACAGAAACAAACCTTATTTGGTTCTGAGCCTGATTTCAGTATCTTCAGTAAAGATGTTACGATAGACAATTTTGTTATCTCCCCTTCCCCATCATCTCCACCACCAGATGGCAGCAGCAATTGAGCATTTCTACCAATTTCTCCTAATGACAGACAAGCTGACATTTTCAATGACACATTACTTTCAGTTGGTAGAAGTAGAATTGCAGCTGTATAATAAAAATACAAAAAATAATGAAAGTCCTATTTATTTATAAGTACAAGAAATGTTTTAAGATTATGCTTATTGACAAGTGAAACTTTGTTTTTATGCTTGATTCTGTGTATTTCAGATGGTGTTTTTCATATATTATAAACACTAATAAATGTTGTTTTTTTCCTGTTATATATTACCTGCACACAATTTACTTAGTTGTTTAGGTAACAGACTACTGTCTTATTTCTTTACAAATATGAACCATCTATCAAGGGTTAATAGATGGCTAAGATATATTTGTCCATTTTTTAACGTCAGACTTTCACAGAACATATATATGCACATGATGTAAGAAGCATCTAACTCTATACATGAACGTACAAAAAGTAAATAACATGCTTTTGAAAAAGATACACAAACATGTGCAAGTAACAAAATATACAAAAAAATCTTACACATATATACATTTTTTACCAAACTATTGTCTTATTTTCTTATATTGCATTGCATATTTGAATATTTTTAGGTTCAATGTATATCTGAATAAGTTTAGATCTGAATGGACAGTTAATTGTATATCTGAATATTTTTAGATCTAAACTGATGGTTAATTGTCTATTTGAATATTTTCAGATTTGGACTGATAGTTAATTGTTTGTCTGAATATTCATAGATTTGAACTGATATACCCACCAAGTTTCTGTAGACAAGTTGTGATGATAGATTTAATCTCCTCCTCTACTTTAGAAGTACCATCTACTTCCATGGTACAGGACTGACTTCTATCATTTAAGTATTGGCCAATGAGATACCCTAATCCTATTACTGATCCCATTTGTACCTCAAAACCCTGTAACAAAAGTATTCAAAAGGGGTATTATATAAAAACCCTATAGATGAAGTTAATTATAAATCACATCTCATACATAACTGTTGACACAGAGATTTATCTCACCTGTTAGAAAAAAATCTGACGGACAGCAACATTGCTTATTAATTCAAAGTGGCTGGGCCTTGAATTAGGGGACAGGGCCTTGGAGGTGAAAAAAACTGAGATGTACTGATAGCAATGCAACTTTATACAAAATATGATTGATCTGTTACAAGTTGTTCCTATCAAACTAACTTCAGAAGAAAACATAATATTGAAAATTACTATAAATTGAAAGTCGCTGGAACATAACCTAGGGGGCAGGGTCTCAAAATAGTTGTTAGAAAATATCATTGATCTATAACCAGTATATTTTAGATGCAAGAATGTTAAAATGTGGAATTCAAAGATTTGTTATAATTCAGTATTAGTTCAGATATTTAGCACTAGCTTAAGAAATAATTTACTTGATAAATAGTTAATATAAATCTTCACAACTTTAGATAAGTATAAAGCAAATTATTATGTAATCCCCTGAGGCCTAAATGACAATAGAGAATTAAGGATTAGAGAAGTGTTATATATACAAAAAGGATTTCTTACTTTTTAAGATAATTTATGTTATGTCACAAAGACTTGATGTTGAGAAAATAGATAAACTACTAGCATTATTATGTAAATTAGATATATGAGTATTAATGTTATGTAAATTAAATAATGAAAAAGATATATATATATATTAGTTGACCATGCAGTTGGAGACACTTGTTTTATAGTCACGTATTGGACACTGGTGTTATAGACTTGGAATTATATTAGACATGCTGTTTTATTATGTCTCATGAACTTATGTGATTATTGTGATTATTGTGATTGATAAACTATACTGAATGCTGATTTAATAAACATTATATATTGAACTTTGAATCTGTGTTACTTTGACATGTATTCATATGAAAGCTACCAGCTAGTTCCCCCAACCTAGCAAGATGAATAACCAGGTCAGGAACGTGCAATGTACTGGCCTTGGTTATAGATCTATCACAAGTAGTTCCTATCAAACTAACTTCAGAAAACTTAACAATTTTTAACATCTTTGGAGAAGCAACACCTATGTCTCACCTTCCATAAGTTTCATTACAGAAGAGACAAAAAACATTATTTACTTAATTTTATTCAATATAACCTCTCCATGATCCTGTAAGTTTTTACCAGTATTCATAGTATTTACCTTATGGTTTAAATTCTTCATTAATTCATCCATGCTATCCTTTATAATATCTTTAGATTGTTGACATATTACTACAGCATACATCTGACTTCCAAACTCTTTTAAATCATCTTTACTACTGAACATATAATTCTGGAATTAAAAACATTTCATTTAATATTAGTAAATACAAACAAAATTATAAATTCAAATTGGAGTTATTTCCCTTCTTCATCATTGCACATTAATGTTGAACTTTTTTTTATAATATACTCATAAGCCATCCATAATTTATGAAATTTTGGTAACAAAAGTTTTCTTGACAAGTATGGTATTATATTCTAATAAATATCAAAGAGACATTAACCCAACCAAAGAGCAGAAAACTGTTGGAGGCCAACAATGGGTCTTCAACACAAAAGGAAAATCCTACACTCAGAGGCCAGTTTCAGCTGGCCCCTTAAACAAATGTGTACTAGTTCAGTGAAAATGCACGTAATACTAAACTCCAAAACATAAAAGTGAATTAAAATGTAAAATCATCACTAACAAAGGCTAGAGGATAAATACACATCATATTGTAATTTAAATATATCATTCATGAATTGCTACAATCAACTAAATATGATCTAAATAAATGGACACAGATGATGCCTCCCCTTGCATATCATATAAAGTTACAATGGAACATAACAGAAGAATAGTAAAAGTGATGCTACTCAAATTTTTACTTGATCAGTGTGTTGCCGTAATAAGTATTGTGTAATAGTTTCAAAAAATTTGGTTAAGGCAAACTTTAGTTAAAGAACAGAAATAAAACTCAGCAATTTTTCCATTTGTAAAGGGGCATAACTCTAGAACAGTAAAAAGATACCCCCAAAATTCAAACTGGATCTGTATTTTGTGGTCCTAAGCATTGTGTGTAAGTTTCATTTCATTTGGTTGAGGCTAACTTAAGTTAAAGAAGAGAAACAAAAAGTTCAGCAATTTATTCATTTGTGAAGGGGCATAACTCTAGAACAGTAAAAAGACACCCCCAAAATTCAAACTAGATTTGTATTTTGTAGTAATAAGCATTGTGTTTAAGTTTCATAACATTTAGTTTAGGCAAACTAAAGTTAGAGAACGGAAACCAATTTCGGGATGAAATGACCTACATACAGATTTATGGATGGACAGATGTACAGACAGACAAGGTTAAAACTTAATGTCCCCTCCACTACGATGGGGGCATATAAATGTTGACCTACCTTCATCCAGTCAGTTTGTGAGATAATCTGACTGGCCATCTCTGGTGCTATGGCAACCAGTTCTACTAAACAGTACATAGCTGATGAACCTACAATATCCAATATATCCAATCAGTACAGAAAACAAAATGGGAATTCATTGTAATATAAACAAGACAACTTTGGAGTATTTAAGTTAGAACTCCATTTCACTGGTTATATTTGTATATGGTGTCATCCCATTTATATGAGATATATAATTGACTTTTATAGTTCCCATTTAAAGTCTCAAGTCCAAACGGTTTTAATGTTAAATGGCTTGGTTATCATGTTTGGTCTTCAATATTATTTTGTAAACCACATATTTTTTAAACATATAATCCCCCCTTGATCATAACCGAATACTTGCCTCATTGACAATCATACTATATTTTCTTAAATTAACACAGTATATCAAGACGTATAAATTTTTTATGACAAAACCTGCTATCATAACTTTATCATGCTACAATTATTATTTCTACTTAGCGGAATTTTTCTGAACTGACAATATAACTAAACAAATTTAAAGTATAGTGGCAGCAGTCATTAAGAGGATGCAACCAGCATAACATAAATATGTATAAATAATTATGATTGTCCTATCCATTATTTCATAACAGGATATTTGCTGAAATATTGAAAAATCTATTTTAAGAATATTATATATCCTTAAAGATACTTTAAAATGGACTTTTCAATATTTCAGCTATTCAGTTATCAAATTGTTTTATTGTTCTTCTTACCACTGACAGCTGACAATAAAGTCTTGATAAAGTCAAAATAAGTCTGGATAGAGTTATCTCCCTGTAAATTATCCCTGATGTACTTGGCAATGCCAGGGGCTTGTGTCTGCATAGTAACTAAAGATTCCATGTCAGGAATCTGGCCCGAGTCCTGTGATAGGCACATGTGTAGGTATAATATCATCTACAAGTAAAGACACATGTGTAGGTTTAATATCATCTACAATTAAGGACACATATGTAGGTATAATATCATCTACAAGTAAAGACACATGTGTAGGTATAATATCATCTACAAGTAAAGGCACATGTGTAAGTATAATATCATCTACAAGTAAAGTCACATGTGTAGGTATAATATCATCTACAATTAAAGGACATGTGTAGGTATAATATCATCTAAAAGTAAAGACACATGTTTAGGTATAATATCATCTACGAGTAAAGGCACATGTGTAGGTATAATATCATCTACAAGTAAAGACACATGTGTAGGTATAATATCATCTACAAGTAAAGACACATGTGTAGGTATAATATCATCTACAAGTAAAGACACATGTGTAGGTATAATATCATCTACAAGTTAAGACACATGTGTAGGTATAATATCATCTACAAGTAAAGACACATGTGTAGGTATAATATGACTTGGTGTATATCTAGAGATTTTTGTGAAAATAGCTGCAAATCAGTTATGATATATGGAATTTATTATTGGGTTGCTGAGTTCTGATTTTCATTGAATGTTTTCAAATTTCATATCTTGCTTATTTAACTGCATCTCTCTCTGTTTTTTTCTTCTTCTACGATTTTTTTTTTTTTCTTTCCATTTTTGAATTACAAATTTTATTGAACAGATAGAACTGATTGAGGTTGTGTGAACTAACTCTACACTAACTCTACATTAACTCACCTCTTCATAAGTAGCAGGAATAAATGGTAAAGTGTAATTTCCAATCACATATTTATTTTGTGTCTTTACTCTTAAACTTCCCTGAAAATATAAAATAAATCTAAACATCTATACTGTAATACTGTTATTCTATCTTGACAACAGGCCTGGTTAGTATACATCAGTTTCCAACTTTCATAGATCAATGGTATTGTTTGTATTTTGTACAAGAAGATAAAAAAAAAATCTAATCTAATTCTAAACAGGATTAAAAATGTCTGTATGGAAAACAGCTGATTATTGACAGAAAATAACTCTGATGCAATAATGTATCTTAATGTTTTGAAAATAACATTTATTATTGTATAGCAATATTATATTTCCCACAGAACGTAACCAAAAGTTAGCGTGCAATAAATTCTAATATTGCACAAGTGCAATAAATTTTCAAAATTCATGACGTCATCAACGTTTAAATCTTAGTTTAAACCAATTTTTACTGTCAAATATTATATTGCTATACAATAAAAGGGTTATTGCATGAATATTGGGGAATATTGTCCCTTGTAGAACATATATTGCACTCGCAAGCTCGTGCAATATAGAATTCTACTCGGGACAATATTCCCCAATATTCATGCAATAACCCTATATTATTCAAGGAATTGGATGAATCTGTTGTGTTTGTTTATGAGGTTTTTCTTCTGTCTTGCCCTTTTTTCTACAACTTTAGTACCTGTATGATCTCTGGGCTTTCATATAACAAACATAGACATAACAATACCAATACCAAAAGACAAAGTGTGAGAGTGAGGATGAGCTTATTATGTGGACAGTTGTCTCATTGGCAATTATACCACATCTTCTTTTTTATATATTATTAGCCTTTCTTATAATTTTCAAATTACCTTTTCAGAAATATATTTCATCATGTCTGTAAACTTTGGTAGTTTAGGTGGTGGTAATTTTGTAGAGTTTTTCTCTATTTCTTTCTCTTTAGTCTGAGCTATATGGAGAGCTTTCATAGCTTCTACCCTAACATCTTCCTTGGTATCACCACAGGCTAACAGCAATATGTACCGTGAAGGGATGTGGTTGGAGGGAAACACTGTACGGGCATATTGTACAGACATAAGTCTAGACTGGGGTTGGTCCTGGAAAATAGCAAAATCTTAATCAATGCTTTTTCAGATTACATTTTTATGGCATATAGTGTTTCAGGGTTAGAAAATAGAAATAGTTTCTTAAATTAATCCCTATATCAAAAATATTTTATTTAGTGTAGAAAAAAAATCAAACAATTTGAAATTGAATAAATCATGTGCATTCAAAGGAATCAAAGACTTCAACAGTTATTTTTCAAAGTATCCACAGACTTTAACTGAGTGAACTATTGTAAACATGTTTATTTGTCATTGGAATGTGATTATTTGAATTTATATTTCTAAGTTCTGTGTTGTACACTACTAACATCTACTCCTTACACTACAAAAACAAAACACAGAAATGGGTTAACACATCAGTTTCCTTCATATTCACAATAATATTAAAACAAGAATATGTGTCTAAATAAGATTGCATTATCCCGTTTCCAGTGAATCATATAATTGGTTACATAGAAAACAGGTTTCATTCATTTGTTGAAGTTGGCTTTGAAATATAAAGTAGCGTTTGTTGATGTCATTAGCCAAATTTAAGGTGTACTGTCTTTTGTTTTTTTGTTAATTGTTTAATGTTCTAATAGTCCTGACAAGCCTAGACATCTCTTTATGTTTGTAAGACTACCTGTTCAATATTTTGCATGATAAGTGCTTCCATCAGACTCTGACAAGAAGGATCAATGTCTTTAAAGGCATCAGCCATCAATGATAAGGACTCCTGTACACCAAGTCTTGTTTCTGGGTCTTCCTACAATAAAAAATGTCAATATTTATCACAATCTACTATTAAAGTAAAAATAATATGTACACCAAGTCTGGGTAATGTGACTTCTCATTAAAAAAATGTCAATACTGATATCATCTGCCATCAAGGATAACAAATTCTGTACACCAATTCTTGCTTCTGCATTTTACTACAATTTTGTTTGTTGAGAAGACAGAATTTTTCAGCTAATTATCTCTTAACGATGGTCATATATATCTTTATATATGTCACAATTCTAATTTCAAATAGAAATGTATGACTTACTTTACTCATAGCATCAAAGAACTTCTGTACTAAAGCCACATCTTTCTTCACCAGCTGAGGAGCTCTCCGTACTATTTTTCCCACTGCTACATAAGCCAAGTTCCTTAATTTAGCTTCCTGCAATTGAAAAAGAGCAAGTCATTTGTTATAGATTATATCTTTTTTTTTGGTCACTAAACCATAAGCAACCAACAATCAATCAATATATTTAATATACTCATCATAGATACCAGGACTTAACTCCGTATATACGCCAGACGCGGGCCTCGTCTACATAATATAATATATAGATAGTGTATCCCAAGATAAATAGAATACTTATAATCTAATTTATCTAAAAGATCTCTAGAAATTAAACAGCACTTTACAACAAATCAAAACGAATTCTAGATAGTTTTTCTATTTTGATAACAGTAAAAGGACTGACATTATTCATGTCAAACAGCAATGTGTTTATTGATGATAATGTGCTTATCTCCTACCAATATTTACACATCCATGTAATAAGTGAGTCTATTACAAGACATACCATATAGCAGGTTATTTTTGCGGTTGAAAAATTTGGCGATTTTCATTGAATAAGGTATACAAAATATTTTATCGGTTATTATTTTGGCTGATTTAAAACTTTTATCAATACCTTTGCATAGACCGTTTGAAATTAGCAGAATTTAATTTTGGTGATTTTTTTCTATCCGCGAAAATAAGAGAAAATTTGCACCCTGTGAAAATAACCTGCTTTACGGTAGTAAGGTAGTTCCAAACTTTTGAATAGCGTGTTAATTTCATAAGAGCTTACATCAGTGGCTTCACCAATCAGTTTAACCATACCAGATAATAGCACAGGGGCAACAGGGGTAAACTTATTGTCAGCACAACTGAAAAATAAATGTAATGTACAATTCTGACAGGTTTTGTCACAATGACAACAATTAGGTGTAATCTTATTTTCAGCACAACTGAAACAAAATCTAAAGTATTTATTTACCTGACCCTTCCATTAATTTTTAATGAAACTTTCTTATGATATTATCTAATTATAAAATGTCAATAAATCAAAAGTTACAGTAATGAATAATAAAAGAGAATGCCTTTGAAGAAAATATTTTTAAAACTACATGTTCTGAACACTTTGTTCCACTGGTATTATGTTGCTATAGTGCTAGTAGTACTAACATAATCAACATGACTGGTGTCACATGTGGAGCAGGATCTGCTAACCCTTCCAGAGCACCTCAGATCCACTCTTGTTTCTGATTTTTTTTGTTTGGTTTGTGTTTGCTCAGTCTTTAGTTTTCACTGTTGCTTTTTGTCTACTATTTTGGTCATTTTTAGTTTTTTTGAGTTATGTTTTCATCTTATGAGTTGGAATATCCCTTTGATAGTGCATGCATTCTGCTTTTTATTCTGCTAACAATTGACATTACATTCCTAACATGGTATGATATATACTCACTTCAAACAAACATGATGAACAAATTGTACAGCCATGTTCTTTAGCTTGGCATTAGTACTCTGGCCATACAAACAGTCAAATATAACCTGTTGAAAGATATCATAAGTCAGAAAATTTAACACAAGTTATAGAGAATGTTTATAAATTGAAAACTGCTTTTTAATAAGATTAAGAAAGTAGTATTAATTTTATTTTATCAAAAATACTGTAAATCAAGAAATTTGATTAGTTTTTATCATAACAAGATAAGATGTCTCCCCTGCTTTACTAACCATTGATTTTATGTTGAAAGTCATACAGATAAAGATTTTACTAAAAGTACCATATAAACTATTTTAAAATATCCATGACAATAAGAACAAGGTCAAATAAATCATGCCAGAAAGGCATGTACACCTTATAACTATTCCATACACTAAATATAATTTACCTATTGCTACTAGTATTTGAATCAAAGCACCAAAGGGTGCTATAGGCAGTTAATCAAAAACCCAAAGGCAAACTTTGCAAAGTTCAGATGAATAGTGTAAGGAATTAGTCAAAATATTTATCTCAGGCATTGTTCTCAGCTATTTCTAAAGTATCAAATAATGCTTGTACAGTAATGTTTATGTTATGCAATCCTACCACTTTCAAAAGTTATTTCCAATTTATATTTATAAAGATTCAATGTCTGAGATTATATACATACACTGTCCTATGTTAGGGGAGAGTTTTGTGCCAGTTCAGATGTTTAAGCCGCCACATTCTGTATGCACCTGTCCATAGTGAGGACCCACTAATGTGGTGATTGTTGCTGTATATCATATTTATTTTTCATAATTGTTTTGTACATTTTTTTAAATTTTAATTTCTTGTGTATACTTCTGATTTTAGTGTATGTCCAAGTTATTGTAAATGCTCTTTTGTTCCGACGTTAGAAAGTTACGGGCGGAAAGAACTCACTAGCTGAAAAGTTCCGGAGGAACTTATTAACTAGTTACTTTGTTCTTCCTCTGATTTAAAAGTTCCACCGGAACAAAGTGACTAGTTGAAATAGTATACATTTTTGTTATTATGTTAAGGGGCCAGCAAAAGCAATCCTTTGGGTGTAGGAGTTTCTCCCTGCATTAAAGATCCATTGGTGACCTTCGACTGTTGTCTGCTTTTAGATCAGGTTATTGTCTATATGACACATTCCCCATTTTCATTCTCAATTTTATTAGGCACTGGCTACGGTTACATGAAAATGTAACAACAATAAAAATATTATTGTTACACTGGAGACTAATTGCCGGAATGCAAAGTTGGGCGAGGAACCGTTTTATTACGAATGTAACAATAATTACTGAGGCTACGGTTACATTACGCTGAGATTATTAGTAATCTCAGCATTACGTTATTGTTACATGAAAAACAGCAATGTACGCTAGATTTTTTTAAACTTAAATCTTCTATAGTTGTATTGCTTAATTCTTTCATACATTTTGTATGTACTAAACAATACTGGTATAATACTCATTGGCGGATCCGGGGGGTTCCGGGGGTTGGCCGATCAATGCATTTGAATGGGAGCATATAGTTGATGTTCTTAAAGTTACTACTCAAGATTAGGAGTGCCAAAGGCGAAAAATATAGTTCAATGGTTTCACTTTTTTAAAGTATTTAACTGCTCACCTTCTCTTATTACTGTCATTATACTTTGAACCAATTTTGTTTAGGGTGAAAAACATTAAAACTTGGGATGCGTTTTAAACGAAACTAAAACAATATCAAGAAATAAATTTCATACAGCTATACAATTTGACGCAGATTGATACATCAAAAGCAAAGTTTGATAACTGTCACTTAAATACTAAGAACTTCTGTATGTACACGTATCCGTGGAGGACGTAATTTCGTTCACCAAAAATGTGTCGGACTTTAAAAAACACTTACTGGATTTGTAGAAATTGTCATTGTAAATCAAAAATTACAGTAAATAAATTGTATGTAATAAATGAATGTATTGTAAATATAAAATAAATGTCTTCAACTTTTATTATTAGTACATATTTCTAGTCCCATCATACATTACTGTTTTTCATGTAACAATAATGCAATGTAACCGTAGCCTCAATAATTATTGTTACATTCGTAATTAAACAAGTCTTTACCCAACCATGCATTCCGGCATTTAGTCTCCAATGTAACAATAATATTTTTATTATTGTTACATTTCCATGTAACCGTAGCCAGTGCCATAAATTTTATTAACGTCTCAAATTATAACTGAATTAAAATATCTTGATTACGGTTTAACTGTCTTCCATTACTAATAGCATAATAATAAAAAACATTTATTTAAACTTTAAATAACTGTAATAGTAGGACTTAAGAAAAACTTGTTTGTAACTTCAACTTGTTAAAAACATAAACGTTTCTCGAGCCTTGTTAGTCATTACCTTTTTATTGTATCATGCGATTTCTTTTCACATTATTGTCATGGGAAAATCGTTTAACAGCATAAAGTTGCTGAAGGAGCCGCATAGAATTGATTCAAGAACACTTAGCGAGTGTTTAAATGTGAAAAATTATAAAAAGAAACATATAACAAAAAAGTCGTATTTTTCTGTACCAGAAATCGACCTTGTAAATCAAAAACAATTACAGTGTGATACGCGTCACAGATTCGGACTTAATATTTTACATAATATATGCAACTTTGGAAGTTAAATAATGCCGTCCTTTAGAAAACAGTTGTTAAAGTTTTAATCTCAATATTTATTGAAGCACATTGAGCTAAATCAAAGCACGTGTAGCATTATGTTACATTGTAACACCAAATCTTAATGACCTTGACATCGACCAATCAGAAAACTACAATAACAACAACTTTATTTGACAAGCATGAAGGAGGTCATTTGCGAGATAACGCAATAATATTAACAAGAATACAAATGAGCATACATTTAAGATTACTGAATTAAGGTGATTTAAATAATCTCAATCATTTCAGACAAAAAACGAATAAAATGATTAATAATAAACTACCTATGTATCATCAGAATCCTCCCAATTTAAAAGGTACGTAAAATTTCGTCTTCTATGTAATTTGAAATTACCGCCAACTTATATCAGCTGATTAATAGACTACTGACGTATGTAATACGTATCGATGACAAACAATATTCCTACGACTTTTGCCATTTGGGAAATGTAAACGCTCATCTGTATAGATTTTCGGCGATCAAATATTTCATACAATTGTTCTTTGGCATCTTAGCCAACAGCACAGGGGATAATAAACTATAGAAGGATTTCTATCGAGCACTACTTCCTATGTGCAACTTCAAAACTTTTGGGTAAATCGACGACCATATAACGTTTTTATGGTATTGTTTTTATATTCCAGACTAAAAAGTATGAAAAAGTGTCCAATTAGTTATAAATAACATGACAGCCAGCCAGATAATAAAAGTGGCACATATTTCAGCATTTATTGGGTAGAACATAAATCTAGGGTGCTCGCATAAAGCAGCTTAACTGCTTAAAAATAGACTAAAACACAACAGCTTAAAACTGTCATTCACACATTCCCCATTTCTATTCACAATGTTAACCTATTACTCGTAATAAGTGAGAAATTTATATATAAAAAAAATAAATCAGTTTTCCATGTTGTGATTGGTGTACTGTTGTATGACTGTTGGTCTATTTCTTTTCCAGCCATGGTGTTGTCAGTTTATTTTTGACTTATGAGTTTGACTGTCCCTTTGGTATCTTTCACCTGTTTTTACCTTGATACAGGAAATAAAGACATTAGCATCATCTCCTGCTTTTAAGAAGAGCTTAAATCACCATAACACTTACCTGGATACAGGAAGGAAATACATTTGCAGCATCTCTGGCTCTTAGGAAGAATGGGAAAATTTTCAGTCTTATTCTTGTACATACTGGTCGTCTTTTATGGTCAGGTTTTGTTGCTGGCTGTAAATATAATTTAAGAGTTAGACTAGTTTGGTATCAAAACTAAATGTTAAATGGTCCCTATCTTCATTGTCTGATCATTATTACAGTCTGCAGGATGTCTCTCAGCAGAACTAAACCACATAACTGACAGCTGAATCTAACCAAAGATTTCTGTAAAAGTTAACAGACGATGGACCTTAAGTGGTGGCAATAGCTCACATTGGCCAATTCTTACTTATGATCAATAATAAAAATTCTGATTGAATATATGTAACTTTTTTGGGGGGAGGGGGGGGGGGCTTATGTCATATCTAATAAGTGAGCTGACATTTACTATAATTAACAGTTGTTCTATTCACATAATAGATTTGCAAATTTGTTAAATAAAAAAATGTTGTTTTATTAAGATATCATTCAACTTTACGTACCAGTGGCGTAGCTTGCATGTATGCTCAGATGCTCAAGCATCCACATCATTTTGACAAAAAAAAAAAAAAATAGATAAATGTATAATTGCACGTGTTCGCAGCAGAAACACACAGATGTACTAGTATCTAAACGTAACAATAGTGAGGATATGAGAATAGCGTTTAACTTTTTCCGAAGCAGTATAAAAGTCTTTCTTTTAGGCTTAATTTGTTTATAGATAAATCACTGAAAAGTGCTGACTTTTTCGAAAAAGTCTACATCGTAGCGCATCGTCGGCTACGGCAAGCGCAGAAGATGATGATACGCAGATCTGCGGACATGTTTGGTCTGAAATTGAGCCAAGCAGAGCGATGACATAACAACATTATTAGTTAACAACTAATCAATCATATCCTGATATCGTTTCCTGGGACATGACTAGTATTTATAAACTCCATTCCAATTCCCTTGTACCCATTTCATATATATAGATAGAATCATATACATGTATCTTATCTCATTCTATCCCTAGTTTGTCTACTCTTTGTCAGCATAAAAGCGAGTTTAATATTTTGTAACTGCGACAGTATGATGGTGCTTACAGGAAAGCTTAATTCCCTTTTGCAAACAAAATTGTTACTACCGATGCTGCTACCGAATTGCTGAAGGAGAAGAAATTGGAAGACATTGATTCATGATCATTGATCATTGTGTTGATGATAATGTGCTACCTTTAGAAACACAGACTGCCCTGAAACGACGGAAAACTTGGAAAAGAGCATGCATGAGTGGCGAGAGAATGTGCGGTCTTGCCATGCTCCATGTTCATCGCGATAAGGCTATCAGCAGCAAGACCAAATTATGATTTTGAAACGATTTGACTGAACCAGCCATAGAAAAATTTGGCAAACTCTACTGAATCGATGTTTGTTCTATGTTCTGGCAACAGACTCAAATCAGTTATATTTGGATGATTATCTTACATATAAATTTAAATAAAGTTGTTAAAAATTTGGTGAACATTAGTAAAAGTCTAAAAATATGAAAAATTTATATAAAAGTGTCCAAATTCAAAACATTAGCAAACTCTCTAAAAATTCCTAGAATGCAGGATTTTGCACCATTCATTTCATAACCTCCAAAAAAAAATTCTTTTGCCTCACTAAAATAAGATGCCTAGTTACGGCCTTGTAACGGAATTTGATAATTCCTGGACTTATAAATTCCCTTTTCCATCTAGGTAAAAATATTAATTTTATTTTCAATAAAAGAACGATAAATGTCCCCGCATTGTTCATATTTTATCTATCCAAGATACAAGTGAAATAACAAAAAAAACATTTTTTTCTTTTTTTTTATTAATATCTTAAGAGAAATAAAAGCTTCAGGCCAAATGCAGTGGGATTTCCGTTATAATTTATATTTCAAAGGTATTAATTGGTTAAAAATATTCGATCAGTACTTATTATCGCAAGAGTCAAAAATATTGCTGATGATATAAATATCACAAAAATATGGCAAGAATTGTACACATGACAGGGCCAGGGCCGTAACTACATTGAGGCAAATGAGGCAAATGCCTCATGTTTTAAATTTAAAAAAAAAAAAAAAAAAAAACTAAAACAAAAGACTGTTTCATATGATTGTCTTCATATCAAATTGTTTTCACTGAAGTGTCTTGCAAGAAGCAAGTTCTCTTCACTCTCTGATGTCGCCCCTGCATATTTTTCGTAATCCATGTTTCTATTTTACTTTTGGTTTTCAGAGTTGATGGTCTATTGTTTGTACTTCTGTGTCCCGGGTTTGTCTTTTGTTCATTTATTGTCCTACTTAATGACTAGTCTGAGTGTTGATTTTCATTTGTAAACGTGTCACACTGTGTAATGTTGTATGTCCACCGGTGTCCAGGCATTATGCGAGAAAATATTTTAAGAATCTACGATGCTACTGGACACAGATAAAAGTGGTCGTTTCTGCATGGAGAATTGAACTTGATATCAAAGAATACGAAACTGTCTTTCTTGTATATAAAACCATACCCAATGGATTGCAAAATTAGATATTTTCTGTAGGTGAGATATGCACAGACGTGATAGATATCTATTATAAATATGGAAAATTGAATATCTTAATCAACAAAAAAATAAAAAAAAATAACTGTATCATATACCCAAGTGCCTGTGGATAAAACTAGATAGCTGACATGGTTTAAATTAAAGTAAGACCACCAAATTCCCGGTATCAAATCATTTGTTGAAAAAAACATCAATGTATTTCCATATGACCTTTTACATTCAAGGGTTAAATTTGCATTAAGTCGTGTTCAGACCCTTTAACATATGAAGTACACGTGCACAGGAGCTAATCGCACACAATGTAAATGTATAGAAAAAAACACAAATGATCAATGGTCAAAGTTTTTATTCCTGTTCTTCATCTTGATAGTTGCTGGAGGGTCTTCAATAATGAAAGAATCATAAATACCGTAAAACAAGGTCATGCATGATATGGTCCCTAGTGTCGACTTGAACAGTACTAGTATTTAACGTATATTACTGCACTAATGACTCACTATATTTAAATCTAGTCATAAAAAATCTCTCAAGTCAGCACAATACAAGACAAGAACAGACAGACAGATCCGGTATAATGATTATGAGAATTACGATTTTTGCTTTATCCTACATATCGGTCTTTTAATGTTTTGAATTTCCCTAAAACTTTAAAGTCTTAAATAACAATGAATCTATGTGTTTGCTTTGAGACCAGAATATTGTCGAAAAAATAGCTAAAAATGATTTGCGTTTCTATGTAAGAAAGAGTCTGGGAAACGCTCAGAATGCACGATTTTGCGTTATTTTTCTCAGAGCTTCTGGGGGCCTTAAGCGGCCCACAGACCCCTCGCCAAAAATTGTTCGCCTCGCTACGCTTGGCGAATATATTTTGCCTCAGTATTAAAAAGGGCTAGTTACGGCCCTGAGGGCTAACAAGTCCGGACGGACATCCGTCCGATATTTCCATGTCCCCTGCAACTCGTTAAGAAAAATAATCAAAAACCTCATTTGGAGGCTCAAATTCCAACAAAAGGGAGTCAATTCGAATCCTTCGAGAAACATATATATTGGTGGGTATTTTGAAATTAAACAAAAATCTAGCCAGTGTCGGATTGTTGGGGCGTACACATGCATACAGGGAAAATGTCAAAAAAATATCATTTTCTGCATAAAATGGTCCCAAATTTTTTTCGCCCCGCTCCGCTCGGCGACAGTTTCGCATCCACATCATATGAACCCTGGCTACGCCACTGCGAACTGAATAACCTTCAGTTTGAAAGTTTTCATTGATTTGACATGATGTTTTGCCATGTAGCTAATGTGCATTTAAAATAATTTATGAAATACTGCAGAACATGGTTTCATTCTAATTTTATAGTTTTTGTTAACCTATTATATATCATTGCTTTTAGATATGCATTAGAGTAGTGGTAGAGAATTTGATAGGTGTAAATGAAGTTTTTCTTTTTTTTCTTTAAAATCTAACTATACAATTAAATTCCTTTTTAAAGTTAAGATTTTCCTCCTTATCACTGTGCTTAAACGGCTGTGGGTAACTTAAGTTACCCACAGCCCAAGATGGCGGACTCTAAACTCGTTGATATTTAATTCATACAAAATGTACCTTTTGCGACGTTTTTCATACAGAATGTAAATATTTATAGGATTATTGAATAAAGAAATGACTAACAATTACCATAAATTTGTTAATATAGAGTTCACTAAAGCGCAAGACCAACTTTAAAAAATGAATAAGATGTCCGTAACTTTTTGATCGAAATTAAGCAGACTGTCCGTAACTTTATTTTTAGATGTGGGTAACTTTTGATTTAAAATTTTAAGAATTATAATTTCAACAATTAGAAGACAATTAACATCATATTTGTAACCTTCGCGGCCGTTTATACTACTCATTCACCACCAAATGTGATTTTATTAACGCATCATACTTACACCACAGCAGTTTTATGTTGGGTTTGTGGTACTCCATCCTGGTTATGGTTTGAACTTTTATTTACTGATGTGCGTCTTATCGACGTTTTTCGCTTGTCAGACCAAGGCTTTTCCATATTCTTTAATGTTTTGAGTTTAATTATATGTTTTCGGTTTACCTTCACCTCTGTTTCTTTCTATGTGTATTTTGATGAATACTCTTTGACGCGGCTCGGTATTTATACATCCCACCAGTTAGTTATAGTGTTATGATTTTTTGAATATGTTTCCTAGTATGTTTTTTTTCTCTCTTTGTATGTTATCAGGGGTTGTTAGACTATTAAATTACCCTGTTGTCCTACGTAGTTATTTATATTTTTATATACTATGTCGAATTGTAACACTATGTTGACTGCTCTTTTCCTTTTATTGTCACTGACTTTTACCTATTGTGTCTTTTAATTTTATTCAGTTTAATAAGATTTAATGCAACTTGCATACAAATGAAATATGCAGCTAGCTGTAAAACTAGGTTTATTCATTTATACAAAATGTCCTTTTTTCAAGTTTTCCCATTTACTGTAAATCTTGGCAAGGGTGCCGCAATATCACCGTGCGCAACGGCCCAGTGTGTCCAGATTGACACCCCTTTTATTTTACTGTCAATGCTGATGGGATTCGTTTTTGTGGGGATGAGAGAAAAGTGTTTTTGGCTTTTTCAAAAAGACGGGAAAAGTTTGTGCACTTAAGTCTCGTATAGTCTATCCACTGTATGCCTGGGCAATTTGGGTTCCCCTCCAAAATCCCGGATTCACGCTACCCTTGTCGTTGCTGGCAGAAAACCAGTAAGTGTATACATGCTACATGTATGTGTAAAAAAAACTTGTGTAGTCTACTTGTTCAAAAATAAAAACAAACAATGATGTTTCAACAGTTTATCTGCTATGATCGGAAACAACCCTCCGAACTAGGCGATTCGGGTACCCCGACGTTATACAAATTGAGACCCGAGTTTTGCGGATTTATCGTGATTTTTTTCATATTTTTCCCAATTTTGTCTTCCATCGATACAATGAATTATATCATACTAGACATCTACTTCGTTTTGTGAATATGTATTCGATGCAATCTCTATCATCAGTTTAAACATTACATCCGCGTATGTCGATTCTTTGAAAGTTACGGACATCTCTATTGGTATGATGAAAAAAGTTACGGACAAGTTGTTTTGAAGTTACGGACAGCCTAAGTGTTTTTCAAAATCATGTTGTGATCGTTTATTTTGTAGAATTTAATCACCTTTCCAGTTTAGGGGTTTCCCTAAACGATTAATACAACTTTTAAATTCAGTTGTTTAATTGATGCATTCGTGGTATTGTTATTCTATAGAAGAAAAGTATCTAACCGACGCAAGGCGGCTCCATCTTGGGCTGTGGGTAACTTAAGTTACCCACAGCCGTTTAAGCACAGTGCTTATATCCTATTCTCTAGTATGATCAATGTCAATTAAATATTTGCTTGTTACCTTTATCAGGTTAATATATAGGTATTTAATTGAAAAGATTTGTATTATTTAAGATTGACAATTTAAAAGGACTTGAAATAATAATGTCAGTGTGTTAAGCTTCAGTGAATCTTTTCACAAAAATCAGTCTAACGATTAAATTTTTTAAGATTGATCTTCAGTTATGATGAAATGTTTATGATTTACTGATAATTTTATTTGTAAAGTTTTTTGAAAAAAAGAGCAACATGGTTTCAAGATTGTTCACTTTGTTTATCTGCCCTTTGATGTCATAATAAAGAGGAAGAATGGTGAAACCTCTATCAAGAGGCGGATTTAGGGGGGGCCAGGGGGCCTGGGCCCCCCCTTTTTGGGAAAAAAATTGGTTGCTTATATAGGGAATCACTGAAGCGTGACTAGAGCAGGCCCCCTCTTAGGTGAGTCAGTGGGCCCCCACTTATGAAAATTTCTGGATCCGCCACTGCTATCAATGCTCTTTCTAACTATTTTATTTGAAAAGTATTTGCTATAATGGTGTCCATCAAGAACAAATACTACACCAGCTTTTCTATCTTGAAATAATATTCAATACCATTTTTCGTTATTGGATAAATATTACATATCATGTACATTTGTTACAGGTACACAAACTGCTTACAACTAAACATGCTAAATTAATCACCAGTAAGATAGGTATTTTGATGCAGCTTTGAAAATATTAAATATGACAAACAGTTGTAATTTTAGATTCCACACTTGTTAACAATAAATCGAAGCATCTTGTGAAAGTTACTGCATCTTGAAAATTGAAACGACACTTTTCCTGTTTTATCAAACCTAAATGCTCTAAATAATCATTTTGACATTTATTTATTTCATCTTTGTAATTCATAGGTAATTGTCTCTGATATATAGCTTTTTACCTCTTATACAAATTTAACAAGAAATATTTCACAACTATAATAAATAGATCTGATAAAATGTTTTAATTCATTGGCCCAATTATTATCAATATATATCATATTTCATTGTATATATAATATACGTGATTTAAATGTTTATAGGTTACCGGAAGCAGGTATAAACATGATCTTATTTACTTCCTGCTACGACCATATTTTGAGAAACAGTGAAGGAAATGACTTTAAATTGTAATTTAAACAACTGAAAGGACTTTTGCATTCATCAAGAGGTATTAAGTTATACTAATTATCTGTATTAGTTTGACAATGTTACAGGACCTGGGTTTATAGAATATTCATATTCACGTTTATATAGTATAATAAATTAACTACCTTAACAAAGTATGTATATATTGAAACATAAAATTGACCTTGACTATCAAAATCAAACTGGAACATTTTTATTTAGTTTTTCAACGCTATTAATCATAATATTTTTTTTCAAATATTTTACACTATAATGACTTCAGAATATTTTGTATGTCATCTGCTTAAACATAACATTTTTTTTCATCAAATATGGGATTTGGATACACTATTTTCTGTTATCTTAATTATCAAATCAGCCAATGAAATTTCTGCCTTCAAATGTTTGAAGGTAAATATCTGGCGTAAATATAAAATTTTGATCCTATGATAAGTTTATTTAATCATTACAACGATATCTTTCAACCCTGAAAGGTTTTTTAAAACAGAAAGTAGAATGGATTATTGTCAGATCATTGTAACAAGCATTGCATGAACACAGTATATGTTTATCATATCAGATTGGCAGAAATACTGAGTTAAATTGATATAATGAGAATTTTGAAGGTGTTTCTAAATTGTTAATTTCACTATCCTTTTTTAAAAGTACCACAGTTGTACTATATAATGACCTTCAGGATCTAATAATGTGTCCCTAATAGTCCTACCACAGCTTGACAACATCTCAAGCAACCATATGCATGAATATTTGTCAAACAGTGAAACCAGTTGAAAATTAGGAAGAACATTTTAGAACAATTTGATGTTTTAATTGACAAAATGTGATTATTCATACTGAACATCATGTAGTGTGTGTCCCAAGGAGACAACTGTCCATCCAAATCATTACTTGTAAAAGTATATTATAGGTCAAAGTACGGCCTTCAACACAGAGCCTTCCATGGTTCAAACCAGAAAAACAGCAAGCTATAAAGGGCACAAAAAATGACTAAGTGTTAATAATTAGTATATTTTCAGCCTTTTTTCCTATTTTTGAATGAATATCTCATTGTTAAAGCAATAAAGTACAATAACTAGTCAATATTATACTTAACATCAATTTTAGTTACAAATAACGTCTCACCTTATACAAATAAGATAACATAATAATAGTAATTCTAATGCAATTTGTATGTAACAATTTTTTTCATTGGCTAAAAGTTGCCGTCAAATTCACAGTTGACCAGGCGTAACTAAGGAGGGACAACCATTTTGAAATGATTGAATCATCAAATGTTGGATTACTACTATATAATCCGAAATAAAACAACACCTACCTCTAATTCGGCGTTTTAAAGTTATTTTATCAGAATTTGAAGCGTACAGGTAACGTAATAACCTCCAGTTTGTAAGTTTTCATTTGTATGACGTCACAATTACCCATGATGTCTTTGCGCCAAAATCATTCATAAAGTTACACGGATTTTTTTTTATTTGTCAAATTTAGACATTTTTCCAAGTTTAATCGTATTATTTCTTTTTGAAATGCATTAGAATCGGAATAACAGTGCTGTAGTTGAAGAGTTGCCACCGTCAATTTTGATTTGACGGTCGCAAATCTCTGTTTTACTGTCTCCGCTACGTGTCGCCAGTAAAAATGCATTTGCAACCGTCAAATCTACAATTGACGGTGGCAACTCTTCAACTACAGTACTGTTATTCCTTAAATCTATACCCATTGGACCCTACCTATTAGATCAAATTATTATATTTCATTTTTGTTTAGGTCATGGCTTCAAATAAAGTTATACTATGTGGACCTTGTCAAGAAGGAAGAGTCAACACTAAAGCTGACATCTGGTGTTACAACTGTAATGAAGGCTTGTGTTCAACATGTTCTGGTCAACACAAAAAATTCAAAGGAACACGAGATCATAAAACTATTGATATCAAAAGATATAAACCCTCCATCAGAGCTATCAATACAGAATGTGACATACATGGTCAACAGCTAAAACTGTACTGTCCCAGTCATTTAATGCCTTGCTGTGATGAATGTATTTCCATAAATCATTCAAAATGTACTGGAATAAAAAGTTTAGAAGGTGTAGTAGACAACACCAAAATTGAAAAATCAACAAAAAAAATAGATATGGATATTAACTCCACATTACAGATTTTGAATGAAATAATGAGCAACAAATCAGGAAACATCAAAAGAGGAGAAGAACAAGTGGACAGCATAAAGGAAACTATTGTGAAATATAGAAAGAAAATAAATAAACATTTAGATGACCTGGAGAAGAAGCTATGCCAAGAAACAGACACCATCTTAAATCAAGAAAAATCAAAAGCATCAGATTTAAAAACTGAAATTGATGGAAAACAGAAAAACTTAAAGAAAATGCAAGAACAATTACATACAGTTATACCACACACTTCAAAACTCCAATCATTTCTAGGTTTACATCAGATTGAACAACAAGTACATCAATGTCAAAGATATGTTGATGATCTGGAAGATGATGATAGGGCAAAAGAATTTGATATCAAAATGAAACAAAATGATGAAATAGAAAGTATACAAAGCAAGATAAGATCACTAGAATCCCTAGGAGAAGTAATGGTTGTTAAAAAAAATATAGACTTGAATAGAGAAACAAGTGTGAGGAGGAAAGCACAAGTACAATCACGAGTACAATCCAACATAAACAACATGACAATGAATATAGAGACAAAGATAGAGATCAACATAAAGAGTATCAATGACATGATTTGTCTGATGGATGGAAGAGTTATAGTAGTGGAACAGTGTGGTGGTAAAGTTAACCTACTTACTTCTGATGGCAAACTACAGAAACAGTTACCTATATCTGGTGGAGTCGAGAGTGTTACACAGATCAATCAGAACACTATAGCAATAACTTATCCTGAGGAGAAGGCCATTAAGATCTTTAATATGGAGAATGAAACAGTTACCAAAGTTATCACATTAGACAAAGGATGCTGGGGTTTATCATTCTCCAATAATTCTATGGCTGTAGGTTTATATAAAGATGAAATCCGTATTATAGACTTGGAAGGAAATACACTGAAGTCAATACCAGTTGAGTGTGAAGATTACCTGTATAACCTTGTTTACTGTAATGACAGAGTAATCTATAGTGAATTTGTAGGTAAAGCAGTATACTGTTATGATGAATCAGGTAAACAGATCTGGAAATATACACAGGATTTATCACTACCAGAAGGACTTTGTACAGATACTTATGGTAACATTATTGTAGCAGACATTAACTCTGATGGAATAATAGTAATATCAAAAGATGGACAGAATAGTAAAGTACTGTTTAGTGAAGAGGATGGACTGAAGGAGCCTAAGTGTATTTGTTTTAAACATAATGAGTCTTCAGGTTTTATTTGTGGTGAAGATGGCAGATACTTGGCAAAATTCAATTTAGCTTCTAGATAAAATAAACAATGAGGATTGTATTCTACAGAACTATAATATTGCTATGTAATACATATACATGTATCTTTTAAAGACTTTGGTATGCTTTTCTATTGATCATGAAAAGAAAATTCTGTTATTGTGGTTGAAAATAATATTATTTCAATCCATTATTTCATTGTATCAATTATTCTCAAAATTACTCTGGTAACTGAAGATATCTATCAATCACTTTAAATTATTTAAAAGACATAAAACAATTTGAGAAGAAATGCTCATGTTTAAGAAATTCAAATGATTTTTTCCTTCAACTGTTAATTTCAAATAAATCATTGTGTGTTTTTTTATCTATTTTTGGAGATCCTTAGCTGTCATGCAGAGTCCTTAATCATTATTGTTGTTGACTGGTTGCTGTCTCTTTGATAAACAACCTACATCTTTTATTCATATCAAACTTTTTATTGTATCGTATTAAGATTTTATATTTATTTACTGTCCATTGATGTGTTATATCATAATCTGTCTCATTCAACAATTTGTTTTATGTCAATTTTTGTTTATAAAAAGATCAGAACTAGTTTTTCAGATTTTCTAAGATTACATTTTTATTAACTTCAAACATTTTTTTAACCATATGACTGATATGAGAGTTGATAGCTTGAAATCATGGATAAACTGAAAAAAGCTGATAAAACTGATAATGTTATAAAGATGTTAATGTGCATTCATTAAGACCCGGTACTTTTACCCGCCTACGGAAGCGTCTGGTACCGGCAGAAAAAATAAAAATACAAAAAAAAATAATCTGTAAAATTCTTTTGAAGATCGTTCAAATCTAATTTATTTCTTTCCTCGAGTGATAATCTCCGTGTACGCCGTTCATGTGTATGTTTATAGGTGTCTTCGTCGAGGTCACCGTTAAAGTATAGATCTATCTGCCAATTTAGGCACACCTCCAAAGTAGGAGAAGTGATAATCATATACCACGTGTCTGTATCTGTATCGTAAGAGCGCTTTAAAATGGGACGATTTAGCAGTATATTTTTAAGCGGCAAATTGTTGATGATTTAAACAACAACAGCACAATACTTATGTCTAATAAAAGGAAAGCAGCTTGTATCACAGATTATTTTATGAATAAAAGGTTTGATAAAGGTGAACATTGACACATTCTATGGAATTCAGAAAATCGTTAATTGTATCAAATCAGTTCAAAAAAGAACAATCATCACAACACTTAGCATATATCAAAAACGTTTGTTAGCTGTTTTGCATGAGAGCATGTTAATTTAATAATATATACTACAATGTCTGTAACTTATGAAATTTCTTTTACAATATTGAACAAATGCAAAACATTTAATAAAAGTATAAAAACAAACAAAACATTTAAACAACATTTCACATGAAACCCCTGCATTATAGGTCATACATATTTTATAACTGATTACAAAATAATTATAAGCAATGTATTTTCAGATAATTACTCTAGAAAAAAAACAATTCAATGTTAACTTACCCAAAATTGAAGCAAATATTACAGACTTTTTTTAAAGTAAAAAATTAAGGCTGAAATCCCTAAAATCCAGGAGCTTCCCCCCTACCAGGGCTAGCCTTGGACCTACTGGGGTCCTTAAGCGGCCCCAAGACCCCTCGCCGTTTGGGTTTGGTTCCCCCTATAATCTCAAAGGTACCTCCAGTCTAAAAAAATAATGAAACCCCTGTAAATAATTTTCAGAAACTGTGTCTATTCTCTGAGATATATAAGACACTTATGAACTATACACAGATAAATAGAGCTTTAAACTAAATATTAGAAAGCCAACATTAAAGTTTTGTGAAGCCGAGGTAGAATAAAATTTGCAAAGTATAGCTGTATATCGGTACTCAAATGGAAGTAGTGGATAAAATATATCTGGGTATTTTATACAATTAATTATGATGCAATTTTTGGAAACACAAACAAAATTTTCTGAGCAAAGTCTTAAGGCAATGTACAGCATTAGAAGCAAAACAAATGAATTGTCTCTAAATATGTATCTATTTTTAATTCTTTTTTTATTATTATATCTATGTATTATTTCGAACTACAGTTGTGAGGTTTTATCAAAGTCCAAAATGTAAAAAAGGGTGCAACTTGATTTTTGTAATAAAAAAATTGTGTTAAAAAAACAACTGCAATTACATTGGTTTATAAGAATGGTGGTAAACAACACTGGTTTTATATGACTGCAAACAAATTTCTGGGTTTGTATAATGGTATGATGTTGATAAATTTAGTTTAAGTGAATGGACTTCTATGAAATTTTACAAGAAGGTTCAATACCACAAAAGTTAGGTTTGGATTGATTTTGGGAGTTACGGTACCAAAAGTTTAGGAATAAGGGGACAAAAAGGGACCAAGAAACAATTTTATTTTCTTCAAAATTTTTTAATAAGGCTGCTTTTTGTAAAATAAGCGAGAAAAAAAATAGTCCATTTTGTACATTTTCCTTCCTTTCTAATAAGAAAATGTGCATATAATTAAAAAATAATTAACAAGTATATGACCATCATAAAATGATGTAACAAATTATGTATATTTTCACTTACCTTCCCTTTAATGTCTATAGTCCCTTGGAAGATGGTATAAAGTTTGTTCAGAATATCCAAACTGTTCCAATCAACACTCCTGAAATATCAAAATATATAAATCAAATGATGTTAGTCAGAATGACATGAGTATGACCTCAGTGATATTGTTGTCTTTTTTCAAAACTACCTCTACCGTTTTTTATTGGGAAAAACGATATTTTTTATTGAAATTGGGAAATTTGTATATTTTATTCTAAACACATCTCCGATTTTTTACTGACCTTTGCTGTCTTTTTTGCACTATTTTTTCATGGATATTTTGGTTGTCAGACATTTTGAACCTGAAAGGTACTTTTCGGAGAGGGGAAAGAAACAGAAACAATGTTGGTACTTAAGGAGGCTCGAGGGTATAAAAATTTCAGAAAAAAATTAAAACATTTGGTTTTCATTACAAATTTAATTTGTTACCTTTTGTAGTTGTTACTTTATCATATGGTACAAAAATCATTCAAAACAATCACTTCATGTTGGCCCCAGATGACTTTTAAAATGTATAGATCATTGAAAAAGATCCAAATTATCTCCCTTTGGTGGAAAAATGCCATTTTTTGGCTTTAAAGTTGAAATATCTTTTTTAACTCATCGGTGATCTATATTTTTTAATATAATTTCCATATAAGCTGTACTTAAGCTAAATTATTGTAAAATTTGAGCGATTTCTGTTATAAATTTCTTTTTTTATTTCGATATTACCTTTATTTCTCCTATTACTTCAACAGAAAAAACCCATCTTTACAAAAATGTATGCTTCTTTCGAAGGCAGATTGTGAGCGCAAATGAACGGTGACCCCACTTTTTTATTTTATTTTTCTATTAACTATAAGATAAAGTTTATTTATAGAAAAATATAGACAAATCCTATATAAATGATTTAGACCCGCGAACCCCCTTAAATGCATTGAAAACCACTTTGTGTTACAAGCACCATATTGATTCTGATCAGAAAACTGGATCTCAAAAGTGCTTTCTAATATCAAAATAATGACATGAATACGATATTTACAAACATTACTACCAATGCCATCACTGTTTTGGGAAAAAGTTAAACTCTTTGGGAGGAATTTTAAGCCATTTTTTTTAGTGATTGGGAATTTTCTCTAGGGGAAAAAGCCGAATATCGGCTGTAATTTGAGGCAAACAATATCACTGGACCTGTCCGTCATGGTATTAATTTTCTTATCAGCTTTGTACTTGCACAAGCAACATGGATGTTTCCACATGTAGAGTAGAATCCTTCCGGAGCACCAGAGATCACTCACAGTTTTTGATGTATTTGTATTGTTCAGTTTTTGGTTAAGTATGTTGTGTTTTGTGTACTGTTGTTTTTGATGATTTTTGTTTGTTTTTTTCCACTGCATTGTTAGATTATTTTTACTTGTATTTTAATGTCCCTTTGGTATCTTTTTGTCTCTCTTTTTGAAGTAAAGCTACATTAATATCTATATACAAGAACCATAAGTATGCATAATTATGACAAAGTATAATGATACTTTTGTGTAAAGACAAAAAAATAGAAAGAAATATACAAAGGGAGATAACTACAAATAATTACTTTTTAAAGTAGAAAATTAATGTAGAGTGGGGTGATCATTTTCGCCATATCTTTCCATGTTTTCTTCAGTTTATGTTCAGGTCTTTATGTTTTTGAAGTATACTGATATTTCTATATGAAGATTACTTCAAATGCAAAATATTCTTAGCTTGAAAACGTGTTTGTTTTGAGAAAAATCATCTGAAAAGTTGGATTAAAGGGTGTGTGAAATTTTAATTTTTTGTCAACGGGGGACACATATTCGCCGTTTTTACATATCTATTTAAAACCAAATAACTGCAGCTTTAAACAATATTTATCAAATAAATTTCATTATAGACCAATAGCAGACATTTGAAAGGTGTAAACAACTGAAATTTAGGCCAATCAGTCTAAGAATTACTAAGGAATGCTCCTTTGAAATCATTTTTTTTTCATTCAGGAAATTGGCTCAAAATCGTTGTTCATTTTTCGGTCCTTTTCGTAAGTGCCGAAATTTAGTCTCATTTTCAAAAATAATCATATTTGTTATAAAAATATAATTTAACGGCATAATTCTTCCATTTCAACCATCCTTTGAAGTTTTTACACCTCATAATCATAAAATGGCGAAATTGTGTCCACGGCGAATATGAGAGCCCCACTCTAATCTTTAAACAAGAGTGTGTCCATAGTACACCAGTGCCTCACTCGCACAATGTCATTTTCTGTGTTTAGTGGACAGTGAAATTTGGTTAAAAACTCTAATTTGGCAGTTAAATTAGAAAGATCATATCATAAGGATCATGTGTACTAAGTTTCAAGTTGATTGGACTTCAACTTCATCAAAAACTACCTTGACCAAAAACTTTAACCTGAAGCGGGACGAACGGACGTAAGGACAGATGGAAAACAGATGGAAGGACGAACGGACGCACAGACCAGAAAACATAATGCCTCTCTATTATTGTAGGTGGGGCATAAAAATGCTGGACACAGACTAGAACAGCCCCTTATCAAAATCTGTTCCTCTTTTAACATTCAATCTAACATCAGTGGCTTGAGAATGAGAAATCTTAGAGGAATAAATGATTCAAGACTGATTTGATCTAAGTCTTACATATAATCAGTGTTTTTCTCTTAACGGACATAATATTGATTTTGAACTTACTAATTGTGAAGGTATAAATGTATTAATATTATTGATTTGTGTAAAGGATTCATGCAAGGAATACTTCAAGTATTTTATGTGATCATGAAACACACAAAAATTATGATGAGCGTATAATAAAACATAAGGTGCTTGCAAATATTGAAAATTTCAATTCTAAAAAAGAAAATTATTCTACCATTGAAGAATCTTACCCTGTTATTCTCTTTAGTTCTAAATCAGCTGCTGTTGCGACACTGAAAATGAAAATTCTAATAAGTAAATACTGAAAAATGTAAAATTCTAATAAGTTAATACTGAAAAATATAAATTCTAATAAGTAAATATTGAAAAATGTAAATTCTAATAAGTTAGTACTGAAAAATGTAAACTCTAATAAGTAAATATTAAAAAAATGTAAATTCTAATAAGTTAATACTAAAAAAATCCAAATTATAATAAGTTAATAATCCTATTTGTTATAAATGTCATTCTGACATAGACAAAGATCATCTTATACTTCAATATTTTCATAAAAGGTATAAGTCTGGAACAAGCAAATAATTTGTCTATACATTTAATGATTATTAGTTTGTTATTTTGTACTATTTCTGTTTAGAATCGGTAATTTTTGTAAGAACAAGTCCGTAAGGGCCCTGATTGGCAGGTTGCAGGGAGGGTTGTGCTCTCACAAACGTGTTAAATGTTTTTAATGGCTTGCTGTGGGGTATGTGTTTTACTCATTACACAGTGAACTATACCATATTTGGCTATGAATAATCTGTATTGGTACAGTGAACATTATTGTCACATCATTTTTTGCAACAGGAATTCAGCAAAAAAACCTATAGGCTATAGCATTGTCTAGTGAAACTCCAGTAATTCCATATCATGAATGATCTTTTCCAGTATTTTCAAGGGAAACCTCTACTTCATCTTTCAGAAGAAGCCTATAATTTAATGATTGTTGTTAGTTGTTAGTTGCTGTTTGCTATATTTGTAAGTAAAAATCAGGCTATTGGTATTACTCTTTCACGTTTAACAATCAGACACAAAACAAACAAACAAAGCACTAATCCATGTCTTGTGTCTGAGTGTTCTATTTTCTACAGACACATAAAAATCAACCACATACCTATGTCTTGTATTTGATGATGCAATGACATAATTACATACCTGTGTCTTGTATCTGATGCAGTATGACATAATTACATACCTTTGTCTTGTATCTGATGATGCTATGACATAATTACATACCTTTGTCTTGTGCCTGATGATATAATGATATAATGACATATGTATGTCTTATATATGATGATGCTTCGACATATAGTCAAACCAATGCATTTGATGATGCTATGACATATGTATGGCTTAAATATGATAATGCTATGACATACCTATGTCTTGTTTATGATGATGCTATGACATAATGACATACCTATGTCTTGTACATGATGATGCTATGACATAATGACATACCTATGTCTTGTATCTGATGATGCTATGACATAATGACATACCTATGCCTTGTATCTGATGATGCTATGACATACCTATGTCTTGTATCTGATGATGCTATGACATAATGACATACCCTATGTCTTGTATCTGATGATGCTACGACATAATGACATACCTATGTCTTGTATCTGATGATGCTATGACATAATGACATACCTATGTCTTGTATCTGATGATGCTATGACATAATGACATACCTATGTCTAGTATATGATGATGCTTTGACATAATGACATACCTATGTCTTGTATCTGATGATGCTATGACATAATGACATACCTATGTCTTGTATCTGATGATGCTATGACATAATGACATACCCATGTCTTGTATCTGATGATGCTATGACATAATGACATACCCATGTCTTGTATCTGATGATGCTATGACATAATGACATACCTATGTCTAGTATATGATGATGCTTTTAATAATGACATACCTATGTCTAGTATCTGATGATGCTATGACATAATGACATACCTATGTCTTGTATCTGATGATGCTTTGACATAATGACATACCTATGTCTTGTATCTGATGATGCTATGACATAATGACATACCTATGTCTTGTATCTGATGATGCTATGACATAATGACATACCTATGTCTTGTATCTGATGATGCTTTGACATAATGACATACCTATGTCTTGTATCTGATGATGCTATGACATAATGACATACGTATGTCTTGTATCTGATGATGCTATGACATAATGACATACCTATGTCTAGTATATGATGATGCTTTGACATAATGACATACCTATGTCTTGTATCTGATGATGCTATGACATAATGACATACCTATGTCTTGTATCTGATGATGCTATGACATAATGACATACCTATGTCTTGTATCTGATGATGCTATGACATAATGACATACCTATGTCTTGTATCTGATGATGCTATGACATAATGACATACCTATGTCTTGTATCTGATGATGCTTTGACATAATGACATACCTATGTCTTGTATCTGATGATGCTATGACATAATGACAAACAACCATCTTTTCTTCGATCAAACCAGAGCCAAAGAATTTCAACACTCCTATCTTAGCTTTCTCTAATGCCTCTGGGTTCAATGGACTGTCTCCTAATACTCTTCTTTTGCTGTATTCACTGAGGCCAGGAGGAGGTAGTGTAATGGTAGGCCCTGGACCTCCAGCTGGGGCAGTAGATGGGCGTGTCTGGGTTGGAGTTGATATGTGGGCACTAGAAAGGAAGTAAAGTTCTGACAGTTTTAATAGAAATTTGTATCAGACTTTGTTGACTATTTGTTGTTGTTTGTCTTTCTTTTTATGTCTAGTTTTTAGTCAGGTGTAACAAGTTGGTGTGGTGTGTTATATTGTCTGATCATTTTAGTTGTTTCTAGAATATTTGTATGTATTATTTATATTTTAAATGACAACATTTTGTTTTGTGTTTCAACACATGTTACTCAGTTCTCCTCATCTGATATGACCTTTGCACCCTGTTGTTTCTCTGTTAGACCATAGAACTGGGTTTTTTTCTTAATATATTGTATAATGTCCAATACTTACTTGTAAGGTAATAATAAAACATAAATCATGTCCAACATGACCTGTAAATTAAGTGGTTTTGTAACAGGTTAAAAATCTAATGTCTTCTTTCTTTTGTCCAAATATCAATATCATTTGTCAGTGATATTGTTTGCCTCAAATTACAGCCGAAATTCGGCCTTTTCCCCTAGAGAAAATTCCCAATTACTAAAAAAAATGGCTTAAAATTCCTCCCAAAAAGTTTAACATTTTCCCAAAACAGTGATGGCTTTGGTAGTTATGTTTGTAAATACCGTATTCATGTTATTATTTTGATATTAGAAAGCACTTTTGAGATCCGGTTTTCTGATCAGAATCATCATGATGTTTGTAACACATGTAGTTTTCAATGCATTAAGTACCATCATTGCTTCTGTTTCTTTCCCCTGTCCGAAAAGTACCTTTCAGGTGAAAATGTCTGACAACCAAAATATACATGAAAAAGCAGTGCAAAAAAAAACAGCGAAGGTCAGCAAAAAATCGTAGATGTGTTTAGAATAAATTAAAATATACAAATTTCCCAATTTCAATAAAAAATAGGCATTTTTCCCAATAAAAAACGGTAGAGGTAGTTTTGAAAAAAGACAACAATATCACTGTTTGTAAGGTAACAGCAGTGTATTCATAATGACCTTTTTGTTATCAGACCATAAGTCACTTTTCTTTGTGTCCAATATCTTTTTTCTTTGTTTCTAACTTTATTTTTGATATTCAAATAAAGAGATGTGGTATGATTGCCAATAAGACAACTATTCATCAAATTTCAAATGAAGTGGATGTAAGTATAATACTTACTTATAAGGTAACAGTAAAATATCCATCATATAGTCAAGCATGACCTTTACAATCAGGGGTTTCTCTGTTAGGCCAAATATCTGCTGTTTTTGTTTGTCATCCTGTGGCATTTTAACATGCTCCAATGCTGGCATCATTAAATGTAGAATGCTAATAAGTAAAACAATATACAGATGTTAAAATGTCAAAAATCATATGGAAATTAAAGACACAATTCATTTCTGTTGGTATGAGGATAAATCTCTCTAATGTACATCCATATAATATATCACATTATCGCTATTTTGTGCATTTTTCCTTTGATCTTTTTTTTGTGATAATTTTCATATCATGCTACTGGCATGATGGAAAAATTATCGCTAGGAACTAAGGAGGCACATGGCGTTGCTAATGAAATTGACATGAAAGTGACAGCGTCGTCATAGGTAAAATAGCGATAAACAGATTATCATTAGTCATCTCAACTCGATTGCTTTTTCTCGCTTTCACCGTACAGGCTCAAGCGAGAAAATCAATCACATTGAGATGATTAACGATAATCTATAAATACAAGTTATACAATATCACACTGGTCAACAAAACATCAAAACACAACCGCAGGGAAGCTACAATCACTGTAAAGCAGTTTGAGAATAACTTATGAATTAAAATCAAATAGTCACTAAAAACTATTGTTATGAAATATTTAATACTATATTGTCAAAGAGTTATTTCATCTTAAAGTATAGCATATTGGATTTGTAACAAAAATCAACATGCCATAGACCCAGAGTTCGTGAAAAGTGGTGGTCCTCGGGATTTTACTACCAAAATTTTGCATAGGACAGACACGATTTAGTATTTTTCGATAGAATTAATAGTGAGGACCAGCAGATTTTCTCCAAGGACCACCAGGGGAAAAATATTTTCGTGAACTCAGATAGACCTTTAATGAGACGACAAAATAATGTACTATGTATATATATATTTTAGGTATCAGTCTTACTTAATATTATAGATAAAATCCTAGGAAGATATTTACCCTCATTTAGAAGCAATATTATCTAGTATTATACCATACATATATTTCAAACAATTCTATTGGGGGAAACATTATCACGTGAAATGGAATAATTCAGTTAGTTTTCATTCAATTGCAAGGAAGGATGAATAACCCTAAAAATTTACACCAGCGGTGAATAACCCTATTATTCACCGGTGAATAACCTTTTGAGTTTGTTGATTTGTACTTGAGTTACTTCCCATGAAAATGACGTCACAGACGTAAATAAACAAAATGGCAGCTTTCACGTTACATTGGAAGCCCATCGAGAGACGAGGAAGTAAAGCATTTGACATCAATAGAGCTGAGTGTGCCAGCAGCCGATAATATCTCTTATAAACTGTCCTTTTCAGGGCCATCACTATTTTAGGAAAAGATTCTACATTTGTTGTAAATTCGAGAAATTTGAATACAAATGTATTTTCAAACGTCAGTCTGTGTGTTATGTTAAAAATATAGACTTAGTAAGTATTCAAAATGCCCTTCCACTGTTAATTCGGTATAATAAAACAATTTTGGCCCGTAATTAAATAACCTTCTCGTGTTGACAATTTTGGATATTCACCTTTTCAACGGGCCATAATTGTATATTATTACAGTGATTAGGAATATATTTACCGCTCAGTTAAAGGCACTAATCTCTATAATAACAGTGATTATCATGTATCACTTCTGTTTTTTAACCTAACATAATAAATCTGAAACAATAATCCATCCATATCTGATACAATATTATCAACCTTCTGGTACTGCACACTGACCTGTCTTGCTGTGTATTAGGTTTTCCATCCAGACATTTAATTAACAAAGGTACCAGTTCTGCTTGCTTAGCTGGTTCTAACCTAGGATATCCCATCCTTATATAGATAATGGAGAAATTCTATAAAATATAAGAAAAACTTTATAGTCCAAATGTTACAGAAAATCTGTCCTTTTCCACTATATTCTTTAGAATAAGCATTCTATAATTTTTCCCAATGATTTTCTTCCTAACAGACTTAACACACTAGGGTGAGAAGGTCATTAACTAGGACATTTCAATTACTCACATTCTACAAAGCAGAATAAATGTTCTCTTACACTATATACTGTTTCCTCAAGTACTGTTATATACTGCTGAGTAAAGCATAACAAGTAATACCTACAATTGTTTACTTTTTATATTTTGTGACTTGGATGGAAAGTTGTCTCATTGGCACTAACACCTCATCTTCTTATTTATATACCAATGAAATATATGGAAACCTTGTGAAATGTGTGTATTTCAAGGAATATTTTTCTATTAATCAATGATGTCAGTATCAACATGATCAAGAAAGACTTAGATCAAGAGCCTGAATCACTCACCTTGATTTTTTGGCATTTATCTTTTGTGTAAGAGTTAAAGTTTCCAATTTCATAGTAGTTTGTTGTTTTGGTTTAATGTATATTAATAAGTGTTTGAAAATGAAGGTTTTTGTCATACTTTTTCAAAAGCATAAGAAAAAGGTGTTTGGTGTGAGATTTCGATTTGTGTTTCAGTATTCACTGTATCAGATGAAGTGCTGTCTTACTTTTTCACTCTATCAGATGAAGTGTTGTCTTACTTTTTCACTCTATCAGATGAAGTGTTGCCTTACTTTTTCACTCTATCAGATGAAGTGTTGTCTTACTTTTTCACTCTATCAGATGAAGTGCTGTCTTACTTTTTCACTCTATCAGATGAAGTGTTGCCTTACTTTTTCACTCTATCAGATGAAATGCTGTCTTACTTTTTCACTCTATCAGATGGAGTGCTGTCTTACTTTTTCACTCTATCAGATGAAGTGCTGTCTTACTTTTTCACTCTATCAGATGAAATGCTGTCTTACTTTTTCACTCTATCAGATGAAATGCTGTCTTACTTTTTCACTCTATCAGATGAAGTGCTGTCTGACTTTTTCACTCTATCAGATGAAATGCTGTCTTACTTTTTCACTCTATCAGATGAAGCGCTGTCTTACTTTTTCACTCTATCAGATGAAGCGCTGTCTTACTTTTTCACCTATCAGATGAAGTGCTGTCTTACTTTTTCACTCTATCAGATGAAGTGCTGTCTTACTTTTTCACTCTATCAGATGAAGTGTTGTCTTACTTTTTCACTCTATCAGATGAAGTGCTGTCTTACTTTTTCACTCTATCAGATGAAGTGTTGCCTTACTTTTTCACTCTATCAGATGAAGTGCTGTCTTACTTTTTCACTCTATCAGATGGAGTGCTGTCTTACTTTTTCACTCTATCAGATGAAGTGCTGTCTTACTTTTTCACTCTATCAGATGAAATGCTGTCTTACTTTTTCACTCTATCAGATGAAGCGCTGTCTTACTTTTCCACTCTATCAGATGAAGCGCTGTCTTACTTTTTCACTCTATCAGATGAAGTGCTGTCTTACTTTTTCACTCTATCAGATGAAATGCTGTCTTACTTTTTCACTCTATCAGATGAAGTGCTGTCTTACTTTCTCACTCTATCAGATGAAGTGTTGCCTTACTTTTTCACTCTATCAGATGAAGTGCTGTCTTACTTTTTCACTCTATCAGCTTTTTCACTCTATCTGATGGAGTGCTGTCTTACTTTTTCACTCTATCAGATGAAGTGGTGTCTTACTTTTTCACTCTATCAGATGATGTGCTGTCTTACTTTTTCACTCTATCAGATGAAGTGCTGTCTTACTTTTTCACTCTATCAGATGAAATGCTGTCTTACTTTTTCACTCTATCAGATGAAGTGCTGCCTTACTTTTTCACTCTATCAGATGAAGTGTTGTCTTACTTTTTCACTCTATCAGATGAAGTGCTGTCTTACTTTTTCACTCTATCAGATGAAATGCTGTCTTACTTTTTCACTCTATCAGATGAAGTGCTGTCTTACTTTTTCACTCTATCAGATGGAGTGCTGTCTTACTTTTTCACTCTATCAGATGGAGTACTGTCTTACTTTTTCACTCTATCAGATGAAGTGTTGTCTTACTTTTTCACTCTATCAGATGAAATGATGTCTTACTTTTTCACTCTATCAGATGAAGTGCTGTCTTACTTTTTCACTCTATCAGATGAAGTGCTGTCTTACTTTTTCACTCTATCAGATGAAGTGCTGTCTGACTTTTTCACTCTATCAGATGAAGTGCTGTCTTACTGTTTCACTCTATCAGATGAAATGCTGTCTTACTTTTTCACTCTATCAGCTTTTTCACTCTATCAGATGAAGTGCTGTCTTACTTTTTCACTCTATCAGATGAAGTGGTGTCTTACTTTTTCAATCTATCAGATGAAATGCTGTCTTACTTTTTCACTCTATCAGATGAAGTGTTGTCTTACTTTTTCACTCTATCAGATGAAGTGGTGTCTTACTTTTTCACTCTATCAGATGAAGTGTTGTCTTACTTTTTCACTCTATCAGATGAAGTGGTGTCTTACTTTTTCACTCTATCAGATGAAGTGCTGTCTTACTTTTTCACTCTATCAGATGAAGTGCTGTCTTACTTTTTCACTCTATCAGATGAAATGCTGTCTTACTTTTTCACTCTATCAGATGAAGTGCTGCCTTACTTTTTCACTCTATCAGATGAAGTGTTGTCTTACTTTTTCACTCTATCAGATGAAGTGCTGTCTTACTTTTTCACTCTATCAAATGAAGTGCTGTCTTACTTTTTCACTCTATCAGATGAAGTGCTGTCTTACTTTTTCACTCTATCAGATGAAATGCTGTCTTACTTTTTCACTCTATCAGCTTTTTCACTCTATCAGATGAAGTGCTGTCTTACTTTTTCACTCTATCAGATGAAGTGGTGTCTTACTTTTTCACTCTATCAGATGAAATGCTGTCTTACTTTTTCACTCTCAGCTTTTTCACTCTATCAGATGAAGTGCTGTCTTACTTTTTCACTCTATCAGATGAAGTGGTGTCTTACTTTTTCACTCTATCAGATGAAATGCTGTCTTACTTTTTCACTCTATCAGATGAAGTGTTGTCTTACTTTTTCACTCTATCAGATGAAGTGGTGTCTTACTTTTTCACTCTATCAGATGAAATGCTGTCTTACTTTTTCACTCTATCAGATGAAGTGCTGCCTTACTTTTTCACTCTATCAGATGAAGTGTTGTCTTACTTTTTCACTCTATCAGATGAAGTGCTGTCTTACTTTTTCACTCTATCAGATGAAGTGCTGTCTTACTTTTTCACTCTATCAGATGAAATGCTGTCTTACTTTTTCACTCTATCAGCTTTTTCACTCTATCAGATGAAGTGCTGTCTTACTTTTTCACTCTATCAGATGAAGTGGTGTCTTTTACTTTTTCACTCTATCAGATGAAATGCTGTCTTACTTTTTCACTCTATCAGATGAAGTGTTGTCTTACTTTTTCACTCTATCAGATGAAATGCTGTCTTACTTTTTCACTCTATCAGATGGAGTGTTAAGTCCAATATTTAACTATTGACTTCTTTTCTGAATGACTTACCGTTATAATAGACGAAGCACTTGGATCCAAATACTGAGTAATTAATGATTCTACTGGAAGCTGAACTTTATTCAAACTTTTCAATCTCTTGTTGATATGGACAAGAAGCTCCATGACCTAATGAAAATAATAAAAAAATAAAATAGAAAAGTGTCATGCACGCTATTTCATTATTTGTAAATTCATGTTTATACAGTTACAGAAACAAGAGGCTGTAATGACTCATCTAATGAAGATAGGGAGGTCGATCTAATCAACTTACATTTTATTTACAAACATTCAAAGGAGAAGTTTGTTATAGTGACTTTCTATCAAGTCATATATAAATAAAATATGTGAACAAAAAACAAAGTTTTGCCAGAATCACACCTAATCAGAAATCTGCAGAGGGATCTAGAGAAGCATTAATCATGTTAATTGAAAATCAAAGGTAAAATCTGGATCATCCCATGTAACAATTTACATAATTCCTTCATGGTTACCAGATTCCCCACTGCTACAAACTTAATTGCTCCTCTGGATTACGATCCTTGCAAGTTTTTTAGATCAGGATACCCTGTGTGAGAATATGATTTAGAATATTTCTAATAAGGTGTCAAACTTTCTCTATAAATAATGTTAAAAATTAAATTGAGAATGGAAATGGGGAATATGTCAAAGAGACAACAATCCGACCAAAGAACAGAAAACATTTGAAAGGTCACCAATGGGTCTTCAATATAGCATGAAAATTAGTGTTTTATATTGTATGGTTACATCTACATTTGTACATCTACAAATATTTGACCTTACCAGTTACAGAACTTGCATTATACTAACCAATATTTCATTCTTTGAAGACAAACTCAATGAATGGCTAATAATATTTAATAAAGAACCAATCAGTCCATTACAGCAAGATAGAACCATTCAATAAACAATTGAAGTATCTAACATGACATTTGCATGAAGGGTACTGCAAATCTTGGATAGTATAAATAATTTTAAATTTGTCAATTTAGTGTAATTTGAGCATAGCATGTTCACTCACTTTACTACATATACATGTATATCTTCATTATCTGGATTGTTAACTGTAGATGTCCTAGGGCTAGGGTGTTTAATTATGTCAATGGGTAACTATCTGAGTGTTGTAGTTTACCATACACACATTTATAACTTTGAATGATATAATTCTATTAATAGACACTGACCTTCTTCCTAACTGCCTCATCCCCACTGTTTAACTTAAGTATAACTGGAGTTAAAAATTTAGCTAAAGCTGTCTGAAGCTGGTCATCTGTTTCTGCTGATCCTATTCTCAAAAACACTCTCTCAATCAAACCTGAATTCAGATGCATGAAATTCATTTGTCAATAGATACTTACAGTTAGATATTTTTGATTAATATGATATAAAGTAACAATCAGGTAATTTGGTATGATAGCCATTGAGACAACTGTCAAAAAAATATGATTTTTATTCTTCATATTAATCAAAATTTTATGAATATTGACTTCTTTAAGTGAATATTTTACCTGTGAGAAAAAATGGTTCAGTCAGATCACATTTGTAGATTCTTAGAATTTTTGTTATTGTCAAAGATAATGTAACTTAAATGTAGGACTTTTCAAAGTCATTTGAAGTGTTTTCATCTTGTTTTAAGAAATATATATTGACCTTATCAAGTCTGTCATTTTCTAACTTAGACAAGTCCAAAATTGAAAATATATTTTTATCATAATGAAAATTTCTGAAGAAACAAAAAAAGACTTATGGTCTCTGCTTGAGAGTTCATATGTTTGTAGACTTATGGTCTCTGCTTGAGAGTTCATAATTTTGTAGACTTATGGTCTTTGCTTGAGAGTTCATATTTTTGTAGACTTATGGTCTTTGCTTGAGAGTTCATATTTTTGTAGACTTATGGTCTCTGCTTGAGAGTTCATATGTTTGTAGACTTATGGTCTCTGCTTGAGAGTTCATATGTTTGTAGACTTATGGTCTCTGCTTGAGAGTTCATATGTGTGTAGACTTATGGTCTCTGCTTGAGAGTTCATATGTGTGTAGACTTATGGTCTCTGCTTGAGAGTTCATATTTTTGTAGACTTATGGTCTCTGCTTGAGAGTTCATATTTTTGTAGACTTATGGTCTCTGCTTAAGAGTTCATATGTTTGTATCATTTTAACATCATTAGAGTCATTCAATGGACAAAATATTTTTACATTGGATAAAGCATTTGACATTTTAAATTCTAGTTGCTTTGTGCACTTAATGTTTAATGTTATAAGCACTAAAGACATCTGAAAGAATAATTTTGTTGTTGTTGTCTTGTTCATGCTAAAATATGTTGAGTGCTGAAAATTTTCAGAAGACTTCATATTGAATTCAAACTAAGAAACAGAAAGAACATGAAAGCATGTGCCTCATACATTGAAACTAGAGAGCCTGTGTCGCTCACCTTGGTCTATGTGAATATTAAACAATGGACACAGATGGATTCATGACAAAATTGTGTTTTGGTGATGGGAATGTGTTTGTAGATCTTACTTTACTAAACATTCTTGCTGCTTACAATTACCTCTATCTATAACAGTTGTTTCTGTGGAAAATGTTATTGAAAATCTACAAATATTTTATGAAAATTGTTAAAAATTGACTATGAAGGGCAAGAACTCCTTAGGGGGTCAATTGACTATTTTGGTCATGTTGACTTAATTTTAGTTCTAACTTTGCTGTACATTATTGCTTCATACAGTTTATCTCTATCTATAATAATATTCAAGATAATAACAAAACTAGAGGGTCCAAGGACCCTGTGTCGCTCACCTGATATTTTTATTTACAATTGATGCATGATAAATGCAACTGTTGAACTGTCGTTTAGTTTCAGAGATATAATACTAAAAAGTGTGTTTGAAACCTATGTTTTATTTCAGCCAAGTGGGCAGGCAGGGTCATCATACACAGTGGTCCCTGGATATCCTAGTGGTGCTTTAAACCAAGTTTGTTTAAATTTGACAGATGTTTCAGGGGAGAATTTTTGTAAAATTTATCTAACGAGAAATGCAAAGTAATGAGAAAGTTGTGAAGTTGTTTTGTTGCCAAAAAAACCAAAAAGGTAATAAAAAATTATCATATAAGGGCAATCTATCCTATTAATGATTTCTGCAAAATTCAGTTGATTGTGCAAGGGTTGTATAGCCAGCTGATGTCGTTAAAAACTCTCTTTTGTTGTTGCAGATACAAATGTAGATCTTGACCTGATAACAATTTTACCACATGTCAGATTTGCTCTAAATGCTTTGGTTTTTGAGTGATAAGCCAAAAACTGCATTTTACCCCTATGTTCTATTTTTAGCCATGGCGGCCATCTTGGTTGGTTGGCCAGGTCACCGGACACAATTTTTAAACTAGATACCCGAATGATGATTGTGGCCAAGTTTGGTTTAATTTGGTCCAGTAGTTTCAGAGGAGAAGATTTTTGTAAAAGATAAACTAAGATTTACGAAAAATGGTTAAAAATTGACTATAAAGGGCAATAACTCCTAAAGGGGTCAACTGACCACTTTGGTCATGTTGACTTATTGTAGATCTTACTTTGCTGAACATTATTGCTGCTTACAGTTTATCTCTATCTATAATAATATTCAAGATAATAACCAAAAACAGCAAAATTTCCTTAAAATTACCAATTCAGGGGCAGCAACCTAACAACGGAATGTCCGATTCATCTGAAAATTACATGGCAGATAGATTTTGACCTGATGAACAATTTTACCCTGTCAGATTTGCTCTAAATGCTTTGGTTTTTGAGTTATAAGCCAAAAAATGCATTTTACCCCTATGTTCTATTTTAAGCCATAGCGGCCATCTTGGTTGGTTGGCCAAGTTACCGGACACATTTTTTAAACTAGATACACCAATGATGATTGTGGCCAAGTTTGGTTAATTTTGGCCCAGTAGTTTCAGAGAAGAAGATTTTTGTAAAAGTTAACACCAGAAGCAGGACGACGACGGACGCAAAGTGACGAGAAAAGCTCACTTGGCTCTTTGGGCCAGGTGAGCTAAAAATACACCTGCTCTGGAAGGATACGCAAATCCTTCTCCCTGGTCAATATGACATATGTAGAACCTGTCATATGGCTCCAATAAGTATAAATGGTAAACCTGATGATAAATCTAATTTGATAGGAAAATTAGACAAAAATATGGTTACTATAATAGGAACCTATGTATCCATCCCCTTCTTATTGATTAATTTTGGTGTTTTAACGCCACTTTTAAGTGCTACTTTTAGACTTTTTTGTGGCGGTTAGTTTCTATGGTAGGAGGAAGCCAGAGTGCCCAGAGAAAACAACTAACCTTCGATAGGAAAACTGACAATCCTGGTCAATTAAGATAATGGAGTTGAGTGCAAAACACAAATTCAGTGTTGACTAGCTACAAATGTAGTGGTTACATAAGTAAAACTACTTTGACCACTTGGTCACCGAAGCCCCTCCGTCCCCTTCTGAGGCTTCTGTGAAATGGATATTCCATAAACATGATAAATATAAAAAACTAGAGGCTCTAAAGAGCCTGTGTCGCTCACCTTGGTCTATGTGACTATTAAACAAAGGAAGCAGATGGATTCATGACAAAATTGTATTTTGGTGATGGTGATGTGTTTGTACATCTTACTTTACTGAACATCCTTGCAGTTTACAATTATCTCTATCTATAATGAACTTGGCCCAGTAGTTTCAGTGGAAAATTTTAGTAAAAATTGATGAAAATTGACTATAAAGGACAATAACTCCTTAGGGAGTCAATTGACCATTTCGGTCATGTTGACTTATTTGTAAATCTTACTTTGCTGAACATTATTGCTGTTTACAGTTTATCTCCATCTATAATAATATTCAAGACAATAACCAAAAACAGCAAAATTTCCTTAAAATTACCAATTCAGGGGCAGCAACCCAACAACGTGTTGTCCGATTCATCTGAAAATTTTGGGGCAGATAGATCTTGACCTGATAAACAATTTAACCTCTTGTTAAATTTGCTTTAAACGCTTTGGTTTTTGAGTTATAAGCCAAAAACTGCATTTTACCCCATGTTCTATTTTTAGCCATGGCGGCCATCTTGGTTGGATGGCCGGGTCATCGGACACAATTTTTAAACTAGATACCCCAAAGATGATTGTGGATAAGTTTGGATTAATTTGGCCCATCAGTTTCAGAGGAGAAGATTTTTGTAAAAGATTACTAAGATTTACGAAAAATGGTTAAAAATTGACTATAAAGGGCAATAACTCCTATATGGGTCAACTGACCATTTCGGTCATGTTGACTTATTTGTAAATCTTACTTTGCTGAACATTATTGCTGTTTACAGTTTATTTCTATCTATAATAATTTTCAAGATATTAACCAAAAACAGTAAAATTTCCTTAAAATTACCAATTCAGGGGCAGGAACCCAACAACGGGTTGTCCGATTTATCTGAAAATTTCAGGGCAGATAGATCTTGACCTGATAAACAAATTAACCCCTGTGTCAGATTTGCTCTAAAGGCTTTGGTTTTTGAGTTATAAGCCAAAAACTGCATTTTACCCCTATGTTCTATTTTTAGCCATAGCGGCCATCTTGGTTGGATGGCCGGGTCATCTGACACATTTTTTAAACTAGATACCCAAAAGATGATTGTGGATAAGTTTGGATTAATTTGGCCCAGTAGTTTCAGAGGAGAAGATTTTTGTAAAAGATTACTAAGATTTACGAAAAAATGGTTAAAAATTGACTATAAAGGGCAATAACTCCTATATGGGTCAACTGACCATTTCGGTCATGTTGACTTATTTGTAAATCTTACTTTGCTGAACATTATTGCTGTTTACAGTTTATTTCTATCTATAATAATTTTCAAGATAATAACCAAAAACAGTAAAATTTCCTTAAAATTACCAATTCAGGGGCAGCAACCCAACAACAGGTTGTCAGATTCATCTGAAAATTTCAGGGTAAATAGATCTTGACCTGATAAACAATTTTACCAATTGTCAGATTTGCTCTAAATGCTTTGGTTTTTAAGTTATAAGCTAAAAACTGCATTTTACCCCTATGTTCTATTTTTAGCCGTGGCGGCCATCTTGGTTGGTTGGCCGGGTCATCGGACAGATTTTTTAAACTAGATACCCCAATGATGATTGTGGCCAAGTTTGGTTTAATTTGGCCCAGTAGTTTCAGAGGAGAAGATTTTTCTAAAAGATAACTAAGATTTACGAAAAATGGTTAAAAATTGACTATAAAGGGCAATAACTCCTAAAGGGGTCAACTGACCATTTGGGTCATGTTGACTTATTTGTAAATCTTACTTTGCTGAACATTATTGCTGTTTACAGTTTATCTCTATCTATAATAATATTCAAGATAATAACCAAAAACAGTAAAATTTCCTTAAAATTACCAATTCAGGGGCAGCAACCCAACAACAGGTTGTCCGATTCGTCTGAAAATTTCAGGGCAGATAGATCTTGACCTGATGAACAATTTTACCCCATGTCAGATTTGCTCTAAATGCTTTGGTTTTTGAGTTATAAGCCAAAAACTGCATTTTACCCCTATGTTCTATTTTTAGCCATGGCGGCCATCTTGGTTGGTTGACCGGGTCACCAGACACATTTTTTAAACTAGATACCCCAATGATGATTGTGGCCAAGTTTGGTTAAATTTGGCCCAGTAGTTTCAGAGAAGAAGATTTTTGTAAAAGTTAACGACGCCAGACGACGACGGACGACGGACGACAGACGACGGACGACAGACGACGGACGCCGGACGCCGGACGCCAAGTGCTGAGAAAAGCTCACTAAGGGCCAGGTGAGCTAAAAACTAGAGGCTCTAAAGAGCCTGTGTCGCTCACCTTGGTCTATGTGAATATTAAACAAAGGAAGCAGATGGATTCATGACAAAATTGTGTTTTGGTGATGGTGATGTGTGTGTACATCTTACTTTACTGAATATTCTTGCTGCTTACAATTATCTCTATCTATAATGAACTTGGCCCAGTAGTTTCAGTGGAAAATGTTAGAAAAAATTTACAAATTTTATGAAAATTGTTAAAAATTGACTATAAAGGACAATAACTCCTTAGGGGTCAATTGACCATTTCAGTCAGGTTGACTTATTTGTAAATCTTACTTTGCTGTACATTATTGCTGTTTACAGTTTATCTCTATCTATAATAATATTCAAGATTATAACCCAAAACAGTAAAGTTTCCTTAAAATTACCAATTTAGGGGCAGCAACCCAACAACGGGTTGTCCGATTCATCTGAAAATTTCAGGGCAGATAGATCTTGACCTGATTAACAATATTACCCTGTCAGATTTGCTCTAAATGCTTTGGTTTTTGAGTTATAAACCAAAAACAGCATTTTACCCCTATGTTCTATTTTTAGCCATGGCCGCCATCTTGGTTAGATGGCCGGGTCACAGGACATATTTTTTAGATACTTTTTAGATAATGTCAGCACCTACAAACTCCAATGACAAGTCAGAAAAGTTTTCAGATTTCTCCAACTGAAAGGGATTCAGAAAATTATATCGAAGAAGAAGAAATTCGCACAAAAGCAATCTCAGAAAAGTTGAAAAAAGTTCAAGGTATATCTATATGCATGTAATTCATTGCCTGCACACATTTATTGAAATTTCCTTCAAATGATCCTCAACACTACAAGGAGTTGACTGATTCTCATTAACTTCAAGTTAGAGTACACAAAATTTAAAAACCATGACATGTGATAGTATAAATATTTATCATTTGTCATAAGGTATCTGAAAGTGAAAAAAAGGGATTTTAGTACACATTTTCCTTATCATTTCAACAACAGTTTGTTAAATTTCTACTTCAGAAATATGATAACAGGTTAGTAAATAAAAAGTTATGCGATGAAAAAAAGTAGAAGTTAAACATATTAAAGGAAGCAAGTTAACTCGTACCACGTCAGATTTGCTCTAAATGCTTTGGTTTTTGAGTTATAAACCAAAAACAGCATTTTACCCCTATGTTCTATGGACATATTTTTTAAACTAGATACCCCAAATATGATTGTGGCCAAGTTTGGATTAATTTGGCCCAGTAGTTTCAGAGGAGAGGATTTTTGTAAAAGATTACTAAGATTTACGAAAAATGGTTAAAAATTGACTATAATGGGCAAAAACTCCTAAAGGGGTCAACTGACCATTTCGGTCATGTTGACTTATTTGTTAATCTTACTTTGCTGAACATTATTGTTGTTTACAGCTTACCTCTATCTATAATAATATTCAAGATTATAACCAAAAACAGTAAAATTTCTTTTAAATTACCAATTTAGGGGCAGCAACCCAACAACTGGTTGTCCGATTCATCTGAAAATTTCAGGGCAGATAGATCTTGACCTGATAAACAATTTTACCCCTGTCAGATTTGCTCTAAATGCTTTGGTTTTTGAGTTATAAGCCAAAAACTGTATTTTACCCCTATGTTCTATTTTTAGCCATGGCAGCCATCTTGGTTGGTTGGCAGGGTCACCGGACACATTTTTTAAACAAGAAAATAGATTTCGCCCAGGTGAGCTAAAAAGTACTGGTATGATTGCCAATGAGACAACTCTCCACACGAGACCAAATGACACCAAAATTAACAACTATAGGTCACCCTACAGAGAGAAGGGATTATTGACTGTCCTGAGTTAGGAATACTACAGTATTGTTCTATTCGTTTGATGTGGTTAAGCTTTTGATTTTGCCATTTAATAAGGGATTCGCGTTTGAAGTATTCGTACTGATCACAGCTTAACACAACTCACTCACTTTTTGGACAATCATAATGGAAATTCCAGATGAATTGAATGCTTTGTTAGCAGCCATGAAGTTTACTGGAAAAGAACCTGCCTGGAAGTTCTCGGCAAGTTCTGACCAGGTGTCAGTACAGTTGACGTGGACCAAGACAAAGGCTAAGGAACCAGAGGCATCCTCTAGTAAATCCAAGCTGGCCCTGAAGAGTAAGCCACCATCCACCAGGAGAAGAGACGCAAAGCGTTTTGACCAGTGGATGGCAACAAAAACAGCCGTGGTACCTGCTGACCAAGTCCAACAAACCACCATCACACAAACAGAGGCAAGAGACAGCGTAGTTGGACATGTACTAACACCAACTAAGTACAAAAGGGAACCAGTTGGGGTTGTAGTCCATAGGGATATTGTCACCCGTCCCTACAACCCCAACAAGGCCTGCCACCGCCTGGTATTTTACACCTCCACCAATGACAGAGGCAAGCGCAGTAGGATCGACTTTGAAGACAGGTTCGACATCGACCACCCAGACCTACTGCGCACACCACCGCACACATCGCCCGTCATCACTGAAGAATCCAAAGAGGCAATACAAGCAGCATACCTGATACTCCGTACCAGCATCACCAATACACCTTATCGCTATTTGTCCGCCATTGCTGGAAATCACACAGGTTCCCGTAAAATTTTGACGTCATAAAACAAAATGTCTGACGCCACAATGGAAAAGTGATTGTTGTTGACGTCAAAAGTTCAAGCGGACGGGTCAGCCGGGAATAGCGATAAGGTGTATGCAGTCGGAGTAAAATGAAGGCCAAAAGACAGACAGACTCCAGTCTATAGAATAGGTTGCTACAGTCTGCGATATCCAGACAGGATAGTCGGACTCTAAACATCCACATATAATCATTTAATAAGGGATTTTACGTTTTGAATTTTCCTTGACGTTCGGTACTTTTTACTTTTTTAGCAATTACAATTTTTCTTTACACTTAAAAAAACATAAAGATCACTCTAACATGTGGTGAAAATTTCAGATCTTGTTTAATTTTTCCTAGTAGAAGAGTTTGGGTCGTATTTTGTAATTGAATAAGATTAAAATTAGAAAAATTGCATACTACTTTCGTCTGTCATCCTGCCGAAATTTAAATGACTAGTACCGACATTCTATAGTTATTAATTTGCTTGCTCTACGTGTAAGGCAGAACCAGTAAATTAATTGATTTTTGGTAAGAGTATTTACGACAATATAAACTAAACAAAAACATAAAAGTATTTTATTTTCTATCATGAAAAAGGTTTTTATAATAACTTGTAATGAATATGTTAAAAAATAATATTCTAATCTATCGATTAGAGAAAAGAATCCGTTTATAAATTTTACGACAATATAAATCAGCTGACTACTGTCAAACACCTATCACTATCAAACCTTTAAAAAAACTTCCTTTTTAGATAATGTCAGCACCTACAAACTCCAATGACAAGTCAGAAAAGTTTTCAGATTTCTCCAACTGAAAGGGATTCAGAAAATTATATCGAAGAAGAAGAAATTCGCACAAAAGCAATCTCAGAAAAGTTGAAAAAAGTTCAAGGTATATCTATATGCATGTAATTCATTGCCTGCACACATTTATTGAAATTTCCTTCAAATGATCCTCAACACTACAAGGAGTTGACTGATTCTCATTAACTTCAAGTTAGAGTACACAAAATTTAAAAACCATGACATGTGATAGTATAAATATTTATCATTTGTCATAAGGTATCTGAAAGTGAAAAAAAGGGATTTTAGTACACATTTTCCTTATCATTTCAACAACAGTTTGTTAAATTTCTACTTCAGAAATATGATAACAGGTTAGTAAATAAAAAGTTATGCGATGAAAAAAAGTAGAAGTTAAACATATTAAAGGAAGCAAGTTAACTCGTACCACGTCAGATTTGCTCTAAATGCTTTGGTTTTTGAGTTATAAACCAAAAACAGCATTTTACCCCTATGTTCTATGGACATATTTTTTAAACTAGATACCCCAAATATGATTGTGGCCAAGTTTGGATTAATTTGGCCCAGTAGTTTCAGAGGAGAGGATTTTTGTAAAAGATTACTAAGATTTACGAAAAATGGTTAAAAATTGACTATAATGGGCAAAAACTCCTAAAGGGGTCAACTGACCATTTCGGTCATGTTGACTTATTTGTTAATCTTACTTTGCTGAACATTATTGTTGTTTACAGCTTACCTCTATCTATAATAATATTCAAGATTATAACCAAAAACAGTAAAATTTCTTTTAAATTACCAATTTAGGGGCAGCAACCCAACAACTGGTTGTCCGATTCATCTGAAAATTTCAGGGCAGATAGATCTTGACCTGATAAACAATTTTACCCCTGTCAGATTTGCTCTAAATGCTTTGGTTTTTGAGTTATAAGCCAAAAACTGTATTTTACCCCTATGTTCTATTTTTAGCCATGGCAGCCATCTTGGTTGGTTGGCAGGGTCACCGGACACATTTTTTAAACAAGAAAATAGATTTCGCCCAGGTGAGCTAAAAAGTACTGGTATGATTGCCAATGAGACAACTCTCCACACGAGACCAAATGACACCAAAATTAACAACTATAGGTCACCCTACAGAGAGAAGGGATTATTGACTGTCCTGAGTTAGGAATACTACAGTATTGTTCTATTCGTTTGATGTGGTTAAGCTTTTGATTTTGCCATTTAATAAGGGATTCGCGTTTGAAGTATTCGTACTGATCACAGCTTAACACAACTCACTCACTTTTTGGACAATCATAATGGAAATTCCAGATGAATTGAATGCTTTGTTAGCAGCCATGAAGTTTACTGGAAAAGAACCTGCCTGGAAGTTCTCGGCAAGTTCTGACCAGGTGTCAGTACAGTTGACGTGGACCAAGACAAAGGCTAAGGAACCAGAGGCATCCTCTAGTAAATCCAAGCTGGCCCTGAAGAGTAAGCCACCATCCACCAGGAGAAGAGACGCAAAGCGTTTTGACCAGTGGATGGCAACAAAAACAGCCGTGGTACCTGCTGACCAAGTCCAACAAACCACCATCACACAAACAGAGGCAAGAGACAGCGTAGTTGGACATGTACTAACACCAACTAAGTACAAAAGGGAACCAGTTGGGGTTGTAGTCCATAGGGATATTGTCACCCGTCCCTACAACCCCAACAAGGCCTGCCACCGCCTGGTATTTTACACCTCCACCAATGACAGAGGCAAGCGCAGTAGGATCGACTTTGAAGACAGGTTCGACATCGACCACCCAGACCTACTGCGCACACCACCGCACACATCGCCCGTCATCACTGAAGAATCCAAAGAGGCAATACAAGCAGCATACCTGATACTCCGTACCAGCATCACCAATACACCTTATCGCTATTTGTCCGCCATTGCTGGAAATCACACAGGTTCCCGTAAAATTTTGACGTCATAAAACAAAATGTCTGACGCCACAATGGAAAAGTGATTGTTGTTGACGTCAAAAGTTCAAGCGGACGGGTCAGCCGGGAATAGCGATAAGGTGTATGCAGTCGGAGTAAAATGAAGGCCAAAAGACAGACAGACTCCAGTCTATAGAATAGGTTGCTACAGTCTGCGATATCCAGACAGGATAGTCGGACTCTAAACATCCACATATAATCATTTAATAAGGGATTTTACGTTTTGAATTTTCCTTGACGTTCGGTACTTTTTACTTTTTTAGCAATTACAATTTTTCTTTACACTTAAAAAAACATAAAGATCACTCTAACATGTGGTGAAAATTTCAGATCTTGTTTAATTTTTCCTAGTAGAAGAGTTTGGGTCGTATTTTGTAATTGAATAAGATTAAAATTAGAAAAATTGCATACTACTTTCGTCTGTCATCCTGCCGAAATTTAAATGACTAGTACCGACATTCTATAGTTATTAATTTGCTTGCTCTACGTGTAAGGCAGAACCAGTAAATTAATTGATTTTTGGTAAGAGTATTTACGACAATATAAACTAAACAAAAACATAAAAGTATTTTATTTTCTATCATGAAAAAGGTTTTTATAATAACTTGTAATGAATATGTTAAAAAATAATATTCTAATCTATCGATTAGAGAAAAGAATCCGTTTATAAATTTTACGACAATATAAATCAGCTGACTACTGTCAAACACCTATCACTATCAAACCTTTAAAAAAACTTCCTTTTTAGATAATGTCAGCACCTACAAACTCCAATGACAAGTCAGAAAAGTTTTCAGATTTCTCCAACTGAAAGGGATTCAGAAAATTATATCGAAGAAGAAGAAATTCGCACAAAAGCAATCTCAGAAAAGTTGAAAAAAGTTCAAGGTATATCTATATGCATGTAATTCATTGCCTGCACACATTTATTGAAATTTCCTTCAAATGATCCTCAACACTACAAGGAGTTGACTGATTCTCATTAACTTCAAGTTAGAGTACACAAAATTTAAAAACCATGACATGTGATAGTATAAATATTTATCATTTGTCATAAGGTATCTGAAAGTGAAAAAAAGGGATTTTAGTACACATTTTCCTTATCATTTCAACAACAGTTTGTTAAATTTCTACTTCAGAAATATGATAACAGGTTAGTAAATAAAAAGTTATGCGATGAAAAAAAGTAGATGTTAAACATGTTAAAGGAAGCAAGTTAACTCGTACCACGTCAACTTGTACAAAATGTGCAACTAAAAGTCGACTTGTACCAATGTAAAGGAGTAGGTCCGGTAAGGACCGATTTTGGCCTCAAATTTCAGGTTCATCTGACGAAAGGTTTTGACCACTTTTTAAACACTTAAGTGTCTATTTTATTTGAATTAATTAGTTTATGTGAAAGATTTTAACAGATTTAGTCATTAAAAAAGATCCGATTCAAGCTCAAATATGAAAAATCTACCTAAAATGTAATATGCCAAAAAATGTCACTTTTCAGATGGTTTTTGGTAAAAATGAAAGTGGCTGCATCCGTGTTCATCCTCAACCTTTATATATGTTATGTTATATCATAAAATACAACTTACATTTCAATATTAAGGATGAACACGAATGCGGCCACTTTCATTTTACACGAAAACCGTCTAAAATTTAACTAAAATGCTAGAATTATGAGGATTTCAGTAAGTTAGCATGACTTAATGGTACTAGTACCGAACATATGTGCATTGTATTGTCAAAAACAGCCCATATTTATGTAGCAGAAGCATTCTACTGTCCAATAAATAACGAAAGGTTTACATTTTAACAATTTTGTAAAACTGCTATAATTTGGGGCCAAAAAGGGGTCTTACTGAACCTACTCCTTTGTAAAACGACAGATTGTAGATCCATGAAAGTCAAAGTATGTACATGTACATGTGCACATGCGCTCTTTGACTTTGGCATTTTCAAAATAGTTGCATTGCAGTTACCCTGGCATTGGGGAAAGGGTGCCACCAGTTATTGCTGGCAATTACAAATCTAGAATTAAGTTTGCTTTAAGTTTACTGATAACAAAATCATTATTAAAATTTAAACCAATAAAAACGTTCGTCAAAGATCTAATAACAGTGTTGAATTAGTAGCCTTTCAGAATAAGTTTATTTGAAAGATTGATAAATTTACTACGATCATTTCTAAGTTTCCAGGCAGGATAAACAATATATCCTTAAAATTTAGGATGTGGTGTTTTGTCTGATGTAAGTTTTCTATAGGTACAATCGAACTTCAAAACCAAAGAATTTAGTTAAATTTTCAAGTAAATTCTGGTACCGAAATCTTTAACTAAATAATTTTCCAAATTTTAAACATCATAAGACAAGACCAAAATAACAATAAACATAAAACCAACAAAGTTTTTTTTCACAATATAATCATGATAATACAAATTACCTGTTTTGAAATAAAAATACTTACCGGTATAACCTTTTCAAACAATTTGTTCTGCAACTACTGTACATTCATATTCATTTATTTTGTATACAGTCCCATTACCTTGATATTAGATGTATCTATAACACTCCCATTACAATATATATATATGTAGATTCTAATGTGAGATGGGTGATTGTCTATTATTTAAGGATGTAATGTACCCTTTATTTTGGTTTATTTCAGTTGTTAAATTGCTACCATTTATCTATATTATTCTATGTTATATAGCATTTTCTTTTTTACATATTATTCATTAAGATATTTTTTTCTTTACAGAAATGACAGACTTTCCCGGAGAAAGGTTAACACCTGATAATGATGAGAATCCAGTTAGTTATCAGAAACAAGAAAATAATGAAAATCAAAGTATTAATTCTCCGCCAGAAAATAATGAAAATATTGGACAGTCTCGGCATGGTCCAAATCCATCAAAACCTCTATTACGATCTCCTTCTACACCATATCTGGAGGATAAGCTCAGAAGAGAGCTGAAGTTCTTTTTTATGGGACCACATGAAAAAATAGTAGCCAGGAAAAAATTTCCTTGGAAACTTACATTACAGATAGTGAAAGTTATTATTGTGACAGTACAGGTTGGTGTATCTTCATTTATAACTTCATGAACAAATAGAATAGCAAGAAAATGTCTGTGGAAACTAACATTATTAACTAGAGAAGTTATGCCACATGCAGGTGCACTTCTTGGTGCTTGAACTAGTTGAAGATTGAAAAACATAATATAAACATTGCAAACTGAAAAAGGGTCATCACATCATATTGACATGGAGATAAAAAAAAAACTAACAAAAAAAACTAAGACTGTCAATCTTACTATTCTAAGATTATTCACTGTTTTTTATGGCCGACAACGAAGTTGTTGGTGCCATATAGTTTTACCCTTGTCAGAAATTCTGTATTTCCGTAATTCCGAAATTCCGTAATTCTGTCATTCCACAACAAACCATTATACAGAGATTTTTTCTAAACGTCTTCAGATATTGGGCTGATTTTTTGTATGTGAGTTAACCATGATGAGTTACAGATCATGTTTAAGTTTTGTTCTGCTCCGCAAATTTTTGCCGAAATCATGGGCTTTGGACTTTGATAAATTGTTGAAAATCACAGTTATACGGACTTTTTTCTAAACTCTTTCAGATATTGGGATGATTTTTGGTATGTGATTTAACCATGATGAGTAACACATCAAGTTTAAGCTTTGTTTTGCTCGGCTAATTTTTGCCAAAATTACAGACTATGGACTTTGATAAATTGTTGAAAATCATAGTTATACAGACTTTTTTTCTAAATGCTCTCAGATATTAGGCTGATTTTTGGTATGTGAGTTACTCATGATGAGTTACAGATCAAGTTTAAGTTTCGTTCCATTCTGCTAATTATTGCCAAAATTATTATAAGGGTTTACAAGTTTGAAAATTGTTGAAAATCACAGTTATACATTTTTTCTACACACCTCCAGATTTTGAGCTGATTTTTAATATTTGAGACTACAATGTACCATCATGTTTGTGTCCACATGTGTTATTGAAATTGCAGATTTTTCAACTCTTTGAGACGGGGCCATTCGTGTTGCTTTGACACATCTAGTTTTAAGCTACATTGAGTTTAAGGGCCAATTAGAACTAATAAATCATCTATCCTACACTAAAATCAATCAGTACACATTCTAGTACAAATGTATAAAAGATGTGGTATGATTGCCAATGAGACAACCATCCACAAGAGACCAAAATGACACAGAAATTAACAACTATATGTCACCGTACAGCCTTCAACAATGAGCAAAGCCCATACCACATAGTCAGCTATTAAAGGCCCTGAAATGACAATGTAAAACAATTCAAATGAGAAAACTAACGTCCTTATTTATATAAAAAAAATGAATGAAAAACAAATATATAACACATAAACAAATGACAACCACTGAATTACAGGCTCCTGACTTGGGACAGGCACATACATACATAATGTGGCGGGGTTAAACATGTTAGTGGGATCCCAACCCTCCCCTAACCTGGGAAAGTGGTATAACATTAGAACGAACTATAAAAATCAGTTGAAAAAGTGGTCATTAACAGTTTGAGAAAAAACATACATATTTTGTGGCCCTTTATATTAGATGTTGGTGTGACCTGTAATTGTTAAAGATATAACATTGTTTCATATGGACAAAGAGTTGTCTGATTGGCATCCACAGTTTTCTCCCTAAACCCTTTTAGCATCATGGTAATGTGATGCTATAATCTTAAATGTGATGCTATCTGAAGTGGTTTTCTTATAGATTATGTTATGGATGTGATGCTACATTTGTATGATTTTTAGAACCAATATGGTATTTCAATTTCCCCTGTTTACCAGGATGTTAAATGAAATTTCTGTGGAGAACACTGATCCATGCTATATCTTCTTATTCATATATTAAGTAATTGTGTTACAGAATTGTTTTCTTTGTATGATGACATTTAAAATTTGTTTACTTTTTCAGCTTGTTATGTTTGGAAGAGAGAGGTCATTGTTTGTTGAGTATGTTGAGAAGAACAATATAGCATTAAAACATCTGTATCTGAAGGACTGGGAAAACTCGTATGAAACAATGCCTTACCCTCCGGCTGTTGGACAATATGCTATATATGACTTTGATGAACTGTATCAACATATCAACTTTGCAATGAAACAGGTATTATAAAGCTTAAGATATGATAGATACCCGCCTAGAAGGATTAGGGGTATAATGTCTATATGTATGTCAATGACATTTATGTCTGTTGTATTTTCCTCAGAATCTACAAGTTGTAGCTTTTTCATATTTCTTATCAATCTTCATCATGGTACAATGTATGCTTTGCTATGTGCCATAATTTTAGATTTGTCTCTCTTCTTCTTACAGTGTGCTGGAAACTAATACATATTAACTATAAACAAAAAATGTTCTTCTTAAAGGTCTAGTACCTAAGACCAATGGAACTCTGTAGTATATATTTATAATAGAAACCTTATTTAAATATTTGACATTTTGTAGTATAATCAGACAGAAGACACAGCTCTTGCTGTTTTCCAGTTGGTACGTGAGAATGGATCTGCGAGAGCCATGGAACTGTGCAGTGAACATTACAATGGTGGCATGCTTTATCCTAATGGAACATTCAGCTTTTACTCAGAGAAAAATCAAGGTATGATATAAATACTGATGTGAAAACATTTTTAGGACTTTTATATGTCACCATAAAGGGTTACCTTACAAAAGGATGACATCAGTTTATTATCAAATAGTTAAATGCTTCAAAAGTAAGAGAAAAAAATATCTGATGCAATTTTCAATATCACAAGGACCATAAATCCTGAACGGTAAAAGTGAAAATCATTAATATCAAACTTGACCTAAGTTTTGTCATTAGTAACAACATATTAAAATTTTAAAGCTTTTGTTGAAGGGTTTATGTGTTATAGCACAGAAACAACTGGAAACACTATTTTTCTTAATCACAACTCATGAATGGTCAATGTCAAAATTGTCAATAACTTGACCTCCATTCTGTCATCAGAAAAAACATTAAAATTTGCAAAGCTTTGGTCGATTGTTGATGAGTAAATGCATGGACACTGCTTGGCCCGAATGCCCATCCGCTGTACATCCCCAAATCAAAATTGATTTTTTTTTTTTTTGGAAATCAAGTTAGAAATTAAACTATAGAAGGTAGAAAGACAGCTGATGGATAATGTGATTGCAAACGTACAACACATAACATCATGGCCAGCTTGTGATCATCAATGGATTTTTTTCACAACCTGGGCTGAAACCCTTTCATTTCAAATTTTTATCATTTCTGCTTAAATTGATCTTCAAAATGATGTTTAGCTAAAGTACACTGCAATTACATAAAAAAAACTGGAGGGCTTGGTTGTTTTATAGTTATAGGATTAATTTCAGAGCATGGTTATTTTCAGTTTTATCATTAATTTCAGATTGTGTTTATATTTTATAGTTATATCACTAATTTAAGATTGTGTATCTGTGTATCTAGAGTATGGCGATTTTATAGCTATATTATTAATTTCAGATTGTGTTTATATTTTATAGTTTTATCGTTAATTTAAGATTGTGTTTTTGTGTATTCAAAGCCTGGTTATTTTATAGTTTTATTGTTAATTTAAGTTGTGTTATTTTGTATTCAGAACCTGGTTATTTTATAGCTTTATCGTTTATTTCAGATTGTTTTTGTGTATCTAGAGTATGGAGATTTTATACCTATGTCTTTAATTTCAGATTGTGTATCTGTGTATCCAGTACAAGAATTAAATAAAACAACAGGGAAGACACAGGATAGATATGATATCAAGGAATATCTAACTCAAAACAACAAAACTAATTTATTTCACAGGTAATATATACCATGTCTCAAAATTATACAAAGTGTCTATTCCAAAGGTATTACCCGTCACAATCTTAAAAACATATCCATTTCACAGGTATTTTTTCATGTCACAAAACAACATAACATATCTATTTCACAGGTAATATATCTTGTCACAAAACAAACAAAATATTTATATTTCACAGGTTATTTTTCCTGTCACAAAATAACAAAACACGTTTTTTCACAGGTAATTTGTCCTGTCACAAAACAATAAAACTTATCTATTTCACAGGTAATGTGTCCTGTCACAAAACAATAAAACATATCTTTTTCACAGGTAATGTGTCCTGTCAGAAAACAACAAAACATATCTATTTCACAGGTAATGTGTCCTGTCACAAAACAATAAAACATATCTTTTTCACAGGTATTGTGTCCTGTCAGAAAACAACAAAACATATCTATTTCACAGGTAATGTGTCTTGTCACAAAACAATAAAACATATCTATTTCACAGGTAATATGTCCTGTTACAAAACAACATAACATATCTATTTCACAGGTAATTTGTTCTGTAACAAAACAACAAAACATATCTATTTCACAGGTAATTTGTTCTGTAACAAAACAACAAAACATATCTATTTCACAGGTAATGTGTCCTGTCACAAAACAACAAAACAAATCTATTTCACAGGAAATGTGTCCTGTCACAAAACAAGAAAACATATCTTTTTCACAGGTAATATGTCCTGTTACAAAACAACAAAACATATCTATTTCACAGGTAATGTGTCCTGTCAGAAAACAATAAAACATATCTATTTCACAGGTAATGTGTCCTGTCAGAAAACAACAAAACATATCTATTTCACAGGTAATATGTCCTGTTACAAAACAACAAAACATATCTATTTCACAGGTAATGTGTCCTGTCAGAAAACAACAAAACATATCTATTTCACAGGTAATATGTCCTGTTACAAAACAACAAAACATATCTATTTCACAGGTAATGTGTCCTGTCACAAAACAACAAAACATATCTATTTCACAGGTAATTTTTCCTGTCAGAAAACAACAAAACATATCTACTTCACAGGTAATTTGTCCTGTCACAAAACAATAAAACATATCTTTTTCACAGGTAATGTGTCCTGTCAGAAAACAACAAAACATATCTATTTCACAGGTAATGTGTCCTGTCACAAAACAAGAAAACATATCTTTTTCACAGGTATTGTGTCCTGTCAGAAAACAACAAAACATATCTATTTCACAGGTAATATGTCCTGTTACAAAACAACAAAACATATCTATTTCACAGGTATTGTGTCCTGTCAGAAAACAACAAAACATATCTACTTCACAGGTAAATTGTCCTGTCACAAAACAATAAAACATATCTATTTCACAGGTAAATTGTCCTGCCACAAAACAACAAAACATATCTATTTCACAGGTAATGTGTCCTGTCACAAAACAACAAAACATAGATAAAACATATCTATTTCACAGGTAATTTGTCCTGTCAGAAAACAACAAAACATATCTATTTCACTATCTATTTCACAGGTAATTTTCCTGTCACTAATCAACAAAAAAAACAGAGTAATTGATCTAGAAAAAGTAAACTCGGAATGTGAAACTGTGTCTGTATCTCCAATCTTTTACACATTTTGAATATAAATTTTAAACCTGTTTTCATCTGGACATTTTAAGGATTATCAAGTTGACCCTGAAATTCAAAATAAAGTCCTACAGACTGAATGCAGAAGGAAGAAAGGTGGCACCTGAATGTTTTATAGTCCATGGGCAGGTGAATATAATTTTAACACTAAGGCTTATCTTCAGAAAGTTCAAAGTTTTTTTCCTGTTGGGATGGACTTATAATAATAAATAATTATGTCTCCCATTTTGTTAGTGGTGTCCATGTTATCAGTAACCAACTTGAAAAATATAAGAATTTGTTGGTATATTAATACATAAATGTTCTGTGTTGATCCAGCTTAAATTTCTATGTATTTTGAATTAGATTAGTTAGATATAATGTTCATTCAGGAGGTTTTTCCATTATGAACGGAGATATACTGTGGAATCATTTTATGGATCGAGTAAACATTTTATTTTTGGGGGATACTTGATTTTCTGGTTGTAACAAATACTAAATGCAAGCCTACATGAAATTAAACTCAGTTTTTTTTTAACTCACAAAATCTGCAAACAATTATCTACCAACAAATAATAATGAATCGACATTGTATCTCATTTCTGAAATGATACAAATGATTGAGCTTATATTTTAAAGATAGTATTTGATGACTCTAATAGAGATGGACAGATGTTATTGGATTTAGACACAGAATTAGAAGAGAGAACATGTCATGGACATTATAATTATGGAGGTTAGTGTTATAGATATAATACTCAGAAATGTTTATAATGCTTTCATCTTAAATGTGACCTTATTAGTAGTCTAAATACCGTTAAATTTTGAATTTAGCAACTTTATGGGCTTGTATTGCTTAATCTTGCATTGTTGCTTGTATATCAACAATCTTATTGATAAATGGGTGCAATATTTCAAAGATATACAGTTATTACTGCATAACATACAATGAATGACTAGATTTGTTTGTTGTTAATTTAGATATAAGAATAAATTACATATATGTCTTAAAATGAAGTTAAACAAAAACAAAACAACAAAGAACAGATGTTTGTATTTTAATATTATCATGAAATGGCATATCAATTTATATTGAATGATACATTGCTTTGTTTAGAGAAACAGAACCCAATTTATATTTATATGAGATGAATACAATATATTATCCTTGTTTTATGTTATTGTTCTGTGTGTACACACTTGTCTGTAACATCAATATGTATTTTCTGTGTGTACACACTTGTCTGTAACATCAATATGTATTTTCTGTGTGTACACACTTGTCTGTAACATCAATATGTATTTTCTGTGTGTACACACTTGTCTGTAACATCAATATGTATTTTCTGTCTCTAACTGTTTCATGATGTGTCAATGCTTTCCTCAGACAAGACATTAATGTGTTTCCACACTTACCACGTTTTCTGCATATTTTCAGAAGAAGAAAAGCAGGAGAGACTTACGAATACACTGTATGATATCTTTGTTATATGTGTGAGTGTTCTCTCTGCAGTTCTGTGTTTGAGGTCTTTGTACAGAGGACACAAACTTAAACAGGTAAAATATTCTATTTTTATACCCCCGCTTTAAAAAAGGGGGGTATACTGTTTTACCTCTGTCTCTCAGTCCGTCCGTCAGTCCGTCCATCAGTCCGTCCATCCGTCAGTCAGTCCGTCCCATGAAACTTTCGTCACATTTTTCTCAGGAACTACACATCCACCCTTTTTGTAATTTGGTATCAACATTTATATATGTCAGCCATACCGTGTGATGTGTTTTCAGATTCATCACTTGACAACCTCCTGTTTACCGAACACTTGTCTGATTTTACACATGATAGCCAAGTTGAAAATTTTCGTCACATTTTTCTCAGGAACTACAATACAAGGATTTCTGAAATTTGGTTTCAGGATTTATATAAGTCAGCTATACCGTGTGATGCGTTTTCAGATTCATCACTCGACTACTTCCTGTTTACCGAACACTTGTATGATTTTACACATGATAACCAAGTTAAAAATTTTCGTCACATTTTTCTCCGGAACTATAATACAAGGATTTCTGAAATTTGGTTTCAGGATTTTTATAAGTCAGCTATACCGTGTGATGCCTTTTCAGATTCATCACTCGACAACTTCCTGTTTACCGAACACTTGCATATTTTTACACTATTAATATTATCCACTTGCGGCGGGGGTATCATCAGTGAGCAGTAGCTCGCAGTTTCACTTGTTTTTTTTTTGGTTATAATATTAAAAACTGCATCAGGGCACATGCTAGCAGTCCATTAGGGCGAAAAAGTTGCTTTTCTCTCCGTCACTTCTCTTTGCCCGAAGTCAAAAGGAAAATCTAGTCACCCTGTTGTTCACCATACTCGCTTTCAATCTCTTTCGTCATTAGACATTTTGAATTTTTAACAAGTCGATGAAACATCAATTATGTATTGGAAATGTAAGAAATTCAGACCAAAATGATTCATTTTCGTAAGAAAAGAGGTTTAAGAATTTACTTTACAGTGCGCTGCAGGTTTTTTAATAAAAAGACAAACTTTTTATCACTTCCTGCACTTTCGGTACTTGTTACTCATGAGCATACATCACTCTAACTTTTGGCGTCAAAATAAGTTTGTTATGTCATTTTAACGTGATAAAAGTTGCCTACAGTAACTGTTTGATCCTTGTATTGCATTAAAAACGTCATATCCCTTTCCAGATAGTTTGTCAAACATCATTTATTTTTGTAAATTTTCTTTGGCCGCCATTGACTGTTTACTACAGATCGGAAATGAACCAGCTATGAATGAAATATGTATTTTTACAATAAGTACTACAGATGCATGAATGTAACACCTGAGAGAAGAATATTAACCTCCAGAGGAAAAATAATGCATTCCACGCGCATTAACAGACTTTAAGTTAGATCTACTTGATTAATGTATATAATTCCATAGAAATGGATTGTTACAAAATATTGCTGAAAGTTCCTCAACTCATTGTCTATTTTACTAATATCAATATATTATGGCCCAGCTTATAAACATTGTATATCTTTTGATGAGAAACTCTGAATTCATAATCATGAAAAACAGGATAGTTTTTTAATTGAATTGTTATGATATATTATATTTTCTTTACCTTTTTGACATAAAAAAAAAATCTTTTTAGTGCTAAATATTAAGTTGGTAGTTTCTCACAAGAATCTAATTAACTTAAACAATTCTGAAATTGAACTGTTACATTAATTATAAAAAAGAAGATGTGGTATGATTGCCAATGAGACAACTCTCCAAAAGAGACCAAAATGACCCAGAAATTAACAACTATAGGTCACCGTATGGCTTTCCACAAAGAGCAAAGCCCAAGAAAACTAACGGCCTTATTTATATAAAAAAATGAAAGAAAAACAAATATGTAACACATAAACAAACAACAACCACTCAGATATGAATTGAATTATATAAAAAGAACATTATTTACATATGACCCTTCATACTATAGTAAAATCCAAACATTGTAGCGCAGTGTGCGAAGGTGCACTTCTCACTATCAGTTTCAAAAAGAGAAGTCACTTCTTCCTATGATTCTGAAGTAGTGTGAGCCCTGCTGCATACAATTATAACTTTGTGAAGTAGGGAATGATTTTGTTATTCCTCGAAATTGGTTCATCAGTAAAACAAATACCCCATGTTTAATGATCTTTAATGCAGGATTACATTTTTATGCCCCATTTATGGGCATTATGTTTTCTGGTCTGTGTGTCTGTCTGTTTGTGTGTCTGTCCGTTTGTTTGTCTGTCTGTTTGTTCGTTCCCTCGTTCGTTCGTCCCTCTGTCCCACTTAAGGTTAAAGTTTTTGGTCGAAGTAGTTTTTGATGTAGTCCTATCAGCTTGAAACATAGTATACATGTTCCCTATAATCTTTCTAATTTTAATGCCAAATTAGAGATTTTCCCCCATTTTCACGGTCCATTGAACATAGAAAATGATATTGCGGATGGGGTATCCATGTACTATGGACACATTCTTGTTTATGAGTAAATAAGGCCAAACAAAAAAAATATATGAGATTCTTATTTCATCAATTTTCAAAATAGGTAAGGAGGACTTTTTTGGGGGCTGAGGATATAGCTGTTGGTGGGCTCCCTAAATCATAGTCTTTGATTGTTCTTCAAATTATAAAAAAGAAGATGTGGTATGATTGCTGATGAGACAACTCTCCACAAGAGACAAAATGACACAAATAAACAGCTATAGGTCACTGTATGGTCTTCAACAATGAGCAAAGCCCATACTGCATAGTCAGCTACAAAAGGCCCCTAAATCACAAATGTAAAATTATTCAAACAAGAAAACTAACGACTTCATAGTTGCTCTTTATCTTTTATCATGCATTGAAATCATCCTATATTTAAAATGTTTTGTGTTGCAGAAGACAATAGTCCACTTCAAAAAAGTTTATCGTAAAGACCTATCACGATCAGATAAATTTGAGTTTTTAAACCTATGGTACGTTGCCATTGTCCTCAATGATATCTTCACCATTGTTGGAAGTTCATTCAAGATACAGATTGAGAATAAGGTACATTTATTTATCATTGAGAATTAGGTACATTTATTTATCATTGAGAATAAGGTAACATTTATTTATTATTGAAGATTACAGAGAAGATGTTTCCTTAGAGAAATTGATTTTCCTGAATAATATACAAAATAGATTTCTCTTTTTTATTCGAAACATTTCTTTGACAAAAGACTGTAACTGTGAAGTTTAAAAACAGAATGAAATGCCATCAGTACAGATACAAAATATTGGAATTATTTCTTTGTGTGACATTCTTTAGTGTTTAAATTCATAATATCAATTTAATTTCAACTTATTTGAACATTTCTTCATTGCTATGAGTATAAGTGAAATATGTTCCACTGAATATTAAAGAAACATTAAGTTACAAATTGTTCACATCCAGAACTAGCTATGTAAATGCACCTTATTTTTGGTTAGGAATTATTTGATGAGGATTATGATGTGGTGAGTTGACAAATTCCTGCCTCCAGCACCCATCCCCATGGTTACCCCGAAATTTAGTAATGGTATCCATTTTGCAAACCAGTAGGTTCAATAAGTCCCCAAAATGGCCCCTATTTCCAGCTAAAATTTCAAATTATGATTCATTGACCATTATTGAGGAATCATGGCTAGGTAGAAATTTCATTTCATTCATTTTCTACTTACCACCTGAGAAATATACATACGGATATTACTTTCCTTACCAGTCCAGACTTCGCAATTAAAATAAAACATCTAGATGACGGAGATACTTCCAACCGGAACTACGTCACCTACATGCTTTACTCTACCTGTACCCCAGTTTTATTTTTTGCGCCGAAGAGTTCAGACGTTAAAAAATATTTTCAAAGTTATTTAATTATAAAAGTTTAAGATAATGAGAAGTGAAGGCTCGGATGCCTATGTCGAGGAAGACACTTCTTCTGTGTTAGAGGATAATACAATGGCCTCCGACAAAGTCACTTCCGCTCCCGGGAAGAAAGGTAAGAAACGTACTTCTTCTCGTAGCAAGAAAGACAATTTGTCAGACTTAGAAAGTCGTATGATAGCAAGAATTGAACAACAGGACAAGCAAGTCAATTCTATAAATGATAAAATGGGTAAATTATTAGATTTACTTCAAGACAAGCGTACTGACACCGGAAATGAAGTTCCAAGGTCAGAACATGAGTATCAAAATACGGTCACAGTCGAGGCATTTAGTGCTGCTCGCAGACCTCTTATCCCGTTGAATAGTGCTATTAATGAGCACCAAAATAGCGGTGATGATATTGACACACTATCTGTTCGAATTTCGGATTCGGAACGTCAAAATAGTGGCTTTTTATTCAGTGCAGAGGGCTCTGAGAATTCTAGAAATTCTGATCATGAAGATGTCAATACTTGTGACAGTAGATCAGTGTTAGTTAAATCTGGTGAACATGACAGGTTCCAGAAATATTTAGGTAACAGAAATGAGAAATCTTGTGAAACAGAGAAGCAAGATAATTCTGTGAGTCATACACTAGGTGACAAGTTTGGTCTAGATGCTTATACTTCGTTAAAGACTGAGAAAACTGGTTTAGTGTTAGAACAAAACCAAATTGATGTTTTACGTGGTTCTTGGAGATCAGAGACTCCTCACAAAATCACTAGTTATAAGGAAAATTATAGACTAAGTTTCCCAATAGATACAAGTTGTCAAGAATACTTTAATGTAGTGACAATGGACAATACAGTAGAAAGTTTACTGATGAAAAGATATGGGCCAAAGGCTGCTTTTGGCAGAGTCCCAAGTTTATTTACTAAGAACTTAAAGTCACTTGAAAGGTTAGCTAATCAGGGTCAAGTTGCAGCCCGCATGGGATTGATCACAACCTGTTATTTGCAACAAGCAAGTGGAAATTTATTGGATAATTTAACATCTGATTCACCAAATTTAGATAGTGCAATTCAAAATGTAAGAGACATATTTGCTTTGTCAACCAAAAGCTTAGATCAGACTGCGAGATCTGGAGCTTTTCACCACATGATATGTCGTCGTGCTACCATGTATGATACAGGTCTAAATGAACTAAGAGACTATGCTAACACAATTGTGACTTTACCATTAACAGCAGATGGTATATTTGGTTCTCAGTTTGATACCAAAATGAAAGAGAAAACTGACAGAAATAAACAATTAGCTGAAGTTTTGCCTGATAATAGAAGAGTTTCAGTTGGTTCACAGTTAGGTAAAAGAAAACCAACGGCTACAGTTACTTCAGAGTCATCATTTGTAAAAAAGCCTAAATTTGACAGTAACTTTAAGATACCAAAGAAGAACTTTTGGGAGTTCAAGTCATCTGGTAAACAGACGCAAGCTACCAAACCATGGGTAAGTTCTTTCTCTAATGTAAAGAAAAAGTATAGTTCCTGACGCCAAAAATCTAATGTTGTTGCCTCAGATACCAGTGGGAGGGAGGTTAAAACATTTTATTCAGGAATGGGAATCAATAACAGACGATCAATGGGTACTGAAAACTTTACAAGAGGGTTTGAAATTAGAATTTCAAGAAACTCCTCACTTGACAGGTATAAAACACACTTCTGTCAATGCGAGGAATCTACCTATTATTTTAGCAGAGGTAGAAGATTTAATAGAAAAAAATGCAATAGAGATTGTACCTCAAGCAGAGATACATCAAGGTTTTCACAGTACACTTTTTCTGGTGCCCAAGAAAACAGGCGATTTAAGACCTGTGATAAACTTGAAACCTCTCAACCAGTATCTGAGGAAGCAACATTTCAAAATGGACACTTTAACAAAAGTATTGAATCTAGTAAAGCCCCAAGACTGGGCGTTGTCTCTCGATCTGAAAGATGCATATCTCCATATTCCGGTTCACAAAACACACAGAAAATTTCTACGTTTTTGCATACAAGGCAAATGTTACCAATTTGTAGCTCTGTGTTTCGGTCCTTCTCAAGCACCTCGAGTGTTCACTAAAATAGTTACTGTAGTAGCAGCTCATCTGAGAATCCAAAACATAAGCCTAGCAACTTATTTGGACGATTGGTTGCTAGTGAATGCTCAAGAGAAAATGCTAATTTCAGACAGAGAGAAAACACTCAATCTTCTGATAAATTTGGGATTTATAGTAAATCTTCAAAAATCTTCTCTTATCCCATCACAAGAGATCACTTACATAGGGGCATTGTTCAATTTCAAGAAGGAGATAGTTTCTCCAACTATAGAAAGAATTTTAAAGTTAGAAATGTTAGTGATAAGCCTAATGAAGGGACACAATACGGCAAGAGATTATCTAATGTTGTTGGGTTTGATAGCGTCTTGCATAGAATTGATCCCCAATGCACGCCTTTATATGAGGCCTATCCAATTACATCTACTTCATTTCTGGAAACCATCCACCAGAGATCTCACTTATCAAATTCCATTTACTCAACACCTAAAAGATCATTTGAATTGGTGGTTGGACAGAGCAAACACTACCAAGGGCAAATCATTACACCAGTGGTCAGCAACCCTCACAATAACAACAGATGCTTCAAAGACAGGGTTTGGGGGTCACATGAACAATCAGATTTTTCAAGGTTTTTGGTCTGTTCAAGAACAGAAACAACACATAAATCTCTTGGAATTGGAAGCTGTAATTCGAACAGTACAACATTTCCTACCACAATTACAAAATCAAAATGTGCTACTCAAATGCGACAACACAACAGTCGTTCAATATGTAAACAAACAGGGGGGCACCAAGTCCATACACCTTTGTTACAAGACATGGTGTCTAATGAAAATGGCTATTCAGAACAATCTGACATTCAGAGCAGCTCACATAGCGGGGAAATTAAACGTTCTGGCATATCATCTGTCTCAAAACAAAATACAACCCACAGAGTGGACACTGAACAATCAGATAGTTCAATCAGTGTTTGCAATGTGGGGAGAACCAACAATAGATTTGTTTGCCTCGGTACACAATCACAAGAGACCAGTGTTTTGTGCTTGGATACCTCACCCCAGTGCTCTAGCAGTAGATGCTCTGTCGATATCATGGGAAAAAATGTGGGCATATGCATTTCCACCAATATGTCTAATTCCAAAAGTACTAAAACACATGAGTCAATTCAATTGTCGACTAATTCTGATAGCTCCAATGTGGCCAAGAAGACATTGGTACACGGAGCTTCTTCAAAAATCAGTAGCAAGTCCAATAAAACTACCAATAAGGCAAAATCTTCTGTATCAACCAAAAACAAACATTTACCATCCAAATCCCGAAGTGTTCACGCTAACAGCCTGGCTGCTCTCCACAAAAATTTCAGAAATAAGGGATTTTCAAGAGAAACTAGAAAGCTTCTCAGAGCATCATGGAGATCGGGCACACGGCAAGACTATGCTTGTAAATTCAAAAGATTTCATAGTTGGTGTAGTGAACGGGAAAAAGATCCCTATGCAGCTACTTTAGCAGAATGTGCAGATTTTTTATCTCATTTGTACACTTCAGGTTTACAATACCGTACTATAGCAGGTTATAGGTCAATGTTATCGTCATTGCTATCTCCAATAGATAATGTTCCAATTGGGCAACATCCCTATATTATTAGACTACTTATGGTGACTTGAATAACACAGGTATCACTCAGATTACAATTCTACCTTGACAGGTAAGTTTGTATTTAGCCTATAAAATACTTATTTAGCCTTGAGAATTGAAAGGTCAGTTTCCCATTCATACAATAGAGGTTGATAAATTTGGCTTCATGCCATTTACCTTGTCCAAAATTAAGGTCACTTTATTGTTATTGTGATATTGTTAAAGTACAAAAGAACCATATATTCTGACCAATACTTAAAACTTTGTGCATCTTGATTTAATTGTTAAAAATCTGTTAATGTTGAATTTTAGGGGTTATTTTAGGCCTTTTATTTGCATATTTCTTTACATGGTAGGTTTTTTTCAGATATAAAAAAAAAACTATCTGCTTGACTGTTATAGAAATAGACAATGCTTGCAGGTTATCTTATAACACTGTCTTGTTTTTTGTTTACACCAAATCTGACAGATTATTATTAAGTTGCAAAATATTTTAAATGAGAGCTGAAATTTTTTCTATCTGTAAATGTGCATTGAACAATGTTGAAGGTTAAAATAATCATAATGTGAACAAGAATGAAGAAAACATCTTGGTCCCAAAAAAAACCATCATCAACCAGGATATAATATTCCAAATTTTAATTTATTATACTAATATCAGTTGAAATCTCAAGCCACTATTTTGCATGTTTACAATGTAGGTCATATCCCAACAGAAAATCAATGAATTTGACAGTACAATGTACTCTTAGCACAAACACATAAGGTCACTGTGAAATAGACATCTAGGGCAAGAAACAGTCAGCTATACCAAACCAGTTTGACTAGATGTCTAGTTTAAAACCAGTTTGACTAGACGTGTCCTATATTTTGACAATGTAAATGACATGAGGACCTGCATGGGTTTTTTAATGTCTGTATTCTTTAAATTTTTAGGGCATTTTTCTTTCAATAGCCTTAAAAATAACTCTCATTCTGTAAAGCAAATTCTCATGAAAATGATTTTACTATATAGTCTTTCTGTTACAAGATTATTTATCAATTATGCACATTGATCTTTATATTATCGGTATTGCATTACAGTTACCTAAGTTTCCTTTTTATTTTGCACAGTTATTCTTTATACTTTTGCACCCCATTATTCTCTATTCTTTATTTTGTTGTTCATTTTCTCTATTCTCTATTTTTTTGTTGCTATTACATTTATTCTCTATTCTGTAAACCCCATTCTGACCCTTATAGGTAAACTTCTATTGTATCAATGGGATAAACTGACCTTTCAATTCTCAAGGCTAAATAAGTATTTTATAGGCTAAATACAAACTTACCTGTCAAGGTAGAATTGTAATCTGAGTGATACCGGTGTTATTCAAGTCACCATAAAGGGGTTTTCAATTCTAGACCTCCTAAAGTAAATTTAGTCCCAGAATGGGATTTACAAAAAGTGTTGGACATGTTGCAAAAGTCTCCTTTTGAACCTTTATTGAAAGCTGATATTAAATGCTTAACTTATAAAGTAGTTTTTCTTACAGCAATCACAACGTACAGGAAGTGCTCAGACTTACAAGCATTGAGGATAGGAGAGGGGTCTGTGAATGTTCAGAAGAAAGGACTTGTTTTCTTGAGACCAGGTTTATCAAAACAAGATAGACCAAATCATTATGGAACTAAAATTTTTGTGCCTTACTTTGAACACAATAAAAAATTGGATCCTAAAAGAGCCATTGCGATTTATTTGAAACGTACAGAAGAAACAAGGAAAGATGAAGGAAAACTTTTCTTGTCAACGGTTAAACCATTCAAACCGGTTACATCACAAACAATTTCTAGATGGTTAGTGAATACCATCAAAATGGCATATGAAAATACAGATTTTAAAGTTAAAGCTCACAGTACGAGAGCAATTGGACCTTCATGGGCCTTATTTAATGGGGCTAGTATGAAGAGTATTTTAGAGTCCGCTGACTGGTCTACTGATACAACTTTCATCAAGTTTTATTTGAGAAATGTAGATGTTAAGGTTTTATCCTGATGTGTATATAACAGATTGTTTTTAAAATCATCAAAAAGACTGATATATTTTTAACTGTAATGTGCAGTTCGAAAAAAAAAAAAAAAAAAAAAAAAAGATAAAAAGACTAAAGAAAAGAAGAAAAAAATAAAGACATTGTAAATATTGTATAGTGTACAGAAGAATGTTTTTAAAAATGAACAAGTGGTATAAAGTAAAGATTATACCCAGGATGAAGAGACGCAGAGCCATAGAAAATTACCCTACCACCAGAGAGGTAAGGCTTTGTAATCTATCCGTATGTATATTTCTCAGGTGGTAAGTAGAAAATGAATGAAATGAAATTCTAAATTTGTTTTCAAATTCAGATTTTATGAATGAAGTTTTCTACTTACCACCTGATAATTACCCACCCAACCTCCCCACGTAATTTTCTATAGTAGTAATAAGGTTACTGAAAAAAAGAGAAAAAACAAAACTGGGGTACAGGTAGAGTAAAGCATGTAGGTGACGTAGTTCCGGTTGGAAGTATCTCCGTCATCTAGATGTTTTATTTTAATTGCGAAGTCTGGACTGGTAAGGAAAGTAATATCCGTATGTATATTTCTCAGGTGGTAAGTAGAAAACTTCATTCATAAAATCTGAATTTGAAAACAAATTTAGAAATTTACAAGTTAACAGGCTTCTCTTGATGACACACATTTTGATTTCTAGAAAAATTCAAATAAAAACATGTCAATCTCCATTGATTATTATTTTTTGACTGGTAATGAAAAGTACATGCACCGAGAAGCAAGATGATTTAAAACTACATTTTATTATAATATTTTACGTTTCTGACTTGAATATTTAGTTTGTCAAAGTATACACTCAATGTATTCTAGGCTTGAATTAAAATCATACAAATTGAAATCTGTATGATTTTGTCAAATTTCACTAAAGTCTCTAATTTTGGTTTAATCAGATTGTAAATGTTAACATTTTAAAAGAAAATCTATACAAACATAGCTCTATTTCTCTTATTTATGTGTTTGCCTATCAACTTGAACAATTTTGAACTTACAACAATGGACTGAATTAATATTCCAGGTCAAATAGGACATTTATATAGATTGATTTACTTGCTTGCAATTCAACTGCCTCATTATGTGCTTAGCACAATCTTCTCTAAACACTGATCACAGTTGTTCACTTATCATAGACTTATTATTTTGAATTGCTAGTTGTCAATTATCAGAAGCAAAATCACACAAATTTAGCCTGCATTATGTTTTTCGGTATGTACGTCCGTGCATCTGTTCATCTGTTTGTCCAACCGTCTGTCATGCTTCAGGTTAAAGGTTTTTGATCTAGGAAGTCCAATCAACTTTAAACTTTGTACACCTGTTCCCTAAGATATGATCTTTGTAAATTTTAGCCCACTTCACAATGATCTGATTTCATGATTTTAAAATGTTCTTGATGGAATTGACTAAGTGAGGATCCAAATTTAACATATTTGGGACAATTTCATGTTATTTTTCTACTGGTGAAAGTTGCGACAATAAAATCACTTGCTAAAATAAGTTGGTTTACAGTATTCAAAAAAGGAAAAAAATAAACTTGGATCAATGAAAAGTGTAAGAAACAAACTGTGAACTATTTGTCTTCATGAAGTAACAAGAAATTTGGTCAGTGATGGATTACAAACGCCTCACTAATTCTTGCTTTCTGTTTATTTTCATTAAGTTATTGGTAAGTAGATAAAGCATGAAATTTAAGAATAAGGTAGAAATGCTAAACAAGTACCTGCGGGCTTTTATATAAAAAGGCATCATCGATATATTAAAATAAGTATAGAATAATTGCCAAAAATGTGGGTTGCTGACATTTTAAGAACCTGTTTATGTAAAGTATATAGTGTTAACAATGCATTTGATGATGAACCTTTTCATTTGGCTTGTAAGTTAAATAAGAGATGAAAAAATAAGAGCATGAAAATATAACTGGTATTTAAAACTAGAGGCTCTAAAGAGCCTGTGTCGCTCACCTTGGTCTATGTGAATATTAAACAAAGGACACAGATGGATTCATGACAAAATTGTGTTTTGGTGATGATGATGTGTTTGTAAATCTTACTTTACTGAACATTCTTGCTGCTTACAATTATCTCTATTTATAATGAACTTGGCCCAGTAGTTTCAGAGGAGAAGATTTTTGTAAAAGATTTACGAAAAATGGTTCAAAATTGACTATAAAGGGCAATAACTCCTAAAGGGGGTCAACTGACCATTTCAGTTATGTTGACTTATTTGTAAATCTTACTTTGAAGAACATTATTGCTGTTTACAGTTTATGTCTATCTATAATAATATTCAAGATAATAACCAAAAACAGCAAAATTTCCTTAAAATTACCAATTCAGGGGCAGCAACCCAACAACAGGTTGTCCGATTCATCTGAAAATTTCAGGGCAGATAGATGTTGACCTGATAATCAATTTTAATTCATGTCAGATTTGCTCTCAATGCTTTGGTTTTTGAGTTATAAGCCAAAAACTGAATTTTACCCCTATGTTCTATTTTTAGCTGTGGTGGCCATCTTGGTTGGTTGGCCGGGTCACGCCACATATTTTTTAAACTAGATACCCCAATGATGATTGTGGCCAAGTTTGGTTTAATTTGGCCCAGTAGTTTCAGAGGAGAAGATTTTTGTAATAGATTACTAAGATTTACGAAAAATGGTTAAAAATTGACTATAAAGGGCAATAACTCCTAAAGGGGGTCAACTGACCATTTCAGTTATGTTGACTTATTTGTAAATCTTACTTTGAAGAACATTATTGCTGTTTACAGTTTATCTCTATCTATAATAATATTCAAGATAATAACCAAAAACAGCAAAATTTCCTGAAAATTACCAATTCAGGGGCAGCAACCCAACAACAGGTTGTCTGATTCATCTGTAAATTTCAGGGCAGATAGATCTTGACCTGATAATCAATTTTACTTCATGTCAGATTTGCTCTAAATGCTTTGGTTTTTGAGTTATAAACCAAAAACTGAATTTTACCCCTATGTTCTATTTTTAGCTGTTGGGGCCATCTTGGTTGGTTGGCCGGGTCACGCCACACATTTTTTAAACTAGATACCCCAATGATGATTGTGGCCAAGTTTGGTTTAATTTGGCCCAGTAGTTTCAGAGGAGAAGATTATTAACGACGACGGACGACGACGACGGATGACGGACGACGGACGCAAAGTGATGGGAAAAGCTCACTTGGCCCTTTGGGCCAGGTGAGCTAAAAAAGGAGAATCTGTTTCATGACGATTATCATGATGGGTGTATTGGTTGCTGTCTCATTTAACTATATCCTACTTCTATTTTTCTTCTACAGTAAAGTTAATGTAGGCATGACTGAATTTTAATGTGCGTATTGTTATGAGTTTACTTTTCCACATTGGCTAGAGGTATAGGGGGAGGGTTGAGATCTCATAAACATGTTTGACCCCGTCACATTTTCGCGCCTGTCCTAAGTCAGAAGCCTCTGGCCTTTGTTAGTCTTGTATTATTTTAATTTTAGTTTCTTGTGTACAATTTGGAAATTAGTATGACGTTCATTATCACTGAACTAGTATATATTTGTTTAGGGGCCAGCTGAAGGACGCCTCCGGGTGCAGGAATTTCTCGGTACATTGAAGACCTGTTGATGACCTTCTGCTGTTGTTTTTTCTATGGTCGGGTTGTTGTCTCTTTGACACATTCCCCATTTCCATTCTCAATTTTATGACAGTGGGGATAGTACTGGTACAGACTGGTTTGTCTCTTATTTTAACTAAATGAAAAGTCATCACCAGCATTGTCAACACTTATATTCATTTGAAATCATGTTTGATATTTGGGTTTGGAATTTTTTTTCAGCATTGCATGTTTTAACATTGAAAGTATGCTAGTCTTTTAGGAATAGATTAGCCAAAGAATTTTAAACAGCTCACTGTATATAAATATGTAAAAGAATTTATGCTCTGATATTAGTGGTGCATGATTTGTTCCTGTTTGTGAGTTGGTTTGTATGTCCATCTGTCCATACCATATCAGGTTTAAGTTTTGGATTAAAGTATTTCACCTTGAAGTTTCAATCACATCAACAAAATAAGTATACTTGTTCAATATGATGTGAACTTTTAAAAATAAATTCCAAATTTAGGTTTTAACCCAATTTTTGTAGTTCACAGAAGATGGAAATGACAATGTAATATCAGGGTATGGTTTCCTTAGGTCACATGTTCTTGTTTTACAGATTTAGTTCTCACAATTTAAAGTTATAATATATGCTTGTACAGAGTTGTTTTGTAGATCTTTCATAAAACAAACATTCATAAGGTATAATCCACATTGGTTTAAAAACTAACATGTGACAGACTTAGTTTTGACAAATTTTTTATTGAATGTTTATTTATCTTCAGAATGCACAGAGTACCTCAGAGAATTATGATAACTGTAGCTTGTTTCTGGGAACTGGTAGTATACTGGTATGGTTAGGGGTCCTTAGATATCTGGGATTCTTCAAAACATTTAATGTAAGTTATAGATAGATATGGGACAGTCAGGTATCAAGGATTCTTCAAAATGTTTGATATAAGTTATCAGTAGGTATGGGGCAGTCAGATATCTAGGATTTTTAAAACACTAAGGCTTAACAGAATAAACATCATTATAGATAATAAAATGAGGTAATAAGGTAGATTTGTGTGTTTAAAAATTGATTTGTTCTTAGTTACATATTAAGATTAATGTATTTATATATTATTGCATTCATTATATTTTTATTTAATTCCTTTTTAGATTCTCAGTATTGTTTTAAAGAAAGCATTTCCAAATATGATGAGATTTTTGGTTGGAGCTCTGATGTTGTATGTAGGTTTCATGTTTTGTGGATGGGTTGTACTTGGACCATACCACATTAAGGTAAGTTAAGACATATTGATGGGCTGTACTTGGACCATACTACATAAAGGTAAGTTAGGATATATTGATGGGTTGTACTTGGACCATACCACATTAAGGTATGTTAGGATATATGGATGGGTTGTACTTGGACCATACCACATTAAGGTAAGTTAGGATATATATGTGGATGGGTTGTACTTGGACCATGCTACATAAAGGTAAGTTAGGATATATGGATGGGTTGTACTTGGACCATACCACATAAAGGTAAGTTAGGATATATGGATGGGTTGTACTTGGACCATACCACATAAAGGTAAGTTAGGATATATATATGAATTAGTTTACTTGGACCATACTACATAAAGGTAAGTTAGGATATATGGATGGGTTGTACTTGGACCATACCACATAAAGGTAAGTTAGGATATATGAATTAGTTTACTTGGACCATACTACATAAAGGTAAGTTAGGATATATGGATGGGTTGTACTTGGACCATACCACATTAAGGTAAGTTAGGATATATATGTGGATGGGTTGTACATGGACCATTCCACATTAAGGTAAGTTAGGATATATGGATGGGTTGATCTAGGACCATACCACATAATTGTGGGTATTGTGTCCGTGGATATGTTTTATTTGGACTGGACTTATTAATAGTAATTTGATTTGATCATTTATTATTGTCTGTTTGCTAAGATTTTACTGGAAAATATTTAATTTATATAAATGATGAGAAATATTTAATATATCATAAAGCTAGATTCTGCAATGTTTGACCTTAATGAACTATGAGAAATCTACACTGCCGCTGCAGTAGGGTTGGTTGTAAATTTAATTGCATGAACTTGAAAAATTAGTACACATGTTCACTATAAGGTAAACTTTTAATTGTTATGCCAAATCTTTATTTATGGACCTTGATTTCAAATTTCATTAAACAAGGACATATGATAGTGTGAGTCCTACAGACACATCTTTTTTTCAAATTCTTCTTTTGAAATAAATGTTTACAATAGTTATCAAAGTTACCAAGATTATAATTTAATACGCCAGATGCGCGTTTCGTCTACATAAGACTCATCAGTGACGCTCAGATCAAAATAGTTGTAAACCCAAACAAGTACAAAGTTGAAGAGCATTGAAAACCAAAATTCCAAAACGTTGTGCCAAATTCGGTTACTGTAATTTATTTCTGTGATAAGAAAATCCTTAATTTTTCAAAAAAAATCAAAGTTTTGTAATCAGGAAAATTATAAAAATGACCATATAATTGATATTTATGTCAACACCGAAGTGCTGACTACTGGGCTGGTGATACCCTTGGTGACTTTCATTAATTTGGTATATTTATGTAGTATTTTGTAAAATCATGAATCAATGTATGTTTCTCTGTTCATTCCTTCTATATGAGTGTTTAATTAAAAAATATTATATTTATGACATTTTATTTGATTTCTTTATTTCAGTTCCGTCATCTGAGTACATCCTCCGAGTGTTTATATTCATTAATCAATGGGGATGATATGTTTGTGACATTTTCGGCCACAATGACAAAGAACATGGTGGTGTGGTATTTCAGTCGGATCTACCTGTATATATTTATTTCACTGTTTATTTATTGTGTTTTGAATTTGTTTATTGCTGTTATTCTGGATACATATGAAACTATAAAGGTAATTATTGAGGCTATATACTGTAAATTCAGAAATTATTGAGAGGTTTTTATTATTGGGAAAAATGAGTTGTAAACACAATATTTAAAACTGGCATTTTGAAATGTTTTATATGAACTAAACAGGATTTTCTCAAAATCGTAAAAATAAAAATCACTTTTAATTCTTAAATGACAAAATCGCAATATTAAGTGCAAGCAATAATTTCTGAATTTACAGTATATAGGGGTAAATGTTTGAAAGATATCTATTTTTTCAGTTTTGTTATTTTTAAGTATAGATATTTCTTTGTACAATTGTAACCCCCAATTTTGACTCTTAAATTGAAGTCTATGTCTGACACTGTCTGAAAGATGTATCATCCTTAGTCTATGTCTGCTGCTGTCTGAAAGATGTATTATCCTTAGACTAATCTTATTCCTATTAAGAACAAATTGAGATTACATGGGTGACTCAGAATCTCAAACGCTTTGATATCTGCCAAATTTATATCTCTTAATTTTGATGTGTTTGATGCATGAGCATATGATACAGTAACAGGGGAGGTAACGACATTGCTAACATAAACTGTTATTTCTGTGACATCGAATTGTGACATATCAGGAAAAGAAGCATTTTTCAACTGCTTTTTATGATTTTAACTTATTTAACTTGAAAACGAGTACTGTAAATTCAGAAATTATTGCGTGCTACTGCATTTATTTTTTGCGATTTTGTAATTTCAGACTTAAATGAGATATTGAGAAAAATCCTATTCAAGTCATATAAAAAATTTCAAAATGTGAGTTTAAATTAATGCGATTATAACCCTGTCGCAATTCTCGAATTATAAGAACATCGCAATAATTTCTGAACTTACAGTGCATGGACCCCTCTTTTTTAAAATGGCATTAGATTTGATTACGTTGGAAGATTATGTGTACCAATTTTAATGAAAAAGTCAACATTGAAATTGAAAGATGTTGTATGTAGGTTTCATGTTTTGTGGATGGGTTGTACTTGAACCATATATAATCTATCATGATAAAACTTGATTGCTGCATTTATTAGGTTACACCACAAGTTAAATTGTTTGAATGTCCACAGTTCATGGTCCAATAAGTGCTGACCTAGAAACCCAGTACAGATATATTATTTAAGAAGATCAATAGATTTGTTATACTACATATGACATATTTAAAGACAATGGTATTATAATGACTGTCTATTTGTAGGAGTATTATGAGTGTGGCTTTCCCAAGACTGATCTCTCAGAGTTTATATGTAAATGTAATGATCCCCCAACGTCAGCTTTATACAGGGGAGAAGATACTGGGTGTGGTCTGTGGTCTTGTTTATGTTGTTGTAAAAGGTAAGATCAGGACTTCCATCTGACCTTGAGTCAACAATCCTTATGTGCCTCAAAATGAGCCAATGCTCTATGTTGAAGACTGTACCTTGACCTATAAAGGTTTTCATTTATATATTGTGACTTAGATGGAGAGTTGTCTCATTGGCAATCATACAACAACTTCATATATCTAACACAACTTTAATGTACCATAAAAGAGACTCTATGCAACATGGTGTTAGTTTAAAATAACTTTTTGAGCTTAACAGTTTTTGAAGTGCATAAGACCATACTATAAAGATGTTTAAACTATTGAACTATAACAAGTTTTCAAAGAACTTAATTTCTAGAGAATAGTGTAAAAATAAGATTTTTTCCTTATTGAATTTTTGGTGTCCTAAAAATTACAGGAAATATTTCTTTTAATACGCCAGACTCAACCAATTAGTACTAAAAAAATGAGAAACAAAATTACAAATGATCCATATTAAAATACAGACTGGTAAAGAAGTTGTCATCAAAACAGCTTTGTTAATTTTGACTGCCATACAAGTGAGAGGTATAGCTAGCTATAAACCAGATTTATAAGAAAGGCCTGTACCAATTTAGGAATATGAGTTGTTTTCGATTCATTTGATGTGTTTAAGCTTTTGATTCTGCCATCTGATAAGGGACTTTCTGTTTTGAATTTTTCTTAGAGGTTGGTATTTTTATTTTTTTCCTTTTTGTATTATGTATATTTTGTTTTATTTTCAGAAATGCAGATCAACCAGGAGAGTATACCAGTTTGTTATAGAATCTATTTGCTGTAGTCAATGTAGTCAAGTTTACTAGATATTATATTTGTGGATTAAAGACGGTGCAAGTGAATTACAATGATCATGAATTTACTAAAAATTTGTGGATTAAAGAAAGTGCCAGAGAACAAACCATTATGTGTCTCATTTACTGAATCTGGGGTCTGTTGTTCAACTTGTGATTAAACTAATCATATGATTAATTTTAATCAGTCGTTAAAAGTTAATCGGATGATTAGTAAATGCAATGATTAAATTGCGTTGTTCAACTTATTTTAATCATTGTATTTACTAATCATCCGATTAATTTTTAATCATATGATTAAATTTGGGTAGTTAGCAAGTGTTTCCCACAATGCATTGTAAATCAGGGCCTACAAAACTTCCTTTGATGCATTAAATTATAACATTCTTCTTTTAAACAGGTTTTGGGTACCAATAATTTTTGAATAAATATCTTATAACATGTTCATGTTTTTTCTTATGGAAACATAAAAATATTTTAGATATGTTTCCAGTTCAAAATGAAATATGCTTGAATGAAAAAATAATTTCAGTGAATGGACTGATTAAGTAATCTCAAATTCAAAAGTAATATGCATTTATTTACCATGAAAATGGTTTCGGGTGCATTTTGTAATAATCAGCAAAAGCCATTTGCATTCCACTTTAAATTATGACTAGGGCCAGAGTTTTTCATGTTATTGCTCATAAATCTTTGTATCTGAAATGATGAGGTCATACAGGTGGTCGAAAAACCAACATTCAATGAATAACTTGAAATCAGTTTGTTTCTTTATTATATTAAAAAATTTCAATCGTTGTTGAAATAGTCTTATCATGCAACATGTGACTGTTCTAACTCAGAAGCAATGTCAGAGATTGTCTTCCGTCCTCAATCAAAATGCATCATTCATGACCATGATTTTAATGCCGGAATTTGGTGTCTGACAACAACGACAGTGTCCGTGATTGCAATGATAATTCAGTTGAAGTCTTTGTTTTTACATAATGATTCCTTCAAATATCTGTTAAAATAGTTTTTGTTAGTTAAGTCATACCTTCTACACATGCGAAAGATACGCTTTTGTTTTAAAAATGACGAAATAATTTGGAATAACAATCTCCATTGACGCGTATGTGAAGGGTGCTTTCTTTCACGTCCGCATTTGATCAAGTATGGCATGCCAAGTTAACATTTCAGATCATTTCTACGGATGGTGTAGATCGTAATAAAAACAAAACTGTAATCGATTGCAGTTCACACGGCATAAGAAGATACAGTGTGACAATTTTAAATATTCACTTGTGCAAGTGTAATGGCACAGTCCGAGAACCTTTTCAATGGTTTTTTAAAATTGAAATAACAAATTGTTAATTCTAGAAATTTTCATAAAGGGGGAGGGGCACTGACTGCCTAAGAGGGGGCCCGCTCCAATCATGCTTCAGTGATTCCCTTTATATAATCAACCAAATTTTTTCAACAAAAGGGGGAGGGGGCCTGGGCCCCTGAAAACACCTCTGAAATAGTTAGTTCTGATGTTGTACTGTTATACCACTGTCCCAGGTTAGGGGGAGGGTTGCGATCCCGCTAACATGTTTAACCCCGCCACATTATTTATGTATGTGCCTGTCCCCAGTCAGGAGCCTGTAATTCAGTGGTTATCGTTTGTTTATGTGTTCCATATTTGTTTTTCGTTCATTTTTTATATATATCTATACTATTAAACGAGAAGACCTCATTTTTGGTGTCGCTTCTCTTCTTTCCACAATAAATTAATCAACACGACTCTGTGTCCTATATATACAGTGCATAGCCGCGTTTGTCATCCATTCATATGATTATTCAGATTGAGTTATTTTGGGAGAAAAACGAAAAAAAAGGCATCCGGATATTGTCCCGTCATTGGACGAACTTTTAAGTCAGATTATACTTCCGGTTTGGCGTTTTTCTGTATACTTTGAACAAACAAATAGTACGAATAAAGTGTATTTTAATTCTGTTCAGAGTTTATTAAATGGAGAGGGTCTGTATACTATGTCAATTGACCACCATGGATCGATTACTAAACTAAGAATTGAAAGTAAATACACTTTATTTATATAGTAAGTAATATACAGATAAGCGCTAAAATTATTCATGTGAACTTTTGATACCTTTTCTGAAATTCTCCATTCATTAAATATTTTACAAAATTCATTGATTACAAAAAAAAGATGTGGTATGATTGCCATGTTGAGACAACTCTCCACAAGAGACCAAAATGACACAGAAATTTACGATTATAGGTCACCGTACGGCCTTCAACAACGAGCAAAGCCCATACCGCATACTCAGCTTTAAAAGGCCCCGAAATGACGATTTAAAATAATTCAAACGAGAAAACTAGCGGCCTTAGTTATGTACAAAAAAGGAACGAAAAACAAATATGTAACACACAAACAAACGACAACCACTGAACTACAGGCTCCTTACTTAAATGCTCATAACATACTAAATGTATGTTCATATTGAAATTGATAGAAAACCAAAATTGGGAATTTTGGAAATGAAGGAGGAGGTATAAAACTTCAAACAACACTTTACATACTTTTAACTCCGCTCTGAATGCCCGCGATTTCGCGGGTGTGTTCTAGTATATATATATATAAATAAGGCCGTTAGTTTTCTTGTTTGAATTGTCTACATTGTCTTATCGGGGCCTTTTATAGCTGACTATACGATATGGGCTTTGCTAATAGTAAATATAAAGACAAGAAGATGTGGCATGATTGTCAAAGAGACAATTCCCTATCGGGAACCAAAAGATGTAGTAGTTAACAGATATAATATAGGTCACCGTATGGCCTTCAACAACGAGCAAAACTCACATCGAAGCATAAGCTATAAAAGACCTATAGATATGACAAATCAAGAGAGTAAAACAATTCAAACTAGAAATCTAAAGGCCTTATATATATTCATGAACAAAACTAAGAACGTAAAACAATAATATATATAGCAACAACTGAATTACAGGCACATCGAAATGCTGATTTACGGTATACAAGTAGAAGATGTTTATTTGGTCCCTATTGGCCCGAGAACACAGTTATTTCGTAGAGCATTTCTTTTAGACAATAAATTCAAATTTAAAAAATCGCACCTACTCTTTCTCAAAAAGATTTTTACAGTGTAGTGTATCAAATTAATAGAAACTTCTACCAGCTCTAACTGACAGCTTCCGACGTAATAAAAATTGACCTTTTTTAAACTGACCAAATCACTGCTTAACATAAAGGATCATAAAGATTCAGCACCCAAATTTTTATAACATGTAATAACAGCCCCCTACTTAATATTTCATGCATTAGATATCAAGAAATAAATTGTGAAAGTGTATCAAATACAAATGCAAGTTATACACTGTTCACAGTAGGGACTAACTAACGAAAACCAAAGGACGATAACTGTGTCCTTGAACCTATTGTGTGGTCTTTTTTACCATTTGATGAGATTGTGCTACAACCGACCAACAAAGATGGCTGCTCACTGTGAATAAAATAACTATGAATTATGATTATGTATCTATTTTTGTGGCAAAAAGTTTAGCTAATTGCTCTCCGTTATATAAAGGCATGAAGTATTTGCCACTGGATTTTTAACATGATAATTCACTAGATAACAAAAGAAAGGAAGAAAGACCAATCACAATTTGTCGATTTTTTTTATTTTTAAATTAAACTGAAAAAAGATAAACCTTTCAAATAAAAAGTTCTTTATATAAAAATATTCCCTGGATGTGGAACTTTTGCTCCCTCTATTTTCAACACTAGAAATGAGGTTTTCCTGTGTACTTAAACTACAAACCTTGCTTTCTAACTGATCTATTCAAGGACGTCATGACTGACAACAACTGTCTTTATTTAAAAAAAAAAAGAAAATCTTCAGTGTCGTTATACGCATGCATGTTGTCTGCTTGAAGTTGATCCCCACCCGGACAGAAAGAAATAGCCCAACTCCAAGATGTTTATTATTAATATATTCCTGCATCAAGTTATTTTTCACCTAGGGCTTACATAAGAATAAATACAGAATATAGAAAGTGAAACTAAAATTGAAAACATAAAGTCTGAAGTCACATAGAAGAGAAATAGATTTATGTTTTTTGGGGGAAAACAGTCGGTGCCAGGGGTACCCTCTGTGTGTTCAAATATGCATGCCATATTTGCCACTGCCCCATGTCTGTTTTATGAATTCTGACCCTAAATTTTCCATCTGTTACATGCCAAGAATTCCTCTCTCAAAACTCCGGTGGACCTCCTACTGCACCCATTACCTGGATCCATTCGTAGATTTGATCCATTGCAAAGTGAAATTAATTTATGAAAGAGGGACGAAAGATACCAAAGGGACAGTCAAACTCATAAATCGAAAATAAACTGACAACGCCATGGCCAAAAATGAAAAAGACAAACAGACAACAATAGCACACACAACATAGAAAACTGAAGAATAAGCAACACGAACCCCATCAAAAACTAGGGGTTATCTCAGGTGCTCCGGAACATGACCTGCATGTACGTGTCGCCACTGAAGACCACAACCATATAACAAATGGTCAATATAAATTATCTGTGTTTTTTGCTCTATGAGATATTTGCATGCTCTTTATTTTTTAATATTGATGCAATTTATGATCATTTATACTTATCATTTCTTACTCGGACTAACCAGAGAAGCATCTATAGATGAGTTGGAAGTTAAAAAAAATCAAAGATATATTCTGTGATGATCTGGAAAAACAAGCACTAGTCACATAAATCATACATTGTTGTACCTCTCTCCCAATGGTGGTATAATACTTCTTTTGAAATATATCTGACACTCGAATATGAGATTTCCTAGATTCTTAATATTAACAGGTGCTTGTTTTTGCAGGGGCGTAGCTAGAAGAAAACGATGTGGAAGCAACTACCGCCGAGGGGAGCGAGGCGAAAAAAAATTTGGGACCCTTTTATGCAGAAATTTTTTTTTCGGTTTTCGGTCATCATGGTCATGGGACGAGTAAAAGAGGAGCTACATGTAGATAAAAATTTATGAACGTTAAACTATTAATAAATCTTCTGAATACTCAAAATTGTCCAAAATCTGCTCTTCGGGTCTGGGCAGAAACAAACTTCTCTATTACTTTGTCAATATTCACACTTAAATCCCGATGAATATGAAGTAATACTATGTAACTGTCGGTGTTCATTGTTGATCGTACATTTGTTTTCAATAAAATACGTAGTACTGTGACTAATAAATCTCCAGCATGGCATGGTAGCACTCGCGAGATGTTATAAACCAGCGTACGTGTTCGGCATCGAGCGACCTCCCAATTAAATTAGTCAAAATTACATGCTAGGTCAGTTTCATATGTCTCAGACAATATTGAGATTTGTTCGTTTGTAATATAACCTACAACACGATGAAGCAGATTCAGCGCAAAAAAAGTGATTTTCTGATAATACTTGACGCGACTCTACTCTCCAGTTCCCTTATCATATGGTCAATGAACTCAAAAATAATGAGACTTTCCAATACTGTTTTGGCGTTGTTGCAGGGTGATTGGCTCCGATAGTCTGTCGACCTCATCGCCTCGGCATATTTTTAACGATATCGAAGGAATCTGATAATTCTAATGCCATTGGAAATCTCATTCAAAAACAAACCTACATGTCTTAGACTGAGTATTACAAATTCAAATATTGTAAAAGATACAAGTTACCTTCCGATGTTGGCATAATCTCAACAACAAAAAATTTGAAACCAAATGTCGTTATTGAAATGATATTTCATCAATTAAAAAGTGACAACATAGGTGTTTCCTTTAACATTCAATTTATAAATTTTTATTTTGCCATTCCTTTCTTGCATGCCGAATCAATGTGCACGCAACTGCGCATAGGGAGCTACGATATTTTTCTGCATGACTCGAACATCTTCATCAACACTTTTAACTAGGTTGTCAAACTAATATCCGGGATAGACATAACAGACACCAACAGTCTCCGAACGTTAAACAAATATCATAATAGTCTTAGATAATACATCACGCTGTCCGATTCCGATTGACCAACTCGTCTCTCTCTCTTCTGTTTTTTTTTTGTTTTGTGAAAACGACGTGGATGCACGTGCTGTCGTGCCTCCGGGTAGCTACGCCCCTGTTTTGTATATTGTGTCAGATAAAAAATATGAGACATTTTATTGACTCAGTCTCTTAATACCTAATCAGTAATATTAAACACTGATGGCAGTATATTTTCATTATAAATATTTGCAGTTGCGGATCCTAGGCCTAAGGGGGAGTCCGGGGGTTTGAATCCCCCTTTTATTTGACAATCAAAGTTTTTGAAAGGCGACGTGAGGTTTGAAACAACCCTTTTAATCTGGGCTACGTTGGAACCCCCCAAAATGGCTGGATCCACCCATGATTTGGATCCTCATAGCTCATAAGCTTTACTAAATGGGAAAACAATATACACTGTTTAAAAACTCCGTGTAAAGATAAAAATCGTAAGGTCCGAGATATACGGGGACGAATTAACCCATCATAATTTACCTGCGTAAACAGTTAGGACTAGGTCAAGGGCGCTACTGAAACTGAAAGTGCTAATATTTGAACTTCGAAAATGGGGAAATTAGCAAAGACTTGCTTTGAAAATCAATTATGGCCTGTACATTAATGCTATGGTAACATTATTTATTTATGAAGGCTGTTCGTCATAATTTGCTGAATGGTTCCGCACGTCTCAGCGTACGTTTAGTTTTTTTGCAATCAACACTGTCACTGAGCGGTAAAATACAAACGAAAAACAGCCGAAATGTGCAATTTCTCTCTGTTATCAAATGCCCATTGTATGAGTGCGTCCGATCCTTCGCCCCATCTTGTCAAATCTCTTTCCAATTTATGTTTCAACTCAACTCCTAGCAACTATATTGTGTTTCTTTCAAATATTAAGGTATTTTATGGCTGAAATCTCTTTCCCGGAGCTAAATATCTCTTAAACGCCTCATATTTCGAGGATAAACTAATTTTTGCATTGATACAGCAGCCATCTTGGATGCTTTAATCATATGATTAAAATTTAATACACTTCAAAGAGGTGGATTAAGTTTAACGACAGTTTTAGCCTTTTTAACGCAGCGTTAAAATTAACGACAAGTTGAACAACACACTAATCATATGATTAATTTTAATCGAATGATTAAGAAATTTTAACGACGCGTTAGCCCTAACGACAAGTTGAACAACAGACCCCAACAGTTCAGTTTTAATCTTATATTCATTACATTATTGACTAATACTCATTTCACATTCCAACAAAAGGGTCATTCCTTATAGTATTCATTTTATTTTCAGTCATATTTTTAGAGTAAATACAGTCTATAAATTTTTATTTGCATTTAGTTAATTTTAAAATAATGTACCTTTTTGGGTATTCATTTTTTGTGATTAAGGAAAAATTGCATTTATGAAAATAAATGTGGTTCATCTTTACCCTCCATTTATATCAAAATATAATGGTTTAATGCAGAATACTTGCATCATACTTAACATCTAATTGTACCCTCTTATCATGCATAAAGGCAGGAATAAATTATTTGTTCAGATTTGGTTTTCAGACTGCTGCCGGTATTTTTTCCAGCTAAAATCCTTCCAATATCAAAGTGTTCAATATTTTTAACAATATCTCACAAAGTTAAAGCATTATTTACTTTTAGAGTTGTATTCATTTGCAATATTTATAAATGTAAGATTTCCCCACTTCCCTGCCAACATTTTTTCGCCCACGTCTTTTTGATTAATTCATACTTTTTTTTTAAATTTCCAGTTCATGACAAGGGAAGATTCTTTTTTCTAGTGTTCTAGAATAAATAATGATTTTGGAAATACTGCAAATGAACACTTACAATTTGAAACTTTCAGATTGTCACTAGGCGATTTCAAATACAATTTTCTGCACTCATGGGTCAAAAAATAGCTTTTAGAACTATCGTTCAATACTTTTCTACATGACCCTTCAAATTATATTTATAGATGGTACAAATGCATGTCAAATATTAAAATCCATTGCTCAGGAATGTCCATTATTTCTCTCTTTTAGTGTATCATGTTGGTGCTGTAAAGATGTGCAATGTTTTTAATATACTTAATGTAATGTAAATATATAATTACCATGTTATTTAATGTTATATCAATAATTACTGTGTTATTTAATGTAATATCAATAATTACTGTGTTATTTAATGTAATGTCAATAATTACTATGTAATTAATGTTTTTGTTGATAATTACAGTGCTATTAAATGTTAGTAACTTAAAAACACTGTTTAGTGTATTCTGTGTGTAGGTTATTATAATAAATAAGCTTTATTTAGAGTGGGCATAGTGTACAAACATAACATGAACTTTTAACAGAGAGGTTGATTTTTTAAACGCATTAGTTTTATATTTATGGACTTAATATTTCACTGAATATGATTTTAAAAAACTGTATTAAAAAGAAAAAAACATTATTTGATTTTAATTCCAAAGAGTTTACTCATCAAAGACTTACATTTCCAAGAGCTGTCTTGGATGATTAAAATTCCTGTTGAAATTAATCCTAATTTATAAAATTTTCAAATAATTTACATCAAATAATTGAGTTTGTTTTGTTTGTGGAAGGGACGAGAAGATTAAACATTGATAACCTCACCCTTGTTCGAGTAAAAAAATGCAAAACTTTTCATATATTTTTTTTGACAAAATATTTATCTATTGCTAACATGCTTGTACTATTTCCTAGAGTGATAAATAGATTTAAACAAATATTTATGACTTAAGTTTTAAATGCATCTGTGTAAATAATCAACATTTGATTGATAATACTGAAGAAACATTAATTTTCATGGAATTAAAATTTTGTGGTTTTTCTCTCTATATAAGATTTCATGGGGATTTAATTTCTAAGTTTTCAGTTAATTAATAAGTTTATTGAATATAATGCACATTTGTACCCAAATGGGTTGAAGGCATACATAAATCAACATAGTTAATGGAAGTGATATTATTTATAGGTAAAATTCTGTGGGGGTTTTAATTTTTCAGGGATATATTCTTTCCAAGAAATAAACTAATTAAATCTTACACGAAAAATTTCTGCTTTTACAGGAAATACCTGTATTTCAATCAGAAGTCATATATTTCATCTTAGTTTCTCAACCTTATCACATATCATGAAGCTGGGAAAAGTTACCTACAACACATTACACAATCAAAACCTTACTTATATCTAAAACAAATCTATTCTATGTTTGGAAGTCAGATGGTCAAACATGATGATTGTCTGCATTTTTTTAACATAAAAGTATGAGGAAACTTGTGGCTGCAACCTATGATCCCTTATGTCCTGTAACCAAAAAATACTAATGATGATATTGTATTCTTAGATACATTAAATTTTCTGGATCAGGCCAAAGTATATATTTAACTATATTTTACTCTGCATTTAGTATGTGAGTTATTTTTCAACTTTCATTAATAATAGGTCATCAACCATCTAGGCCAGTTTGTTCACCACTATAAACACTTTCACTGTGGTTTTTAGAATAAGAATACTGTATAAATATTTTAATATTGTTATTTGAATAACAATATAATTTTTATATAGTATAACAAACTAATTTGCAATTGTTCTATAATGTTGCAAGTTTAAATGTTTGATGTGTTGAAGAAATTTGTTTTTATATTCTTTAGAAGTGGAAGATATGTAAAATAAAGTGAGTATTACAACAGATGAAATTCTACTTACTTTGATATTTTTGTTCACAGAAATATTTGTGTAATAAATGAAAATAACAAGTGTATTTTTTATCAAGAACTTAACTTGTTTTCATTCATTATTGCATGACAGAAAATACTGAAGCAAATATACAATACAAAAAATCATAACACAAGTAACATAAGTAAAAGATGTTTCCTTCGCTGTAATAACAACTGTATAAAGCATAACTTACAGTCTTGTTTCCAAATAGAGATGAAAAATATCTGTATCAAAATTTAGAAAAAAATAATATGTGTTATGATTACCAATGAGACAACTCTTCAACAGAAAACAAATGTTGTAGAAGTAAGCAACATTGGGTTACTGTAAAGCCTTAAATAATGAGAAAATCCCATTCTGTTTAGCAAGCTCAATAAGACCACACAATGACAAATGTAAAACAATTTGATATATGTCAACAAAGTACACAAACTAAACGAGTTTGTATAACAATGATTTAACTTAAAAGTAATATTGCTTACCCTAGTAAAATAAAACAGGTAAACTATTTTCAGCACATTAAACAAGCCTCCAGGCAATGGTCCTTTAATTTACCGAAATCAATTGAGCACAACAAGTGGACATTTTTTCAGTCTCAAACTCTTATGCAGGTATTGCCTCGAGCCATATCATTCAAAAACCACAAATTTATATATCATAAAACAACTTACTTCTTCAGTAACTAACCATGAGAATAACTTGTGTCTTAACAATATTAGTAACTTTTAAGTCGTTTTACATCTGTATTTGAAATATGCTTGCATACAGATTTTTGAGCAACATCTTTGACAAACCAACAAGCCAAATAGAACGTTTGAATACCACAAAAAATCTTTGTATTGTTTAGTTGAGTATTTCTGTGTCCTGAATGTTCTTGCATTTATTTTTACTGTATTTCTGTCATGTAATGTTGTCATTTTAGTGTTAATAATTAACATTGCCATTAAAGCGGGAGGTTTGGCTAGCCAAAGAACCAGATTCAACCCACCATTTTTTTTCTAAAATGTCCTGTACCAAGTCAGAAAAATGGCAATTGTTATATAATAGTTCGTTTCTATGTATGTTGCATTGTCGTTAGTTTTTGTTTTTGGGGTTGTTGGTTTTTTTTTGTTGCACTTCAGTGTTTCTGTTGTTTCGTTGTATTCCTATTATAGTTAATGTGTTTCCCTTAGTTTTAGTTTGTAACCCGGATTCGTTTTTATGCCCCACCTACGATAGTAGAGGGGCATTATGTTTTCTGGTCTGTGTGTCCTTCCGTCTGTATGTCCGTTCGTCTGTCCGTCCGTTTGTCCCACTTCAGGTTAAAGTTTTTGGTCAAGGTAGTTTTTGATGACGCTGAAGTCCAATCAACTTGACACTTAGTACACATGTTCCTTATGATATGATCTTTCTTATTTTAAAACAAAATTAGACTCTTTACCCCATTTTCAAGGTCCACTGAACATAGAAATTAAAAATGTGAGTTTCAGGTTAAAGTTTTTGGTCAAGGTAGTTTTTGATGAAGCTGAAGTCCAATCAACTTGAAACTTAGTACACATGTTCCTTATGATATGATCTTTCTTATTAGCTCACCTGGCCTAAAAGGCCATGTGAGCTTTTCTCATCACTTGGCGTCCGTCGTTGTCGTCGTCGTCGTCGTCTGTCGTCGTTAACAATTTTTAGCTCACCTGGCCCAAAGGGCCAAGTGAGCTTTTCTCATCACTTGGCGTCCGGCGTCCGGCGTCCGGCGTCGTCGTCGTACTTCGTTAACTTTTACAAAAATCTTCTCCTCTGAAACTACTGGGCCAATTTTTACCAAACTTGGCCACAATCATTATTAGGGTATCTAGTTTAAAATTTGTGTCCGGTGACCCGGCATTTAGAGCAAATCTGACATGGGGTAATATTGTTTATCAGGTCAAGATCTATCTGCCCTGAAATTTTGAGATGAATTGGACAACCCGTTGATAGGTTGCTGCCCCTGAATTGGTAATTTTAAGGAAATTTTGCTGTTTTTGGTTATTATCTTGAATATTATTATAGATAGAGATAAACTGTAAACATCAATAATGTTAAGCAAAGTAAGATTTACAAATAGTCAACATGACGGAAATGGTCAATTGACCCCTAAGGAGTTATTGTCCTTTGTAGTCAATTTTTAACAATTTTCATAAAATTTGTAAATTTTAACTAATATTTTCCACTGAAACTACTGGGCCAAGTTCATTATAGATAGAGATAATTGTAAGTAGCAAGAATGTTCAGTAAAGGAAGATGTACAAACACATCACCATCACCAAACACAATTTTGTCATGAATCCATCTGCTTCCTTTGTTTAATATTCACATAGACCAAGGTGAGCGACACAGGCTCTTTAGAGCCTCTAGTTCAAACATCTTCTCCTCTGAAACTTAGCATGATTGTTCCTTAGATTATCCTGCACAAAGTGTGTGCTTCGATTTTTGATCCGTCAAAAAACATGGCCGCCGTTACTTAAAATAGAACATAGGAGTCAAATGCAGTTTTTGGCTTATATCTCAAAAACGAAAGCATTTAGAGCAAATCTGACACGTGGTAAAAATGTTCATTAGGTCAAGATCTAACAGCCCTGAAATTTTCAGATGAATCAAACAAACCATTGTTGGGTTGCTGCCACTTAATTGGTAATTTTAAGGAAATTTTGCAGTTTTTGGTCATTATCTTGAATATTATTATAGATAAAGATAAACTGTAAACAGCAAAAATGATCAGCAAAGTAAGATCTACAAATAAGTTAATATGACCAAAATTGTCAATTGACCCCTTAAGGAGCTATTGTCCTTTAATGACAATTTTTCACAATTTGTTCATCACATTTGCTAACTTTAAAAAATCTTCTCCTCTGAAACTACTGAATGGATTTGGATGAAACTTAGCATGATTGTTCCTTAGATTATCCTGCACAAAGTGTGAGCTTCGATTTTTGATCCGTCAAAAAACATGGCCGCCGTTACTTAAAATAGAACATAGGGGTCAAATGCAGTTTTTGGCTTATATCTCAAAAACGAAAGCATTTAGAGCAAATCTGACACGTGGTAAAAATGTTCATTAGGTCAAGATCTAACAGCCCTGAAATTTTCAGATGAATCAAACAAACCATTGTTGGGTTGCTGCCACTTAATTGGTAATTTTAAGGAAATTTTGCAGTTTTTGGTCATTATCTTGAATATTATTATAGATAAAGATAAACTGTAAACAGCAAAAATGATCAGCAAAGTAAGATCTACAAATAAGTTAATATGACCAAAATTGTCAATTGACCCCTTAAGGAGCTATTGTCCTTTAATGACAATTTTTCACAATTTGTTCATCATATTTGCTAACTTTAAAAAATCTTCTCCTCTAAAACTACTAAACCAAATTCAACCAAACTTCAACTGAATGATCAGTAGGGTGTATAAAATAAAGTTTGTGCTTTATTTTTTATTTCGTCAAAAAACATGGCCGTCATGGCTAAAAATAGAACACAGGGTAAAATGCAGTTTTTGGCTTATATCTCAAAAACTCCAGCATTTAGAGCAAATAAGACAAGAAGTTAAAGTATTTATTAGGTCAAGGTCTACCTGTCCTGAAATTTTTCAGCCGAATTGGGTAACTGGTTTTTCAGGTATAATGCCCCTGAATTGATGATTTTAAAGAAATTTTGCAGTTTGTGGTTATTATCTTGAATATTATTATAGATACAGATAAACTGTTAATAGCAAAAATGTTAAGCAAAGTAAGATCTACAAATAAGTCAATTTGACCAAAATTGTCAATTGACCCCTTAAGGAGTTATTGCCCTTTAAAGACTTTTTTCACAATTTGTTCATCATGTTGACTTACTTTAAAAAATCTTCTCCTTTGAAACTGCTGTATCAATTTCAGCCAAACTTAGGCTAAATGAGTTTCAGGGTATCTAGTATAAATTTTATATTTCATTTCCTTGTATGTCAGAAACATAGCTACTATGGCTAAAATAGAACATAGGAGAAAATGATTTTTTTTTTGCTTTTGAAGAAAATAGGACGATTCAAAGAACATTTAAATAAATTGAAAAGCCAAAATAATCATTGATGAGAGATTTAACCAAAAAAATTAAGGTGAGCGATTCAGGCTCTTGAGAGCCTCTTGTTTTTAAGGCCAAAGTACTTTGGACACATTCTTGTTTCTTAATTGATTAATGACTTTCGAACAGCGGTATACTACTGTTGCCTATATTCAGTTTTCGACGTCATTCTGTGATGGGTATTATCACTCTACGTTTGTTGCTGTCATTATCACGTGCTATTTCCAAAAGTACTCCATCCTGAATGTTCATGTCATCAAACTGCAACTATAAGCTTTTAAGAACACAATTGACATTTGTACCTTCCTAAGTTTTTCAAGTTAGGCTTGTGTCCATCTTGCACCCACTGTCTTATAATATGTACATTTTTGTCATTGTGTTGAAGATGTATGATTGATATTTCTATGTCGTTTTTTCATGTTTCTTTCAAATTCATCGGACTTTGATGACACTGAGTGTCATGACTAAATTTACAACTTGAGTTGTTGAGCCTTCCAATCCCAGCTATATCCACACTGCCTGCAGTGTATTCTTCTTAACACATCTGTGTTTCAGTGCTGACTTCCTAATCTATGTTTTATTTTCATTACTTAAAACCTCAATAATCCGGCTGGCAACGTTATAACCGGTAAAATTTAGAAACTGAATGGGACTATCTATACCCATGCTACGTCAATCTTTAAATACCCAAATGTTGCAAAACACTTGTCCTAACTATTTACACCACTGGGTCGATACTACTGCTGGTGGACGTTTCGTCCCCGAGGGTATCACCAGCCCAGTAGTCAACACTTCGGTGTTGACATGAATATCAATAATGTGGTCATTTTTATAAACTTCCTGTTTACCAAACTTAACTGTGAGTTCTTCGAATAAACTAAGGAGGCATATATTACCTTAGCCGTATTTGGCACAACTTTTTGGAATTTTGGATCTTTAATGCTCTTCAACTTAATTTGTACTTGTTTAGCTTTATAAATATTTTGATATGAGCGTCACTGATGAGTCTTATGTAGACGAACGCGCGTCTGGCGTACTAAATTATAATCCTGGTACCTTTGACAACTAGTCCTACCTCCATGACAAATATGTTATTGTCCCCGCAGATAAAGCCCCAAAACAACATAAACTGCTTGATAAAATAATTAGGTATTGACAATTCACTTGGAAACTCAACATATACCATGACGACACTTACCAAAAAGGAAATCCTGGATAATCATAGGTCTGTTCTATGTTCCTTTGGAATTTCAACCAAAGATGAAGAACTGGATCTTCCATCACTGTATTGGATACCTAAACTACATAAGTGTCCTTACAAACAACGGTATAGTGCTGGGTCTTCCAAGTGCTCCACGAAACCTCTTTCTAAATTATTAACATATATTTTATCAGCAATCAAAGACGGGCTTCAAAGTTATTGTGAAACTGCCTATTCTAGAGGTGGCGTAAATCAGATGTGGATACTTAAAAATTCCAAAGATCTTTTAGAGTACATACAATCTAATTCTCTTTCATCTTGTAATAGTATTAAAACATTTGACTTTGCTATTCTTTACACAAGTATTCCACATTCCAAACTAAAAGACAAATTGAAAGAGTTGGTATTGCTTTGCTTCATAAAAACGAATGACCAACGTAGAAACAAGTATCTTGTCTTGGGGAGGGATAAATCCTACTTTGTAAAGGATCACTCTGATTCAAACAAACAATTCTCTGAAACTGATATTATCAAGATGCTTGATTTCTTGATTGACAACATATTTGTTACGTTCGGAGGACGTGTTTTTCAACAGACTGTCGGCATTCCAATGGGAACAAAGTGTGCCCCTCTACTTGCCGACTTGTTTTTATATTATTATGAGGCTGACTTCATGCAGGAACTTCTTAGGAAGAAAGATAAGAAGTTAGCGATATCCTTCCAATCTACTTTCCGCTATATTGATGATGTTCTTTCACTAAATAATTCAAAATTTAGTGACTATGTGGAACGCATCTATCCCATCGAACTAGAGAAAAAGGATACTACAGATGCAGTTAAGTCGGCCTCAGATCTTGAGACTTACATCTAGACATTGACAATGAGTGTCGGTTGAAAACAAAACTTTACGACAAAAGAGATGATTTCAGCATTCCAATTGTGAACTTTCCATTTCTAAGTAGCAACATTCCAGCAGCACCTGCATACTAGATATATCTCCCAATTGATACGATATTCCCGTGCTTGCATTTCCTATCATGATTTTCTTGATAGAGGGTTTCTGCTCACAAGGAAGCTATTAAACCAAGAGTTCCAAATGGTGAAGTTTAAATCATCCCTTCGTAAAGCAGCACCTGTATACTAGATATATCTCCCAATTGATACGATATTCCCGTGCTTGCATTTCCTATCATGATTTTCTTGATAGAGGGTTGCTGCTCACAAGGAAGCTATTAAACCAAGAGTTCCAAATGGTGAAGTTTAAATCATCCCTTCGTAAACTTTACGGACGCCATCACGAGTTGGTTGACCGTTATCATGGTTATGGAATAACCGTTTCACAAATGATATCGGATATGTTCCTTACGTCGTAAGTACAATCCCCTTCCCTTTCATGAATGTGACATACCGAATTAGACTATTTACCGGATTTGTTATCACATAAGGTAGCACTCCAAAGTTAGAAAATAAAATTAAAAATGAGCCACAAAATGTTTTATCATCTCCTATTCCTGGATTTCTAATACATTAACCTAACTGTTTGTGTTGTACATGTGCATATGTATGTAATCAGTATATTCCGTAGATTTGATTTTCAAAAGTTAAAAGAGTGAAAATTAATTCCTTTTATGTGTATCCATGGCAACATTCTGCATTTATTTACCATAAAATATTGCAAAAAGGGGGGTGGACATGTCACATATCACCCCCAAAATTTGGATCAAACTAGAATTTCAATGCCTTTGAGTGATACCTTTTTTAGAAACTGTTTTCATAAATCTTCCTAATGATCAAATAAAAAATGGGTGTCTTTCGCCTCATTTTTTCGTAAATTCCAATCACAAAGTTCGTGCGATAAAAAGTTGGAAAAAAACATTACAATAATTGCCGGACCAATGTATGGTAGGGACATACAAATACGGACTGTCATACAGAAAACAGCCTATATTACATACATTACATAATCTTGATGTTCATATAAACCAAATACAAAGGCTATTTTAATACTCAGCTATCCAAAAATAAATTTTATTGCACACTAGCTCTCATATTTGAAAAATCCACAGGGGCCAAAATGCGAAACTACACACCTAGCTGTGGAGTGCTACCTAAGCAACACGACGGGTGCCACATGTGGAGCAGGATCTGCTTATCCTTCCGGAGCACCTGAGATCACCCCTAGTTTTTGGTGGGGTTCGTGTTGTTTATTCTTTAGTTTTCTATGTTGTGTCATGTGTACTATTGTTTGTCTGTTTGTCTTCTTCATTTTTAGCCATGGCGTTGTCAGTTTATTTTCGATTTATGAGTTTGAATGTCCCTTTGGTATCTTTCGTCCCTCTTTTATATACCCTCACGACACTTACCAAAGAAGAAATCCTGGATAATCATAAGTCTTTTCTATGTTCCTTTGGAATTTCAACCAAAGATGTAGAACTGGATCTTCCATCACTGTATTGGAAACCTAAACTACATAAGTGTCCTTACAAACAACGGCATATTGCTGGGTCTTCCAAGTGCACCACGAAACCTCTTTCTAAATTATTAACATATATTTTATCAGCAATCAAAGACGGGCTTCAAATTTATTGTGAAACTGCCTATTCTTTGGGGTACTCCTGGTAGGACTGTCGAGTTTTGAATCCTGTTCACCACAAAACACTAAGATCTTGTATAAAGGAAGGCGTTAGTCAAATTCAAGGTGTTTTTCGGCACGCCATATTTGTGAAGTTATCATTTTTAATAGCTCGTGTGGTATGGGGTCAAATGCGTTTTCAAAATCCTAAATAAATATATCCTTCAATCAAATGCTTTATTTATATTAAATTAGGCATGTCACATAACAATAGTAAAAACATAAGGTCTTTGACCTTTCATAACCGACAAATACATACATTTACACAATAAACATACACAATACTTATATTAAAACACAAAAGACATAGAACATTAGACATTAGACATTATTTTATTTTCCAATCATGGGCCCTTGTCAGGCAAGATACAAAAACATCATAATACAATGATTATATAAACATTAGTGAAATACACAATAAGTAATACACAAATAATAAATTGATAATATGAGTAATGTAGGATATAATTATAGTAAGAGACATTGAGTGCAATGAGGCCGATTTAATATTAAAAGGATATGATATTAAGTTTATTTTAAAATACGGAACTAAAAAATAGCAAAAATAGAACCGGGAATATAGTATCTCAATATAACATATATTGCATGCACATTTAAACAGGGCTGAACCAAGGAATTGTATGGTAATACAAATCCTTGGCTGGACTCATTGAAATACTATATATATTATATACATGCATGAGCAGTAAGCTAAAAGCAACATTCAAGCAGCAACATAAAACACTAAAGCACAGCAATTAGAAATTATATAAAAGGCTCTGTTTTTTAAGCTTAGCAATTAAAAACAAAAAGAGTAGAAGTATAATACCTAGCATGTTTCAAAGCTGTAACATGAAACACAAAAATAAATACTAAGCCCATGCTTTGCAATGGCATAAGTTGCGATTTTATGAGTAAGACTCGAGGTATATATCCATTTTTTTTAAATATAGGATTTTGCTGGTTTTTTTTTCTATAAATGAACTTAAGATTTAGAGCTTTAAAAGTCATTCGTGGCCAAAACGAATCGATTTTTTTGGGTTGAGTTTTGTGCCATATTATAAAGTAAAAACTAATAGTGTAATAAATAAAATATGAAATGAAAAAGAAAAGTGTAAAAAATTTTGCTGATTTTTTTTAACTTCGAGCAGAGATATATATACTAAATGTTTTATATGTCTCTGTCTGAGGTCTCTGCATATACTTATTGTTCTGAAAATATTTGCAAAGTTTTTTAAAGACATCCTTGATATATTTACGAGCTTTAGAATCTATCCTAAAACATAATTGTTATTAAATATGGTAAATATATTTTATATGATGTACGAAAGAATCAAAGTAAAGGTTATAAAATCTCAGAGAGCTTATGTTTATGTTATGCAACATGCCGACTATAAACAATTCAAAGCTTTGAATTGAATTGAGTAAAGGGAAAGTATCGACACAGACTTCTTCTTCTTCTTCTTCTTTGTATAAGCTTCCTATAGACAGGAACACCTCTAATGATATTAGAGTATATATGAGGGTAATTTTGTGGATAACTTTTTTTGTTTTTGTTTCTTTACAACTATGTACAGCACATTATGTGTATGTTTCTTATTATATGTACTTTTTGGTTTTGTTGTGTCTTTTAAAGTTATATATACAGATATTGCTTTTTAACTTGTTTATTATCATATGCTTATCTTATTTACATGTGTCAATGATGTGTTTTTCCTATTCATGCAAGTGACAATAAAATTACCTATATAATAGATGCTTACATGGGTGTAATTTACATAGGGAGTTTATGATGTTAAAAGAAAAAAAGAAAACTTGTTAAAATATCAACATAGTAGCCAATGCTTAAAATCTAAAACATATCTTTCATTTCATCTAGATATGATATCCAACTTTGCTCAGTATGATAAAACAAATTTCATATTAAAAATACATTATGATTTTAATATAATTATTTTGTGCTTTATTTTAAGATGTTTGTACCATTTAAAATTTCAATGGTTTATTCTGTAAAAACAAAATCCTATTCATTTTACCTTAAAAAAAAATAGGAAATTAAAATGGATAAAAGTATTAACAACGTAATATTGACTAAAGGAAATTAAAAAAAAAAAAAAAAAAAAAAAAAAAAACAACAAAAAAAACAATTAAAATTATTACAAAAAAGATTAAAAGCCATGATGGTGATGTTAAAAGTAAAGACTTTATCTGCTTCACTTGTAGTTTTTAAAATTACTTTCACAAAATCATAATCATTATATATGGTTGTTGTGCTTGCAAACAGGTGATTTTCACCTTCATGTTGATATTATTATCAGAATATATCCTTCAATGTCCTTTTTCACTTTGAATATAGGCTTTTGTTTCAAACCTCTACACACGTATAACTGTCACTACATGTATATATTCATTGGCACATATTATTTGTTGTTTAATGCATCCAGTACTTCTATTCTCTTTGCGTGAAGTTGGAATAATAGATTTCTACATTTTTCTTCTATCTTGGTCATGAGTTCACTACTTATGTTCAGTGTTTCTTTGAAATTATTACAATCCAGTATCAATTGTGTTATTTCCATCTTATTGCAGCAGAAAGTATTCCATTTAATTGGATCAATATTATCCAATATTTCCATTTTCATCTCTACATAGTATTTCTCTCTTATAGTACTTAACACTGGACAAGAGGTAACCATATGAATAATGTCTTCATTTTCTGTATTGCACAGCTGACATAACGGTTCTGCCACAAAGTGTGTGAACTTGTGTTTGTCCGACTGTAAGATATATGCTCCCGTCATCATTCTGGCTTTTATAATTGCTTTTCTTAATTCAAGTCGTGGTTGATTTTGTAGATTCCATACTTGAGCTGTTTTTCCAATTTCTAAATTTTCTATGTTCATATTTTTTAGACTGGTTTTATTACGAGCTTCAGATTTTAATTGAGCATTCCAATATTGGTTTACTTTTTTCTTTATTTCTTCTTTCCATATATCTCTTTTTGGAAGATTTTTCTGCAAATAGTTGATGGAAGGAAGATCATACATCTCAAGTATATTCAGTATCCTGCTGAAAAAACTTTTCTTGTTGTCATAGTTAGTGGCAATTTGTCTAATCATAACATCTTTAATTTTGCTGTTGTCACATGATAATATAGAGTATAAAAGTGATAAATGTCTTTTATGTATTTCAGCTTCTATAGGCAATGCTCCAAGTAGTAGTAGTACCACAGCATTTGATGTTCTTTCTGGTAGTGACTGTAGGTGCCTCAAGTTTTTCCTATGGAATATCTCTAGTTCCTCTATATTTGATTTTGTTAAAGGTAGTACTTCTAAACCATATGTTAATCTTGGTATTACATAGGTTTTATATATTTGGTATGAGATTGCAGGGTTAAGTCCATTTGTACCGTGCACACCAGAACCCATAAGTGCATACTTTGTTCTTCTAGCGGTTTGTATTCTTTCTTTGATGTTGAAGTTATGTTCTTTTCCATCTGTTCTCTTTATTCCTAGATGCTCACTACACTCAGATGTTTTTACAACTTTGCCTCCCATTGTCCAGCTGTAGCTAGATTTACGCTTTGAACAGTCGATTATTTCTGTTTTGGTTGGATGTATTTTGTAATGATGCTCTTTAGCATATCTGTCTATTACATTCAGCATTACTTGTAGCTCATACTCGTTGTTTGAGATAAAGGCTATATCATCTGCACAAGTTGGTGCCCCTACATATATGTCTCCCAAATGATAACCCAAAGAGTTCTGTTCTAGCTCTACTAATAGGTCTTGTACAAATATTTTGTATAAGTGTGTTGAAAGTATACCGCCTTGCCTTACACCTTGCTTGATTTTAAATGGTTCACTAAGTCCATCCATCCATTTTACTTTGGAAGTAAGCCCTTCATATAGTTCTGTTAGTATTTTCCAATAAGTTGGATGCATATTTTGGTCAATAGCCTTATCCATTAAGATGATATGCTGTACGACATCAAATGCTGATTGTACGTCAAGAACAGATATAAAGAAGTTTTCAGTTGGTTTTTTTATTTCATATCGAGATTCTGATATGAGCAGGCTTGACATGATTGGTGACAGTCCTTCTGTAAATCCAAATTGTAGGAGTGTTTCTGATTTTAGATTAAGCTTTTCCAGAAAGGCATATTCAAAAGTTTTTCCAATAGTAGGTGTTACTGTTATTCCCCGATAATTGCCCATAACAGTTGGATCTTTTTGTTTTTTCAGTACTGGTGTAAGTATGCCAAATTTAAATGATACTGGTACTGTTCTTTTCAATATTATGTTGTTAAATATTGAGGTTAGCACAGGAGAGACGCTTGATTTTGAATTTTGTAGATGCTCAGCTGTTATTCCAGATTCATCTGCACTTTTTTTAGTATTGAGCTTGCCAATTGCCTTCATGACTTCAGACTCTGTAAACTGTTCTGGGTCTTCAGCTTTGTCTATTGCTTGTTCGTACAGTTGCTGCCTAATTTTGCAGAGATTAAGATAGCCATTTTCATATATATTCTCTTTTGGTACACTAAGATCTTCATAGTATTTGGCAAAACTTTTCCTTTGTTCTTCAGGAACATAATTATAATTTTCATCAATTTTCAAGCAATTTGTTGAGGTTTGTTGATTGCTGCGATTCCTATTTATGAGTCTGTAGAAAAGTTGAGAATTTGGGTTGTCCATTATCTGCTGGTAGAGATTTTGCCGACTAAGTGCTTGTTCCATTCTTACTTTACTACGCAATTTTCTTTTCTCATTTCTTAACATTGTAGCCATAGGATGATCTTTCTGACACGGAATTGCAATCCGACATTGGTCCGTAATATACAGAAGTTCCGGTAAAATTTTGCCGAGAGAAAAAAAAATATACATTTTTGTATTCTTAGTTCTGTTCTTTGGTCAGATAGAAATATGATATAAAGGCAAACAAATGTAAGGGGTCTCATATTTAGTATTTTTTAAACTCATGCCCAAGAAAACGAAAGTCGAGTAACAGCAACAGGTTTAAGGCCTTATATTTTTTATAAGACTCTCAGGCACTTGTTTCTATCCTTCGGAAGACCCACTATCCACGAATATTTACACGTGGATAGTAGGTCTTCCCATGAATAGAAACAAGTGCCTATGCTAAGACTAAGAATTATAATAAGCTTATTTACAAGTGTTTTTAAAATACATCAATGCTGTACATAAACCTCTTTTTGTAGATAATCTTTAACTTCATGCCAATAGACATATGTAACGGGAGTGGAAGTTTCCAATGGCTTCTTTTTCCAGTTTGTCTACCCAAGTTCTGGGATATTGGACAAACTACGCAAAACACATTAATATAAACAAGATGTTTATTTAAAGACATACATTATGGTTAAATATAAGTTACATTATCTACACACAAGAATAATACAATATACGGTGGTGGCTAGTCTACTTGTCATTGTGAAGTTCCATATTTGCAAGCCAAATTGTATGAGCGTCTGCTCATTTCAAATCCTAAGTGTAGACTGCCCCAAACACAGTGAGTGACAGCAAACTTATAGTTCCTAGTGACAATGACCGGGCCGGATGTCGGGCACATGCAAGAAGCAGGAAGTCCTGACAAGAATAATTATATGGCCGGTCTCAGGAGAAAGAGTAACGGAACTTTAAGTTATACTAATATTAACCAATTGCCTCAAATAAATAGAATAAACAAGTAAACAAAGTGACCACCATTACACACATTTACACTTGTATGCAAATTTGTCCGCCATTTAAATCACACAGGTGGTTCCCATAAACTTTGACATCATAATTCAAAACATTTAACGTCACAACTAAAAAGTGATTGTTACTTAACGTTGGAAGGTTATTCGGAGGTGATATAAGTTCATTCGGAGGCAAAATATCAAAAGTGTAAATATGTTTATTGTAGGCCAAATTATGCTAAACTGTAGACAACAAATACATTAATATTTTGATGAGTCTTGTTCTCCTCTTTCCAATGATATAAAGTATAACTGTGTGGTCTTTTGTTAACCCAAATCCATAAATTTCATTGATTAATACTAATAGTAAAGATTTTGATGTGTAGTTTAATTGTTTGTATTATAGTTCATATGGATGGTAAAGTGAACATTTCCATTCTCAATCTTATTTTACCTGTTTTTGTGTTTTATAGGTGATATGGATGGTAAAGTGAAGATTTTATTTTTTATCATCAGTTTATTGTTGTTGGAAGTTTTCTGTCAGCATACTATGTACCAGTTCAAGCGTTACACTTACAAAAAGAAACGAGATGTAAGTCCTATGAAGTACATGAAGTATGGAATACTTTTTAGCTCACCTGTCCCGAAGGGACAAGTGAGCTTATGCCATCACTTGGCGTCCGTCGTCGTCTGTCGTCCGTCGTCTGTCGTCGTAAACTATTTCAAGAATCTTCTCCTCTGAAACTACTGGGCCAAATACTTTCAAACTTTAACTGAATGTTCCTTAGGGTATCTAATTTATAAATTGTATCCGAAGTTTTGATCTATCAACAAACATGGTCGCCATTGCTAAAAATAGAACATAGGGGTCAAATGCAGTTTTTGGCTTATAACTCAAAAACCAAAGCATTTAGAGCAAATCTGACATGGGGGTAATATTGTTTATCAGGTCAACATCTATCTGCCCTGAAATTTTCAGATGAATCAGACAACCCGTTGTTGGGTTGCTGCCCCTGAATTGGTAATTTTAAGGAAATTTTGCTGTTTTTGGTTATTATCTTGAATATTATTATAGATAGAGATAAACTGTAAACAGGAATAATGTTCAGCAAAGTAAGATTTACAAATAAGTCAACATGACGGAAATAGTCAGTTGACCCCTTTAGGAGTTATTGCCCTTTATAGTCAATTTTTAACCATTTTTCGTAAATCTTAGTAATCTTTTACAAAAATCTTCTCCTCTGAAACTACTGGGCCAAATACTTCCAAACTTTAATTGAATGTTCCTTAGGGTATTTAGTTTGTAAATTGTATCCGAAGTTATGATCTATCAACAAACATGGTCGCCATTGCTAAAAATAGAACATAGGGGTCAAATGCAGTTTTTGGCTTATAACCCTTAAACCAAAGCATTTAGAGCAAATCTGACATGGGGTAATATTGTTTATCAGGTCAAGATCTATCTGCCCTGAAATTTTCAGATAAATCAGACAACCTGTTGTTGGGTTGCTGCCCCTGAATTGATAATTTTAAGGAAATTTTGCTGTTTTTGTTTATTATCTTGAATATAATTATAGATAGAAATAAACTGTAAACAGCAATAATGTTCAGCAAAGTAAGATCTTCAATTAAGTCAATTTGACCAAAATTGTCAATTGACCACTTAAGGAGTTATTGCCCTTTAAAGACTTTTTTCACAATTTGTTCATCATGTTGTTACTTTAAAAAATCTTCTCCTTTGAAACTGCTGTATCAATTTCAGCCAAACTTAGGCTAAATGAGTTTCAGAGTATCTAGTATAAATTTTATATTTTATTTACTTGTATGTCAAGAAACATAGCTCCTATGGCTAAAATAGAACATAGGAGAAAATGATTATTTTTTTTGGCTTTTGAAGAAAATAGGACGATCCAAAAAACATTTAAATAAATTGAAAAGCCAAAATAATCATTGATGAGAGATTTAACCAAAAGAATTAAGGTGAGCGATTCAGGCTCTTGAGAGCCTCTTGTTTGTATATGCATTATGTACATATACATTTTTTTTTAATTTTGCAAAATATTATTGTTTATATTAATCCTTTAATCCACAGACACACTATCTTTTTCATTGTGGACTGGTCATTTATGAGCAAATAAAACTTCAAACTCAATTAATAAATATTAATAATTGAATGAATGATCTTGATCCACTGGTCAAAACATTGACTTAACTTGATATTATTAATTTCATGTTAATCTGGTGCTCTACTTTCTCTTAGTACTTACTCACATATGTTTTATAGTGTTCACTGAGAGATACATCTTCGCTAGCCAAGGGTTACGATCCACTCCCGCTCTCTCCACTCTTGGCAGATTAAGCCAACATTTGTGAAAACAATGTTGTGCCACCTATCGGAAGATTAAAGTCACGCCCATTCCGAATACATTATTCTTAACCAATGGTAGCACTTGAACTTGAAAATATACGTCAACATTCATGCATAAGTGCATGAAACATACACAGGAACTTCTATTAGTTGATTAAAAACATTCAAGTTGTAACTAAATATAGTCGTATGTTTAGGGATGTAAAGACTTGTTGCACAATAAACACGTGGCAATTGTTTACAAACACCTTCTACATTTACACGTGATCATGTTATGTACGCTTTTTGATTGGATGCAGCGAGTTTCGACTGTAACCAATGAAAATGCTTATCCTGCGTCTACGAAATTTTATCTCAATCCGCCAAGGGTGGAGAGAGCGGGAGTAGATCGTAACCCTTGGCTAGCGAAGATGTGAGAGATATCTTCTTAGATTATATATAAAAGTTTTAAATCATGATGAAGAATTTAATTTTTAGGCTTCATTCAGGTTTGCTAATTTTCATATTTAAATAAGGCTGATCCTAACTTTTTCAATTAATCATTAAAGTCTTGGAACTTTTTTTTCAGGATAAAAAATATAGAAGTGCCAAAAATCCTTGTGAAGGAAGACCAGACTGTCTTGCTCATAAAGGTGTGGACCAATTAATGTGTGTCAGAGAGTGCATGTCAAAATTCTGCTTTGATGAACTCTACAAAAATGACCTAGTAAGTGTATTGCATAACCATTTAAGTATATCAAAGTCAGTGTTAAGAATTATCTTTGTAGAAATGTACAGAAATGGCACAGAAGATATAAAAAAGAAGATGTGGTATGATTGCCAATGAAGCAACTCTCCATAAGAGACCAAATGACACAGAAATTAACAGCTATGGGTCACTGCACAGCTTTAAAACAATAAGCAAAGCCTATACAGTATAGTCAGATTTAAAAGGCCCCGAAATCACAAATGTAAAACAATTCAAACAAGAAAACTAACAGCCTACAAAAAGATAAATATGTAACACAGCAACAAACGACAACCACTGAATTACAGGCTCCTGACTTGGGACAGATACATACATTCAGAATGTGGTGGGGGTTAAACATGTAAGTAGGATCCCAACCCTCCCCTAACTTGGGACTGTGTTGTAACAGTTCAACATAATAACAACTATCAGAAATCAGTTGAAAAGGCTTAAATCATTAGATGGATACAAAAAGAAATACATATAACAAAAACACAACGTGGATGTGACCAAGTTCTTGAACATCCCAACAACAAAAAGACATTAAGTACAGATCTGAGAGTATTCACAGTAACTGGCAGAAAGTCAGTTACAACTAAAAAAAAAAATCATGCATCTAAGACTAAATTATCAATCAGTACACATCCAATGGATTAAGTGTAAAGACATCATATACAGTCAAAGGAAAACATGGCCTAAAATAACAATTTTTCTCAAGAGTTATTATAAGACCAATGTCTCGAGCTATGAATTGTTATATTTTAGTTTCAGGTTTTGGTTTATTGCCTTGTGAGCAAGTTGTCTACCATTAAATCTTGTGGAAAGTTATCTCATTGGCAATCATGCCACATATCTTTATTTTATTGTCATATTCATCTTATGTTTTCTTTTTCAGCTTGAAGATGGAGAAATTGATATAAGACTAAACTCATTCAAAGGATGTTTGTCTCAGCAATCCAATAATATGTACTCTAAGACAAACAATATTGATATTAATGGAAACTATGTTCTTAACTGAAAACAATAAACAAAGACAAATATATAATATAACTATGGATTGAAATTGTGTTTTCAACTGAAAACAATATATAAGAACAGATATATATTAATACCGTAACTGTGATTGGAAACAATTATGTTCCAAACTGACTGTCTTATACAGACTGATTTATAGCACACAAACGAAGGAAACTAAGATCTGTACCAACGTTTACCAGTGATTTCTTCATTACTATCAGTGGATTTTGATTTAAAAGACCAACTTTAGAATGCTGCCAATCTTTTCGGATTTTGCTACTGATTTGTAAAACTATTAATAATAATGAAAAATACATCATGTGCTCTTTTTATATGAAATTTTTGTGTTCTTACTTAGACTTATATGTTTTTATTCGATTGTTTTGAGATCTTATAATGCTATCATGTCGTGGTCGTCAGAAGATATATTTGGTTTCTGAACAATAACAGATCAAGAATGAATTTTGGTGGCGTCAAGTTTACCGTTCTAGATTCATGCCCCTTACAAATTGGAAAACTGCTAAACATTCGTTTCTAATCGCTAACTTTAGTTTGCCTCAACCGAAGGTTATGAAACTTGTGCACATAGCTATTCCCACAAAACACAGATCAAGTTCAAATTTTGGTGGTGTCACTTTTACCATTCTAGATTTATGCCCCATTACATTTAGTTTCCTTTCTCTAACTTAAGATTGTGTATATGATTATAACCCCAAAACTCAGAGAAGTACAAATTTGGGTAGCGTCACTTTTACAGTTTTTGTGTTATGTCCCTTTAGAAAGTTATATGCAAGTTTGAGCATCATCCCATGGACACATTCCCCATTTATGTTAAATTAGATTTGACAGTATTTACTTTTCATTTTGAAATCTCAGAGCCATGTTTTATGGACAGAAAAGGGATACAAGTGATTGAAAACAGGACAACAGCATGATTTAGAATTACGAGGAAATAACCATATTCTCTGCTGAATTACTTTTATTGCTGTTATTCATATGGACAATTATAAAACGAGTTACTCATTGGTTTATAATTACATGTCAGCTCACTCGTTGATTTATCATTATGATATGTAAGCTTACTCATTGGTTGATCATAATGATGTCAGTTTACTCATTGGTTGTTCATTACATGTCAGTTTCCTCATTGGTTTATCATTACATGTCACCTTACTCATTGGATGATCATAATGATGTCAGCTTATTCATTGGTTGATTATTACATGTCAGCTTACTCATTGGTTGATCATTACATGTCAGTTTACTCATTGGTTGATCATTACATGTCAGCTTACTCATTGGTTGGTCATTACATGTCAGTTTACTCATTGGTTGATCATTATATGTCAGCTTACTCTTTGTTTGGTCATAACATGTCAGTTTACTTATTGGTTGGTCATTACATGTCAGTTTACTCATTGGTTGATCATTACATGTCAGTTTACTCATTGGTTGATCATTATATGTCAGCTTACTCTTTGTTTGGTCATTACATGTCAGTTTACTTATTGGTTGGTCATTACATGTCAATTTACTCATTGGTTGATCATTATATGTCAATTTACTCATTGGTTGATCATTATATGTCAGTTTACTCATCGGTTGGTCATTACATGTCAATTTACTCATTGGTTGATCATTATATGTCAATTTACTCATTGGTTGATCATTATATGTCAGTTTACTCATCGGTTGGTCATTACATGTCAATTTACTCATTGGTTGATCATTATATGTCAGTTTACTCATCGGTTGGTCATTACATGTCGGCTTACTCATTGGTTGATCATTATGTATCAGTTTACTCATTGGTTGATCATTACATATCAGTTTACTCATTGGTTAATCATTACATGTCAGTTTACTCATTGATTGATCATTACATGTCAGGGCCGTGGTGTAGTGCATCGGACTTCTAACACAAAGGTTCCTGGTTCGATTCCCGTTCGGGATGAAAATTTCAGGAACTCAATTTTCGGCTCTCCCTTGACACCATTTGCGAGTATGGTCTTGAGGAAACAATGATAGTCTGTCGGAAGGGGCTGATAAATGGCTGACCTGTGTTAAGAGAGATCCATATCTCTTTCACGTTAAAGACACCCTTGTAGATTTCGAGTAGGCTAATGCCGCTACAAGGATGCACTCATACCCGCAAAGTGGAAAGGGATTAATATAAGTTGCAAAACTTGTTTCCCAATCCACTAAAAATAAATATGTTTAAAAAAAAAATATATACTCATTGGTTGATCATTACATGTCACTTTACTCAATGGTTGATCATTATATGTGGGCTTACTCATTGGTTGATCATTACGTGTATGATTACTCATTGGCTGATCATTACATGTCAGTATACTCATTGGTTCAACATTATGTCAGTTTACTCATTGGTTGATCATTACATGTCAGTATACTCATTGATGGATCATTACATGTCAGTATACTCATTGGTTGAAGATTATGTCAGTTTACTCATTGGTTGATCATTATATGTCAGATTACTCATTGGTTATTCATTACATGTCAACTTACTCATTGGTTGATCATAACATGTCGGCTTACCCATTGGTTGATCATTACATGTCAGTTTACTCATTGATTGGTCATGACATGTCAGCTTACTCATTGGTTGATCATTACATGTCGGCTTACTCATTGGTTGATTATTACATGTCAGTTTGCTCATAGGTTGATCATTATATGTCAGTTTACTCATTGGCTGATCATTACATGTCAGTTTACCCATTGGTTGATCATTAAATGTCAGTTTACTCATTGGTTGATCATTATATGTCAGTTTATTCATTGGTTGATCATAACATGTCGGCTTACTCTTTGTTTGGTCATTACATGTCGGCTTACTCATTGGTTGATCATTATATGTCAGTTTACTCATTGGTTGATCATTATATGTCAGTTTACTATTTGTTTGGTCATTATATGTCAGCTTACTCATTGGTTGATCATTACATGTCGGCTTACCAATTGGTTGATCATTTTGTGTCAGTATACTCATTGGTTGATCATTTTATGTCAGCTTACTCATTGTTGATCATTATATGTCAGTTTACTCATTGGTTGATCATAACATGTCAGCTTACTCATTGGTTGATCATTACATGACGGCTTACCCATTGGTTGATCATTACATGTCAGTTTACTCTTTGGTTGATCATTATATGTCAGTTTACTCATTGGTTGATCATTATATGTCAGTTTACCCATTGGTTGATCATGTCATGTCAGCTTACTCATTGGTTGATCATTACATGTCGGCTTACTCATTGGTTGATCATTATATGTCAGCTTACTCTTTGTTTGGTCATTATATGTCAGCTTATTCATTGGTTGATCATTACATGTCGGCTTACCCATTGGTTGATCATTTTGTGTCAGTATACTCATTGGTTGATCATTATATGTCAGCTTACTCATTGGCTGATCATTACATGTCAGTATACTCATTGGTTCAACATTATGTCAGTTTACTCATTGGTTGATCATTACATGTCAGTATACTCATTGGTGGATCATTACATGTCAGTATACTCATTGGTTCAACATTATGTCAGTTTACTCATTGGTTGATCATTATATGTCAGATTACTCATTGGTTAATCATTTTGTCAACTAACTCATTGGTTGATCATTACATGTCGGCTTACCCATTGGTTGATCATTACATGTCAGTTTACTCATTGATTGGTCATTACATGTCAGTTTACTCATTGGTTGATCATTACATGTCGGCTTACTCATTGGCTGATCATTACATGTCAGTATACTCATTGGTTCAACATTATGTCAGTTTACTCATTGGTTGATCATTACATGTCAGTATACTCATTGGTTGATCATTACATGTCGGCTTACCCATTGGTTGATCATTACATGTCAGTTTACTCATTGATTGGTCATTACATGTCAGCTTACTCATTGGTTGATCATTACATGTCGGCTTACCCATTGGTTGATCATTACATGTCAGCTGACTCATTGGTTGATCATTACATGTCGGCTTACCCATTGGTTGATCATTACATGTCAGTTTACTCATTGATTGGTCATTACATGTCAGCTTACTCATTGGTTGATCATTACATGTCGGCTTACTCATTGGCTGATTATTACGTCAGTTTACCCATTGGTTTATCATTATATGCCAGTTTACTCATTGGTTGATCATTATATTCAGTTTATTCATTGGTTGATCATAACATGTCGGCTTACTCTTTGTTTGGTCATTACATGTCGGCTTACTCATTGGTTGATCATTATATGTCAGTTTACTCATTGGTTGATCATTATATGTCAGCTTACTCTTTGTTTGGTCATTATATGTCAGCTTACTCATTGGTTGATCCTTACATGTCGGCTTACCCATTGGTTGATCATTTTGTGTCAGTATACTCATTGGTTGATCATTATATGTCAGCTTACTCATTGGTTGATCATTATATGTCAGTTTACTCATTGGTTGATCATAACATGTCAGCTTACTCATTGGTTGATCATAACATGTCAGCTTACTCATTGGTTGATCATTACATGTCGGCTTACCCATTGGTTGATCATTACATGTCAGTTTTCTCTTTGGTTGATCATTATACGTCAGTTTACTCATTGGTTGATCATTATATGTCAGTTTACTCATTGGTTGATCATTACATGTCAGTTTACTCTTTGGTTGATCATTGTATGTCAGTTTACTCTTTGGTTGATCATTGTATGTCAGTTTACTCATTGGTTGAACATTGTATGTCAGCTTACCCATTGGTTGATCATTACATGTCAGTTTTCTCTTTGGTTGATCATTATACGTCAGTTTACTCATTGGTTGATCATTATACGTCAGTTTACTCATTGGTTGATCATTACATGTCAGTTTTCTCTTTGGTTGATCACTCGGAAGTATCCAAATGTAACAAGGCTGAGGACATGAGGGTAACGTCCAGTCATTTTCGAAGCAGTATGCCTGGTCTTTCATTTAGGATAATTTAGTTTGATAGTTGAATCGCAGAATAGTGTTTCAAGTTAACTTTTGTTCGTAAAAATAGTCTATGTCATCGGCCAAGGCAAGCGGAGAGGACTGATACGCAGACCCGTGGACATATTTCATCTGAAATTGAACCTAGTGGAGTGATGGCTTCTCATTTGACTATAGCAACTAACAACTAAAACACCATGCCCAGGGGCGTAGCTAGAAGAAAACGATGTGCAAGCAAGCCAACTACCGCCGAGCAGAGCGAGTGGAAAAAATTTTGGGACCCTTTAATGCAGAAAAATGTTTTTTTTTTCGGTTTTCAGTCATAGGACGGTTTAAAGAGGAGCTACATGTAGATAGGACTTATAAACAATTTATGAACGTAAAACTTTCAATACTTGAATCTTCTGAATAGAGTAAGTCATGGTTAATTTAATACATAAACAACACATTTTTGAATTACAGAATTTACTCAAAATTGACCAAAATCTGCTCTTCGGGTCTAAGCAGAAACGAACTTCTCTATTACTTTGTCAACATTCACACTGAAATCCAAATCAATATGCAGTTAAATGCTAGCGATGATAACCTGTCGTTGTTCGTTGTTGATCGTACATTTGTTTTTAACAGACTTAATACATTGATTGATCTGCACAGTAGCACTCGCGAGATGTTATAAACCAGCGTACGTGTTCTCCATCGAGCGACCTCCCGATTGAAATTGTCCGCCAAATACATCATGCAAGGTGATTTTTTTTATGTCTCAGACAATGTTGAGAATTATTTGTTGGTTATTTTTCCTACAACACGAGGAAGCAGATATGACACAAAGAAGCTATTTTCTGATAATACCAGACACCCTCTACTCTCCAATTCCATATACCGTAATCATATGGTCTACGTGTGTGAACGCAAAATATAATGAGACTTTCCAATGCTGTTTTCAGGGATTATTGGCTCTGGTAGTCTGTCGAATACATCGCCTCGGCATATTTTCAATTATATCAAAGGGTTTCGATAAATCTAATGATCGATTGGCACATCGCATCGCAAACAGATAAGCCGTACTCTGTAAAATGTGCTCCGAAACTACACGTCTTAGACTGAGTATAATAAATTCAAATCTGGTAAACATGGTAAAGATACAAGTTACTGTCCGATTTGTAAATGATCTCCAATGAAACGTTTATTTTGAAATGCCGTTTTTTAATGACAGTTCATCAATTAAAAAAGTGACAACATATGTGTTTCCTTTAACCATAATTAATTTTAAATTATAAATTTTTATTTTGTCATTTTTTTTTTGCTTGCCGAATCGATGTGCACGCAACTGCGTGTTAGCGTATAGGGAGCTACGCGCCTGATGCCATCCTGATATCGTTTCTTGCGACATTGTAAACGACGTGATAAAACAAATCAATTTGTAATAGATCGTGATAAGTCCTAGGCTTATGAATTCCCGTTTCTATCTAGGTTCAAATACTAATTTTATTTTCATTCAGTAAAGAACAAAGATCCAATATTCCCCGCCATGCACATTACATGTCATATTTTATCTATCAAAAACCAAGGAACAAGGGAATAACTAAAAAAAAACTTTTGTTTTGTTTCGTTTTCTTTTTTATTTTCAATATCTAAAAAGAAATAAAAGCTTCACAGCAAATGAAATGGGATTTCCATTACAATTTATATTTCAAAGGGTCATTATACTGCTTAAAAATATTTGATTACGAATTATTTTCGAAATTGTCAAAGACATTGCTTATGATATGAGTTTCACTTAATCTGACAAGAATTGTACACATGAGAGTGCTAACAAGACCGGACGATCGGACGCCCAGTATTTTTATGTCTCATGCATGCGTTTAGCTCAGTAATAAAAAACCCAAGGTTATAGACTCCAATTCCTGGAAAGAGAAGTCACTTCAGTTCCTATACTCCGAAGTTCCTAAATTATACAGAAGTGCCGCTGTAATGGGGTCCGTTTAAACGGTTTTTGATATGTCAAATAGAAGATTGGGTGGGAAACTTTACATCAAATATTTATGAATTGAATGATGGTAGTTTCAAGGAAACAATAAAATTGGGTTAAAAATATAAATATATGAATTGGTGGGTATTTTGAATTTAAACAAAAATCTAACTAGTGTCGGATTCTGGGGGAGTACATGTGCTTAAATAAAAAATATTTTTCTGCACAAAAAGGTCCAAAACATTTTTCGGCTCGCTCCGCTCGGCAAAACATCCACATCATTTCAACCCTGGCTACGCCACTGTCAACTAAATTCTGAAAAAACTATTGTAACCCATTACTCATTTTTTACTCTCAACATATATCAGATAACTAACAATATTATAGAGCTACTGTTGTCGATATAAGGTTCCTATTTAGAATATAGTAATGTCATAAAGAAATAATGTCTTATTGATGAATAATATATGAAGATAGCCTGGTCTTTAGGTACTTATATACAGGGATCTTCACTTAGAATTAGCTGTTCCAGTAATCAGTGAAGAAATATGTTAACAAAATATGCAATATTGTTGTTGAATAAAAAAAAAGAATAATTATATAATGTGGTATAGGGTAGCACTTACAATAATATTGTGTGTGGCATCTTGAATTTTTACTACCAGTCTCTGAACTCCTGTTTTTGTTTTGATGACACACAAAGAATACTGTATACCAAGTAGGTACTAACAGTACAAACAAGATTTAAATGATTACATTTCTGTCTGTCAAGACTTTGAAAATGATGCCTCTATAAAATTTGGTTGAGGCAAAAAAGTTAGAAAATGGAAACAAAACATTTAGCAATTTTTCCGTTTGTAAAGGGCATAGCTCTCGTACTGTTCAAATGACTCCACCAAAATTCTAAATTGATCTGTGTTTTGTGGTAATGAGCATTGTGCATATAACTTGATGTACATACTGACATGGGTAAAACTTAATGTCAACTCTGTTACGGTGGGGGGCATAAAAATAAATGGAGATATATATGTTAAAAGAGATGCCACCAACTTAATCTATGTTTTGTGGTTATAAACAGTGTAAGTTTCATAATATTTGGTTGGGGCAAACCTAAATTGAGAAAACAGAAACAATTTTTTCCCCTATTTTTATGTGTGTAAGGGTCATATGAACTGTTATAGTGACACCACCCAATTTCAAACTTGACCTGTGTTTTGTGGTAAATTATTAAGCATTGTGTAAAAGTTTTATAACACTTGGTTGAAGGAAACTAAAGTTAGAGAACAGAACCCGTTTCGGGATGAATGCAACAGACAAGGGTAACACTTCATATTCCCTTAGCCTAGCAGCAGGGGATAAAAACATGAAAAAGTTGTCTTTGCATGCCTGGAATACTGGGCAAGAAGACATGTTATTACACATAACTCCACTCATACTTTGTTGCATATGTTTATTGGTTTTGTATTATAGAACAATTACACTCAAGTAATGATGACATTATTTTTACAAAGTTTTATCCTATATTTATTGTTTATCTCTCATTTGTTCAATAGTTACATTTGTATAGTAATATCAGTTTTGCTACATAAGATAAACTCCAGCTCCAATTTTACATAAATGACATGAAATATGGCCCCATTGTGATGAATTCTAACGTGATGAGGTCAGACTGTTGGTGAACACAGTGTGGTTGTTGTAAGAAAATAAACAATATTTTCTACAAGAAAGTTAAATTGTAGTTACCTAAATCAAAACTAACATCTTTCTCAGAGCAGTTATACCCTATAGCTTTGGCAAAATGACTCAGTTTACAAAACTTTTGCCTGCAGTTGCATATCCAGGGGTAGTTTGGGGGGTTTGACATTCAATGCATTTGAATAGGGCGATATGGTAGGAACACCCCAACCCCCCTTGTATCCTGGGTTGGGAACCCTCATTTTTCGGTTCAGCCTCTGACCTGGGCCACTAAATTTTCTGGCTAACAGACGGCAAATTCAGCTGCCAAATTAAACCAAGCAGCATTTGTATAAGCTTTGTAAAACACAGATTCATAAGACAGAAATTACATAAATGATTTGTTATCTGATTATTATCTACATAGAATACATAAAGAGCACCATTTAAATAAGTAATTCAAGACCTAAAAAACAGTACCATTCATTAGCTGCTAAAACAGGGCTGATTAATCTCTTATCAGAAATTAAAACCATTTTATACAATAATTAAATACATTAACATAGATAAATATACTTAAAACAAGACAAGCTTTTTACATGAATATAAAACAAGACTGAAATCCTATGTTTTACTATTTTTACACCTCCTATTTTGATCTAAATACTCTAAAGCAAGTCTTGCTATGTTGGGTGTGTAGCATGGTTTTAGTTAAATTCTAACATAATAACTTGACTCAAAACCTGTAAGAAATTTGAAGTATATTTTAGTTTGTAATATACAGCGCTTTATGTCTAAGAAGGAATACAATGAGTTATAAGTACAAACGAACAGATTTACAGATAAGAAGTTTTGTAAAAGAAAAGAATGAAGTAGAACAAAGATGTAAAACTACTGTACATTTATATATACATCGTGCTGAGTAATGACAAAGAACACATTCTGTGGTATATACATCATGTTACAAAACAACATTTCTCTACGTTGCTATCTCTTCAACTCTGGCTCGTTTTGCAGACTGCTTCTTCTTTGTTGTCGTTGAATCATTTTCTTTATTGGCTGACGATGACGTTGATTTGTGATGCTGAACGTACCTGGTTACCGTGGAAACACCATCTACAAACCGGGTCTTGTATAAAACGTTGGCGTTATTAAACATACCATCCTTCAATGAGACGACGATGAACTGAAAATAAAATATCAAAGGTAGGTAAAGTCATTACGTTATATCTCGTGACGTAGATGGCGCTGTGGTCGATGTGAATCGTTCCACCGTAGATACACCATCAATAAACCGTGTCTTGTATAAGACGTTGGCATTTTGAAACATCCCGTCTTTCAAAGACACCACAATAAACTGAAAATAAAATTACAATTTGTTTACAAATCTTTCAAATAGAAAATTTCTAGCATGCTCTAAACTTACTTCTAAGCTACTTCTTGTCCTTGCCAGAAATATTTCTTACCAGTTCTTTTAAATATATTATTTTAAACTTAATATGAGGGAAGCAAACAACATCATGCAATAAACATTTCATTGTATAGCAAAAGTTTGAAGACTAAGTTAAATCTCAAAAGTTAAAACCATATCAGCATTGACTCCAATTCTGAAATATGTCTGACAATTCAAGTCAAACATAAAACAAAATTGGTTTTGCTTTTATCCAATTTTCCACCCTGTAGAAACCTTGCTATACAATAAATGAAAAAAAAATAATTATATGAGGTACCAGTTTTCATGTTGTAAACAAAAGTATAATTCTTACAATCAGTTTTAATCTACTATCAAGAAGACGATTATTCTTTTTGTCAAGGGGTACTTTACGGATCATCCAGAGCCAAAAAATCCCAATCTTCAATATCATAAGGGTCAAACTCTTAACAGTAAATGTCAAAACCATCAAAATTTGACCTTTATTTTTATCATTCATGACATCGGTTCACATCTTAAAAGATTTAGTCATGTGATTCTCTAATTATCTTGAAACAATCCAACCTAGACATTTAATCTCCCTTTGACTGAAGACATAATGCATTCTAATGATTGAAGTAGTAGAATTTTTATTGGATCATAGATCTTATGTATGAAACAAATTTGACATAAAATCATGAAAACTGATACGTATCGAAATGTGTAAATTCTTATCATACAGTGCAGTGCTATTATAAGGTGGTTGACAAAGGGTAAAAAGGCTTTATTTGATACAAAAGTTGGCTGAACACATAATGTATCAGGGCTCACACTACTTCAGAATTATAGGGAGAAGTGACTTCTCTTTTTGAAACTGATAGAGAGAAGTGGTGAGATTTGAAAGAGAAGTGCTCATTCGCGCGGTGCGCTACAATGTTTGGATTTTACAATAGTATAAAGGGCCATATGTAAATAATGTTCTTTTTAAATTGTTCAATTCATATCTGAGTAAAAAAAATACAATTAAAGTAACATTTGAAATTAAAAGTTGTTTAAGTTTTACTAAGGTTCTTGTGAGAAACTTATTCCAACTAAATATCTAGCACTAAAAAAAAAATTATTTTAAAAAATGTAAAGAAATTATAATATATCATTATTACAATTTAATTAAAAATTATCTTGTGTATGAAATTCAGTGTTTCTCATAAAAAAATATAAAAGTTATTAAGCTGGGCCATAATATATTGAAATTAGTATAATAGTCTCAGAGTTAAGCAACTTTGATAGTTTGAAACAATCCATAAAAAAATATAGGGAATTATATACACCAATCAATTAGATGTAACCAAAAGTCTCTTAATGTGTGTGGAATGCGTAATTGATCCTTTGGGATCAATATTCTTCTGTCAGCTGTTCCGTCCGTGCGTCCGTAGTAATTATTGTAAAAGTACGGATTTCGGTCATAGCTGGTCCGGTTCAGATCCGTAGTTTAGAAATCGGTCAATGGCGGACGAATGCAAGAAAATTTACAAAAATAAACGATGTTTGACAAGTTATTTGAAAAGGAACATGACGTTTTTAATGCAATAAATGGATTAAACATTTACTGGAGGCAACTTTATCACGTTTAAATGAAGTAACAAACTTATTTTGCCGCCGAAATTTAGGTTGATGTACGTTTTCGAGTAACAAACACCGGAACTGGCGAAAATGCATGAAGTGATAAAAAGTTGTATTTTTATCAAATAACCTGCTACACACTGCGAAGACAATGCTTCTACCTCTTTTCTAAAGATAATGAATCTTTTATGTCTGAATTTCTTTAATTATCAATAAAAAAATGATGTTTCATCAACTTGGTAAAAATTGAAAATGTCCGATGACGGAAGCGACTGAAAGCGAGTATCGTCAAGAACAGGGCGACTTGATTTCGCTTTTGGGGGTCGGGGAAAGCGAAGTGACGGTCGGGAAGGCGACTTCTTCACCCAAGTCGCCTGGTAGCGTGAGCCCTGATGTATGAAACAGGTGTTACCATAGCATGTAACAACTATAAATCATCTGTAATATTTTGTTTTAATAAGGATAAATAATCATTAAATGTACATATTTTGGGAAAACTTCTTCAGACATGCCAAAACAATTAATATGTTGAAAGTATGGTATTTATTATTTTTTTCAAACAGTATGACTTCGGTTTTTTAACAACCCTCTAGTCCCTGTTGTCAATTCTTTCCACACCATAAATTAGCACTGTTTTATTAGTAGGACACTTCCAAACATCTGCATTGCTAATAAAATTGAAAAAACAACAACAAAAGTAGTCCAATAATTACCTGTGAATGTTTAAAGTGAGATTTAATCATCTGTCCAATGTTCTGTGTGTGTGATATGTCTAAAGCAGCATCAACCTCATCCAGGATATATAATGGTGCTGGCTTGAATAACAACATGGCTAAAATCAGGGACAAGGCTATCAGTGATCTAGAAAGAGAATTAACAGGATATATAATGGTGCTGGCTTAAATAACAACACGGCTAAAATCAGGGACAAGGCTATCAGTGATCTAGAAAGAGAATTAACAGGATATATAATGGTGCTGGCTTGAATAACAACATGGCTAAAATCAGGGACAAGGCTATCAGTGATCTAGAAAGAGAATTAACAGGATATATAATGGTGCTGGCTTGAATAACAACATGGCTAAAATCAGGGACAAGGCTATCAGTGATCTAGAAAGAGAATTAACAGGATATATAATGGTGCTGGCTTGAATAACAACATGGCTAAAATCAGGGACAAGGCTATCAGTGATCTAGATAGAGAATTAACAGGATATATAATGGTGCTGCCTTAAATAACAACATGGCTAAAATCAGGGACAAGGCTATCAGTGATCTAGAAAGAGAATTAACAGGATATATAATGGTGATGGCTTGAATAACAACATGGCTAAAATCAGGGACAAGGCTATCAGTGATCTAGAAAAAGAATTAACAGGATATATAATGGTGCTGGCTTGAATAACAACATGGCTAAAATCAGGGACAAGGCTATCAGTGATCTAGAAAGAGAATTAACAGGATATATAATGGTGCTGGCTTGAATAACAACATGGCTAAAATCAGGGACAAGGCTATCAGTGATCTAGATAGAGAATTAACAGGATATATAATGGTGCTGGCTTGAATAACAACATGGCTAAAATCAGGGACAAGGCTATCAGTGATCTAGAAAGAGAATTAACAGGATATATAATGGTGCTGGCTTGAATAACAACATGGCTAAAATCAGGGACAAGGCTATCAGTGATCTAGAAAGAGAATTAACAGGATATATAATGGTGCTGGCTTGAATAACAACATGGCTAAAATCAGGGACAAGGCTATCAGTGATCTAGATAGAGAATTAACAGGATATATAATGGTGCTGGCTTGAATAACAACATGGCTAAAATCAGGGACAAGGCTATCAGTGATCTAGAAAGAGAATTAACAGGATATATAATGGTGCTGGCTTGAATAACAACATGGCTAAAACCAGGGACAAGGCTATCAGTGATCTAGAAAGAGAATTAACAGGATATATAATGGTGCTGGCTTGAATAACAACATGGCTAAAATCAGGGACAAGGCTATCAGTGATCTAGAAAGAGAATTAACAGGATATATAATGGTGCTGGCTTGAATAACAACATGGCTAAAATCAGGGACAAGGCTATCAGTGATCTAGAAAGAGAATTAACAGGATATATAATGGTGCTGGCTTGAATAACAACATGGCTAAAATCAGGGACAAGGCTATCAGTGATCTAGAAAGAGAATTAACAGGATATATAATGGTGCTGGCTTGAATAACAACATAGCTAAAATCAGGGACAAGGCTATCAGTGATCTAGAAAGAGAATTAACAGGATATATAATGGTGCTGGCTTGAATAACAACATGGCTAAAATCAGGGACAAGGCTATCAGTGATCTAGAAAGAGAATTAACAGGATATATAATGGTGCTGGCTTGAATAACAACATGGCTAAAATCAGGGACAAGGCAATCAGTGATCTAGAAAGAAAATAGACAAGATATATAATGGTGCTGGCTTGAATAACAACATGGCTAAAATCAGGGACAAGGCTACCAGTGATCTAGAAAGAGAATTAACAGGATATATAATGGTGCTGGCTTGAATAACAACATGGCTAAAATCAGGGACAAGGCTATCAGTGATCTAGAAAGAGAATTAACAGGATATATAATGGTGCTGGCTTGAATAACAACATGGCTAAAATCAGGGACAAGGCTATCAGTGATCTAAAAAGAGAATTAACAGGATATATAATGGTGCTGGCTTGAATAACAATATGGCTAAAATCAGGGACAAGGCTATCAGTGACCTAGAAAGAGAATGGACAAGATATATAATGGTGCTGGCTTGAATAACAACATGGCTAAAATCAGGGACAAGGCTATCAGTGATCTAGAAAGAGAATTAACAGGATATATAATGGTGCTGGCTTAAATAACAACATGGCTAAAATCAGGGACAAGGCTATCAGTGACCTATAAAGAGAATGGACAAGATATATAACGGTGCTGGCTTAAATAACAACATGGCTAAAATCAGGGACAAGGCTATCAGTGATCTAGAAAGAGAATTAACAGGATATATAATGGTGCTGGCTTAAATAACAACATGGCTAAAATCAGGGACAAGGCTATCAGTGATCTAAAAAGAGAATTAACAGGATATATAATGGTGCTGGCTTGAATAACAATATGGCTAAAATCAGGGACAAGGCTATCAGTGACCTAGAAAGAGAATGGACAAGATATATAATGGTGTTGGCTTGAATAACAACATGGCTAAAATCAGGAACAAGGCTATCAGTGATCTAGAAAGAGAATTAACAGGATATATAATGGTGCTGGCTTAAATAACAACATGGCTAAAATCAGGGACAAGGCTATCAGTGACCTAGAAAGAGAATGGACAAGATATATAACGGTGCTGGCTTAAATAACAACATGGCTAAAATCAGGGACAAAGCTATCAGTGATCTAGAAAGAGAATTAACAGGATATATAATGGTGCTGGCTTAAATAACATGGCTAAAATCAGGGACAAGGCTATCAGTGACCTAGAAAGAGAATGGACAGGATATATAATGGTGCTGGCTTAAATAACAACATGGCTAAATCAGGGACAAGGCTATCAGTGATCTAGAAAGAGAATTAACAGGATATATAACGGTGCTGGCTTGAATAACAACATGGCCAAAATCAGGGACAAGGCTATCAGTGATCTAGAAAGAGAATTAACAGGATATATAACGGTGCTGGCTTGAATAACAACATGGCTAAAATCAGGGACAAGGCTATCAGTGATCTAGAAAGAGAATGGACAAGATATATAATGGTGCTGGCTTGAATAAAAACATGGCTAAAATCAGGGACAAGGCTATCAGTGACCTAGAAAGAAAATTGACGAGATATATAATGGTGCTGGCTTGAATAACAACATGGCTAAAATCAGGGACAGGGCTATCAGTGACCTAGAAAGAAAATGGACAAGATATATAATAGTGCTGGCTTGAATAACAACATGGCTAAAATCAGGGACAAGGCTATCAGTGACATAGAAAGAGAAAGGACGAGATATATAATGGTGCTGGCTTGAATAATAACATGGCTAAATCAGGGCCAAGGCTATCAGTGACCTAGAAAGAGATGCTTATAACGCTTTAACAAATGATATGCAGTAGTTTATTGAAGGCAAGGCTAAAATAAAAAGATTGTATGTTTGCCCAAACGCGACCGACCTAAAATAAACTCGCTGACTCAAATTCTTTTTTTGCCATTTTTTTGGAAGATTTTTTTCATGTCCGCTACGCCATCGTATAAAACTTAATGTTTGTCGTCTTTGCATTTGAAAGAAACTGTGAATAAGATTAAAAGAAAGCGTATAAGAGACGCAGTTAATCGATATTCAATGTTCTCTGATTTAACGAACGTAAAGAAGTAAAACATGTGAAGTGGCACAGTTTTTTATGCTGTAGTTGTCTGTACTACCAAACCCTTATCTATATGCTCAATGTCAATTTCATCGTGTAATCGAATATCTGGTAAGAATATTCAGGTAGATTTGTTCAAAACCATGTGCAATTGAATATCTTCAATGTTTTCTGACAGGAAATGGATCCGGAAGTTGCCAATTTACAATCTTGCAAGAAGATTTTGTTTTTAATGAATAAAAAGGAATTATTTCTTGATAAATTGTTGTCTTTAATTATAATTTTCCTTTATCATGTAAATTACAATGTATATGCCCTTTTATTCAAATAGTTCAAATTTACAAGTCTCAGTTGACAAAATCAGTATGTTGCTGTTTGGGAGAATTTAATAAAACTATAATTGCTCACAGAATCAGAAATATAATCTGCAATATAAATATAAATCCCTTTAGGCAAGAGAAATCTGACTTTTGTCAGAAATATTTTTTTTCAAATGTGCAAAAGTAAACACATGTTATGGACACCATATTGGATTTTAATACAAATTTGTGAGGAAGCCTCTAGAACCATGACCTAAACATAAATTTGACCTCAAACCCATGATATGGATTAACCTTCAAGGGGAGATAACTTACCTCTCAATTCACTGAGAGATTATTCCATGCATCATTGAATCAAACTGTGACCCTCGACCCATGATAAAGATTGACCTTCAAGGGGAGATAACTGACTACTCAATTCACTGAGAGATTCTTCCATGCATCACTGAATCAAACTTTGACCTCCAACCCATGATAAAGATTGACCTTCAAGGGGAGATAACTTACCACTCGATTCACTGAAAGATTCTTCCATGCATCACTGAATCAAACTTTGACCTCCAACCCATGATAAAGATTGACCTTCAAGGGGAGATAACTTACCACTCGATTCACTGAAAGATTCTTCCATGCATCATTAAATCAAACTTTGACCTCCAACCCATGATTAAGATTGACCTTCAAGGGGAGATAACTTACCATTCAATTCACTGAGAGATTCTTCCATGCATCATTGAATCGAACTTTGACCTCCAACCCATATGATAAAGATTGACCTTCAAGGGGAGATAACTGACCACTCAATTCACTGAGAAATTCCTTCCATGCATCATTGAATCAAACTTTGCTCTCCAACCCATGATATAGATTGACCTTTAAGGGGAAATAACTTATCATTCAATTCACTGAGAGATTCCTTCCATGCATCATTGAATCAAACTTTGACCTCCAACCCATCTGATAAGGATTGACCTCAGGAGGATTTAACTTACCTCTGTCCACCACTCAATTCACTGAGAGATTCTTTCCACACATCGCCGAATCCAACTTTGACCTCCAACCCATCTAATACTGATTGACCTTCAGGGGGAGATAACTTGGCTCTGGCACCAGGCAGCAACGTTGAGAAGATTGAACTAAAGTCCTATTAAATATTAACACATACATATATTATTTTCTGATATCTGGCTGTATTTACTTGTTCCAAAGCCTTCTCAACACCGTATTATTTTTCAGTAGCTTAAAACTTATAAATTAGTTCCAACGCTTTCTTGTTGTTGCATAATTTTCTGTAATACGAAAATATTAACTTGTTTCAAAGCCTCGTTTTTTTTCTGATATTTGAAGTTATAACTTTTTTCAAAAACTTGTTTTTTTAATGACATCAGACCATATTAACTTGTTTCTAAACCTTTTTCAAAGCCTCATTATTTTTCTGAAATCTAACTTACCTTATTTACTTGTTCCCAAGCCTTTTTCAAAGCCTCATTCTTTTTCTGATCAAGTTCTGCAATAACAGCAGCTATTTTAGCTTTATCATTCAGTACAATCTTTCTTTTCTTCATTAAATCTGCATACTGGAAAAGAACATTCAATCCAGGTAATAAATTAAAATTCTACAGAAATCCTAACGAGGGATAAGAGCAGATTAATATTTTGATTTAAAATTTTATAAGTTATATTGTAAATGAAGTCACTTCTATCATTAAAATCAGTTATGAATAGAGAAAGTTGTCCAACACTTTTAAAATATGCACTTCATAGAAACAGCAGCCAACTTGGTCATTGAATCATGTATGTTGGTAGTCTGTTTCACAAATAAAACGAAATAGAATTGAATCCTATTAGATTTATAGAATAACATATCGAAGAATTCAAATAGAGACTAGATATGTCAAAGCGACATGAATGGCCCCGTCTCAAAAATATTTAAAATGTGCAATTTCAATAACACATGTGGACACAAACATGATGGTAGTCTCTGAAAAATCAGCTCAAAATCTGGAGGCGTTTTGAAAAATGTCCATATAAATGTGATTTTCAACAATTTTCAAAGTTGTAAACCCTTAATTTTGGCAAAAGTTAGCAGAGCGGAACGAAACTTCAACATGATCTGTAACTTATCATGAGTAACTACCATACTAAAAATCAGCCCAATATCTGAAAGCATTTGGAAAAAAGTGCCTTTAAGTTTTAACTGTGATTTTCAACGATTTATCTAAGTCCAAAGCCCGTAATTTCGTCAAAAATTAGCCAAGGGGAACAAAACTTTAACTTGCTCTGTAACTCATCTTGGTTAACTAATATGCCAAAAATCATCCCAATATCAGAAAGTGTTTAGAAAAAAAGTCTGTATAACTGTGATTTTCAATAATTTATCAAAGTCCAAAGCCCATAATTTCAGCAAAATTTAGTGGAGCGGAACAAAACTTAAACTTGATCTGTAACTCATCATGGTTAACTCACATATCAAAAATCAGCCCAATACCTGAAGGCGTTTAGAAAAAAACTCTGTACAATGTTTTGTTGCGGAACGACGGAATTTCAGAATTTCTGACAAGGGTAAAACTATATGGCACCGACAACTTCGTTGCGGGGCCATAAAAAGTATTCAACTTGTGACAGAACAACAAATTAATTCACGAATGCCCATAGTGCATTAGTTAATTAGCTTTGATGCTCAGTCACAACTTAATATTTTTCTCTATTTGAATTCTTTGATGAGTTATTCTTTTTATTACATTGGCAAATGACTTTTTTTATGAAATTAATGTAGAAAATGTAAGGACCTATATCTTTTTTCTAAGCATCCACAATTTGTTTTGATTACGTCTTGGTAGCGCCTATTGTTGTATGAGGTCAGAGAGTTAAATACCACTGATTATTTATCGGTTTTTATTTAACTTGGAATTCAATGCAACTCACTGCAACCAATGTAATAATATTGTTCAAGTTTGCCAGAAATTCATGTTTATTTCCTTCTTTCTTTTGCCTTTCCATTACTCTTACATGGTCTCTAAAAAATTCATAACACTTCTGTTTTTTTTTTTACCAAGATCCTCCATCTCTTACCAATCCATTTCCCTGTCCCCTCCCCCACATCTATATATAATTCATTTCATCAAATATTCTTTACCTGTTCCTCAGCCTTCCCTAACATGTTCATAGCTCTCATGTTAACACTTTTAGACAATTTATCCTTAGTATCTGTAAGTTTCTGGATTCTTCTCTCCGCCTCCTTGGGATCATTTGCTTTAAAATCATAAGCTGTGTTTTGTTGTCCAAAGTATTTCTTCTCATCAGCTATCCAATCATAGTTTTGTAATAAACTATCCACCTGTCGAAAAACAAAGTTATTTTGTAATAAACTATCCACCTGTCATAAAACAAAGTTATTTTGTAATAAACTATTCACCTGTCAGAAAACAAAGTTATTTTGTAATAAACTATCCACCTGTCAGAAAACAAAGTTCTTTTGCAATAAACTATTCACCTGTCAAAAAACAAAGTTATTTTGTAATAAACTATCCACCTGTCAGAAAACAAAGTTATTTTGTAATAAACTATTCACCTGTCAAAAAACAAAGTTATTTTGTAATAAACTATCCACCTGTCATAAAACAAAGTTATTTTGTAATAAACTATCCACCTGACAGAAAACAAAGTTATTTTGTAATAAACTATCCACCTGTCAGAAAACAAAGTTCTTTTGCAATAAACTATTCACCAACTATTCACCTGTCAGAAAACAAAGTTATTTTGTAATAAACTATCCACCTGTCAGAAAACAAAGTTCTTTTGCAATAAACTATTCACCTGTCAAAAAACAAAGTTATTTTGTAATAAACTATCCACCTGTCAGAAAACAAAGTTATTTTGTAATAAACTATTCACCTGTCAAAAAACAAAGTTATTTTGTAATAAACTATCCACCTGTCATAAAACAAAGTTATTTTGTAATAAACTATCCACCTGACAGAAAACAAAGTTATTTTGTAATAAACTATTCACCTGTCAGAAAACAAAGTTATTTTGTAATAAACTATCCACCTGTCAGAAAACAAAGTTATTTTGCAATAAACTATTCACCTGTCAAAAAACAAAGTTATTTTGTAATAAACTATCCACCTGTCAGAAAACAAAGTTATTTTGTAATAAACTATTCACCTGTCAAAAAACAAAGTTATTTTGTAATAAACTATCCACCTGTCAGAAAACAAAGTTATTTTGTAATAAACTATTCACCTGTCAAAAAACAAAGTTATTTTGTAATAAACTATTCACCTGTCAAAAAACAAAGTTATTTTGTAATAAACTATCCACCTGACAGAAAACAAAGTTATTTTGTAATAAACTATTCACCTGTCAAAAAACAAAGTTATTTTGTAATAAACTATCCACCTGTCAGAAAACAAAGTTATTTTGTAATAAACTATTCACCTGTCAAAAAACAAAGTTATTTTGTAATAAACTATCATTCGGGTTATAGAACATATTTTTTTTTAATAAACTATCCACCTGTCAAATAACTTGATTATTTTACACTTAGAAACATGTAACTGGCAATTTGTTTCTATATATTTACTTCACATGTATAATTTGAAGTATTAAATTTAATTTGTCAAAAAAACCCACAGCTCATGATATGCTCGTCGCCCTTTCAATGAATTAAGTTCAAGACCTTCTGAATGTCATATCAGAAATTTATAAAAAACACTAAATAACTGTATAGTAACCTGTTTTGCAGCTGTTTTAGAATCTGTTTGGTATTTAGCTATTTTATGTTATAGTAACCTGTTTTGCAGTTGTTTTAGAATCTGTTTGGTATTTAGCTATTTTATGTTATAGTTACCTGTTTAGCAGCTGTTTTAGAATCTGTTTGGTATTTAGCTATTTTATGTTATAGTGACCTGTTTTGCAGCTGTTTTAGAATCTGTTTGGTATTTAGCTATTTTATGTTAGTTACCTGTTTTGCAGCTGTTTTAGAATCTGTTTGGTATTTAGCTATTTTATGTTATAGTTACCTGTTTAGCAGCAGTTTTAGAATCTGTTTGGTATTTAGCTATTTTATGTTATAATCACCTATTTGCAGCATTTTTAGAATCTGTTTATTATTTATCTATTTTATGTTATAATCACCTGTTTTGCAGCGTTTTTAGAATCTGTTTGGTATTTAGCTATTTTATGTTCCATTTCCTGTATTTTCAGTTCAGAAGCATGGAGATCCTTCGTGAGATGTTTTTGTTCGTCCACCTTTTTGTTGATGTCTTTATTACAAGCCTTTAGAAGTTCCTTCTGTTTGGTTACTTCAGATTGGGCCTCTTTCACATCATCCTAGAATCAACAATTTAAACTTCCTAAAGCACTAAAGCTAGTACATTCTCAATGATAGCTATATTATCTAGTATTTTATTTGAATTCTGTTTTATGCACATTAATATCACAAACTATTTAAACACATTACTTCAACAGATAAGACCTAATTGGTTGATGATTTGTATCAATGATTTCCTTAGAACATTTTACGAGTTGACATAAAATTGAGTATGGAAAAGGGAATTGTGTCAAAGAGACAACAACCTGACCAAAGAGCAGAAAGCAATGGAAAACCAATGGGTCTTCAACACAGCAAGAAAATCCTGCACCCAGAGGAACACTTCAACTGACCCCTAAACCAAAAATGTGTAGTAGTTACGTGATTATGGACATCATACTAAACTTCCAAACATAAAAATGAACTAAAATCAAAAATCATACAATCCTACAATACCTTAGTTTCTTTCATTTTAGAGACAAGATCCTCAATCTGTTCATCAAACTGTTTCATGGTATCATCAACTGTTGTTAATTGTTCTTCATAATTCTTTATGTCTTTTTCCAGTTCTTCTACTTCAAGTTTAATGCTATCTGTTTCCTACATAGCAATAATTATAGATTAAATAATGGAAAAACTCATATTGAGAAAAATATTCAACAAGTAACCGAACAACACATAATTCATGAACGCGCGTGGGGCATGAGTTAATTATCAGTGTTGTTTGGTCACAAATTGAATATTTTTTTATATTTGAATTTTTTTATTATTCTTTTCATAACATTGGGTAATGGAAATTTTTATTATAAAGTAGAAAATGTAAGGAACTATATCATTTTCTACAAATTCACAATTTGTTTTGATCCGACATTATAGACAATGTCTTGATATGCCCATTGTTTTGTGACCTCAGAGGAATGAAATAACCACGTCTATTTCACACTTGAATTTATCAATTTTTATTTCACTGAGGAAATCAATGTGATTCATTGCAACCAATGTAATAATTAAATTTTCATTTAATTTCTAATCTTTTAAACAAAATTCCAACAAACTTGAGTGATTAATATTTTTAGATAAAAACTCATTATTCTATGTTTGTAGGCTTTCAATGCCATTCAATTTTCAGGTAAACAATTGTCAAACGCTTGTACCAATCAAGAAAAACAGTATTCTTTGGTGCATGGACATTGTATTTCTGCTATATTTGTAATAACACATTTACTAGAAGGTTGGATTTTAGTGGTTATATTTCTACTGATCATGTGTTATTTTCTGTAGGTTAATGATAATACACTGATATTTTGTTTATTTTATTCCTTTATAAATACTTTGTATTTTTTTTTAATCTTCCTTGTGTTAAAATAAATATCAGATATTTTTTATAATTTTTTCCTTTTTTGTTTAATATATATACCTGGTATTTTTCTTTCATTTTTTTGCTTGATTCCTCCATCTTTTTCTTAGATTTCCCTACATTAGTCTCCGCCTCCTTCAATTCTTTCTCTCTGATGGCTTTAGCATTCTTTATTTTATCTTCCAGATCTTTGACTTTCTGTGAAGCCTTCTTTTGTACTTCTTCTGCATTCTTAGTTATTCCTTCTTGTTCAACTATAATAAATGTCACATGATATGGAGAATGGATCTATGAGCAAACTTCCACATGTGTACAAATGCAGGATTCATGTAGTTGACTGTTTTGTGATTATAAGCATTGTGTTTAAGTTTTATAACACTTGATTGAGGCAAACTTACATGTCAGAAAATTGAACCTATAAATCCAGTAATTTTTATGTTTATAAAGGGGCCTAACTCAAGAACATTAAAAGTAATGCCACCTAATTCAGAACTTGATCTATGTTTTGTGTTAATAAGCATGGTGTATAAGTTTCATAACATTTGGTTGAGGCAGACTAAAGTCAGAGAATGGAAACAAAACAATCATCAATTCTTTTTTTTATAAGACAGACTTACCTATAGAGGCCTGCAGTGAGTTGATTTCCTCTAACTGTTGGTGATGAGAACTCTGTTCCAGTCTGGCTTTAAGTAATTCCGATTCATTCACTTTCAGATCATATTGTTGTTTTATAGTAGTATATCTGTGAAACAAAGAAATTTGTCAATTAGTTTAAACATATTTATTTATAGTGGATGGGGAAACAAGTTTTGCAATTTATATTAATCCCTTTCCACTTTGCGGGTGTGAGTGCTGCCTTGTAGCGGCATTAGCCTACTCTTTTTCGAAATCTACAAGGGTGTCTTTAACGTGCAAGAGATATGGCTCTCTCTTAACACGGGTCAGCCATTTATCGTCCCCTTCCGACGGACTATCATCGTTTCCTCAAGATCATACTCGCAGATGGTGTCAAGGGAGAGCCGAAATTTAACAATTCAAATCACATATTAGTAATGTCAAATAAATTGACCCGCAGAATGTTAGCTACTGATGGGTTTGCCTTTGAAATGTAAGCTACTAATTAGTGGATTTTTTTGTGTCAAATATTGTTTCATCTACTAACAGGTTATGGGCACCTGTATAGAGTAAGTGTATAAATAAATACCTATCAGCAGTTTTCTTTATGGAAGCCAGTTGGTTTTCTATGTGTTGTAATTTCTCTGATTTCTCTCTCAATAGTGTTTCTGTTTCTTGAAACTGTTGAAGTTTCTGCAGAATGGAACCAGTCTGAGCCCTGGCACCTGTAATAGTAAAGAGTAGAAATCAACCCACATAATAGAACTGATCTCAGCACTGGCACCTATATAAAGGAAGAAGATATATTGACAAACACATAATATATTAAAACAAAAAGTAATCAGTGTTTAGTGAACTTTTCATTATATACTATATACAGTGAAACCTGTCCAAACCGAACACCAACAGGACTTTGCGTTTTGTTCAGTTTTCACAGGTGTTCAGATTGAAGAGGTAAACAGAAGTCAACATCAAAATAATTTTGGCACTTACTGACAAGGGACGATAGGCGACACAACAGACAATCTATTTTCATGATTTAGATATTAATGTAAAAATCAAATCTAGGTAGACAAAGATAGACGTATTGTACCTTTTTTCATATAAATCAAACGCTACTCCGTCAATCACGCTCCTAGAGTGTAAAGATATTAATTGTTCAATGATGTCCGACTTGGAGCGATTTTGCTTTTTGAATCAAGATCGTCATTTTCAACTATTATTTGTACACACGAGTTCTCAGACTAAACTGGCCACCTGCTGATTGATACATTGCCACAAGATAAGAGAGAAACAACAGCAGGGTTCCAGTTTATTCTCGGACTTTATCGTTAATAAATAGCAAACAGAAGTCTGCGTTAGCATCTGAATTATATATATTTACTAACGAGCCTTCAAAAAGCATTCAGAATTCGGTGTTGACAGGGTTCGTTTTCTTCCAGGTTAGATTAAAGTTAATTGATAGGGAAATTTTGTAGGACTTTGAAAATTGTTCGGTTAAACTGAAATTCAGTTTTATCAGGGTTCGGTTTACCCAGGTTTCACTGTATTCTGTTAATGTTTCGTTATGTGCTATATTTTGACATACCTCCTGTTAATGTTTCATTATGTGCTATATACTGACCTACCTCCTATTCATATTTCATTATGTGCTATATATTGACCTTCATCCTGAGTATGTTTCGTTATGTGCTATATATTGACCTACCTCCTGTTAATGTTCCAGCAGGATCAAAGGAATCTCCTTCCAATGTGACAGATTTCTTCATGATTCTCTCATCGAATGTCACTTTCTTGGCAGTGTTCATGTCATTACAGATGAATGCAGAACCAAACACAAACTCCATTGCTGCCTGCAGATCTTTCTCAAAACCAATCAATGACAAAGCTGTGTTAACATTCCCTTTACCAACCTAAAAACAGAAACATGTTCCACTATCAAGGACAATACTGTGTTGACATTACCTTTACCAATCTCAAAATACCGCTACATTGACAACAACATTTAAGTAAACTGCATCTTTTATTGTCGACATGTTTCGCCGATTAGATCGGCTTCATCAGGACAAAGTATACAAAATTAGAACCCCTGAAGTACAAAAAAATGGCATCATGTATGTGACGTCAAGATTGTCCATTGTTGACATTGCTATGGGATACTCTATATCATTATGTAATGTTGGACAGAAAATGAATCAAACATAGTACAATGCAAATGAAGTTACTAAATTTAGAGTTAATCTTTAATTGTACGAATTGTCTTTAACTTTAAAATGGTTGTAAACTATTCAATTTTAGGGCACACCCCTACCACTTCGACTGGGTTCCCTTTGGCCGGAGGTTCTTTATCAATCTCAAAATAGAAACATGTTCCACAATTAAGGACAATACTGTGTTGACATTCCCTTTACTAAACTTAATTAAAACAAAAGTTTGTCATTATAATCATTAAAATGGATAATTTAGAGACCCTTATATCCTTAATTCACCTTTTTGCTGCAAATTAACCCCCACTTCCTGTAAATTAACTTACAAGATTCTCTGCCTTCCTGACGACACCCCTGATCTATACACCTGGCAGATATTTTATTGAGAGGTATAATTGTGTATCGTTTCCTCAATTCACCTCGTGCTACAAATTACCTCCCCACCTCCCTCTATCAGTAAATTAACTTACAAGATCCTCTGCCTTCCTGACGACCCCCTGATCTATACATCTGGCAGATATTTTATTGAGAGGTATGATTGTGTATCGTTTCCTCAATTCACCTCGTGCTACAAATTACCTCCCCACCTCCCTCTATCAGTAAATTAACTTACAAGATCCTCTGCCTTCCAGACGACCCCCTGATCTATACACCTGGCAGATATTTTATTGAGAGGTATGATTGTGTATCGTCTCCTCAGTTCACCTTGTGCTACAAATTACCTCCCCACCTCCCTCTATCAGTTAATTAACTTACAAGATCCTCTGCCTTCCTGATGACCCCCCTGATCTATACACCTGGCAGATATTTTATTGAGAGGTATGATTGTGTATCTTCTCCTCAATTCACATTTGTGCTACAAATTACTGCCCCTCCCAGCCCTTCTCCTATCAGTAAATTAACTTACAAGATCCTCTGCCTTCCTGACGACCCCCTGATCTATACATCTGGCAGATATTTTATTGAGAGGTATGATTGTGTATCGTCTCCTCAGTTCACATTTGTGCTACAAATTACCTCCCCACCTCCCTCGATCAGTAAATTAACTTACAAGATCCTCTGCCTTCCTGACGACCCCCTGATCTATACATCTGGCAGATATTTTATTGAGAGGTATGATTGTGTATCGTCTTCTCAGTTCACCTTTCTGAAGCAGTTTTTTCCCAGTAACTTCAGTATCAACAACAACATTGTATAACTGAAACATAAGAAATAAACATTTATATCAAATCCTATAGAAAAAGGTTTAAATTAATGGTTTAATAAATAAACTAGATGCTGCAAGAAATTGGTTTTACTTGAAGGATGGAGTGACATTTGTGTCATTAATAAAAAAGCATGGTACACATATCAATTAAATTCCTTCTTTACAAATGTATTTCTGTTTTTGAAGACATCATCAAAATGTTTTTCATTCTAAGTCAGGTAAAGTGCACTGAAAAAGAAGACCTGTGTAAATAACACAATGTTTTGTCACGTATATTATCCAGTAATCAAATATCCCCAAAAAAGTTCAATTTTCAAATGCATCAGATATAACAGTGAAATTTAATTTTGAACTTAAAATAATTTCAGTTCAATAAATCAGCAATATCAGAATTAACTTTTAAAAGGAGTATGTCCAGTAAGACTTTATTTTGGCCCACTTTATTTTGGCCCCAAAATATAGCAGTTTTACAAAATTGTTAAAAAGTAAACTTTTAGTTATTTATTGGACAGTAGAATGCTTCTGCTACATAAATATGGGTTCTTTTTGACAATACATTGCACATATATTGGGTACTAGCACCATTAAGTCATGGTAAATTACTGAAATCTTCAAAATTCTAGCATTTTAGTTAAATTTTAGATGGTTTTCGTGTAAAAAGAAAGTGGACGCATTCGTGTTCATCCTTAATATTGAAATGTAACTTGTATTTTTTTATAATACATAACATATATAAAGGTTGAGGATGAACACAGATGCAGCCACTTTCATTTTTGACAAAAACCATCTGAAAAATGAAATTTTTTGGCATATTTGGTAGATTTTTCATATTTGAGCTTGAATCGGATCGTTTTTAAAGACTAAATCAGTTAAAATCTTTCAAATAAACTAATTGATTCAAATGAAATAGACATTTAAGTGTTTAAAAAGTGGTCAAAATCTTTCGTCAGATGAACCTGAAATTGGAGGTAAAAATCGGTCCTTACCGGGACCTTCTCCTTTGTAATGATTGGAGAGAGGACTTTGCAATTCTAAGTTGACACAAGTTTTTTTTTAACTTTTCTGAGATTGTAGGGATACCTACCTTTCCACCAGCAGCCACTTCCAATGCCGTAGCAGTTTTCACATCTCTAACTTTTATCAGTTTACAAACCAAACCATGAACTTTCCTTCTATCAAAATTCTTCTCTGGATCTTTGTAGTCAAATTGTAAATGGGGAAATCTGTAAAATTAAATTTATATTTTTATTTTACAATAAATGCATTACAAATAAATGGAGAATGTGTCCACGGAACACAGATGATGCCTTTGCATGGATATAAAATTATAAAGGGACATAACTAGTGAATTGTACAAATGACGCCACTAAAATTTCAAATAAATATGTTTTCTGGAAAAAAGCATTGTGTTTAATTTTCGTAACATTTGAGTGGCAAACTAAAGAAAGAGAACAGAAATTAATTTTTGAATGTATGGATGGACAATGGTAACCCATAATGGCCCCTTTGACACTGCGAAGGCATTAAAATATTAATCAATTAATCATTACAACTGTTTTTTATTAACCATCCTCATATATATATATCCTTTATATATTGTAAATTTAGGAGTTAAAGTAATCCACATTACTGTGTTCCTGTGTAGATTCAATTGTTTAAACCTGTTTTTTATGAGTTTGAATGTCCCTATGGTATCTTTCGCCCCTGTTTTATCCTTATCATACATATTTCAATATCCCTACATATACTCATTAATTTCTAACTTTATATCTCAAAATCTATGCACATTTAGCTAGAAAGTTACCATGTTCAGTGAATTAGAGTCAATTATTTTTTGAGGAATGTGTCTGAGGACATATATGCCCCGGTCAAGCTCCCCAAAATTCAAAGTTAAAAAGGGGCATTACTGTAGAACAGTATATAACTCGCTGTGTAAATGATCTCTGTCCGAGTTTCGTACTTTTAAGCATTGTGAATGAGTTTAATCAAATTTGGGTGAGGTGAATTGAAGTAACAGTGCAGAAACAAACAAAAATTGCAATTTTCCAAGTTATAAAGGGACATAACTCTAAAATGGTATGCGACTCGCTTCCCAAATCATAAATCTGTCTGCAAGTTTTGGTCTAAGCATTGTGTAAGAGTTTCATAAAATCTTGCAGAACTGCTGTTCTACTCCAGTGACAAGTTCCTTGAGGAGAAAAATCCAGCCTCATAGATAGTTGATGAAAATTTGGTGAAAAAAAATTTGGGCCAGTTAGTTACCTGCCAAATTTATTTAAAGACAGATAAGTAAATATATATCTACTGTTGAGTATTTGAATAAGTCTGACCTGGCCTCTAAAGTATCTAGTTGTTCTTTCAGTCTATGAACTTCTTGTGACAATGTTCTTCTTTCTCCAGCTAACCTTTCATCTATTCCTTCTTCATAACCCAATTTCTTCATTTCATTCTATTTATATATATAAAAAAGAAGATACTAAATCATCTATCTCTGAAGTTTTAAAATACCAACTGTGGGATCATTTTTTCTGATGGAACCAATTTGTTAAAATCAATGAAACATTGTATTTTATGGATAGTTGAATTTTATTAAAAACACATTAATGATTCTTCTTAAGTATACTTCAAAATCCTGAAATATAAAGTACATCACAAAAAAATCAATCCTTATTATTTTTTGGTTATTAACATGTACAATAAACAGCTACATTAAATGATGTATTACCAGTTTTATTTGGCAGACTTAAATATGATGTCTTGAAGGCTTCTATATCTATAAAACATAGGTTTTCTCTTTGGGGTCCAATGCAATGTTATGATTCTATTGTAAATTTAACTTCTTTGACAAATTGTGCGAGGCAATGCATTGATAAAATTATTTGTATTATTTGCTAATTTCTAAATTTTGCATACATTTCTCATGGAACTGTATTTTCCTGTACGTTCGGTATATTTGCTTCTGATTATGTCCAATCAACAATATTTTACCTCTAAGTTTTGCATGTTTTTCTTGATAGAATCATAAGCAGATGTATCTTTCTTGTAGTCTTGTTCTGTTTTCTTCACTTCTGCTTGTTTCTTCTTCACTTCATCTCTAGCATGCTTTAATCTAAGTTATAATTCATTAAAGTATATATCTGAGTAGTTAAACCCTTTCCAATGGATTCTAATTAGTTGTTGAGCAGTTTGTTCATACTGTATGTTGTTATACCACTGTCCCAGGTGAGGGGGATTGTTTTAAGCACTTAAAAAATGTTTAAATCAAATCATATTCTTCATGTGACACTTTAAATAAAGGAACCATTAATTCAGTGGTTATTTTCGGTTGGTGTCCGCCTTATATGTATTTTGTTTGTTATTCAATTATGTTTTTGAATTGTTATACATTTTTTCATGTTGGTCCTTTTATTAAAGCTTACTAAATGGTATGAATTGTATAGTAGTTGAAGGCTGAATATTCATATACAGCCATGTCATTTGGTATCTGGTGGATAGTTAGTCTCATTGGCAACCATACCACATTGCTTACTTCTATTTTCTGACAAATTACTTTACATTTTAACAACATCAATTCTGACCACTATAATATTATAACGTTAATGGAGTTATCTCCTGTTTACCTCATCTGAGCCTGTTTTGTTTCTGTCTGAGCTTTACTGATGTCATTCTTGGCAGCTAAAACACAATAAGCAAACAAAAATAAACATTTCTTTCCAATTATATGAAAGTAAAAACAAAAATTCACAGCATTCATATGTCAAAATATTTTCCTTCATTCAATCATCTATTCTATTAATTGTCATGGTTTGTAATTGTGTAATGTTGATTGTCATGGTTTGTAATTGTGTAATGTTAATTGTCATGGTTTGTAATTGTGTAATGTTGATTGTCATGGTTTGTAATTGTGTAATGTTAATTGTCATGGTTTGTAATTGTGTAATGTTAATTGTCATGGTTTGTAATTGTGTAATGTGAATAACAGGAATTCAGACTTTCTGAATTACAGATCAATTGAAACTGGTCTTTTGTAGGGTAAACATTCTGAATCTCAGTCACACAGAAAACATGCAAAAAAGTGTTCCCAAAGAAATGAGGGGATCTGAGTGGCAGGGTTACTTACTTAATAATTGATCATTCAGTGTAGCGTCCTCTCCATCTGTATTACTAGACAGACCAGCACTGACAGCCTGGAATCTATTTTGAGCTGCAGTGTAGGCCTCCTGGTCTTCATTACTCTGTGCTTGTAGTTTTTCCAAATCTTTGGCCACTTTGTCTATTTCTTTTTGTTTAGACTGTAAAGTTTTCTTATCCTAAAAGAAAAAGTAAACCCTTTTTTTAACATCAATTTAATAAAACCTATACTCTTGACACATACATTGACATAGGGTAAATTCACTATTTGATGTACTGCTTAAACACTTGTATTTAATGTCAGTTATAAGATCATGAAGCCTTAAATTCATTTCTTAATTTTGTGTATTATCAATATTGGTGTGATTGAACAGTACATTACAGGATAAAGTGGGTTGGGTTACTCATCTATGAAATAATGGAAATTGTTCTCTTCCACCCATGCTGGAGATGTCGCAGTCAGGACCATATGGTGATGTAAATAGCACATATCTTCTTTACTTTTTTTTAACTATGAGGAATCAGGATATAGTAAGACTTTATAAACAGATTTATATCAGAACCCTTAGTTATCTTAAAACTGAGGTCAATAAAAGTTAATTCGTTAACCCATTTATTCCTGGTACCAGATTAATGCTTACATTATCTGACTGTTTAACAAGATCTTTCCTTTTTTTCTGTTCTGCTTTGAGGCCTTCTTTCTTATTGTCGACAGCACTTTGAGCAAGGGCCTCTACTTTCTGTTTCTCACTTAGATTATGTTCTAACTTCTGTAATACACTTCCTGATTCTTCGTCTCGTTTCTTCTCCAGTCGTGTAAGTACCTGGCTTATTTCCTTTATTTGGTCATTCATCTAGAATAGAGTTAAAGTTAAAAATTCATAAATGCACATTAGTGATTACATTTTCAACCAATGACCATAACTGTTGTTTGGCAGAGTGGTTAAATTTCATATGGCACTGCCAAAAACCTGGCAGAGTGGTTAAATTTCATATGGCACTGCCAAAAACCTGGCAGAGTGGTTAAATTTCATATGGCACTGCCAAAAACCTAGCAGAGTGGTTAAATTTCATATGGCACTGCCAAAAACATGGCAGAATGGTTAAATTTCATATGGCACTGCCAATAACATGGTATAGTTGTTAAATTTATATGGCACTGAAAAAAACCTAGCAGAGTGGTTAAATTTCATATGGCACTGCCAAAAACATGGCAGAATGGTTAAATTTCATATGGCACTGCCAAAAACCTAGCAGAGTTGTTAAATTTCATATGGCCCTGCCAAAAACCTAGCAGAGTGGTTAAATTTCATATGGCCAGGGTTTAAGCTAGGATTTTGAGGGCTTTAGTCACTTTTGCGCGCTATTAAAATCAACCTTATTTTGTGTAAAAGCAATGGAACAATGATGTATATTAATACTAGCTACCTCTTTTGACTTAGTCAGATTTTAAGGGATTGAGGCACCAGCTTGATTGGCAGTTAATGTATGATTTGACTGTATTGGCCATTTTTATGAAAGATTCTGACATGGAATCCAGAAATTTAGTTCACAATTTCTCTTCAGTTTGTTCCAGGGGTCATTCCTGATCAACAAAAGTTGGATTCTATTTTTTTTTTAAACAAGGAATCACAGCAGAAATTAATTTGCAATGATTATTTCACTGCATAATTATTATCCTTATAAAACGTCTAAGTCGATATTTGGAAATCATTTCTATCAAGCTGGAAATGTATAAAAATCCTTTCTGGATCGATTATAATGACTGAAAGGAGGTTGTAAACAAATCAACACTAGATCACGTTTACTACTTTCGGTTTTAAAATGAAACGAAAACGGGAAGTGACAAGTGGATAATAAATTCAAAACGAGTCCGGATTCATCAGGAAATTATCATTTTTCGATTTAAATTCCTTTAGTAAGAGATATATATTTGTCTCTCTCGTTTAATTGATTCTAAATGATTTCGTATTTTACGTTTTTAATGTCTATAAATAGTCAAAGGAATACTTTTACGCATGCGTAGAACACAATACAGGAAGCACCTGTTTAAAACATTTTCTCGTGAACTTTTTGAATAAAAACATTAAAGTTCTTTATTTTAAATGGAAATTGTCGAAAGTTTTTTAGGAAAATTTAAATCAAATATGACGAAAATGCCTTCGAATGACGAATCTACGACAAACTATCTTCAGATTGTGATCGTTTGGGAAATATTGAAATTCAAATGCGAACTGTCCGGGTTGTTACATTTTTGATTAAATGACGAAATTATACTCCTGGTTGTTGAAATGCCGACTGACTGATTTTCCTGGGGAAATAATAATGATGGTCATTCAATTATATGGTTAATTAATAAATAACGGATAAGTGACCCATCTGATGGCGATAAGCGGATTAGTTGTAATCACAACTTGAAACACCTGTTGAAAATGTTAATTACCTGGAGGTCATAAACTTGTCAAAAACATGAAGACAGGTAGATTTATAGTTTTTATTGCGAAATTCTTTTTACACTTTCAAAATTAAAGTGACGAAATTGATTTGAAAAACTTTCGTCAATGAGAAAACCCTTTCTTAAAATACGAAAGTGGCGAGCGCTAGCAAAATCACTGCATATGGCACTGACAAAAACCTAGCAGAGTTGTTAAATTTCATATGGCCCTGCCTTAAACATGGCAGAGTGTTTAAATTTCATATGGCACTGCAAAAAACATGGCAGAGTTGTTTAATTTCATATGGCACTGCAAAAAACATGGCAGAGTGATTAAATTTCATATGGCACTGCCAAAAACATGGCAGAGTGGTTAAATTTCATATGGCACTGCCAAAAACATTGTTTTTAAACAGACTGTAGTTTTGAATGCGATTGTTACATGGGTTACACCCTAAATAGTTCATGATCATTGTACTAGAAAGCTACTATCAATCTCACTTTACCTTATTGCATTTAAAACTTTAATGATCCATTTGACCTCTTCTATTTTAATGATCTAGCTTTACCTTACATTGCCTGTTTTTACTTTAATGTCATGATCTCTCTTTATGTAACCTCAACCATTTAAATGATCTAGCTTTAATAGAAATTGATCATTTCAACTTTCCCAATCTAACTTTATCTCACCTCAACCATTTAAATGATCTAGCTTTAGAAATTGACTATTTCAACTTTCCCAATCTAACTTTATCTCACCTCAACCATTTAAATGATCTAGCTTTAGAAATTGACTATTTCAACTTTCCCAATCTAACTTTATCTCACCTCAACCATTTAAATGATCTAGCTTTAGAAATTGACTATTTCAACTTTCCCAATCTAACTTTATCTCACCTCAACCATTTAAATGATCTAGCTTTAGAAATTGACTATTTCAACTTTCCCAATCTAACTTTATCTCACCTCAACCATTTAAATGATCTAGCTTTAGAAATTGACTATTTCAACTTTCCCAATCTAACTATCTCACCTCAACCATTTAAATGATCTAGCTTTAGAAATTGACTATTTCAACTTTCCCAATCTAACTTTATCTCACCTCAACCATTTAAATGATCTAGCTTTAGAAATTGACTATTTCAACTTTCCCAATCTAACTTTATCTCACCTCAACCATTTAAATGATCTAGCTTTAGAAATTGACTATTTCAACTTTCCCAATCTAACTTTATCTCACCTCAACCATTTAAATGATCTAGCTTTAGAAATTGACTATTTCAACTTTCCCGATCTAACTTTATCTCACCTCAACCATTTAAATGATCTAGCTTTAGAAATTGACTATTTCAACTTTCCCGATCTAACTTTATCTCACCTCGACCATTTTCACTTTAGTATTCTCTATGGTTTCCTGCATCTCTAATAAATCGTCAGCTGATTTCTTTTTTCTTTCCTGGATAAAAAGTAAAGTTATTTAAATTGAACTGATACTGGCAGACTTAATAGCCACAACAACTGAAGTTAAGGCTAATTAAATGGATGGTACATTTATAAAATTTGAATACTATAACTAATATTAAAGGGAACTCAACTTTATGTGAGAGACAATTACCTTTTCTACGGTGAAAACTATACAAAAATTGAATAGATGTTAAAGTATAAATACCTCAGCACACACATACTGGAAAGCTATATATAACTTGTTAAGATGTTCCAGTTCTCTGATAATTTTCTGATATTCTAGATATGATGATCTCTCCTCTTTTAGTTTGCTCATTGTTGGTGTAATATCTTCTTTAACAACCTATGATATAATTACAGTTGTATCAACATTGAATAAGCTAAAAATTCTTACATTATAGAAAAAAAAAGACAATGGACATCATAAAGAAATTTTATTCAATGAATGAAAATTATATTCAAGTCAAACACCTTCTAAAATGTCTGCAAATACACACTGTTCTGCAAATTAGATACACTGTTTAATGCATTTCATGTAATACAATGAAGAATAGTTTTTCTTATCTGTAATATTTGTTAACACACGAGATGTGTAAAAGTGATCATTTATCACATCCCCCAGAAAGATTGATTATGTCATTATGTTGAATTTTTTTTTCTGTAAATATTACATTTTCATGATGTGAATAAGAGAATTCACCAAAATTCGTAATACAACTTGTAGCATTTTATAAGGATTTCTTCAAAGCCTTTTCTCCTTCTTATCAGTTGTTTCATCAAAATAGGATGTAGATTGGATCAAGGACACACACTGGCAAAATTCAAATATTGGGGAATGTACATGATTGAGGATCAGAATCAAAGAAAACAAGATAGTGACTTCAAAAAATATCCCAACCTACTTGTCTTTCATTTTGAGCAACACATATTTTTATAGCCTTTTTACAAGTGTTTCATACACCCAAAGTAATCTGATTTATTAACTTACTGGTTCTTGTTTCTTACACACAAAGTCATTTAATTTGATACTAATGTATCATGTGCTATTTAATAACTTACTGTGTCAATCTCACGAAGTTTAGCATCTTTCTTTTCTATTGTTTTTTGTGCAGCTTCTTTTTTACTTTCATATAATCTGGTACCTGCAGCCTCTTCTATCATTGACAATATCTACAAAGGTTAACAGGGTAAGAGTCAAAATTTATACAACAGACAGAATCATTGACAATATCTACAAAGGTAAACACGGTAAGAGTCAAAATTTATACAAAAGACAGAATCATTGACAATATCTAGCATTCTACAAAGGTAAACACGGTAACAGTCAAAATTTATACAACAGACAGTGTTTTCTTTATAAGTTTCAAGTTAAGTTAATGAACTTTTTTCTTTTCTTATATAGCTTTAACATGGCAGTGTTAAGAAATGTAGAAATGTGGACATCAGCATGCTGAAATAGTTTTAAGTTGTCAAAAAATCATCAAGACAATAGTTATATAGGTCAGCATGTATCAGTCAGGGGTGGTACTTAAACAAGTGATTTCAAAATCACTTCTTTGAGTGATTTTGGCTGTGAAATATTTAAAATTTTTGCACAGACTTTTCAAAATCACTGAAACAAGTAATTTGAGAAGTTAAAATTTAATCACTTCAATAAGTGTTTATAACCTTTTTTTGATATTTTTCCCACAAGCTTGATTTTTTTATTGGTAAAAAGACCAGAATTCCATTGAAAAAACAACTATGTACATGCAGAAATTGTCATTTGCTTGATAAGCCTGCACGTGTTTACAGTTTATTTGAATATGCAAAAACTGGAATAATTTGTAGATCAGGACATAACCTTAAAATAAATCATTCTAATTCTAAAGAAAACCAATCAGGTCACCTAATACTGTTGACCTTTGTCTGATAGTAAGAGTAGTTAATGAATATTTGATTACAGAACAATTCCCAAGGGTACTTTTATAAGCTTTAGCGCACTAACTTACTGCCCAAGCGCACTGGTGAAATTGATATCAAAAGATAAAGGGATAATTGATTTATGTAGGAAAATTATAGAAAAGTTTGTGAAAATATGGAAAATCAATGAAATTAGCATTTGAAGATCAAAGAAAACACCAAAATCACTTAAATAGGTGATAACTGAATATAAAAAATCACTGAAATAGGTGATAATGAAATCACTTGTTTAAGTAGCACCCCTGACTGATGTATATCATATTTGTATTTTGTTCATTGTTTTTTACATCAATCAGGCTGTTATTTTTCTTTTTTGAATTGTTTTACATTGCTCATTACAGGCCTTTTTTTACTGTAAATAAAGGCAACAGTGGTATACCGATGTTCAACATGTTTTTTTACTGTAACAGACTATGTGGTATAGATTGTGCTAAGTGAAGGTTGTGCTGTGACCTTTTTTTGTTAGCTTCAATGTAATTAGGTCTCTGGTTGGGAGTTGTCTCATATATTACCTCTGGAGGCTTCATGTTGAGTACTTTAGTGATTCTACCCTGCATGATTAGGAAATGAGGATTGTTTACATTCAGTTGGACAGATCTGAACAAATCCTGTACTCTGGTATTGTTAGCATTACTACCATTAATCAGGTATTTGTTCCTCCCTCCAATAACCACCTGAAATAATATATGGTTAACATTATAAAGATCTGAACACATCCTATACTCTAGTGTTGTTAGTATTACTACAAATAACAGGATTAACATAAAAGATGACCTGTTTGAAAGCTTTCATTATTTCTTTAATTCTCTCTATTCTCTAGCAAAATATGTTTTATCTTTTATCATACATTTTTTGTAGCATCTTACATCAATGTTACCTAATGTACCCATTTCAAAACTAACAGTGATTCTCCACAAACAACTTCTAAATGTTTATACCTGTGGCTGTGTTGCCCCAAACCCAAAGTAACACAATCCAATGATCACAAAATGTTCAATTTTCTATTGTGTTGATATCGATTTTGTCATTTTTTTTGTATTGTGCAATAATCTCTCCTATGCTAGCCTGTGCATCCCTAGGAAATACACAAGAGATGATTTGATTCCTGTTCAATAATACATGTACTACCTGTCTAGTAATGGTAATCTCGTCATACTGTTCATATCCCAATGGGCTTTGCTTTTTATCCATGTTGTCAAACGTAATACTGACAGTGGCTTTAGTGACACCAGCTTGACCATTTTTGTATACAAGTTCCTGCAGATTTGTTGCTCTAACCTAAAATAACAAATATTGGAAAAATTGTATATAAGATTTGGAGTAGATGTTATCATGTTGATGTGGACCCTTCTTTGATTAACCTTGATCATCACCACTTAAATTAAAATATTTAACAGATCATGTAACATGAATATACAGTAAACTAACAGTTAATCTGTCCCAGTTTCATTATGATGTGTAAATATATATGCTGTGTACAAGTTATCATTTTGTGCAAATTATAATTTATATTTTGACAAATGTACAAATACATGTAATGCCTGTACAAATTGCAATTTGTACAAAATTTGACAAAAGAATCAATTATAACCTGAACAATAATTTATAATATGGATGCTGGTGGAAAAAGGGATTGATACAGACTAAAGCACCAACAAGGAAAGGGACATATGAAAGAACAGCAGATATACATTTTTTGTAATTGGAGCATATTTAATTTTAAAGAGTTCAGAGCGATTTCAAGATTCACTGAACAGAATTTCTATTGTTAGATTTAACATGAAATTGAAAGGTCAACTATTATTCCTTTAGATGTTGATCAGGTGTTCAGATAGGTATACAATAGATTGCAAGTTTTGTCACTTTAGTAGAAAACTGGTTATCCCAATTTTTAGTAAAGTGCATATGTTGATGCATATAATGCTAGAGATTATAGCCAATATAACTAGAAAATGCCATTCTGCCCTAATTTGCTTTAAATCCAGTGCAAACAAATATAACCCTCTATAGAGGGATAATTTTATCCCTCTAAAGAAGGATTATCCCTCTATACAGGTATAATCACCATATAGGGGGTTTGTTCCCAACCTGTTGAAAGGCAAACGACTGAATCTGACAGATAAAGGTCAATCTATCGACACAAAAAGTACCCGTGTGTAAAATGTTTACGCCCACAAACAGCGCCATCTATATTTTTTTCTACAGTATCTTTGAGAACGATTTTCTGTTCTGTAGTAAATTAAAACTTTAAATTAACTAAAACATAGAAAAGTAAGTGTATAGAACAAATTGACAGATATATTTGCACATGACTGGTTATGCATGATACACTGGCAATGTGCGCAATGTTCTTTAATCCAAGATTGAAAATTAGTTGATTTCCTACGTCAAAATGGCGGATTTCAATGTTTACATTTTTTTGGTCTCACTAATTAGCGACAACAAGCGTCAAGAAGCGACAACAAGAAATATTTTAGCGACAACAAGCGACAAGAAGGCTATTTAGCGACAAGAAAACATTTTTTTTTATTAGATATAAAGAAATTTGTATTTAATGGTTTTTTTTTAACTATACGAGCAGATATGTCTAATTAAAATGTTTATTTATCCAAATATAGATAGACGAAGAAATGAAACATTTGTGAGGAAGAAAGAGATTGTGAAGTTTATATTAGTACAGTGTTCCAGCTAGGATTTGAAAATAGAGGGGCGCGTTTTTAAAAAGGGCACTTTAGCGCGTTCTCACTGAAAAAAATCAAATACTTAATATTACCACATAAAGACATATTTTTAGCAAGCATGTAGCTTAGTTAAATAGCTATTATATACAAGTTTAAAAATCATTTATTTAAGAACATATAAGTTAAAATCAAACTGATAGCAATAATAGACATTACTATATTCATTTCTCTTTCAGAACTACAGATTTTTTCAAAGAAGAGTTCAAATGCAAATAAATATTAAACAACAATGACAAATCTTCTGTTTTTCTTTTTGAAGAAGGTTGTCACACATTAGTTTCATCACAGTTTAATTTTACAGCAAATATTTTTGTTAATGTCTGTGTTTTCAAGTTTGCCCTGTGACTTGTCTTTATCAATTTGACTTGAGAGAATATTTTCTACACCTCTGCTGTACTGAGTGGTTGTACATGTCATATTGCAACACTGAATAGTTTTGCAAGAAGAGGGTACATAAAGATCATAGGTTTTTATCCTAATGACAAGGTGAATGAAATAGCTCTAGCAGACTAGATAAGGAACGATCTGGAAGTTCTGCTGACGACACAAGAGCTATAAAGTCCTGTTATTGAATAAGGAGAGTTTCTATCTCTGTATAACCATACATTGTTTCACTGTTGTCTGTTCAATTCAACAAGCATCTCCGTATATTTAATGTTGAGCGTATCTAATAAAATCTATAAGTTGGTCAAAACTGATTTCAATCACAGACACTTGTTTCTATTCATATTGGAAGACCCCCTATCAACGTATATTTACGGAAATATACGTTGATGGGGGTCTTCCAATGGATTGAAACAAGTGTCTGTGATTTCAATAAGAAAATTGATACAAAAATCGGACTTTCGAGAGCTCCGTAATCGGCACAATAATAAATTATTTCAATTTTGTAAGTTTATTATCAATTCAACAAGCATCTCTGTTTTCTTCATGTTGAGCGTATTTAATAATATCAATATTAAAGTTAGTCAAAACGAACTTCAATTTAAGAAAAAATTATATAAAAATCGGACTTTCGAGTGCTCCGTAATCGGCGGAATTTACAATAGAAGAACAATTGCGATATTTGATAGAAACCTTTCTTCTTCTCGATTTTTCATAAAGGTAAAGAATCAAATTATTTTTTTACTTTTGATGGTCATTATTTTTGAAAAAAGATGTAATAGACTGACAAGTGTTTGATATTTTCTTCTTGTCATTTCCGAGTTGGTCAAATTTTTTTTTCTTTCGTCGGCATTTTGCGTGTTAAATGAACGTTATTTTATAAATAACAAATACATTAGAAATGAACACCGTTCACATTTATTTTATAAATTCTATTTTGCATCGTCAGGTGTTAAAATAATCAATTCATTTAACTTCGATGTTTGGTGCTTCAGGGCAAAGGGATTAGACAGGGTCGTAAATTTCACCCGATTAAGTAATTGACTCCAATCAAATAGGTGATTATATACAGGTAACAAGTGTCAACAATTTTAATCTGTTGTCTTAATGAAGTGTGTGTATAAAGAACTCAACAAAATGGCGACGATATGATGAAAAAAGATCGGTTTTTTTTAACTTTTTTTCAAAAGGGCACAGAGGGGCCCTTAAAAAATGCAGAGGGGCGCAAAATTTCGGGGGCGGGGCGCGGAGCCCCTCCATTTCATGCTAGCTGGAACACTGTAGTATATTGGTAGATGAAGAAATTTAACATTTGTGAAGAAGAAAGAGATTGAGCTTCTTTTTTTTTTATTTTTAAATATGAAGAATATGTATAAGATAATGTATGTATCTGTTTTCATCAAAGTCAAAGTATGAATAATCGAATGGAGATATATATGGAGCGGGCATAAGGCCAATTAAAATTAATTGGTAGATTTTCATCCCCGCCCGCCCCTCTGAAATCGTCCCGCCCCGATTTTTGTTATTTTGAAAAATTTTCGATTTCCGGATTTGTTCATCTCCGTTTCCGGTAACCGTCAAAAATTGTGTTTCCCTCCAAACTTCCTGTTTCAAATTTTGAAATAAAAATTAAAAAATAAAATCCTCCCACCCGCCCCATTTTTTTCAAAAATGTGGATGAAAATCTACTAATTAATTTTAGTTGGCCTAATGGAATATAATATTTTCACGGATTCATTTGCTTAATACTATGCTCTAAGTGTAAAACATTTACATTTCAATTTCTTTTCCTCCTGTTTGATTTCAGTTCTTTGTATTTCAAAATTTGTGTCAATATTTTCAGGACAATGATGCACAAATAATTCATTTTGCGAGCTTAATATATCTTGCACAAAAAGAGTTTTAAATCAAAGAGCTGAAAGCTCTGAAGAAAAATGACGCCACTGTCTCTAATATAGGGATAGTTTTTATGCAAGTCTTGATTTTCACATACCGTAATTAGTTTAACAATGCAACATGTATCGTAAGCATATAATTGATATTCGTATATGTGTGTGTGTGTGAAGTGAAGGTGACAACTGGCTGGTTTTTTAAGACAAATGAATAGGTCAAGACTAGCTGAATTGTACAAATAAATACCGTAGAAAGGCTTGTATATTTCTCACTGGTACATAGTCTGAATCTGAGTCCGTTTGCTTCCATTCAAGTTTGCGCCCACTCATTTTCACCCCTTTCACTTTCACACCCTACATGTTCACACCCAATCTTAATTGGTTTTGTGTTTAATAACTATGTAAGCAAGTGTTTTCTTATAAGTATAATTGTTGTCATTGTCTCAAAATAAAGTGAGACAGCAATTTTTTTTTTTGTGTTGAATAAATCTTAATTATGTTTTGGATAAGGTATTGCTAAAAATAATAATAATCCTTTCTAAATAAAGTGGTATTTTGTCAACGTTTTATTTTGTGTTGAATAACTCTTAATCATGTTTTGGTTAGTGTATTGCTATAACTTGTTTCATTGACTTGTTTCAAAATGAAGTGAGATTCTGACTATGTTTGTTTCTGCGTGTTGAATAAATTTTATCATGTTTTGGTTATATTAGTGGATTGCTATATTTTGGTTTCTATGTTTTATTGTTTCGTTGTTTCAGATCAATGGGACCAAGCTGTTAAAAACAATTATCTTTTGTGTTTTTTCCTTTAAAATCTTCAATGTTTTACTCATACCAAGCTATAAATACATTCAGTATTTACACCAAAGCAATTTAAAACAACAACCATAATTTTCCAATTATTCAACTTGAATTTGAATTAAAATTGGGCATGAATGAGTAGAGTGTGAATGTGCGAACGTGTAGGGTGCGAAAATGTATTGGGCACAAACAGACCTGATGCCACACAGTCTGAACCCCCTTCTCCCACAAAATATTAAGTAAATAATCTTTTTGTTACTGCTATCAAAGGTCTAATGAAACTCAGATAGTTTCAAACATTTGTCAAAGAATTCTAGTCAAACTGGCACCTAGTTAAATTGGCACCTGAACGTCGTAGGAAGGCGTCCCAGAAAAATAATAAAATAGCCTTGCCAGACGTCATAATTATTTGGACTAATACATGAGATATTGTGTATTTTTCTGCATTATTTTAACCAGTTGAGCATTTTACAGGATTGTTGGTTTAATGCTGTTTAAACTTTACTGAAAAACAAACACCTTAAATTTGCTAATTATTTGGCATGAAAGTTTGATTTATTGAAAGGGACTCATAGTTTTCCATTTTATTTTAATAATTGACTTGTTTTTACAATTACACAAATTGTCTAAGTGTAATTGTCTAATTGTTAAAACAACAGCTTTGGTAAGGGCTTCGTTGTTTACCTTTATACACTACATATTCACTTTCGTTTCGTGGTTTACCGAAATACACAACAACATATTCACTATGTACTTGGTAACAGTAATTAATTAATTGAATAGAAAATATTATATCAAATATTATTGGATGCCGAATTGACGTCGAATAGGTGCCGATTTGACTAGATGCCAATTTAACCAGGTGCCGACTTGACTTGTACGTTTCAATTCCTCTGCGATCGTTTGCGGTATTTTCTTGAGAAAACCTATTTTCCATCATCAAAGAGAAGAAGAAACTGCTTTAAAATGATTCTGGAACGCTTCATGATTGTTAAAATAAGTTTAATTCACTCAAAAACAATTTTAAAACTTGCGATTAAACAGGAAGTTTCCAAAGCACGTGTAAAAGAAGAAATTAACCGGTGAGAGTGGAAATCCGTATATGACAGACATCCCTATAGTACGACTTTGAAAGTAAAACAGTTCAATCCTTTTGTAAAACAATCTTTAATATACCTATCACATTAATGTTTAAATGGTCTTAAGCTTATTCAAACCATATAAGTCGGTATGAAACACCAAAACGGAATGAACAATAACCGATTACGTTTTGTAGTTTACAAATTCTAAAACTGGTTCCCGTCAAACTACAACACTTTGTTCGAGTGTAGTGGAATACAAGCAAAAACCAGTGTAAACTGGGTCCTGGCTGGTTTAATACTACACAACGATGCATAATGATAACACAAGCAGGTTCCAGTTTGTTTGGAAAATAGGAAATACGAAACCAAGCGCGGTAGGCAGAGCAATGTAATGAAGTTCAGGTCGGCAGTTATGGAACAATGACTGCGTCATTTTCCAAAAACAAATTATAAGATAAATAGTATGTTCTAAAACACAAGGAAAAGTAATCTCATAATACAATAATTAAACGTAATACTGGCTGTTATTCATAATAGATGATAAAATATTATGTAAATAATGTTTCATTTTTTTCTATCAATTTAAACTTTCTTGTCGCTAAAATTATTTTCTTTTGCATATTCTTTTATTATTTATTGCAATAATTAATTTTAATTTAAAAAAAATGTTTTCTTGTCGCTTCTTGTCGCTAATTAGTAAGACCGCATTTTTTCATCAAAGTAATAGCTGACACATTTTCGTATCCAATCATTTATTAGCAATTTTATTATTGATTTTTGAAGATCATCCAATCACATTAACCGTTATAAAGTGGCTACACGTTAGTCGTTACGAGTCCAAAAACCATGAGGCATGCACGTTTACCAAAATATCGTAAACTCTGACCTTTTATCACTTGACCAATGTCTTGACCTTAGAAGCCATTAAATTGTTTGCCTTCCAACTGGACCAGGATAGAAATTATTTCTATTAAAATGCACCAATGAGAACAGTTGTGCCATACGGCCAAAAGATAGAGGATTAAAGATATCCACAGTACATCGTGTTAACATTCGTGTGAGCTTGTGTAAATTAAAATATTTGCTCATTAATGAAAAGAAACAAACTTACATGAGAAAGGTTTGTGATTCCTAGCAAGAAGCAAATAGAATCCAGAATATTTGATTTTCCACTGCCATTTAACCCTGTTATAGCGTTAAAAAGGGGATCAAATCCGTTGATTTCTGTTCTTTGAGCATACGACTTAAAGCCGTCTACGACCATAGATTTAATATGCATTGCCAAAAGTTGTAAATGTTGTTTTTAAATCATCTGTCTGTTTTCATTTCAAACTGGCGCTCAAAAATAATAATGTACGCGCATGACTGAACGGAAGTAAGACATTAATAATACGAATCAAAACAATTGACGGTTGTACTCGAGATACTATTTCCGGATAAAATATTTTCCAACCGTGCTGGATAGGAGGACCTTTTTCGGTTATATGGATTGAGCCGTTTGACAATTCGGAATAATTCAATTATAAAATTGCATGGACGTCATGATTTTATAACATCGTGATGTGGGAACAGACACATTATATTCACTAGCAATTGGGGACAGTGGCGGATCCAGAGGGGGGGTTCCGGGGGTCCGCACCCCCCCTTTATTTTGGCCGATCAATGCATTTGAATCGGGACATATGTTTGCACCCCCCCTGCACCCCCCCTTTGCCCTGGGCTAGCACCCCCCCTTTCGAAAATTCCTGCATCCGCCACTGGGGGAGCTGGCTTAATTTAGTTCAACTGACTATAGTATAATGATACATTTAGTGGCACTTAGACTTGCTACAATTCCCTTTCTAATATTTCTCTCTTACTAATTTATATGTTTACTGATAAGTGCCAGCCTACTGATTGCCCTTGGAGAAAGGGACTTGTATAATAACATTTTATACCGACCAGATACTGGTCGGTAAGAGGTTATTATTTCACATCTGCTGATAATAGATAATTAGACTGTCATGTGTATATATCCCATGCTGTTCTCCCATATTTTATCTCAAGTAGATTACAATTTCACTTTTCTTATGATTCTTACATCAAAATGGATACAGATGTCATATCTGCTGCAATAGATTTTGGATTACAAAAGTTGTCATTTACTGAAATCAAAATTAACCAGAGAAAAGTTGTAGAAAGCTTTTTGGCAGGCAAAGATGTATTTTTCTGTTCTCCAACTGGAAGTGGCAAATCACTAACTTTTGAAATAGCACCTTTTGTATTTAAATATTTACAGAAGAATGATATGTGTATTGTACTTGTTATTTCGCCTCTAACATCTTTAATGCGTACACAGACTCAATCATTGAATAGAAAAGGGATTAAAGCAGTATATTTGAAGGACATTACCTCACCATCGAATTTTGAAGACAGCCTAACAAATCTTTCCTTAGTAGATGTAAAGGATGGCAAAATTGACATTATTTTCTCCAGTCCAGAGTCACTTATTGGACATGAAAGAAAATTACTATTGGATTTGGCAAAGAAAAAATTTATCAAGACAGTATTTGTAGATGAAGCTCACTGCATAAAAAAGTTGTAAGTATTTATTTTTGTACATATAATAATGTATAATACTAAAGTAGAAAAACAAATCATCTGAATCGCTCTAACATAAGCTATAACATACATAAGAATAAATATGTATATCTTAAAAACAGTACATGCATACAAAAGAACATCATATATTTATAAATGTATATATATCTGTACATGCAATAACTATTTAATGTTTATTTATTCAAAACATTCTCATTTAATTTTACTTTTAATAATTAATCACCTTTTTATTTGAATATTTCTGTTATTATTATGAAAGATTATTCTGCCAATGGTATCCAAATTAAAAACTTTCAATTCATATTGTGATGTTTTGAAAGATGTATGAAATATTTGCTACTGGACTGTTGGATATCTACAATAATTAAGATTTTATAAATATGTTTTCTATGGTACTTACATAATTTTTCTTATGAAATACTTCGTTGTAATGCTTAGGCATTTTTATGAGACCTATGCAGATTTATATTGCAATATGATTAATTAATTTTAATTTTTTCAGTGGGCTTCCAGATAAAAAGAAGAAGAAATTGGCATATAGACCATGTTATGGCCGACTTGACGAAATTCGTTCACTTGTTGGGGGTCATGTACCAGTAGTGGCTCTAACAGCAACAGCTACAGAGGAAACCAAAGCTGTCATTAAAAAGCAACTTTGTATGGATAACTGCACTGAGATTATGGTAAATCCCGACAAAAAGAATGTAACATACTGGGTACATAATTTACCTTCAGATGATATTTGCACCAATTTTAGATGGTTAGTAAATTTATTAAGAGGATATAAGCAGGCCACTTCAAGGATGATTATATTCTTTAGGCAAATCAAACACATGGCAGACGTATATGAATATCTTGAAACATCCCTTAAGCATGATGCTTACATAGACTTCAAAGAGGGAGGACCAAATGATAACAGAAATCGCCTTTTTGACATGTTCCACATGAAAACCGATGATGACGTAAAAGATTTTATTTGTACATCCTACATGAATCCAAACGGTAATATTAGAGTTGTTCTATGTTCAACATCCTTTAGCATGGGTCTAGATGTAAAAGGTGTGGATACAGTTATACATTATGGTCCAGCTAATGATGTTGATGACTATGTACAAGAATCTGGTCGTGCTGGTAGGGAACCTTCACAACAATGCAATGCTATTCTACTAACTTACAAAAGATGTTTAGGAAGTCAAAATATATTCCCATCTATGAAAGAATATGTTAAATCTAAAACCTGTAGACGGGCGTTTATTCTAAATATATTTAAAACAATTGTTGAACATGCACATATACCTCACTTTTGTTGTGATATTTGTCGTCTCTCGTGCAAATGTGCATGCAGTTGTGAAGATGAATGTGTATGTACAAACACTTGCAATCAAGTTCTCCCTAAAATAAACACAGCTATTATGTCAAATGAGGACAATGATGATAGTGATGATAACGATGACAATGACATTACAGAACTGGATGATATGTTTTCAAGTGATAGTGACAGTGATGTTTTAGAATCGTCAACAAGAAAACCACAAGTCATTTACAGTTCAGATGATGAAATGTTTTGAAACAATAAAATTGTTCTGCTAATAGAAATGTTTATTTTGAAACTTTTTTAAACTAGCACCAATCCAGTCTCTAACAAACTCCATGTCTAGCTCTGTAAGGGGATTTTCCTTCATGTTTGGATAGGCATAATGTGATCGGCCAGGAATGAAATCGAATAAATTACATGCCTGGAATTGTCTGACCAAAGTTATAATGTCAATTTCCTTGTCACATGTTTTATGTCGTCCTGATGGAACATGCACGTTGCACATTTTGTCAAACTGTTTGATAATTTCGTGGACTTTCATAGCACTCTTACTGACTCTCGAAACCACTTTCTCAGTAAAAACACCTCTGTAACTATGGGCAGAATCTTTAAATACCTTATTACAATGTTCTACATCTAAATCATTAGGATGATTTGTGTTTGCGTCCCCCTTATGTTTTACAGTTCTGTTCCATATCAGTCTGTGTGCCTGGCGTTCTGTTAACAGAACTTCAGTTTGGGCTATAGTTTCCAAAGTACCAAAGGCGTATTTTGTACAATGACAATATTTATAATACAAAACAAGGAACTGGTCAATTCTCAACATCCTTGATCCATCACCCATATGAATTGCATCGTTGTGATCCATTCGTAATAAACCCAATGTTAAAACCAACTTTGTATATGCACTAACTCCATCAGATTCATTTTCGTTATCCTTGCCACTTGATACTTTTTCCTTAGCAAAAAGGGGGTCATAATGACCATGAATGGAGGATTCGTGTTTTCTGAGGGAATGTGGTTGTTTGTACTTTTTTCCACAGTATCTACAATTATACGTATTGCAATTTGGCCCATATTCTGGAAGTTTTGGTATTTCTGGCAATGTGAATGTCTTAACAAACGAGCGTGCCTGATCAAAAATATATTTTTTCATTTCATTTGTATTCCCAACTGCACCCTCATACACATTTTTACAGGGTAAAGAGTCTATACTTTCCATTCCAAAATGAGTAAGACCACCTGTTATAATATATGCTGTGGTAACTTTCTCAACAAGATCAGAAGCTGCATAAAAATCATCAGCCGGATCTTGGGTAACATTTCTTGCATTTATGGTATTGCGTGCTGCATACAGAGTTCCCTGGTCTCTAGCTGACGAGGTTGAGTAGAGCAACTTCCAAATGACCTGAAATTGAAACAATCAGACAGATTACGGGTTTAACAATGAAAAAATATGCATTTCTCAAAAAATAAAAGTGTTTTTCTGAAAAAATATATTCAAAATAAATATCAACTTACAACTTAATCTATTTCAAATTATCTTTCTTATGTAGATATAAAAAAGAAGATGTGGTATGATTACCAATAAGACAACTGTCAACAAGAGACCAAAATGACACAGACATTAACAACTATAGGTCACTGTACGGCCTTCAACAATGAGCAAAGCCCATACCGCATTGTCAGCTATAAAAGGCCCCGTATTGACAATGTAAAACAAAACACATATGTAACACATAAACAAACGACAACCACTAAATTACAGGCTCCTGACTTGGGACAGGCACATACATAAATAATGTGGCGGGGTTAAACATGTAAGCGGGATCCCATCCCTCCCCCTAACCTGGGACAGTGGTATAACAGTACAACATAAGAACAAACTATAAAAATCAGTTGAAAAAGGCTTAACTCATCAGATGGAAAAAATACAATTAGACGTGGCCAGGTACTTGTACATCCCGACAACAAAAAGACCCTAGGAACATTTCTGAGAGTACTCTCAGTTATCTGACAGCTAGTTCAAAGCCACTAACAACTAATAAAAAATCATGCATCTTAGAGTATTGTAGACATTACCTTTAGCAACTCTCCCTGGTTGTGAAATTCTTCCATTTTAGGTACCAGTCCCTCTAATCTTTTTGTTGGAGTTCGACCATTTCGTTTGGATGACTGTGCCTGTTTGTATCTCTCAAAAGTTAAATAGTCTCCTCCACTCAAGACTTTTTGTGGCTGTTTTGTCCAGTCATCTGTTTCATTGTGTCCAGGTACATACTTGTGCATAAATTCACAAATGTCTGTCATATCTTCGTTGTATTGCTCACTTTTCATCAAAACTCCCATATTTATCTATTAAAAGCAAAATGAGGTACATGAAATTAAACACAATCAAATATAATTCTTATATGCATGTATAGTAAAAAAATTATTATATGTTTTGTACTTAAGTATTAATACTTTTTAATATATCAAAAAAAAAGATGTGGTTATGATTGCCTATGAGACCACTCCACAAGAGACCAAATGACTTTGAAATTAACAACTCTATGTTACTGTACGACCTTCAACAATGAGCCCAGTTAAGCATATTATTACTTTTTAGGGTTATAATCTTTTCGACTAATTTATATATATATATATATACTATTGCTTGATTCTTAACATATATATCAACAAAACTTAAACTTATAGTGGGTTTATTGAAATATTTGTATAAATAGGTTTTTTGCTAAATATCAAGAGATAAAATGAAGGACACCATAACAAACAGTAATTTTCGAAGACTTAATTAAGATGCAGGATTTGAAAGTAACCATTTTTAAACACATACATGTAGGGTAGCCTTTTCCCTTTGTGAACCAAAGTCAAAGATTTGTCAAGATTATATAAATGTTTATGTTACATCCTTGTTCTTGTTTGCAATATGCATGTAATATTTGCCACTGACCATTTTTAACAATAATTGATAAAATTTTCATTAATTTGTTAATAATAACACATACAATATAAACTTACTCTTGCTGTTTTTTGTTTCATTTCTTTCATGTACTGATGCTCAATATTATCGGGAAGGACTGGTGCAAATATCTTGAAATGTGGAATATGCTGACTCCATATTTTTGCTACTAGGAAAGTGAAGTCACTAGCTATACTGTCCAATTCTAACTGATTCGGTATGAAAGTAGTGAAGGGCACTGTATTTGCATCTCCTTTGGCAACAGTGTTGTCTAGGTGGTTCCCTGAAATCCTGTTTTCATAGGCACATATTTGGTACATATGATGGTCTTTGTGTTGGTTATAGATTGTCATATTCCTGACTTTTGTACGCATATCTACATTATCTCCTACAAAGTAAAAGCCAGGGTGCATTAAATCTCTGTACTGATGCAAATCATTTTCTGCATTAGAAAGTTCAAGAATTCGTTGTACCATTGTATCAGCATCTCCATTCACCAAATCAATGGACTCTTTGATCATCTGTATGTTCTGAAGTAACACTAATTCATGTGACGTTTCAGTTGTTACTAGTTCTTGCATGGCAACAAGATCCTTGTCCCAGTCATTCCCTAACTTGTCTGCCAAACTTAGCGTTGATTGGTAGCTTAAGCAGTCGTATGTGGCATTCAGTCGAGAAAATGCAGACTTTTTGCAACCACCTTTCCACAAAATATAGCTATTAAAATGTTGAAAAGCATTTAAATCTTTGCTGTAAAGGGTCAAAAGTTTACAGCCAGCAGTCACTATGCCTGGTATTAAAGCTTCACCCTTTTTATACTTATTAAACTGATGTGCTGGGTTTGCTACCGCTGCCTCAAGTGATTTTAAAAAAGTAGGAGCCTTCTGTCTCCATTCATCTATAACTCTGGCAAATGTAAGAGACTTTATCTTGTCATGGTTACGTAAAATTGAGTTATTCTCTCTTAGTGCCAAAGTCTTAATTTCTCCTTTGATGGTATCAAACACTGTTTCTTGGAAAACATCTAGTAAATCTGGAATTTTTGAAATTAATGAACCAACTGTAGGCATATCACCAGAGGTTAAGGCATCAAGAATTGGAAAGTGCTTCGCAGGCATGCACCGTATTTCATTTTTTAATCCACGGCATATTATAACCTAAAAAAAAAGAAGGTCTTTATTAAAAACAAAAAAAGAAGATGTGTTAGGATTGCAGATGAGACAACTTTCCACAAGAGACCAAAATGACACAGAAATTAACAACTTCAGGTTACCATACTGCCTTCAACAATGAGTAAAGATTATCATGTCTAAAAATTTGACATACAAGTAATATAATTTTCATATTTTGAAAATAAATCTAATGTTTTATTTAATTTAACATTAATATTGGTATTTCACACAAAGATAGCTTTCCATTGACTTAGTTAACAATTTTGGCATCAACTGTTCTTTTTGTGAGTGTGTTTCTTTTTTTTCTGGGGCTGGGGGGGGGGGGGGGTTAAAATTTGCCAGATTCTAGTTTTCCGGAGAGAAAATCATCTTTAATCGATAGGGGTCGTAAAATAAAACCAGTTTGTTTCCACTAAGAATTGGGACAAACACAAATTTGACACTTTGTTTTCCAAAAAAAAATATTGTTACTGTATGCTAAAATTAAATAATTGTTCCCAAAAGTTTTTTAAAAATAAATTACTTGTTCTTCAAAAAAATAACCATACTCACTATTTCCCCTCTCTAAAAATGATTGTTTCCTTATTAAACTAATGTTTTATATTAGTTACTGTTTCATGTTTAATTTCATTATTTTATGTATGAATAAGTGTATAAAAAAGTAAATTAAACATATACATAAAGATATAATTAACAGCTTTTATAAATATGCTATTCAAGAAATATGCTTTTTAAAAATTTTGTATTCAAAACTGAAAATAACTATGCTTGAATCATAATTCTAATCTAGAAACACATGAAATATTTGCCACTGGAGGAAAATAAATATAAAAAAAATCAATAAATCAAAAGGAGATTGTACACTTTCTTTGCTCATTTATGCTTGTTATAGGATGATGATACATGTTTCTTATGAAAGGACATTCCTTTCTTATTTTCTCTGTTTTTACAATAATGTACTTTACAAACATACCTTCAGTTCTGAATCAGTTTCAGTGTCAATATTGAATTCAGAGTCTTCTTCTTTTTCCTCATCTCTAGGAAACAACGATTTCCTACTATTAACAGTTGCACTACCATCCTCGGAAAATTGTCTTTTGAATGAAACCGAGTTATGTCCATGTGTTTCACGTAGTTTTGCCAAAGTATTCTGATATGACGATTTAAATGTTGTGAAAACACTGTCAATTTTTTGCAATTCTCTAACACATTTTCTACATGCAGTATCTGCATGTGTCTCTTCTGTAATATTTATTTCCAGATATTTTTCAATAAGAATACAGTATTCAGATTTGATGCTGCCATGAAATAATTTTCTCCTGTAATCACTTTTTTCAATTCTGTTTCCACAAATTACACAAAGAGTTTTTTTAGTTGTTGGAGTAAATTTTATAAATCTAAAAAACTTTTTAGGAGTAGAACTTTCTGCCATTAGACACAACAGAAACTCTGACAATGATGTGATGTTTGATCATATGTATAAGTTCAGTGACCTTATCTTTCTAGTAAGTTATAAAATGAAAATAAATAAACAGTATTTGCACAACACTGGAATATCAAGTTTCACTTCCCAACTGTTATCTGAAATTCTTATCAATAAATGTCAATCTTAATTACTCTAAGATTAACAGTTTGGTCAAGCCTCAGACAAACTTTACAAGTCCCTTCCTCCTGCAGATGTCAGTATAATTGTAATCTCCTAGTTATAGCAGTAAAATTATTAAAGGGGCAAAATTGAAAAAATAATAATAATTAGGAAGGGACATGTAGCAAGTCTAAGTGGCACTGTGATGAGAGTATTAAAGCTGTCAAGTTTTTCTTTACAAAATCTATGTACATTTTGTAAATAAAGTTGATTGAAAAGTTGTGGGTTACCCCATGGTAAAAAAATTGAAAGAAAGATAAAAAGGAGAAAAAGGGTGAGACTTGTAGTTGTCATTTTGAGTGAGATTTTTAGTTGTCAGTTTGGATGAGACTTGTAGTTGTCAGTTTGGGTGAGACTTGTAGTTGTCAGTTTGAATGAGACTTTTAGTCGTCATTTTGAGTGAGATTTATAGTTGTAAGTTTGAGTGAGATTTTTAGTTGTCAGTTTGAGTGAGACTTTTAGTTGTCAGTTTGGGTGAGACTTGTAGTTGTGATTTTGAGTGAGATTTTTAGTTGTCAGTTTGAGTGAGATTGTTAGTTGTCAGTTTGAGTGAGATTTTTAGTTGTCAGTTTGGGTGAGACTTGTAGTTGTCATTTTGAGTGAGATTTGTAGTTGTCAGTTTGAATGAGACTTGTAGTTGTCAGTTTGAGTGAGACTTGTAGTAGTCAGTATAAGTGAGATTTTTAGTTGTCAGTTTGAGTGAGACTTGTATTTGTCAGTATGAGTGAGATTTTTATTGTCAGTTTGAGTGAGACTTGTAGTTGTCAGTTTGAATGAGACTTGTAGTTGTCAGTTTAAGTGAGATTTTTAGTTGTCATTTTGAGTGAGATTTTTAGTTGTCAGTTTGGGTGAGACTTGTAAATGTCAGTTTGCGAATTTATCATTTTAATTCTGATGGATACATTTTTGTTACATCAATAAAGGTTTTAGGTGCTAACTGCTTTTATCATATTGGGACACACTGTACACATTACCATTTAATATAAAATCGATAAATATTCTGGCATCATCAGAGAGCCTGTGGTAAGGAATTTTTATTATAAAAAAGCTTGAAAAATAATATAATTTACAAAGAACAATTTGTTGTCATCAGTTTTTTTTATCAGCAGATATAAACCTTGAAATGATATTCTGACATTCGTTTTAATTTAATCTCAATATGTTTTAAGACGTCTCTTTCATGTTACATATATATAAGAAGATGTGCCAATGAGACAACTCTCCATCCAAGTCACAATTTATAAAGGTAAACCTTTATAGGTCAAGGTACGGTCTTCAACACGATGTCTTGGCTCACACCGAAAAGCAAGCTATAAAGAGCCCAAAAAATTACTAGTGTAAAAACCATTCAAACGGGAAAACCAGTGGTTTAACCTATATTTGAAAAAAGAGAAATGAGAAACACTTATGAACCACATCATCAAACGACAACTAATGAACATCAGATTCCTGACTTAGGACAGGTGCATGTACTATCATAATCCGTCTGTGCTCACCTAGGTTCTAAAAAGAACAAATCCTATTGAAAAGACTCAAACACAATCCTAATATCTATCGTTTTTCTTCATCTCCTTTCCCGATGTAAGTATAGTTTAGTAGTGATATATGTTGTTTATATGTCATTTTCATATGCTCAGAATGAACTGTATAAAAAGTCATTGAAAGCTTATTATAAATTGTACAAGAATTTATTATCACTTAATCCAAGCATAAGTACCTGCTTAATGCATGTATTTAATCTTACAATAAAACCAATACTCCTATATGGGTCTGAAATATTGGGACCTTTAATCCATTCTCAGCAATATTCAGAAATGGAACTTTACCATTTGAAAAAATCTATTCCAGTTTAAAAAGTGAGCGACTACATATAAAATTTTGTAACTTATTTTAGGTGTTCATAAAAAATCCATGAATTTTGGAATTTTAGCCGAGCTAGGACGATTCCCATTATATTATGATATGATTTAATCCATGTTAAATTACTGGTATTGCTTGGAAAATCTTGATTCCCAATTTTCTCTTCTTAAAGATGCTTATGTAACATTACATAATCTTTCTCATTAAAAAAAAAACATCTTGATATGGCTCTATGAAGTCAATTCTTGAAATGATCCCAGACATCAATCATCTATATTTACCATTACCAAAAATCAATAGTTTCAAAGCTAATATGAAGAAAAAAAAGAAAAAAAATCATATTTTATAGACTTGTGGAACACTGAATTGGTAAAGCATTCAGATGGTAAACTTAAATCTTATGTTACATTTAAATCAGTTTTTGGAAGAGAAAATTATCTTTCCATTATATAGGGAATTTTGAACAGAGACGAAGCTTAACAAAGCTCAGAATTTCATCACACTACTTAAGAATTGAGTCCGGAAGGTATCAGGGTACTCTCCTAAGTGACAGAACTTGTACTCGTTGTAACTCCGGAGATGTGGAGGTAAATATCATTTTCTATTTCAATGTGTTAAATTTAAGGATGACCGCAATCATCTATTTCAAGAGATAACTAAAAGTTGCCCCAACTTTTTAACTCTTAACGCAAGAGACAAACTGATATGGCTTGTGAACACAGAATATAAGTCTATTCTCACTGCTGCATGTAAATTTATTTCGAAAAATTGTTAATTATGTGGCTTTCTTGTCTGCTTCAGACACGAGGAGGACTGTGTAAATAGCTCCTTGAGTACCGTCCCTTGGTGTCTGTTGAAGAAGGGAAACCTACACTATTCTCAATACCTGTTACTGCAGTATATTTTATTTGCTGTGAATATACATGAACTTTTTACGTTTGTGTTTGTTTTTCTGCATCAGATACGAGGATTGTTAGAGCTTTTAAGATCACAATCCTAGAGCATCGTCCCTTGGTGTCTGTTGCAGCTAAACAATCATTTATATTTATACGTTTCCAGCAAATATAAAATCAAGTGAGAAAAAAAAATAAAAAAAAAATAAGCAAATAAATAAATAAAAAAGTTTGCCACATCTCTGGAGTAGCAACTCTTGAATACTTTTTTATTTGACAAATAATACCCATATGACTGTATATCAATAGATTATTTTACAATGTTATGAAAAATACTGTATGTTGTATCAATCATATATGTTATGTGTATATGCCCCCCTGTGGACCTAATTTGGAAAATAAAATTTATCTTATCTTATCTTGTCTTATCTTATATTATGAGAAGTCCATTGCTATAGGCTAGTGATGGACTTCTGATAATATATAATGCATGGTCACATTCAATTTGTATTTATATTGTACTGTGAAGAGGATTTCATAAGTATCATAAAATTAAGAAAGAAAATGGGGAATGTGTCAAAGAGACAGCAACCTGACCAAAGAGCAAATAACAGCCGAAGGTCGCCAATGGGTCTTCAATACAGCGAGTAAATCCCGCACCCGGAGGCTTGCATCAGCTGGCACCTAACTATCATGTTGTACACGTGTCTGATCCTTTTTGCTTTGAGCACGAGCACATAGAATATGCTTAAACTATGTTGAAGGCCGTACGGTGACCTATAGTTGTTAATGTCTGTGTCATTTTGGTCTTTTGTGGATAGTTGGCTCATTGGCAATCATACAACATCTTCTTTTTTATGTACTCAGAAACAAGAGTAAGGGTACATCTATTATTTGGAAACGAAAGCGTGGTGAGTTCCTGTAGTCACGTAGAATAGGCTACCTATTATATCATTGCATTCTTATAGACAAACAGTAAAAGGTATAAAGAAAGGACAATAATGGATATGCTTTTTGATAAATCGATTGGATAGTTGTCTCATTGGCCATGTTCCTTAAGTTCAGTATTCTAAAGATTATATTGTACGATGACAGCGGACGAAGATGATATTAAGCTGAAAATTTATAAAATTTCTAAATATACAAATAACGTGAATGTCTTGAAAATTGACATTGGAAATGTATTTATCAGCTTTATATTTCATAGAAAATCGATTAGTCTGCATAAGTCAATCGAGTGAATGTCTCTCACTGTAAAAATACTTAGTTAAGATTACTAGTTTGGCTACTACTTCATTAAAAGTTCCTAGTAGATTAGCTCAGAAAAAGTAACATTAGCTGTTTCGTTGGTTGTTTTTTATGTTAGTATTTTTTGGGATTTATTAGATGCAGTTTTTTTTTCACAGTAAATACTGTTGGCACATTATATTGTTTATTATACAATAAACTTTTATAGTACTGAGCCTCAGCATAATGTTAGGCGTGACCAATTTTTTACTGGGCCTGACAGATGTATATGTTACATTTCTAAATTTAGGCATTTTGTAAAATGCATTATAGCTATAGGGATACCAGAATGCCTGCAAGATCATCAGGCATTTTAAATTACAAAGATTTTTTCTAGGCATTTTGCAAAATGAAAATTGAAAGGCATTTTACAAAAAAACTAAAATTATTGTACATGCGTGGCATGAAATGTTAATTTTTTTGTAAAGCTCTGAACACTGACAGATCCATTTTATTTATGATAATTTGCAATTTAAGACTGACTTTTCATATTAAAGTTTTACTGAATTATTCTAAAATTCACATAAGCACACAATTCAGTAAATATTTGTTATATCTCAAAATGTTTGGATGACAGAACTGTTACACAACATTTGTCCTTAGTTTTGCAATTACATTGTTTGCCGTAAAATCAGGTTTTAGCACTTCGGCAACATTTGAAGAAACCTTGATCATGACACTTTTTGTTCTTTCGTTACCTTTTTGTCGAGCTTGCGACTTTCGTCACAAAAGCGAGACAAGACGATCCTATATTCCGTCTGTGGGGGCGGCATCCACACATATTTACTATGTGGTTAAAGTTTTTGAAATTTTAATAACTTTCTTAAACAATCCTGGATTTGTACCAAACTTGGACAGAAGCTTGTTTATGATCATAAGATAGTATCCAGAAGTAGATTAAAAAAATCCTGTTGATCCCTATATTACTTATAAAGGGACTAACTTAACATTACCAGATATATACATATTGATGCCTGACATTACATTCACGCTGTGTTTAAAGTTGAATACTTTTATAATAACTTTCTTAAACTATCTTTGAGTTGTACCAAACTTGGACAGAAGTTTGCTTATGATCAAAGGCTAGTATCTAGAAGGAAATTTTGTAAAAAATTATTCACTTTTAAGCTCACCTGTCCCGTAGGGCCAAGTGAGCTTTTCTCATCACTTTGCGTCCGTCGTCCGTCGTCGTTAGCTTTTACAAAAATCTTCTCCTCTGAAACTACTGGGCCAAATTAAACCAAACTTAACCACAATCATCATTGGGGTATCTAGTTTAAAAAATGTGTAGCGTGACCCGGCCAACCAACCAAGATGGCCGCCATGGCTAAAAATAGAACATAGGGGTACAATGTAGAATTTGGCTTATAACTCTGAAACCAAAGCATTTAAAGCAAATTTGACGCGGTAAAATTGTTTATCAGGTAAAGATCTATCTGCCCTGACATTTTCAGGCGAATCGGACAACCGGTTGTTGGGTTGCTGCCCCTGAATTGGCAATTTTAAGGAAATTATATCGTTTTTTGGTTATTATCTTGAATATTATTATAGATAGAGATAAACTGTCAACAGCAATAATGTTCAGCAAAGTAAGATCTACAAATAAGTCAACTTGACCAAAAAGGTCAGTTGACTCCTTAAGGAGTTAATGCCCTTTATAGTCAATTTTTAATAATTTTGTAAATTTTGTAAATTTTTGTAAATTTTAACAAAATATTTTCCTCTTTTACTAATGGGCCAAGTTCAATATAAATTGAGATAATTGTAAGAAGCAAGAATGTTCAGTTAAGTAAGATCTACAAACACATCACCATCACCAAAACACAATTTTGTCATGAATCCATCTGTGTCTTTGTTTAATATGCACATAGACCAAGGTGAGCGACACAGGCTCTTAAGAGCCTCTAGTTTCGTATATTTATTACTTATAGATGGACTTATTTTTTTCTTTCAGACGGTAAACATGCATTACATATCATACATGTACAGTCAGCAGTTTTAGTATTTTAAACATTTATGAGATACAAAAACCATCCCGGATTTTTACCAAACTTGGACAGAAGCTTCTTACAATCAAAAGATCAAAAAGCCAAAATTTGGTAAAGCATAAAGACAAATTATTGAATAACTTTCAATCAATAAATACTATCGGAATACTTGTCGTGTTTTCTCCGGAAATTTTTGGGACTCTAATATTATTGTACTTCCCTGAGAACTGCAAGGTGCTTCGTAACTACACAATCAAAACAACTTATTAAACGGTAGATTACTTAAATATGAATGTCAGAATTGGATAATATGTGACATTGGTTCGTCTGAATAAAAATTCAAGATCAGATATACTTTGGATAGCAAGAAAACAACGAACATTCGGTTGCTAACCACGCGTTTCATCGACTGCTTCTCAACAACGGAAGTGCATAAAATTAATTGCTTTGGTTGTAATCAGGTTAGTACTATAATCCTTAACGCATTAAAAGATTAAAACGCAAATAATTACTTATAATACTGAAGCAAAAGTTTGAGAATAGATATTGACACAAATTTAATGTTATTTAATTCCAGTAGAGTCATAAATAAATAAAAATGATAAACAGAGGTTTATAAATTATATTCATTTATACCTATCAAATATTAATATTTTCCTGCACTAGAGACATATATAACCTGTGTTGGCAGACCGCATTTATGACATATTTGTCAATTGTCAGCAGACTGCACTGAGGATATGGCCAAAAGTATTCTTCACCTGCAATTTACATGTACATGTGTACATGTATTTCAAATAAAAACAAATTTATTAAAAAAATATTTTTATAAGTCATTTCTAGTCAGATTTTTTAAAAACAAAGCATTAAAAGACATAAATTGTGGAAAGAATATTTGGTCATAGTTTTGTCTTCAATTGTTTTTGTAATCTTTTGATGTGAACACAAATTTTTGTGTTTATCTCTTGAGAAAATAAAAATGATCCACATCTAAGATACAACCAAATAAACCTGTGACAAATCTGCTTCTAATGGTACCATGTTGCTAAAAATCAAACCAGAAATGCCCCCAAAACAATTTTTTGAAAAAATGTAGTTTTGTATGAAATATTTATAGTGAAAATCTCAAGTGAGGAATACTTATGGCCACACTCTGTATATATATATATATATATGCCAATTTTTAGAATCCTGAAAAAAGTGTTTCTGCTTTTTGGTCAGGTTGTCTCTTTGACATTTTCCCCAGTTCCATTCTCAATTTTATTTTTTTCATGTTTTTCTAAATTTTTCAGAACATTGAATTTATGTTTTGGGGGATATTTTTTTTTTTTTTTACAGAACACACAATTTTTTGTAAAAGTTTATTTCATACTTATGCAACTGTACTATTACTGTGATGTGTTATATGGTTTATCAAGCTCTCCAAGCCCTTTATCAAAATCCAGACGTAAATGGAAAGGAAAGAGCATCAGTTTGGCTCGGAATATAATTAGGGGTCATCCATAATTGTCAACCATTTTCCTAAGTGTACAAAACACACACTTTTTCAGACCCCCAACCTCCCTCAAAAAGTGTACATCAACCAATTTCAGATTTCAAGACACGAATCAATCATTCTTAATAAAAAAAGATCCTGTCTATCATAGATAAGTTCAATATAGAAATTTGCATTGTTTTATGTGATGATAAAAAAAAGTGTAGGGAAAAAAGTTGAATTTTTAACCCCCTCCCCCCAAGTGTACGTTTTGTACACTTTGGAAAATGGTTGACAATTATGGATGACCCCTTACTTTATTCTACTAATATTTTTTTAAATACAGCATTTAATCAAATCTTTATGGAGTAAAACATAAATTATAAAATTTCCATGTATCACAATGTCATGAATGTTCCACTGTAAGTGAAGAGTGAGTTCATTGGTTAACCTCAGCTGAATCATTTTCCTTAAGCTATCATACTTACTGTAGTTGTAGCTATCATACTTACTGTAGTTGTAGCTATCATACTTACTGTAGTTGTAGCTATCATACTTACTGTAGTTGTAGCTATCATACTTACTGTAGTTGTAGCTATCATACTTACTGTAGTTGAAGCTATCATACTTACTGTAGTTGAAGCTATCATTGTAGCTATCATACTTACTGTAGTTGAAGCTATCATACTTACTGTAGTTGTAGCTATCATACTAACTAGTTGTAGCTATCATACTAACTGTAGTTGTAGCTATCATACTTACTGTAGTTGTAGCTATCATACTTACTGTAATTGTAGCTATCATACTTACTGTAGTTGTAGCTATCATACTTACTGTAGTTGTAGCTATCATACTTACTGTAGTTGTAGCTATCATACTTACTGTAGTTGTAGCTATCATACTTACTGTAGTTGAAGCTATCATACTTACTGTAGTTGTAGCTATCATACTAACTGTAGTTGTAGCTATCATACTAACTGTAGTTGTAGCTATCATACTTACTGTAGTTGAAGCTATCATGCTTACTGTAGTTGTAGCTATCATACTAACTGTAGTTGTAGCTATCATACTAACTGTAGTTGTAGCTATCATACTTACTGTAGTTGTAGCTATCATACTTACTGTAGTTGTAGCTATCATACTTACTGTAGTTGTAGCTATCATACTTACTGTAGTTGTAGCTATCATACTTACTGTAGTTGTAGCTATCATACTTACTGTAGTTGTAGCTATCATACTTACTGTAGTTGAAGCTATCATACTTACTGTAGTTGTAGCAGTTGTAGCTATCATACTTACTGTAGTTGAAGCTATCATACTTACCATACTTACTGTAGTTGAAGCTATCATACTTACTGTAGTTGTAGCTATCATACTTACTGTAGTTGTAGCTATCATACTTACTGTAGTTGAAGCTATCATTGTAGCTATCATACTTACTGTAGTTGAAGCTATCATACTTACTGTAGTTGTAGCTATCATACTAACTAGTTGTAGCTATCATACTAACTGTAGTTGTAGCTATCATACTTACTGTAGTTGTAGCTATCATACTTACTGTAGTTGTAGCTATCATACTTACTGTAGTTGTAGCTATCATACTTACTGTAGTTGTAGCTATCATACTTACTGTAGTTGTAGCTATCATACTTACTGTAGTTGTAGCTATCATACTTACTGTAGTTGAAGCTATCATACTTACTGTAGTTGTAGCTATCATACTAACTGTAGTTGTAGCTATCATACTAACTGTAGTTGTAGCTATCATACTTACTGTAGTTGAAGCTATCATGCTTACTGTAGTTGTAGCTATCATACTAACTGTAGTTGTAGCTATCATACTAACTGTAGTTGTAGCTATCATACTTACTGTAGTTGTAGCTATCATACTTACTGTAGTTGTAGCTATCATACTTACTGTAGTTGTAGCTATCATACTTACTGTAGTTGTAGCTATCATACTTACTGTAGTTGTAGCTATCATACTTACTGTAGTTGTAGCTATCATACTTACTGTAGTTGAAGCTATCATACTTACTGTAGTTGTAGCAGTTGTAGCTATCATACTTACTGTAGTTGAAGCTATCATACTTACCATACTTACTGTAGTTGAAGCTATCATACTTACTGTAGTTGTAGCTATCATACTTACTGTAGTTGTAGCTATCATACTTACTGTAGTTGAAGCTATCATACTTACTGTAGTTGTAGGTATCATACTTACTGTAGTTGTAGCTATCATACTTACTGTAGTTGTAGCTATCATACTTACTGTAATTGTAGCTATCATACTTACTGTAGTTGTAGCTATCATACTTACTGTAGTTGTAGCTATCATACTTACTGTAGTTGTAGCTATCATACTTACTGTAGTTGTAGCTATCATACTTACTGTAGTTGTAGCTATCATACTTACTGTAGTTGTAGCTATCATACTTACTGTAGTTGTAGCTAAAAATGTATCATACTTACTGTAGTTGTAGCTATCATACTTACTGTAGTTGTAGCTATCATACTTACTGTAGTTGAAGCTATCATACTTACTGTAGTTGTAGCTATCATACTTACTGTAGTTGTAGCTATCATACTTACTGTAGTTGTAGCTATCATACTTACTGTAGTTGTAGCTATCATACTTACTGTAATTGTAGCTATCATACTTACTGTAGTTGTAACTATCATACTTACTGTAGTTGTAGCTATCATACTTACTGTAGTTGTAGCTATCATACTTACTGTAGTTGTAGCTATCATACTTACTGTAGTTGTAGCTATCATACTTACTGTAGTTGTAGACTTGCTGTTGTCAATTGAATATTTGACAGTCACAAATGCAGTTTTAATGGTGATGTGTAGCAGAGCCAGTGGAATAGATATTTGACAGTCACAAATGCAGTTTTAATGGTGATGTGTAGCAGAGCCAGTGGAATAGATATTTGCAGTTGTCAAATCTCAATTGATGGTGGCAACTCTTCAACTATAGTACTACAGTATAATATGAGTCCAAGTAAAATGAAACTGGTACAATCAGGGTTAATTTTGATATGCTATAATCTTAACTATGATACATGTATGTGTATAGTTAGTGGCACTTATTGCTATCAATGGTTAAGCACCCATCCTTTTTTTCTTTATTTTGGTTCATACTTTAAGGCTTCTGACCTACAAATGTATAAATCATCCCTATTTTTTTAAAAAGGTCTTTATTAATATATTTCAGAACATAAAATGAGTACCATGGTAGATAATAGATGGGATCCTATTCTTCAGAACCAACAAGGACCAGTAAGTATAATTTTATGAGGTACTCGAGGGATATCTATTCTTTAGAACCAACAAGGACCAGTAAGTATAATTGTATGAGGTACTCAAGGGATATCTATTCTTCAGAACCAACAAGGACCAGTAAGTATAATTGTATGAGGTACTTGAGGGATATCTATTCTTTAGAACCAACAAGGACCAGTAAGTATAATTGTATGAGGTACTCAAGGGATATCTATTCTTTAGAACCAACAAGGACCAGTAAGTATAATTGTATGAGGTACTTGAGGGATATCTATTCTTCAGAACCAACAAGGACCAGTAAGTATAATTGTATGATGTACTCAAGGGATATCCTGATAATTTATGATGTCAAAATCTTGCAAGCATCAGTCTGACTAACTTATGATTTTATGAAGTAATAAGGGATTCTAAAATCAATTTGGGGACATATAACACAATTTCTCTTTTTATGAATGTAAATTAAATAACTTCATGACATAAAAAAAAAATTTCACATGTTATTCATGTTATTGGTTCTTAGGAATTTAAATATATGTCAATTTTTCTTGACATACTATATTTAATAGAAATAATAAAAATATCACTTTTGCTAAAGTTTGTTGAAAATTAATGAATTCTTCATTTAAATTTATTTATTGCTGGATTCTTTAAAAACTGTTTCCCTAAGTGACAATCATTTCATAACCGTCAATGGATTCATTGCTTATTTCATTAATAATAATAATAATAATAATAATTCTTTATTTAAAGAGGGTTACACAGTTAGCTGTAAAGCTAATCTTCCCTGAGGCCCTCATAAAATACAATGAAATATAACAAACAATTACAAAATATCAAACAGACACACATACATGAATAATGAAATAAAAAATTGTTATGAAATATACAATTTTCAAAACAGGTAAAAGTTACAAATTCATATATGACATGTATAGTATTGGCATCAACAATATCATAAGTTTGAGTAAGTGTGTGAAACTTATTATGCATATAAAAAATGCACAGCTTTTTAATGTTCCATCAAGTAATTTTTTAAATCTTTTTTGAATGAGCTTGTACTTGAGGTTGATTTTTTCAGGGATATTGGTAAGTTATTCCATAAAATAGATCCTGAATATATAAAAGATTTCTTATAAAGCTCTGTTTTGGCTTTTGGAACTTGTAAATTTTTGCAAGAGGCATTTCTCAAACGATATTGGTTTATTTCTGGCATTTCTTTAAACTTTTCAGTGAGATATACAGGGGCTTCATTCTTAAGGCATTTATGCATCAAAACATGTATATAATTAGAAAACACATTAATACAGCTGGTGTAAAAGTATTATTCAGACTTAACATTTAATTTGAAATCCATTTCAATTTTATAACAAATAAGTTAATAGTTTATTGCTTTGGTATTGAGGAAAGAATTGTATTATGATATTCACCATGGATGAGTGTTATAATAATTTCTATACAGTTAAAGGAAACGTGTAATGAAAGCTTCCCTGACTGATGAAATGTTTACTACTTCTTTTAAAAGATAAATTGTATAGTTGTAAGAGACCTATAAATAAGATACATAACATTGACTACTAAATCATCAGATTTAAATGACCTCAATTATAAGTTGTACTGTGGTACAGTAGAATGGTAGTTAGCAACTATTGATATTACATTCTGTTTAGAATTATTACATGATATTCAACAGAATTCTTTTCCATGCTAAAATGTCACACTCACCAAGGCTGTGCTGCATGACTGAGTACTCAGTAATTTTGTAGTTTGGCATGAAACACTGCTTCTTTCAGTGGTAGATTAATGATGCTTTACTTTGATAAAGTAAGACAAATGCCAGAGTCTGTAATGTAGTGGAACAGTGGCACATGACAGAGTCTGTGTAGTAGTGGTACTGATGCCACACATGTCACATAATAGATAGTGGCACAAAACTAAAGTTACATAATTGCCCATGACATTAAAACTAATGCCACACATTATGTGGTACATGACAGAGTATTGTGTTGAAAATATTGTTGTCATACTGTCACATTGTAACATATTACACCATCTGATAAGCAGTGCATATAATATGATACATGTCACTTAGTGACACATGACAATGTCTTAAATATGATACATGTCACTTAGTGGCACATGACAGTGTCTTAAATATGATACATGTCACTTAGTGGCACACGACAGTGTCTTAAATATGACACATGTCACCTAGTGGCATATGACAGTGTCTTAAATATGATACATGTCACTTAGTGGCACATGACAGTGTCTTAAATATGATACATGTCACTTAGTGGCACATGACAGTGTCTTAAATATGATACATGTCACTTAGTGGCACATGACAGTGTCTTAAATATGATACATGTCACTTAGTGGCACATGACAGTTTCTTAAATATGATACATGTCACTTAGTGGCACATGGCAGTGTCTAAAATATGATGCATGTCACTTAGTGGCACATGACAGTGTCTTAAATATGATACATGTAGTGGCACATGACAGTGTCTTACATATGACACATGTCACTTAGTGGCACATGACAGTGTCTTAAATATGACACATGCCACTTAGTGGCACATAACAGTGTCTTAAATATGAAACATGTCACTTAGTGGCACATGACAGTGTCTTAAATATGATACATGTCACTTAGTGGCACATTCGTGACATTGTCAACGTATATTTGTTCCACCTAACAGAAGTTCCAATGGAAACTTTGTAATAAACATTGTCATAATATCTATTCCTGTTGGAACAAATATTCTATACCATTTATCCCGTTAGGAACATATACTGTAATTTTTATTCTTGTGGAAATAATATTCCAGAACATTTTTTCCTTTCAGAACTTATATTATGAAGGAACTTATATTCCGTGACAACATGACAGTGTCTTAAATATGATACATGTCACATAGTGGCACATGACAGTGACAATGTGTCATACATATCACAAAGTGAAACATGACAGTGACAATGTGTCATACATATCACAAAGTGAAACATGACAGAAACTGAAAGGTGTTCTGATGTTATACATGTACATGTCACATAATTCACATGACAGAGTTTGAAATCAGTGGCACACATTCTACATGATGGCCAATGATATCAATACTGATACCACACCTTAAGTGTTACATGACAGAGTATTGATGTATGTGTCTCTGCTGACATGTCAGGGAATTTTTATGTGTCTCAGAGCTGATAATTTCAATGGTCAGACTTTTTTGTCTCAGATTTTAGATTCTTGATGTCAGGAAATTTTGGTCTTACAAAAAACAGCCCCCAACTTTCAATGCAAAGATGAGGATAGTGTATATAAATACTACTGTTGTATGGCAGCTCAAAATGTTAAAAGAAAGGTTCTTGTTGAAAACTATTTAATTTTAGATAAACCCTTAATAGTATGAACAGCAATGTAAGCATATAATTATGTTATTTTGAGGTTGTTATGTTTTTTGTAGATTACATCTGGCTATGTTAGTAACAGTGATATCAGACAGAGAGAAAGAAAAGATCAAATTAAATGGGAAAGACAAAGAGAGTATGAAGACCTGATGAATAAGGTAAAATATTTACACAATTATCATAGGATCTCCTATTTTATAAGTGATGGGTACAATTTGTGGCACTTGAAAGTTATAACCCACATTTATATATTTAAAAGTTTTGAAATAAGCAATGATTTTTTTTAGATTTCAATTTGATAAAATTTCCTTTTAGTCTGATAAATACTTTTTTTGTTAATAATTTTTCTATAAAATCAAATTTAATTTTCATTTAGCCAGGGGAACCAGAGCAAGGCCAACAACAACAGGTATACAGTCACCATACTTCTGTTTGTCTCTCTGTCTCACAAGTGTTTTATTTTTAACTTAATTACTTTGTAGCAAATCTAATCTTTAAAAGTTGATGAATTCTCAAATTTTGATTATTTCTTACTGATTTTTCACTAGAAAAACTCAAACTTTTTTCTTTTGACAGCCCTATGCACTTGAGAGTTCTAATTGATATTTTATAAATAATAATTCAAGTTTTGGTTATGATACATGACTTTCTAATTATTTAACATTTTACATGATTTGGTGGAATTCTTATAGATGTATATTGTAATATTATTTAAACATTAATATATATTGTATTCAGTATTGTCATGTAGATGTTTATTGGTTGTTGGTTGTCTGGTTCATCATTTTATATTATAATTGTCGACTACTTGAGCTGCTTGCTTTCAGAAATGAAGAGGCTCTTTCTCTAATATTGTTTAACAGAAAGTCTGTTCAGATACAATCTTGACAGAAAAAATATTTGAAAAGCTTAAAAATTTAACTATTTTGAGTGGAGAAATATTAAATCACACTTGAAGCATGATATATAGAATCTATCCACTTACTGACCAATTTCATGGTTTGTTATTATTAAGCAGGACAGGGAAATGTGTCATCCAGTAAACCAAACACATCTGCATGTAACTAATGGTAACGGATCATGTGACAATATAATAACAAAGCACTAAAATGGGATGAATTTTTATTCATAGCACAAGTTCAAAATTTCAAAAATATGTAATTAAAACTCACTTCATTGATTGAATCAGCCCATAATATGATTAACAAGGAGTTAACTGTGTTGTAGTAAAAAATACAATTAATTCACCTACATGTTTTATTTTATTGATACCTTGTTTTAAATCTGTTTATTACAATTTATTTTATAATACCTAGGTAACATTGATAGATTGTTCCACTTTTCTACTTTTCAATAGATGCTAAAATCCTATCTTAAGATTTTCTAATTAAGACAGTTGATATTGTGTCAAAATTTAAAAGTACATTAAAAACTTAATTCTTTGTCATATCTCCCAGACTTAGCTTCTTGAAGCATACGACTACAAATTAATAGCAGCATCCATGCTTTAATCAGATACAAAGTTGAAGTCTAAGTAGTTTAAAGAATCTTCGTTGAAGCATTGAGATAGAATCTGTAGCAGATCAGGATGACGTTTTACATTTAATTGTTTTTAGCCAAACCCACCAGTATATTATAAAACTGGAGGAGCCGGAAATAGCTTACCATTAGGGAGTTACGAGGAATCCCGTAAGACTTTAGACGATCAGCGCCAACAAGAGTACAATCGATTTGTAACCCAGGTATCACTGCTAGATGGCGCCATTCGTCAACCTTTTAGTAGACGCTAACATCTTATATTTATTTGCAGCAGTTTATTTAATGAACACTTTACATATTACATTTTTGACACACTTATTTATATTTATATAATATTTGCACCATAATATTTCTCTTTTTTCAGTGAGTTCCTGCACAATACCTGTTTTATTTATATCCATGCAACATGTGTGTTTACCTTATTCTAAACCCATGCAGCATGTTTGTTTAACCTATTCATTATTAACATGTCTTTGGTTCTTTACTACAGTGAGTTCTCGGCTTTATTTCCAACTGCATATTATGATGAGGATGGCTTCAGTTTCTTGATATACTGCTGCTTAAGAAAGTTTGAGATACATTTACTGTTGTGAACTTGTCCATAAACAATTATTAATCTGCGTTCAATAAAAGAACAATGCTTAAACTGATGACTCTGCATTCCTAAGACCCTTTCAGAAAGTCTCAAAAAGCTAATGACAAACTGGCATTTTACACTTTGCAATTTAATTTATACATTTTAAATTAAATCTTTGAATTCTTGAATATTAACTGCTTCTTTGTTGGATATCTTGTTTATGAAACACGGAGATGTGGGGTATATAAGACATTTTAGAAGTGAATAGAATTGGTACCAACATCATTTATATGTGACTTTATGTGTGTTTGTCAGAAAGTTATACATTAGATGACACATGTATTTTTCAATCTTAACACTTTGTATGTGTTTGTCAAGAGGACTGATTATTAAGTTAAAGTATTGATGCCCAAATATTACCCATTAATAAATCCTATCAAAAGTGAAGTTGTTATTTGAATGTCACTGAATTCCATTTGGGTCTGTTTTTGTTCTGAGGTAATTCAATGAAGTCAAAAAGCTTGCTTTTAATTATACGTTATTCATTGCAGCCTTTCATATATTTTTTATTACTGAATTCGTATTAGATTATTTGGGTATACTTCATTTAACCTCATTACTAATATTGATTGACATGTATACAGGTGTATTTAAAACTTATATTTTCTATTTTGAATACTATGTTGGAGACCAATGAATGTGAATGGGTTCAGATAGGTTTTCATTGTTGACAGATTTAATTGCTTAAATAAAAGGCGGAATTTGTGTTCAACCGCATGTGTTCAGTTATGTCAGGTTTTACAGTGTAATTCGGGTATATTCCAGAAAAGGTTTGACTGTACTTTCATTCATGAATTCTAATGCTAAGTATAATTTTCACCTGATAAGATTTATTTTCCTTCTATTTATTTTTGATAAGATTTCTCTGTAAACAATGTCTTTTGTTATGGGTTTAAGGTTTATTTAGTGAAGAAAATAGCAATTAAAAGGCATAAGATTAATCAGTGAACCAGAGCAATCAATTTGTTGACAAACTATATAAATGTATTGAGTTCCGTCCTTTTGTCTCATTTAAAATAAAAAACAATACACCCGTATTTGTTGACGATTAAGGTTTGTTTGTTATTTATTGATAGCTACACATTGTGTTTATTGTTTTACATGTTTAGAAGTTTAAAGGATAATCTCAAAGGGCTATTATCATAATGATTTAGTATACACAATAGCCTGCTTTATTTGGCTTGTTTAATGCTTTTAAAGCTTATTCAAAATAACAAATATTTTTTTTAGGGTATAATTTGTAAGCTTTGATTTAAAAATAAATCTAGTTCCATTTTCATTTTTTTTACATTACAATTGAATGACTTTGAGATGTTCCTTAATTAGACACTGCAGTAAGGACCCGTGGTGACATTGAAAGTAATTGTTTGTAGCTAGAGGGTTTTGTTTTTGCAGTATATGTGATTTGGCTGTATGTTTTAGTGAAATGTGTTGGTACAGCTAAGTTTATCTCATCTTATCTGACACAAAAATAAGTGTCCTTGATTTATAGGTTTATATTACTTGTCAGATAAGTAAAGACTGGCTAAAAAGGTCTTATCTGGTGGTTAAGTATAAGTATTTTTTTTTACATTTAGGGATTCATTCATTAGAGTGTGTATAGGTGTATTTTTTAGTGTCTCTGTACTATAGAACTGGACCAACAAAACATGTTAATAGACCATTCTTAACAGTTATTTTATTGTTCTTGAGAATTTGGTTTTAATGTCATTAACTTTGATAGTTTCTGTTAAATTCATTCACAATATATACATATACCTGTGAAGATTTAGAATTCGTGACATATAATTTAGACACCTATCTTTTGCTGAAGAATGTAGGTTGTCCTGAGTTGACTATTGTTTATTTTTGTTGTTTGGTTACTGTGACTATTTTATTCATTGGGCAAAGAAAGATAACTCTTGTTAAACTACCAAGGAAAGTAACTCTTCTGAATATAACAGTGTGATGCTAGTTTATCATATGCATTGTACTTATAGCATTCATTAAATGTTTTATAGAAAAAAGACACAGAAAACAAAAGGAGAGAAGAATTGTACAGAAACTCTCAACAGAATTATAGACCTCCGCCTGAACCAGAAATGTATGATCACGGTCAGATAGCAAAAGACCTCAGAGAAGAACGACAAAAGGAATATAATGATTATCTCGTAAGTTTTCTTACTTATTCACAATGTCACTTAGAATAAGTGGAATGATTTGTTGGGATAAGGAAAATATAAACACAATTGTTTCTGAGAAGACAAGATGGTTAAACATCTATTTTTCCTTATTTTATTTGTAACAGTTAAATTATTTTTTTATAAAATGTTACAAATGTGGTTAATATAAGTAAAATTTTAATACATATTTAGATATGAAATAGAGTTGTACCTGATCTAAAATGAATACATAAAGAAAAGTTGGTTTATTATTTTGTGCCTGTTATTTTTAGTACAGATATTTTAGTAGAAAAGTCTTTCAAGCAATCATGGGAAACATTGAAGGCAGCATTTCTAAACTGCTCTTCATCAATTTATTAAGCATTAAATATAAAGTGTTTGAAATTTTAGAATACCATAATAAGACAATAATAATACATCAGTTAAATTAATAATTAATAAAATTCTGAACAAATTTAATTAATATCAATAACAATTGACTGGAAAATTATATATCAACATTCTGAAACGCTATAAAAACCATAGGAAAAGCTAAAGGGTGAAAATCAGAAAATAACAGTTGGGATGACATATTGAGTAAAGGGAATTCATATGTTATGTGCATGCAGTAGAATAGCATATAAAGCTAGACAGCTGATTCAGCCTAATGTGCTTATTTATAGTGCAAGTATTTTTTTTACATTTAAACTTTTTCATTTAAAATACTTGTTAATATATTTTCTTTCATTCAACAAATTTAGTTTTCATGTTGATTTTAGTCACAGCATATTTGCTTGTATTTTCTTAGTGGTTCTATGATAACAAGATTTGCATTCTTCTAAAAATCTAGTATTGAAGGGGGAATATGAATTAAAAAGAGGAGATTTGAGGGTTTGCTGCTCTGATACAGCAATCAAACAATATACATTTGAAACATATTAAAGTACACCACAGAAATAGAATAGAAAGGCAGAAATTTGCTATGTATAAGATGTTGACCTGGAAAGAAGTTGTAATTGAGTTTAAATGACATAATCTGAAATAAGGGAGATAATTTTAAATTTTTACAGAAAAACAAAGGTAACTTGCATGTGTCAGTCATGTTCTGTATGATGCTGCATGCATTCTGTCTGTTATCAAGTCTTAACAAAAGTTGACATATAATCACATCATAAATATACACATTTTCACATGAATGTTGCATGGTCACTCTGCAATAATTGAAATAGAATTTGAGTATTTAGGTATTAAGATAAACTTGTCATTCATAAAGGAAAAAAATATGAAGATTTTTTGTTATTTTTGATAAGTTCATGATATGGTATAAATTGATGTTTTCCTACATTATTTAAAAGGAACCTCCCAGCAAGGGATTTACACACCATGAAGATAGAAAGAAAATGCTTTCTCAAGAGCGAAATAATGAATATAATGAATTTCTTGAGAAGAAGGTATAGACAAATGGTGTATTTTGACATGTGATGGTTTATTTGTTTCACTTTTTGGTATTGCACATTGTAGCATAAGTATGACTTGGTGAGAGTTATTCCAAGTTTTATTTAGTTATTGTAGCTGATGTAATTCAATGTTTGTAGACAGGTTGATATAAAAGTCATAACAATTATGTTGATGGGTAATCAAGAGGTACAGGGTTCTTTTTCATTGACAGTTAAGAAGGATTATTAACTTACCCAAAATAATCAACCTAGAAAATAAAGGCAGATTGTAGGGTTTTTAATGTGTATTCTTTTAGATGTTGTAAACAGCATTTTTTGTCTACAGGCATACTATGATTTGCATTTAAATTTTGTTACGCCTGTGGTATACCCTGTTGTGTAATATAAATAATGACACATATTTTAACAAACATGTTTTGATATGAATTTGAACAAAAATATGAACATAGAACATAAGACATATCTCAATGCTCACTATTGTTTTTCACACCCAGATATAAAGCTCTCAACTACACACAAAATAATAAACAAATAGTCCTTTTATTTCAGCTGCACCATGTTATACACATCATGCTTTCAGTTTAAGTTTTTAGATTGTGTTAGACAAATATGCTTTAGTTAAAGTTGCAGATTGATATAGCGTTAAACAAGTTTTGCTACAGTTGTAGTTGTAGCTTGTGATTAAGGCAAACACATTTGGCATGATTTTGTGTTATAATCCTAGATCATTACATTTTGTGTTTTGGCTTCTGCTTCAAGTCATGTTTCAAACTTGGCATTATTTTAAGTTACAGTTGCTGCATGAAGTCATGTTTTAGTTTCAGCTTGTTGTCATTTATCACCATGTTTAAGCTGCAGCTTGTCATGTTTAAGCAGTTTGTATTTGTGTTTTTGAGTAGTATGGTGTAATGTATTAGATGCAAACTGTTTTCATTTTTTAGCTTCAGCTTATTGTCATTTGTCACCATGTTTTAGCCGCAGTTTGTCATGTTTAATCTTCAGTTTCTTGTCATGTTTTGACTGCAACATGCCATGTTTTAGCCACAGCTTGTCATGTATAGCAGCAGTTTGTTGACATGTTTTGACTGCAACATGCCATGTTTTAGCCACAGCTTGTCATGTTTTAGCCGCAGCTTGTTATGTTTAAGCAGCAGTTTGTTGACATGTTTTTGTGAAGTATAATGGCATGTTTTGGATGCAAATGGTTGTCATGTTAAAGCTGTGGCTTGTTGCCATATTTTAGATTCAGCTTGCTATGTTTTAGATTCAGCTTGGTGTCATATTTCTGTTCCAGCTTGTAAATTATTGATTCAGTTTGTCCTCATATTTCAGCTTCAGTGTGTTCTAATGTTTTATCTGCAGCTTGTTGTTATGTTTTTTTGTCCAGGTTGTTTGTCATGTTTAAGCTGCAGCTTTGTTATTGTTTAAGGCAGCATGTTGTCATGATTAATGTACAAGTTGTTGTCATGTTTTGAACATCATCTTGTCTTATTAAGCTATAGCTTGTCATATTTCAGATGCAGCATGTGCCGGGTTTTATCATGCTGCTTGTTGTCATGTTTTATCTTCAGCTTGTTGTCATGATTTATCTTTAGTTTGTTCTCATGTTTTATCTACAGCTTATTTTCATGTTTTAGCTTGAGCTTGTCATGTTTTTGCTGCAGCTTGTTTTCCTGTTTTATCTGCACCTTTGTTGTCATGTTTTAGCTGCCACTTTTCATATTATAAGCTACAGATGTGGTCATTATTATCATGCAGCTTGTCTTATTTTAGGAGCATCTTTTTAATGTTTTAAGCTGTATCATGTTAGCAAAATTTAGGTACAAGTTTTGATTGCAGTTTGTCGTCCTTTTAAGATGTAGCTAGTTGTAATTTTTTCCCTGTAGCTTGTTCTCATGTTTCAATTGTCATATTTAAGTGACAGCTTGTTGTCATGCTTATGCTGCAACTTGTAGTCATGTTGTTATCATATTTTAATTTCTGGTTGTTGTTATTTTTAGCTGCAATTTAAAGTGATGTTTTAGATGCAACTTTTATTTACGTTTTAGCTGCAGCTTGTTGCCATGTTTTAGCTTAAGCATATTGTCATGTTTAAGTCATAGCTTATGATGTTAAAGTTAGAGCTTGTTATGTTTATGTCAGAGCTTGTCATGTTTAAGTCGGGCTTATCATGTTTAAGTCAGAGCTTGTTAAGTTTAAGCTAAAGGATTTTGTCATGTTTTAATTGCAGCTTAATGTTCTGTTAAAGTTGTGGCTTTGGTAATGTTTTGTTTTATCTGCAGCTTGTTTCCATGTGTTAGCTGAAGTTTAGTGTCATGTTAAAGCTACAAGTAGTTGTCATGTTTAGAACAGTCTGTCAAGTTTTAGTCAGTCTGAGTGTCATGTTTGTCATATCTTAGCTGTTGATTTCATGTGTAAGAATTAGTTTGTCATTTTCAGGTTCATTTAAAAATAAGAAGATGCTGTGTGATTGCCAATGAGAAAAATCTCCACCAAAGACCAAATGACATAGAAGTTTACAACTATATGTCACCATAGGGCTTCAGCAATGTGCTTGTTTCATGTTTTACTTGCAGCTTGTTGTCACATTTCAGCAGCAACTTTTTGACAGTTTAAGTTTCAGCTTGTTGTTCTTATTAAACTGCAGCGTGTCAGGTTTTAGCTGCAACTTGACAGGTTTTTATACATTCATGTTGAAGACCATGCTTGGCGTTTTTTAAGCTGCAGCCTGCAGTTTCTTTGTTATGTTTTTTCAGCATGTTTTTCTGATGTAACTGCAGCTTGATATGTTATACATGCATTTAGTAGTGCTATCATAGTAAATCATTTAATTTTGATTTTTTTATTAAACGTGTACTTTTATATAATACAGCTTGCTATAAGACCATACAAGTCGTCTGTTCTAGACCATTTTAAGGACTAGGTCATCAAATTAATTTGTTTACCCTTTAATTATTATATTTCTTTTTTCATATTTGTCAGTAAGCAGATAAATAGCATTATGCCTGTTTTTCAAATACATCCATCATAAATAATGAGGGTCATTAGAACATAATGATAAGTTCTTCTGCTGAACAGAGCTTATAATAGTACATTTTCAAATTAATTATTTCAAGTCATTTAAAAAATAAATTTTGTCATTATATTTTGCCATTGAATTTGGCTAGTTCAATTGTGTGTGTGTTGGTTTTATTCATTTGATGCTTGATGAATATAAATAAACTACTATGGTGTGAGATTAGGCTTTACTCTTTATTATTTTTTTTTAAGCCATTCAATAATATAAGATCTTGACAAGACTGGGATGGCCAATGTTTTCTTGGGAATTGGTAAACTTTACAAAGTTTTAAAAGATCTATTAACAAAAAATTCCAAACTTGAAGGTAAATTCAAAAAGGGGGGAGTCGATAATACTTGACAAATCATGCAAACAGTGACTAAACTTTATTAGGCAATTTTTTTAGTAAAACAAGTAAAATTAAGAAATAATTCATGGGGGCTTGAATATATCGTGATTTTACCACGGGTTGGCCCTTTATGACAAATATTTTACCCCTGAGCGATAGCGAGGGGTAAAATATCGACATAAAGGGACAACCCGTGGTAAAATCTAGATATATTCAAGCCCCCATGAATTATTTCGATTCTGATAGGACACATACGGCAATTCTTTTGGATTGAAGCGCTCTAGGTGTAGGCAAATATTTGCCGTTCCCATAAATAAACGCACTAATAAACTAGCGTAAAAGAACGGAGCAAACTGCATTAGTGACATGCTTAAACTATTTAAAATAATGTATTTAGACAGTTTTGGATGAATTTGAATGATAATTTATTTATATGTCTTATATGATGTACAATAAGGGGCTTTTGCCACATTTTAGCATCATTTGCGTATGTTTCCTTGTGATGATTTTCGGATTCACAAGCGTGTATTTTCCCGTAAAATGCTTACATTCTAACGTCATTGTTCTATGACGTCGGGTATCTCATTCATAAAAAAGCATATGACGTGGGAGTACAATCGGAACAGCACTGGCAATATATTCATATTTTACCACGGGTGTGTACTCAAAGCGTTTGAAGGACGTCATGTTAGAATTCTGGATTTACCATATATGTAGCTCAATGAGGGGGACACTGGCCTCCTTGGCCTCCTAAATCCGACTCTGCTGATTGTTAAATAATTTTTTAATTGTGCCTACTTTTTGGAATTGGAATTAAGATTTAAGAAATGAAAGGAATGTTCATAGGTTGAAAATATTTTTAATATCACTGTTGTTTGAATCTGTCCTTTTTAAATCAAATAAGTTATATTTATGTTATAACAAGAAAAGATGGAAATTTATGGTAGTTTCTTTTTTAAAAACTATCATGTAGTTTACATTTTACTTTTAATACAATATACTGATGTAAGCTTAACAAATGCTATAGGTAGTCAATCTATAAATAGTGTAGACCAATTATAAACGAAGACCTACATTACAAACATATAATCTTAAATTGAGGACTAATTTGTTAGAACTTTCCTAACAGAAACAGAAAATATCCGAGGAACACTCTCGTATCAAACACCGCCATCGATACACACCAGCTGGTGGGCTAGCTATAGGGCAGTACGACCTTCAAAGGAAAAGACTTAGAGATGAGCTCAGTCGTGATTACAAACAGTCTTTACTCAAGGTAATTGCTGAATCAATGTAAATCATATAAAAAAAACAGCTAATTGATTTCAATTAATTACCTCGTTGTTTTCTAAAATTAAAAATGTTAATGACTTATTTTTCTGTTTTTTTAAAAATTCTAACCAAGTAGGATTTTTTTGCTCATTATTTCTATTTTGATCACTTTGAAGTCTTTTATTAACACAGTAGATCTTGTTTTTACATTTAGTTGTGTTAACCCTCTTGTTTTACAGTTAGATATTTTAACCCCCCTTTTTTACAGTTAGATATTTTAACCCCATTTTTTCACATTTTGTTCTCACACTTTTAGCAAAGACAGGATCAGTTGGTATTTAGGGCAAAGGAATTTCAACTGGATTCAGCCCCTGAATATCTGGGCAACTTAACCGAGGAGAGACCTCTTGTAGGCTCTCCACGACTCTCTTATGAGATTCCGAAATATCAGGTATTCATTGCATGAGTCTTTGTGATTCTTAGTCATTCTGCTATGGTCCTAGTTATATGGTAGTTATAGACCTCCAGACTGGTCCCTTAGTCACATAATAGTGGTCTAGTGGGGATATATCATATAAAAATATATAACATATACAAATCCTAGGCAAACTGGTTTCCAGAAAGTCTAACTGTCTTAGTAGGGAGCTAAGTCTGAGCTCATTATAGTGGAACTATATATTCGTAGAGGTTTTTGGGCTTCAGTAATTAAATAAGTTTTTATTAACATTAAAAAGCTAGGTCATTTTTTCGTACAACTAATTTTTGCTCCATGATTTGTCAATGAAAGAGTAAATTATTATATACTGTCTTTTATTTACTTAATTTAAAAAAAATTAACTAAGATATAAATTCTCAAACTACGTTGTAGAACACAAGTTTTCATGAAGCTGTGCATTTTCTATTCTTTGGGAGTAACTAAAAGAATAATGTCTTGATCTGTTCTGTTCTAATATAGTAAAGTTCATTATAACAGGGACCATCTGGAGTCTTGAGTTGTTGTAATTTCTAATAGTATCAACAAATTTAACCTTTATTTAGAACCTGTTTAAATTGTAGCAGTAGGTTAACTGTTAGTCCAGTTTAAATATTAGCTGTAGTTTTTTTAACAAGATATTAATGCCATGGATACATACTGAATATAATGTTATTCATAATTTTAGAGTAACTGCTAAGAATAACTTTAGTAAAATATGTTAGTGTTAAGTGTATTTTGTAAGACAGTTTGATCTTATTTGAGATGTTGTCTGTAAATATGTGTAAATGAATGCATGTATAACATATCTATCTGCTGTATCTAGTTAACTCTGGTTTATATACATTGTATGTGTAAAAGTGTGATACTATTATATTATGAAATGCTTAGAAGCTTGTAACACATTTATATCTACACGCATGGAGTTTAGAACACTATAGCACATTTTATGGACTAATTTGTTTGTATGAAGGTTCACTAACCTAATTTTTCAGATAGATTAAGAATATACACTGGATTTGCCTCAATCTCCAGGTTTATATGGGGGCAGCCATCTTGTATATTTTGCTAATTTTTATTCTGTATCAAATGATTTTAAATTGAAATAAGCATAATTATCCTTGAAAATACATCTGAAACTTATTCTTTAAGATATATTAAGAATTTCATTACAAATTGCAATTTCATTCAAACTTCAAAGAAAATTTATGATGTAACAGGGGAGATAACTTTCATTGTTCAATAGACTTGGAATTTATTGATTAGTACATTTTGTTCTCCTTTCTATTTTGTAATTGATGGGGAAACTGTTTAACCTATTTAGTAGTATTCTAAAATTCAATGATCATGATAGCCCTGACATCTGATTACAAAGGGGGAACAGGGATAATAAGTGTCAGCCTGTAACACATACCATGAAAAGATAAGGACCAGAATTGTTCCAGAACAAAAACGAATATAGTCGTTTAGTTTTCTTCAGATACTTTGATGAATAAATGGTGTCTTGCTTAACAATGATTAATATCCAAGTTGCATGTTGAACAGAAGTTGGTTTTTTTCTAAATCTTTTCGAGTACTATGTATTTCTTTTCTCAACATCAAGAGAGAAAGATTGAATAATTAATGTTTGTCTGTTGTTAACTACTTATATCATTTTAACTCTACTAAATGTTGTGTCTATTTAACTGTTTGAAATTTAACATCTAATTTTACATTAGAGAGAACAGGAAATTCACACCAGACGACAAATGCCACCCACTCCACCTGGTGGTCTGAATATTGCCACAGAACAAGAAAGAAAAAGGGTGGAAGATATAAAGAAAACAATGTACAGAGATGAACTCTTAAAGGTTAATTTCTCGTTATAAATTTCAAGCTCATAATGACCATGACCTTGAGTAATCTAAGTTCATAATGTGACCTTGAGTAATCTAAGTTCATAATGAACTTGACCTTTAGTATTCTAAGTTCATAATGAACTTGACCTTTAGTATTCTAAGTTCATAATGAACTTGTCCTTTAGAAATCTAAGTTCATAATGAATATGACCTTCAGTTATCTAAGTTCATAATGAACATGACCCTGAACCTGATATGGTAAAGATGTGAGAAGCTGTGGCATTTGTTTTACAGTTTCATGTATACTTTCATACTTGTACTTTCATGTAGCAAGTTTTTCTAATTGTTTTCGCTATCAACTAATGTTGTGTAGTGAATGTTTTAATGAACAGATTTTGTAAATGTATATATGTGTGTTTGTTGATTTTTGTTAAAAAAAATAATAGCTTTGTGTTTTGCAGTGAATAGTAACAATTTAATTTTTTATTTATAATTGCATTATTATATCAGATAATTAATTCGTCCATTTTTAATCTTCATATTTGTAGCAACAAAAAGAACAGTTATATAACAGAGCAACACAGCAAGGGGAAGTCTCTGTAATCAACAGAACATCTCCCACTCAGGCTCCTCCTAACCAGATCTCTCCTAGAGGTAGACCACCTCCACATCCAGACTCAGGTAGACGGAGAGGACCACCACCTCAGAATGACAGAATGCAGGTGGGTTTTATATCTTAGCTAATCATAGTTAATGTGACAAGGTTTAGAATGCTGTTACTTCAGTAATAAAAAATATATATATACTAGAAGAGCTAGAGAGAAAAGAAACAGTTTTATATTTAAAACATAAAACTTGCAGTTGGGATGCTGCATTATAGAAATATTAAAATTATCCAAGAATAGAGATAACAGGGTTATTTCCCTTGTCTGTACCTAACTTGATGGTCAGAGGTATCCAAGAATAGAGATAACAGGGTTATTTCCCTTGTCTGTACCTAACTTGATGGTCAGATGTATCCAAGAATAGAGATAACAGGGTTATTTCCCTTGTCTGTACCTAACTTGATGGTCAGAGGTATCCAAGAATGGTGATAACAGGGTTATTTCCCTTGTCTGTACCTAACTTGATGGTCAGAGGTATCCAAGAATAGAGATAACAGGGTTATTTCCCTTGTCTGTACCTAACTTGATGGTCAGAGGTATCCAAGAATAGAGATAACAGGGTTATTTCTCTTGTCTGTACCTAACTTGATGGTCAGATGTATCCAAGAATAGAGATAACAGGGTTATTTCCCTTGTCTGTACCTAACTTGATGGTCAGATGTATCCAAGAATAGAGATAACAGGGTTATTTCCCTTGTCTGTACCTAACTTGATGGTCAGATGTATCCAAGAATAGAGATAACAGGGTTATTTCCCTTGTCTGTACCTAACTTGATGGTCAGAGGTATCCAAGAATAGAGATAACAGGGTTATTTCCCTTGTCTGTACCTAACTTGATGGTCAGAGGTATCCAAGAATAGAGATAACAGGGTTATTTCCCTTGTCTGTACATAACTTGATGGTCAGAGGTATCCAAGAATAGAGATAACAGGGTTATTTCCCTTGTCTGTACATAACTTGATGGTCAGAGGTATCCAAGAATAGAGATAACAGGGTTATTTCCCTTGTCTGTACCTAACTTGATGGTCAGAGGTATCCAAGAATGGAGATAACATGGTTATTTCCCTTGTCTGTACCTAACTTGATGGTCAGAGGTATCCAAGAATAGAGATAACAGGGTTATTTCTCTTGTCTGTACCTAACTTGATGGTCAGAGGTATCCAAGAATAGAGATAACATGGTTATTTCTCTTGTCTGTACCTAACTTGATGGTCAGATGTATCCAAGAATGGAGATAACAGGGTTATTTCCCTTGTCTGGACCTAACTTGATGGTCAGAGGTATCCAAGAATGGTGATAACAGGGTTATTTCCCTTGTCTGTACCTAACTTGATGGTCAGATGTATCCAAGAATGGAGATAACAGGGTTATTTCCCTTGTCTGTACCTAACTTGATGGTCAGAGGTATCCAAGAATAGAGATAACATGGTTATTTCTCTTGTCTGTACCTAACTTGATGGTCAGAGGTATCCAAGAATAGAGATAACATGGTTATTTCTCTTGTCTGTACCTAACTTGATGGTCAGATGTATCCAAGAATGGAGATAACAGGGTTATTTCCCTTGTCTGGACCTAATTTGATGGTCAGAGGTATCCAAGAATAGAGATAACAGGGTTATTTCCCTTGTCTGGACCTAACTTGATGGTCAGAGGTATCCAAGAATAGAGATAACAGGGTTATTTCCCTTGTCTGTACCTAACTTGATGGTCAGAGGTATCCAAGAATAGAGATAACAGGGTTATTTCCCTTGTCTGTACCTAACTTGATGGTCAGAGGTATCCAAGAATGGAGATAACAGGGTTATTTCCCTTGTCTGTACCTAACTTGATGGTCAGAGGTATCCAAGAATAGAGATAACAGGGTTATTTCCCTTGTCTGTACATAACTTGATGGTCAGAGGTATCCAAGAATAGCATAGATGCCAACCATTACGATTTTTCCGTAGTTTTTCCGATTTTGCGATAAAAACTACGCTATTACGGTCAAAGTAGTATAGTTACGGATTCCCAATCATCGACGTTCAATTTTGTAAAACGCGGATTTTTATCATTACTTTTCCATCCTGGTCCAGTATTTAGGAAACGCCAATGTAATGCTTCTGGTTTCTCGGGAGTTATCAACCTATTGTTGGGTAACTAACTGACTTCCGAAGAGGCAAACTTGCATTTTATTAAGTAGCTTTCCCCCTTTCTCTACTTCCCCTTTACAAAACAAAAATGTTTGAGTCGAGAACATCTGAACAATCAATGAATGGAATACATACTACAGACAACATGTTAAATGACAAATTTGAGTGTACATCACTGTGCAACCACTCGTCAGTAATTTTTATTGGTAAATGCACGTTTATGAATGATTACTGAAAATTTTCAAAAATACGGAAAATTTGATAGTTTGTTACTGATTGTGTCCAAAGGGGGTTGGCATCTATGGAATAGAGATAACAGGGTTATTTCCCTTGTCTGTACCTAACTTGATGGTCAGAGGTATCCAAGAATAGAGATAACAGGGTTATTTCCCTTGTCTGTACCTAACTTGATGGTCAGAGGTATCCAAGAATAGAGATAACAGGGTTATTTCCCTTGTCTGTACCTAACTTGATGGTCAGAGGTATCCAAGAATAGAGATAACATGGTTATTTCCCTTGTCTGTACCTAACTTGATGGTCAGAGGTATCCAAGAATAGAGATAACAGGGTTATTTCCCTTGTCTGTACCTAACTTGATGGTCAGAGGTATCCAAGAATAGAGATAACAGGGTTATTTCCCTTGTCTGTACCTAACTTGATGGTCAGAGGTATCCAAGAATAGAGATAACAGGGTTATTTCCCTTGTCTGTACATAACTTGATGGTCAGAGGTATTTTAAAATGTTTTATATATGATATGATAAAGATGAAGACTGATAAAATTATTGTTAGGTTTTGAACATTTGAGTCGTTTTTAGCTTAATTGAACTGTACATCCTTTATAAAATTAATACATACAGGTTACATAATGTTTGATTAAAAGATTGAAATTAAGATATACATTGTCGTGTGTAACAGGAAAAATCCAGAGAGACTCCAAACTACTGGAATGAAGGGCGACAAGCTCCATCTCCGAAATCTGTAGAATCAGATAGTAAAAATGTCAAACCTTTAAATGTTGAATCTGAAACAAAAACCAAACAGGTATACAGTGCATGTATAGAATGCAGAGAGTTAGATCTAAGTATTTTAAGCTTATTTTGCTTTTCCTAATAGGCATGTCTACTAGTGCATGTTTAATAGATAGAAATTTTTATTCCTTCTGACATTGATGTTTTCTACCCACTGTCATCCAGGCTATTCAACACTCATCATGCTTAAAATCTTGTCGATAACCATTGGGTTAGAAATCATTAACCATAGCAAAAATCAACCTCGGGAGTAAAAAAATTTTATGTGAAAATGCCCCTGACAAACCAACATGGCCACCGTTACTATAAAAAGCTCATTTGAGGTAACAGAAATTCTGAGGTAAAATGGATATGAGGAACACTTGTGCATTGTGTTTCTTAATGGAATTCTATATTAAAGGAGTTTATTACATTATTGGAGCTCAAATATAAATGTTCAGGTCCTTTTTGTGAAGTTTTTGTGGAGAACTTTTATCACACTAGCTAGTTAGGTGGGAAAGTTTTGTCTAATTTTTTTTTGCAGGACTCTCAATGCAATTACATTTTGTCCTTTTGGGGTTCTCTATATATGCCATAATGAACTCTGGTAGAAACAATATTGTGCTTAGATGTTAGGTGCGTTAAGATGATAGGTGTTTTTAACTTACTACAGGTTTGATATAAAATCTTGATGTAAAGTAAAAAAGTAAAACTTGCACTTGACAACAATCCCCTGCCTATCATTTAATTTCAGAACAAAACCAAAGCTATATGCTTTAGATAAAAATAGAATGCAGCAGTTGAACATATTATACAGAATTTATTTATAAACATTTTGTAATCTTAATTGTAGATTCAGAAACTTATTTCCTAAAAGTGTTGATATGACTGACTGCTGTTAGTTTAAACTGCTTTAACATACTCAGATTTGTTGTATGTCTAATTCTTTGCAACACTTATGTTTAATTTTCAAGGAATACTCACTATTAGGATAGAGATATTAATCAAATTCATTATGATTGACATTCTTTATGCATAAGGAGTTATCTACCCCTTATTTGAGAGCAGAAAGCAAAGTTTTATAACAATGAAAAAACAAGAAAATGCATGTAGAGGCTATTTTTTTAAATTAAAATGAGAATGAGATTAATTTAAGATAGTATTCAACAGTCAAATATCTTAATAAATACTAAAGGAAATGTTTTGTTACCGTGTGTTACTAAGTCCTTTTTCCCAGATCATATTGTATAATTCATAGATAATCAAGTAAACATGCCTTATCTAATTAAATCAAGAAGATGCAAGGTGTATGATTTGATTGATGAGAGTTTTATTTTTAACCAAAATTTGTTTTATCAGAAGAAAAATGGTGAAAGCTAATTTCAGGATAAATCTTAGCTTATAATTTTGCTCCAAGAATTTGACAGCCTTATAAACCATACAATCATTGATGAAATTCTTATTAAATTATTTGAGATACTGTGAACCAACTAATTTTCAACAGCAATTTATTTTCGTGACTTTCACATACGTGAAATAAAGTGAATTATATTATTGCAAATAAGTAAAACTTCAATCTTTCTAATTCAAAACATCAAGAAAATGTGAAAATTTTGATTTACAAAAAAAAAGTTGGTTTACCATATTGCTGAGGAGGATTAAAGGTTTTAAAATGGATATTAAAACTCATAAGTCGATATATAATCTGACAATACCATGGCAAAAAACTATACAAAACAATAAAATTACCTTACCATGTGGTGACTGATAAACTGGTGTATTCTACAGCCTATGGAAAGTCACAGACCCCAGGAAGGAGATCTGAGGACCGGATTCTTTGATGACAGAAGAGCCAGTCCATTAAACAGAGATGAAAGGCAACAGGATTATCAACAGTTTTTAGCAAATGTAGGTATATAATAAGGATACTGTGTTAATAAGTCACTTTTAGCACTTTAATATAGTGTTGTCAAATCGTACACTTTTTCCTAACCGGTTACTCGGATAATCGTTCGACCGATTAACCTGTTAACCGGTAGTTTAAGTTGGTGTTTGAAAGCGTTATCAATAGTACCCTACACATAGATAAGATGAGGTATGAGAGTCAATTTGACAACCTTTCATCCAAGTCATAAATTTACGCTTATGGAATTAAAGTTTGTTCTTTGGCATTATAAGGCTTGTCTGTGAGGATTCCTAGCGAAGTTTGACTTTTTAATAATTGAATACACCGTATCAACTATATAGCGGTTGTATCAACTTCAGATTGAAAAAGAAAAAAAAAACTTCTTGATCTCGTAGAATCGAATATGTCTGAAACCGATTATTCTTTTCTTTCCTTTGTTGTCTCCGAAAATAATGTGGAGCGTTTCAATTTGAAATGATTAATCATTAAAAAAAGAAGATGTGGTATGATTGCCAATGAGACAATTATCCACAAGAGACCAAAATGACACAGAAATGAACAACTATAGGTGACTGTACGACATGTTTCTTTGTTTACTTGTTTCTTTAAGTATGTTACTCGTACTATCATGTATACATTGAGTACATTCACATTGATTTGCATTTCTTAATTTTTGAGTTAGCATTTCGTTTAAAATAAGACTAAGCCTAGCACTACAGAGGTTGCACATTTAGATGTAGGTTTACACAATATTAGATTCAAAACGAAATAATGAAGTAATTAGTAAAATTTAATCGCATCACTGATTTAAAGTTACTGTTAAACACACATGTATACTAATTATGTTTTTTTAAGATCCTGCCCGAGCTCTAATTAATTTTATGTTTTTAGGATTAACAATAGCAATCAATATACTTGGACAATTGATCTGTCAAATTATTTCCATGACAACATTTTTTAAATAAAACATAACTATTTATAGATTTCAATACATATTTATATCAAATCTATCAAAATTGAAAAAAGTCCGGTTAACCGGTTAGCGTTTTTGGTATTCGATATTCGGTCGTTCGACCGGTTAACCGGTTAACCGGTTAATCGTTGACAACACTACTTTAATACTATGCTGAATTGTTTTCAGAAAATGTCTTATTTTCATTTATTGCCAAAAGTATGTAAAAGATTTGCAAATTAGCTTTACCCTGCTGCTGAAGCATATTGATTCCTTTAATTTTAAGGTAGGGAATCAATGAGCAGGGTTGTCAGTGTGAGGAGATGGGAAAGGATGAGCCATAATTTGCCTCGAAGTTGGTCATCAGGTGCAAAAAGCATCAATTTTGATTATTTTTCATTCTATTTCTTGACCTCAAAGAACCAGTAATGCCGCTATAGGTCTCCAGCTGTGAACCCCAGTTAACAATTTGACCCCAACAGTTGTAAGTTGGGAGTGAAACTGGTCTTGGTTTAGCAGTCTAGAGAAGGTCATTTGGACCAAAAATACAGAATTTCATGATTTTTTTTCATTTTTTGACTTCAACTGGACCTGAAACAGGAAGTAGTGGTTTTCTATGCATATTTCAATAATAATTAGGATCAGTAATTATAATAATAATTATGATCAGTAATTATATTTCTTCGGGTTTACACTATTTTTGCAAGTTTTAATCCTATGATTGTCCTGTGTAAGACACCGAAGGGAAGCCCATCCCCTCAAGAAAACCGACTTTCATCCGATTTCAATTTTCCAAGTCTGTATTTGAGCTCAAACTGCAATTTATACATGAGAAACGTGACAAAAGATAGCCTCAGGTTGACGGAACATGCTTAACTTTCGAAATAAGTATCATAAAATTGACTTCTAAAAGTATGGAACGCTATTGTAGCCAAATAACGGTGGTCTGGGTAAGCCTGTCATATGACGGTCACAGCATGGTAAGGGTTGAGCAAATTTAAGATAGTTGGGTTTGAAGATGGGCCCTCAAGTTGCAAGTTTGCCTGCAATTTAACCACTTTTAAGCTTTTAATCAACTTCCGTCAATCTTCTGTCTAAATCAGACACAAGTGTAAGGACATACAATACAGAAACGATCACTTGTTGATTTTTCCTCAAGATTTGACACAAAGTCAATTTTGGTATGCACTTTTAAAATATGTGATGCAAAAACATCACATTATATTTGGATACATTATTATCAGCCTTAGCTTCTGTATCATAATCCCTTAAGATGTGAAATTTTGTCAGTGAACAATGACATGAAATATTTTCCCTCAAAAACATTTGATCTGTGTTGAAACTGCTGTATGTATTTATAGAAACAGCGAGAGGATGAAATGAAACATCAGAGATTAGAGGACCAACGACACGCACCACATCTGGATTTATCAAAGGGAGATTACTATGATGCTGAAACGTATGAACGAAAGAGAATGTCTTTAAACTCAGAGAGAAAGAATGATTACCAGAACTTCCTTTCAAAGGTTAGTTTTATTTGTCAAACCTCACAATGTAAAAATGGAAGTACATGTATATCAAATAATAAGATTTATTAATTGTGATTCAAAACTTGATTATTTGAAACATGCATTTTTAGATTTAAAACTTTTTGAAATGATTTTGGTTTTTAATTTGTAAGTTTATTCAATAAACCATTAGGTTCTTTCACAGTTTCATAGATAGTCACACAAATGGTGATTAAAATCACTTCTGTAACCATGGATTCATTTGGTAAATGAAATTGAAGAAATTTTATAAAGAAAAATATAAAAATAACTAAAAGAATAAAGTGACTGGAAAATCATATTAAAAAAAAAATAGAATTGTATGTCTTGGATCATATATCTGTGAACTGTTTGAACTTTACAATTGTCTTGCTGTTTATGTTATAATGAAATTGTTCTTAAGAGAGTTAGAATAGAAATTATTAACAGATTTGAAACCTTTGCATGTAAACTTTCAAAATATTTAAAAAATCAGTCATATTTTGGTTAAGTCATTTTATTAGATATATTTTTAAGGAAAGATTTTTAAATAAATTTTTATGTTATGATAGTTATGAGAAAAAAACTAGTTTAAAAAAAATAACATAATTGTTTCCTCTAAGTATTATGAACATTTCTGATGTGTATTGATGTAGATAAAAAATATAAACACTGATTAATAAACTAGCAATGCAGACATTTTATTTTTTAATGCTATCTTTCTGAATCTGATGTTTTTCTATGTTTTGTTTGACTCTTTTTACAATCTTTATTACTTCTACACAACTGTGTGTCTTATCGTGTATTGCATATAAGCAGACAAGCTGAAAATGTCACTTTTTCCAAAAACATCCAACTGTTACTTTTTCTGCTATATAAATTTGATCTTTATAGAAGTAGATATTAATTTTTAACTTTTGTAAGAAAGAAAGTTTTACAAGTTTACGAAAAACTTTTGTTTGTATTATAACAGCCATATCGTTACCAAACACCTAAGTATGGTCTTCCTATAGGACAGTATAGGTATATACCATTAAGGAAAAGTCTTGAAAAACAGCGCAATCAACAATATAATGATTTTTTGGAAAAGGTATTATTGTTCGGACAATCTTTTTTTCTTGTGCACTCCTGTATGTTTTGACCTGTGTATATTCATCAGATATCTGAACAATGTACATCGACTGATTTCTATCATGCTTTGTGTGATCTGTCTTTCTAACTACCATATAAAATATTAGAAAAGTATAAAAGTAAAACTTTGCAGTTTTTTAAGTAACTTATTTTAGATACCAGATTGAGATTAAGGAGACAAATTTAATATTGGAGTCAAAGTTTTACTGACTCAAATAAAAGTAAATTCTGACCAGGTCTTATTTAGACCTCTTTTGGCAATTTTTTATTATATTCGTTTTTAACCAAATTTAATTATGACAGAAAGAAATATCTGTGTTTGATGAAACACACTCAATGTAAATTTTTCAGATTATTTCATTATTTTTATTTGTACTTTTTTGGTTATTGTTATAAACCATTGCAGTGGTTTGGTTTTACTCATGTGAGTTTGATATGTGTCAAGGGATTCTTTTATTGTTACAAGTCTGACAGTCAGATTGTTGATTGTATCATATGTACCAATCTTCACCCTTACCTTTACCATGTTTGTCAGGTGTGTAAACAGGTTTTCTGCAATTTTCTATTCCATATTCTACCCATATTTATTTATTTTGAGAAACATTGAACATGTTTGATTAATTTTGAATGCAATGGTCTTGTTTTGTCCTGTAAAATCAAGTTTGCTTGTATTGAAAATCTTCTTCAACTTTTTGAAATTTAATAATGAAATTTTATTTTGAATTTAAGACAAATATTTCCTATTGATTCTGCTTTATAGGAACCATACTGTCAATATCACAAATAACCCTTGAGTTTTAAGAGTCCTTTACCATACTGTCATGTCAGTAATAATCATGGATCTGTGTTGAAGTCTGTACTTTGACCTATAACTGTTATCTTTTTATACATTGTGACTATGATGGAGATTTTTCTTATTGGCACTCATACCACATCTTCTTAAATCTAATTAGTTGTTTTAGGTATAACATCTGTTTCCCATTGTCATTCATTTATATAGAAAATTACGTAGCCACTGTTATCACGTTTACTCATCATACATTTATATACCATATTGTCAAACATTTGGTATTCATACAGTGGTAACATTAACTAGTCTGATCATTTTGTTTATAAAGTTAGTTCATTTGGTGGAGGGAATCAGTTTTCTAAGTTGTAATAAAGTATGATAACCTAGCTGTAGTATTATAAAGATTATCTATCTCAAATATTTGGGTGATTTGAAATTCAGCAAAAGGAGAACAAAATGTCTCAAGTTAAAGAAACAGAAGACTTTCAAACAGAAAGACACCATGTTTTAGCCAAAGAAAGAAACCGGGAATACAATGAGTTTTTAGAACAGGTTTGTTTGGATGCGTAAAGGTTGTGGGTACACTGGCACAGTGTAAATATATGACAAGCAATTAGTAGGAGATTTTTGTAGTCTTTAAAGTTAGGTATATGGAATTAAAAGTGGTGTGGACTTTTGAAACTGAAACTGAGTATTGTGGATTAGTTTAGTTTGTCTTATCTTAACATTGGGACTTGGTTGTGGAATAATATTGTTGTAGAATGATTAATAAGGTCAGGTTCTGTTTTCTAAATATAAAATGGTAATTTCTGTTTGGTCTATAAATAAGTTGTATACAATGGTTAGAGTGTGTGTAAATAAAGCATTAGCATGGTAGCATAGTAAAACAATGAATAATACTATTTGGAAGATTTAAAAAATAAAAATCATAACAGCAACATATTACACACTGTTGATTGCAACTCGATATTATAGCCATCTGGCATCCCTGAGAATTTTGAAAAGCATTATAGAATAAAACTTCTGAAGATGGATTTGATAAAAAAAAAAAAACGTTTAGAGAAATTACAACTTTCTGTTTTTCTCCTAAATAGAAACGAAAAATGAGACCTATAACAAGAGACATGGGCGGGATTACTTACGCATCTAATTACAAGACAGATACGCGACCTCATTCTGACAGAGTATTGTCCCTTTATAAAGCTTTACCACCTGATCAGAGATCAGATATGAGGTTAAGACCAGTGACCCCTGACCATTGGTCAGCTAGTTTAAGTATCAATGAAGAAGCCAAGGCGGCCAGCAAAATGTCAATGAAAATGGAAAGGAAAAGAGAATATAACAATTACTTAAAAAACCAAACCACGAAAAAGGTATTAGATTAAAATCAAGTCAAGTTTAAAGATATTGTTTGCTCAATTATATCGTAAGTTTTTATTGATACTCTTATGAGCAAAAAAATCATGTTAAATTTTATGTCAGTGCTATCTCATATTGTATATTTACTGGAAAAAGTTTTCACGTTTTCATTTTTGAAAGCTAAAGATAAATAAACAAACACAAATAGAAAAGTAACTAAGATATGAAATATATAAATTATATGTTTGTAAATTAGCCCCAAGGATTGACAAAGGAGAAAACTCCACAAGGCTATGGCAGTCTTTATTTCAATGAAGAATATAGTGAAAGAAGGGAGAAAGCACAGAAGCATGCTCTTAATGAGGAATATAACCAATACCTTACAAAGGTATATATTTCATGTGTTCTCTTTTCATACATTAAGCAACCAACACTCAATCAATCAATCAATCAATCAATCATAATTTGAATGGATTCTCTTGTCAGTGAGACTAAATTATTATACACTTTTCAAAAGCTTTTATGTAAAAGTTAGATTAAACAGAAAAAAGTACTCTTTTTTATCATAAATAGGAAAAACTTGTGTCAAACTGAATGAAGTTGGAATTGATCAAACACGTAAGAGAACTATTTAATGCTATCCAGGGTTAAACATGTTTAAGGGAAGATAAGATCAAGGAAGACTGGTCTTCTATCTCATTTCAATGTACTGATGAATTATTGGTTAATTATTTAAAACTTGATGACATATCGATTGGGTTATAGGAAGGTTTGAAACAGGAAAAAGTTGAACCTCTGCAATTGGAGGAGGATTATCAGACTAGACGACAAAAAGAACTAGCCATAGAAAGGCATCAGGATTTTATAGATTATTTGGAGAAGGTATTATCATGATGTGTAGGAGCTATGGTGGTTTTAGTCATTGTGTGTTATAAAACAACAAAGTTCATCTCATTCATACCTAACAGGGCTATGGAGAACAAATATTAATTTTATAATTGATAATCTGTTCAAGTTAGATATTTATGGAATAAGTGTAATTGGCTGAGAACTTTGGTTGTTGTTGCCATGTGACATTCATCTCTAACTATCATTACCAGTTGAAAACAGGATGGTAGCCATCTGAAAAGTTTTGTTATGGAATTGTTTCATGACAGTTGTCCTTCAAGCATTTAGCATTAGGTTTTCTGTTTTTCCCTTTTTATTTGTTTATATCACTTTATTTGATTTGTAATGTTGATTCTGTCGTCCATTTTAATGTTGATTCTGTCGTCCATTTTAATGTTGATTCTGTCATCCATTTTAATGTTGATTCTGTCGTCCATTTTAATGTAGATTCTGTTGTCCATTTTAATGTTGATTCTGTCGTACATTTTAATGTTGATATTGTCGTCCATTTTAATGTAGTTTCATCTGGTATTCTTTGCTTTACTAAAATGGCAGTGACCCTCTGAATGGAAATATTTTGGAGTATAATACCTGGAATTATAGTATACTGTTCACTATATCAGCATATTGCTTCAATATCTTGTATGCTTCACAACTTGCTTGTCATAGATTTACACTGTGCTTCCAAAATCACTTTATATTTATTGGGGTTAGTTAAAAGAGGGAAAGTTCACAGAAAGTTTTGAATGTTTCACACAGATGGGCAATTGTTTCACAACAGTATTTTTTGTTTCTTTCTGAAGCTGAAAGCATTAAGAATTAGAATGAATAGAAAATAAGATATGTACTAACAAAGTTATTTAATATATTATACATATCATTTTATTTCATTATCATAGTTCACCATTCATAGACAATATATTATAGCTTAGAGTTGGTCATAGCCATGATGTGTGTCATAATATTATTGTTTTAAATTATATTTTTCTTCCATAAAGCAAACTATTGATTGCAGCATCTCTATTTTTAGTTTTATCTAATGGCAACACTTGAAGGAGAGTCTTAAGATTTCCTTTAATTATTGTTCTTTTTTTTTTATTATTGACATTTTTATCCTCACAAAGTCTTGTTTAAAATAATTTGTTAAATTGATTAGAAATGTAAGAGCTGTCATGTATTTTGGTTTCTTTTTAAAATCATTTTCTTTTTAAAACTTAAAAAAAAGGAAGGATTTTTGCTCAGTAAAATAAGATTGGTTATAGCTGTTAGGAACAAACTCATCATTTTATATACGGTATGAAACATGATGATAACTGCCCTGATTTGTAGCAAAATAGTGGAGTTACCTCTCAGAGAAATGGGCCCGTTGTTAATGTTGGCCTTCCATTATATCAAGAAAAATATGATGATCATTATAACAACCTGAAACAGAAACGAAACAACGAATATAACGAGCTCCTAGAGCAGGTAAAAGTTGTCCTTGACTACAGTAATAACACAGTTTCCCACCTTTGCTGAATCAATAGAACCTCACCTACAAATACAACTAATCATAATTAACTGATATTTAAAATTTTAGCTGATAATTATCATTTTTATTAGCAACACAGTCCTTCAAGTCAGTTTTATGTTCACTAAAGATAAAATAATTTTCACTTCTTCACATAGATATTTATTTTCCTCACAGCAAGTTCACTGCCTTTATATTTATTTGTGGTGTCATTACTCAGTAGAATTTTTACATGCCTGTCGATGTCATACATTACAGTATACCATTGTCCATGGAATCTTTTTTCATGAAAGCGTATGTCAAGAGTCATCATCCTTTGCAAACTTTGATTTTTATTTAGATTTTTAAAGTTAAAATCTGTTGTTAATTTAGGGATGTACGGCTGGCGGGCAGCTGGGAGGGAGGGTGGTTGCTGCCATACAGTGTCCCTTTATTAACATGCAAACACTTTGAAGAAATTTTTTCATTTTTTTCTATGATTTTGTAATGTTAAATTTTTTGGCAGTCAATATTAAACTTTTACACTATCAGAAACAGTGGCAGATGAAACACAGAACCCTGTGAATCCTGTAATATTTTTATGTATATCATACTTCCACTGAAATTAATTAACCAGCAATCAATCAGAAAAGTTACGGTGTCATATACATGATGTATATCATTTTTGCATGAAAGTCAATTATTATCAAACTTTATGATCAAACATTCAGATTTTTTCCTGATTCCTTTTCTGTTTTTTTTTTGGTTTTTTTTATTTCCTTGTGATAGATTTTAACCAGTTTACATCTGCCCAAATATTAAGTTAAAAAAGCTCTTCAACATTTACATTTGTTTTCCTTCACTTTTCCACAAAGTTCAGCTTTTTATTCCAGGAATATTTATTCTGATATTTAAATATTTTTATGTATTGAGTTTTAAATTATTTTTTTCTTCAGATGAGTAACAGACAGAACATGAAAGCAGATAAATTATTTGTATGTTCTAATCCCAACACTTTTTATCTCATATATATCCTTCCCAACTTTGACATTCTCATATATAATATCCTTCCCAAACATTTACTTTCAATGGTCATTAAATTATAGAAAAAAGGTCTTAGCAGTTGTACTTTTTTTAATAGAAAATAAACAAATGTCCATGGTTCTATATACAAGATATTTTAAGTACATGTCAACATAGCCAGTGAGGCATTTTTAAAACTTTTTATTGTAGTCAATTTAGTTTAAGAGTTATTCAAATACAATATGTGTTTGGTCAAATGAAATTTTGAAGCCAATAAGGGCAGCTGAAGAGAAAAAGTACATTTGAGGGGAAATGCTACTTAGGTCTGCATCTCAGTATAACAGATACCAGATTTGTATGGTTATTTTGTTTAGCATATTAGTTAGGGACAGAAAACAAGTATTTAAAGTGAAGTAATATTTCAGAATCTGGAATTTAATGACCATGCTTTAGAATGACATATCAACATGCTCAGTTATTTAACATTGTGTTTTAATGTCATGGGTGATTGGTTTTATAACTTCATCTGATTTTAATATTTACACTCTGTAGTGTGTTCTGGGTGTGACTTGTGTTTAGAGGTTATTTTTTTGAGAAATTTACTTTTTTTAGAGGTTATATTTTCAGAACTTTTACCTTTTTTATACCTGATTTTTAATCAGTTCAATTTTATAAACATTGACTGTTTTCTCTAGTCTTTATTAACTATTAACAAATAAACTTATATTTAAAAGTATAATTGCTTACAAATACTATATTCATGTAGTCTGATTTATAGCTTATATAATTTATCTTTACATACATAGTATTTTGAATATTGCTTGCTTTATTTTATTATTATTATTGTTTGTTCTATTATTATGTTAAAGATTCAATAAGGGATGTTTAAGAAATACCTAGATATGGTGAAAGAGAGGGGGTTAGAAGGCATCTTTATCTTATCTAAATAAGTGTCAACTATTAGTTTAATATATAGTGTTATTTTAAGACAAATCTTCAGCAACAGAAATCCAACAAATCAAGTTCTGTTGCAATACTTGTAGTTAAATTCCTGATAATTTACATTAGTTATCTTTGGTTTTTTTGAAAAATAATATACAACATGAAATGGTACTTTGATCTTCAACCTTCACAATGGATTGTAAACTTACTTGTATTTCCCTTGAGTATTGAAGGATTAATAAATCTGTCCATTTTATATTAACCATATAAACAGTTTTAAGGATAAGGGCATACATTGTTTATATCATATGAAATCAAGGGTCTCTTTTTAATGACTTTTTTTTTATTAACTTTGAATTAGGGGGAAACAATATGTTGGCACTGCCCAAAAATAGATTATTGAAATTAAGACCATGTGTTTAAATATTTAATCTAATTTTTATTGATGTGAAGCATATTCCGCCATATTTTTTCAACATTAAAAAATAAAGTCAGTATAGTTTACATATTTTGGATGTTATATATATTAGAAAACAAAGAAGTTCTCTTTTAATTGAAATCATTCTGAAGTCACTGAGAAAGTTAATGTACAATAACACAAAGCTGATATTGAATGAAATGTCGAATTGTATTTTAGACAAGTCGTCCTTCATATAGACAGTATACACCAGAAAGTCTTCAGGGGTTACCTATAGGTCAGACACGATATGATCATCAGAAAAAACAACAAGAAGTACAACGAAACAGAGAATATAACGAACATTTAGCTAAGGTAGACACCAAGTGTGCTGGGATATTGGCTGTGTGCACATTAATACACTATTTTCTGACTTCTCCAATGCACATGTATCTTTTATTTCTTCCAGTTTTCACTAGAGTTATCTGTTCTTGATGGGCACAGGGTTAACTTTCTATTGTTTACACTTTTGCATTATTTCATTTCATCTTTCTTCTTTTTTGCGTTTATCCAGAATTGTACTTCTTTGCTTCATCTCTCATACTTTTATTTTCATTTTTGAGTATTTATTTATTTGTTTTGGAATTAAAAAAAAGAATAGATGGCACACTATGATAAAGGTCATTATTTGGCCAAATTTCTCACTTAAAATTATATCTTTTTGTTTAATAGTTGTAAATTTACAGCACTATTGTACTATTATAGTTTATTGTCCATTTATTGATCTCTGAGAATCTTGATCGACTGTTTGGTCATCTACATAAAAGTTTATGGATCAAAGTGAATCTGATGTTCTTACACTTTAGGACAACGGTCTAATTATTCCATTTGAAAAAAATGCCTTAAACGGTCTACTTATTTCACTTGATTAAACGCTCACCATATTCCATTTGATTAAAGAGTTCATTACATCCCAGCTCCTTTGTTCTAACAGGGGTGATCTGAGCCGGATCACCCCTACCAGATCACCCCAGTTTAAGTTTCTTTGTTATGCATGCTTTCCTTTGTTCTGTAACATTTTGGCGGGAATGTCAAATCCAGTATAAAACTTATAATTAATTATACGGAGAAGACTATCTATCAAAATTCACGCAGAAAAAATCCAGTGTATATACTGGGATTCGAACTCAAGACCTTTAGCATATCAAGCCACGAAACATACCACTTTACCAGGTCAACTGGATACAAACTATTAGAAATTTAACATACTTAAAGGAAGCAAGATACTTTTATAACTGAGGCGAGTTGGCAGACCTTTACTCGTTGGGGTTTAAACCCTTTTCGTTAAATAAATGAGATGTCAGACTGATTGTTCAATTTTATTTTACACTTTTTTATGTTGGGCGAGTCGGTTACAAGAGTGGGGCGATTTTTTCATAAAGTGGCGATATTGTGTGGGCCGATTGGCCAGCGGGGCGAGTTGACATTGTTTGATATCTACTCATCGTGTTAAGGGGTCATAAAGGGTATACATCATAAAGTAATATATAAAATATATAATAATGGTTGTGTGGCGTTCTAAACTAGATTTTATGAATTATAAATGGTTTTTTGTGTAATCTAAAACAGCTGGGATGTAAAATAGTTATCCCATTCGGACTTAGTATGTCAGTGTAAGATCACCCTCTGGCCTCCGGCCATCGGGATGATCTTACACTGACACACCGCGTCCTTATGGGATAACTATTAATTATCTACCATTTGGCCTTAAATGACCAGGAAAATGTGTTTTATAATGTTTAACTTATTAGGACTGTGTTCATACAGTACTCCACGACTTGCTTGAAGTTTCCCAATCACTGATTTATGTGGAAGCAAACAAACAATGCAATTTTAAGAACAAAATTTAATTTGCACTTTCTTTCAACCATTACTTAATTCATAATAAAATTTCACAATATATAAAAACCTTTTAGTTCAAGCTTTGCTTATATCTATCAAGCAGCTCATGTGGTTTTCTAAGACCAAAGGAATTTCTCAATGCACCTTCTCTTGATAGAGGTTTTACCAAAACTAGTCTGTCATTGTGGTCAGTTATTTTTGGTGGAATGTATGTTGAAATTTTGTTTAATTATAATTCATATAATAATTCCGCATGAAATTCTAGTTAAATATAATAGATCAAAGAGGTTAATCTTTTAGTTTAAACATATTTTATATGCTAAGTTTATGAAGATAGATAATGCACAAGTAAAACTTAAACTTTACATAAAGTCTTCTCCGTAATACAAGTACAATTGGAAAATATAGAAGAAAGTATTATGCATGTAAAGCAAGAAATTCTTTGGATATGACATGAATTATAAACAAGGCTCATTTAGCCCTATTTTAATGATCAATTTGGATATGACATCAATTATAAACAAGGCTCCTTTAGCCCTATTTTAATGGTCAATTTGCTTGTTTTGCTTATAGCATATTGTTTTACCATAATAAATTGCGAAGCATATTCTATATTTTTATTTTTTCTTCTCAAATAACTTAATACATATTTTATGTCATGTGGTCCCCTGATACGTATGAAATGGCTTTTGTTGTCACAATTTATTTGTGGACTTTATAGAAAGGAGAGAAGATTGGAATGGAGGATGAATTACTGACAAGACGAGATATGACCTTGAAGAAATACATGGAAGATCAAGTCAGGAGTGAAATGCATGACAAGGTAAACAAGGGAGACAACTGAAGAAAAGAATAAATAATGCAAGGAATAAACTTGATAGGGTTTTGTAAACAACTATTTATCATTTTGGTATTCACCTGAGAATATCTCACAGACCTGATTTTCAATAAAATTTTAAAAGTTTCATAAACACTGAAAACGTTTTTTTTTTTATTTTCAATAGAAATGTCAGATAAAAGACTAAAAATGGTATTTAAGGTGGATATTCTATACATTGCTTGTGAGAGAGAAAGAAACTATTAAGTTTGGCGCATTGCATTTGCGCCAATTTTGAAAAAATCCAATCTTTCATTTGTGCCATTTCACAGGTAATACAGGTTACATGTAGCAGAAAAGTTAAATATTCATTGCTGTATCATAAATAAGATTTGTTTCTACGTAGTGGTGCAAATGAATGGTTCTATTTTTTGACGCAATTGAAGTATGGTTTGTGGCGCAAATGAAAGATTTTTTTGGCCATATGAAATGCCAATTGGCGCAAAAGCAAAGCACTGATTAAGTTATATCAAGTTTTTTTTTTTTTTTTTAAATAAATGTATCCTTTATATTTAAACTCGAAATTCATTTGAAAATACAGTTTCGGGATTTCACAAAACCTTCTGAGAAAGATGTTGGCCCAGATAAGTTTGGATTACCAATAGGTCAGTTTAGGTATGACGACTGGAGAAAACATCAAGTAGTGGAACGCTCTAAAGAATATCAAGACATGCAAGCTCAGGTATCTGACTTGTTGCTGTGGCAGCACTACAGATGGGATTTTTGGTACTGGGATCACCATTTATGATATTTTTGGTACGGGATCACACCATTCATAATAATTTTGGTACATGATATTTTTGGTACGAATCACATCATTTGTGATATTTTTGATTCGGGGAACACACCACTTATATTATTTTTGGTATGGGAATGACACCACTTATAATATTTTTGTAACAGTAATGGCATCAATTATGATATTTTGGTTACTGGTGTTAACTCTGTTAGATTATTTGTTTATTTTATCTTTGTATGTCTCATGGTGAAGGTTTTATATGTTTTATAAATCATTTTTAAGACATTTATGGTATGTAAAACTGGTTTATAGCTTTATATAGTATGTATATATTTTTATTTCATTCTTAAGTCCTCTCTATTTAACTTTTCATTTTGGTGTCTATAGTTGTTGGGGTTTAAGTTATGAAAATTCCAGATCAACTCCATCAAACTAGGCTTAGGCAAATTTAACACATGAATGTTTGATTAATCTGCTAAATTTTAAGTTTGCAAGAAGCTTTAATGTTTGGATGTAAATATTCATTCTACAAGTCTTATTTGTTTAGTAAATATTATTCAGAACACAAAGAAGTTTTGATGGATAGATAAATTGTTGGAATAATAATTTATATTTAGAACATCTTATTAGAGATAGCCTCTGAACAAATTTATTTTGTCATATAGATAAGGATGGTCTTCCTTGAGTTGGCTGCTTTGGTGTGAATCACTGTATATCTAAGCTCTCCTCCATGTATTAAAATGATTAAATCATAATTCATTATCAGCTCATCTCAATTTGTTGCAAGCACTTTTATAGAGTTTTATGAATATCAAGCATGGAATATAAATCTGAGTTCTTTATAAGGGTAAAATGTCCTGTATATTGTACTTTTATGGACAATTACCAGTTTAAAAAAACCCTGAAAATTTGTATTTTCTTTCATAAGGAAAGTTCATTTTAAACTATGTATAAAGCAATTTTGATTCTTACAAAAAGCTCTTGATTCTTGATGGAATTTAGAGATATATTGTGTAGAGAAAGTGATAAATCAGATTCAGGGATTTTTCTTATAATATGAGGCAGGCATTACCTGTAAATGGGGACGAAGTCTGTATGAATTATTTTTTTGTACCTTAAATATTTGTTTAAAAAAAAAGAAACGGAAATACCGTAACGTTTCCGATTTTGGTTCTGTTGTTAGGGATTTAGTTGTGACGTTATTTAAATTATGACGTCATATGCAATGTAAACAAAGAAACACTATCATCAGGTAACGTTTTTTCATATCAAGGAATTATTAAAAATGAAATTGGTATTGCGCGTTCCTTCCTATTTTATACTAGACTGATAAATATATATTTTACTCAAAGTTTCATACAAACGAGACCGGAAAAAGGAAGTACATTGTACATTTCTGCGCAGGTCCTGGATTTCAAAACACGACAAAAAAAATTTGAACGATTTTGAGTTCATTAGTACAATGAAAAATTCGAGAAATTTTCCCGTATTTTGTTTTTATTGAATTTTCTACTGTTATTATGTAAGACTCTGCATAAATATTATCTTTTTTTTCTTGAATTATACTTAACCCTTTCCTGCATGGATTTTTTTTTACATACTTGATTCACATAGGATTTTTCTATAAAATGCTGGAAATACACTTACTTTACTGAAATATAGTTAAGGAACCTAAAATAGACCAGTTATTTTTGTATTATCATATTATTGTAAATGTTGTACTCTGGCAGACATTTGTAATGCACTTATATATAAATAGATATAGGTATACATCATGACATAACATGTCCTAGTATGTATCTTTAATTAATTTGTATATTTATGTTAATTTTTTCATATACATGTATACCCTAATAATTCTATTTTTTTTTTGGTCTGTGAAGAGAGCCTATTTTTTCTGGGAAAAAGGAAAAAACTATATGGCACTTGAAACAAAATTGAAATTGCCGTAATAAATCTGTATACTTTAGTTCAAGGGGAGTTCATTATGTATAATGAAAAAAAGTATGTGATCATTTTTTTTTCATATAACCATTAGATGCTTTTGGTTTTAAATTTATGATAAAAGAGTTGTAATTTTGCCATTTAAACAGCAGTCTTCAGGTCATCGTGCATGGGTTGATATGACAAGTCCTGTCGGAGCTCTGGGTGGGAGAGATACATACAGTGATAATAATAAGAAAAAGTTCAACAATCAACGTCGTAAAGATTATAATGAAATTTTAGCCAAGGTATTTATCTGCTCTCTTTTGCTGCATTAATGCCAAATGCTTACACGGTAATGTTAGAAAAAAATTCATATCAAGCTCTTGTAACAAGAATAGTACATATTTTTAAACCAAAATTTACAAAAGAATAAAACTTAACTTTGGATATAAATCGTTGTTGTCATTATTTAATTTAAATTTGTGATTAAAGCATGATACATTTTATATACAACAAATGTATAATCTTTAAGTGTATGAAAGCAAAACATTAATCTTTAACTTTTAATGGTGACTTGCTGTATGAGAGTTTTGAAATTGACTTCTTGTCAGATTTTATCGACAAGTATCTCCATAGAGATGTTAAATTCCCTGAATGTGCAAGAAACATTTAGGTTAAGACGTTTAAAAATGTATTATCATCAAGTAAAAAATATCCTACACTGATGTAAAGGGAGACAACTACCAGATATTATTTTCTATGTAGCAACCTAAAAGTAATCATGAATGGAAAGACTCTTCTGGTCTTAAAGGTGTCCTAGCAACAAAGGATTTATATTATGAAAAATACGTAAAAAAATTAATGAAGAAAGACGTCAAGACTACAATAGAATATTATCATTTCTGCTTAAGATTTGTTATATTTTATTACATTTTATAATTTCTGTTAATTGGCTTACTCTGTAATTTGTGTATATAACATTAAAATTGAGAAAGGAAATGGTGAATATGTCAAAGCGACAACCACCCGACCATAGAGCAAACAACAGCCGAAGGCAACCAACGGGTCTTCAATGTAGCGAGAATTCCCGCACCCGTAGGTGTCCTTCAGCTGGCCCCTAAAATATGCATAATAGTACAGTGATAATGGACGTCATACTAAACTCCGAATTATACACAAGAAACTAAAATTTAAAATCATACAAGACTAACAAAGGCCAGAGGCTCCTGACTTGGGACAGGCGCAAAATTGCGGCGGGGTTAAACATGTTTATGAGATCTCAACCCTCCCCCTATACCTCTAGCCAATGTAGAAAAGTAAAACAATAACAATACGCACATTAAAATTCAGTTCAAGAGAAGTCCGAGTCTGATGTCAAAAGATGTAACAAAAGAAAATAAATAAAATGACAATAATACATAAATAACAACAGACTACTAGCAGTTAACTGACATGCCAGCTCCAGACCTCAATTAAACTGATTGAAAGATTATGTCTTCATCATATGAATATCAGGTACAATCCCTCCCTTTAGGGGTTTAGTATCATACTATCATAAAATATATGAGAAGAACATAACCCGTGTCATGCCAACAACTGTTTTTTTAGAAATAAATGTGTTTAGTTCCGATGCAAAGACCCTATCAGTGAATCAATGTTAAAGCCAAAATATGCAATCTTTAATTGTATATATTTAATAACTTTGTTGTTAACAGCATGACTATGTGTATGTATGTATTTTGTTGTATCTGCTTACATTGTAATTTTTATGTAACATTGAAAGTTTATATATACAAAGGCTGTTAATAGCAAGAATGTATTAATACTTATTCAATTTTTATGGAATAATTTTCTAACAGCATGTCAGAATGCACAAGCTGCTGTTATGAACAGTGTAAATAAATATATATGCATGTTTTAATACAACTTACTTTTTTGTTATTTTAGTTTAGACTTTGATCTTAATTTATACATTTATATCTTGAGCGATTTTTCCTTACAGTTTATATATTGATACCTTGAGCAGTTATTTGATTTTAATACTAAATATACATTTATATTGTGAGTGATAAGGTTTTATTTTTTACTTTTTACATTTATAGCATATGATTTTATTCTTCAATTTATACATTTATACCTTGAGCGATTAGTATTTATTTATCTACAGTGTATACATTTATACCTTGAGCGATTAGTATTTATTTATCTACAGTGTATACATTTATACCTTGAGCGATTAGTATTTTTTTTTTTAGTTTGTTCTGTTATATATATATGTGTAATTGTTCTGTTATATATATGTGTAATTGTTCTGTTATATATATGTGTAATTGTTCTGTTATATATATGTGTAATTGTTCTGTTATATATATATGTGTAATTGTTCTGTTATATATATATGTGTAATTGTTCTGTTATATATATATGTGTAATTGTTCTGTTATATATATGTGTTATTGTTCTGTTATATATATGTGTGTAATTGTTCTGTTATATATATGTGTGTAATTGTTCTGTTATATATATGTGTAATTGTTCTGTTATATATATGTGTAATTGTTCTGTTATATATGTTACAGTAAATAGGTGAAATTAGGAATTACAGGTAATTACTAAACACTTCAGTAAATACCTGTAATTACTAGCCAATTTAGTAATTACATGTATTTACTAGATGTTTCAGTGATTACTGGTAATCACTGATTTTTTTTGTCATTTTTACAGCTATTTACTAACTGGATGTTTTTGTTTTAAAATTAAAAACATAATTCAAGATACCAAATAATAAAGTAAAGGGGTAGGGATTTTAAGGGCGCTAACTTAAGGATGTAGGAATATAATGCACATCCAAAGTGCATACTCTTTAGTGTTTGTGAATTGAAACTGGAAAATGGCTGTTTTATAGGTTTTGAAACTCCGTAAATATATGTATGCAAGACAATGATATCTATCCAAAATCAAACTAAAATTTCTATCATGCACTGTGGTTCAAAACTTTAAAAAAAACTTTCTCCAAATATCCTGGATTTGCACCAAACTTGGACAGAAGCTAAATGTTTATGATCATAAAATAATATCCAAAAGTAAAGTTTGAAAATTTTTTTTTTTCGTATATTACTTATAGATGGACTAGTTTTTTCCCAGTTAACATTACATACACTCTGTAGTATTTTTTAAAACATTAGATTGTATAAACCATCCTGGATTTTTACCCAATTTTGACTGAAGCTTCTTACAGTACTAGTCAAAAGATAGTATCTAGAGGAAAATTTTAATATTTTTTCCTCATTTTTGTTGAGCTTGCGATTAACAGCAAAAGTAGCCGAAAATATTTGTTCTGCAAAACCTTTACAATTTTAATAGCTTAATACATCGATAACCCATCTCCAGCTAGGGGTTGATTTGAAGGTCACATGAATACGTATTCAATGAGGTCCAAATATTCACTTGCAAGTGCACAACTCATCAACCTTGTTTCTCAGCTAATTTAACAAAATAAAACCAGAATGGCTGCTAACAGTGAATTATAATTTTACTATATCATTTTTATGCCCCACCTACGATAGTAGAGGGGCATTATGTTTTCTGGTCTGTGCGTCCGTCCGTCCGTCTGTTCGTTCGTTCGTCTGTCCCGCTTCAGGTTAAAGTTTTTGGTCGAGGTAGTTTTTGATGAAGTTGAAGTCCAATCGACTTCAAACTTAGTATACATGTTCCCTATGATATGATCTTTTAAATTTTAATGCCAAATTAGAGGGTTTACCCCAATTTCACGGTCCACTGAACATAGAAAATGATAGTGCGAGTGGGGCATTCGTGTACTGGGGACACATTCTTGTTATAAATGATTTAACAACAAAAAAAAGATATTTTTTTATATATCTCGAAGCTAATGCACATAACAGTTCATTCCAGTTCTTAACCTACATAACATTATCTTATCTTTATAAGGTAATAATATACAATTACTGTCTTTTGATAAGGTAAATATGCGGTTTTATTGACTTTTGAAAAATGATATTCAATGAGTCCGACGGCCGAAGTGAATATCATTTTTACAAAAGTCAATAAAACCCCATATTTACCGAAACAAAAGACAGTAATTGTTTTATTCCACATTCCGAGAGAAGAAAATGTATTTAATAACAAACATATATCTACCATTTTTTTTTACATGGAACATTTTACCATAACGTTGCATGTAAAAACGTGTGTTGTTTAGCGCGGTGAATAACACTTTCTCAGGTAAATATGCTTTTGTATTCAAAATCCAATTCATATAGAGAAACCTACTAAAATAATACCAATATGGAATAAGTCTAAATATTCTTCAAATTCAAAGAGTTCTTTAAAAAGTTAAGAAATAATGCTTTGGGAGAATTTTCCATTTCTGATTTCCATGTCTGCTGAAGTTGGTCAAAAATTATCTGTAGAATGCTCAACTTAAACCATTTTGGATTAAAACTAAAGTTGCTCTGATTTAACCAAATATTTGAAAGTCCATATTTATTCAAGATATTTTTTATACATATCAACCATTCAAAATTTTAAGAGTACTAACTGATCTTCAAGTTAGTATTACACAGCTAAAACAATGTTGTATTATGGTCAGGTGATCAAAAGTTATGGTTGTTTTAGCAGTCAGTAAATAGGTGTAAAAATTCATTTTAAATTTAGTAATTACTGGTAATAACTGGGCCGTTTAAGGAATTACTTGTATTAACTAAGTGCATCGGGAATTACCTGTAATTCCTAAATTTTAGTAATTACATGTAATTCCTAATTTCACCTATTTACTGTAACATATATATGTGTAATTAATTGATCTTTTAATTCTAACTAATATGATCTACACTCAAATGCACTTTTTAACATTATGATTTAAGAGCATATTAAAAATCCATGTTACAATTGTTAACTGATGCTATGATATAAAGAATTGTTGAAGTTTTTTCCTATTTAAGTACTAAGAAATGAGAATTTATAAGGTGAAAAATTCTTTTTTAAACTTTTGCATAATTAAGTATTGAACATAATTTAATTGGAAAAACTAACTAAGAAGCATTATTGTTATTTTACGATGCCACAATGTCAGTGTATGTTGAATGTGCTTTCATCTGAATGAAACTATCTCGGTACCCAAGTCAGGTAAGATAGTATATCATTTTCTGATACCCAAGTTATGTTATGACTTGATACTAATGTATGATTGCTCTTTATAACCACAGAAGACACCTGAACAGGGAAGGAGGGAATGGATAGATACGTCAGGCCCTAAAGGAATTATTGCTGGGGTCGATTCATATAACTATGATAAACGTAAAAACTTTGCTGAGGAACGGAAAAAAGAATATAAAGATATTATGGAAAAGGTACCAGTGTGCTTTGTATGCTAGGCTCTACTTTGTTATCTGGTTCCCTTTAGATTATATAACATGTCTGTTGCGTTATATGTTGTTTTGAATATACATGGCTTCAATACTTAATGAAAGTTACTCTATTTGCTTAGATAGATTATTTCAGTGCAATTTATGAGAGAGAATTTCTGTAAAAGTTGTAATATAATAGAGAATCCAGTTTAAAGTTGACCTCACTGAAATTTTCTGAAAACTTTCAGTGTGGTATATTAGAGATTTAGCTAAGCTAGTTTATACAGAACATTACTTTTGACATATAAAAGCTACTTGAAGAAAGTCCATGTATATTTACTGTTGTCATATAATATTTTCTACTCTCTAATAATTAATTAATTACCTTGTATGGTTTAGTTTAATTTAATAAAACATTTCTAAAACTGGATACCAAGTTTCATGTGGTAACTGGAACAACATTTTTGTTTAACCCTTTCACCGATTGCTGCCCAGACAGAAGCTACTCTGAGACGATGGCTTCCCTGGCTACTTTTACTCAAGTGGGAGATCTTAATAATAAATGTCAATAAAAACTTGTTTGTAGTTATTTGTTTATTTATTTCATTCACTAACACCAAGTTCACAGGTTTTTTTATGTTTTGATAATTTTTTCCTCATAAAATATTCAAATTTTCAATTTTTCGGCATTATTTCAGTGAAATTCTCAAAATTCTGCTTATTGACCCCAAATCGTAATTTTTTTAACCCAAAATGGCAAAATTTTGAAAAAAAATTATGAGGCTGTACAAATTCCTCACACTGAACGATGTCCATTCCAAGTGTTTTGAACATAAAACGACATTTTATGTCAAAAAAGTATACTAGTTTGGCCTCAATTCTTCCATATTCTTTCTAAAAAATTGTTCCCTCATTTCAAATTCTCGTAAATTCCGTAAATTTCCTCTGATTTTGACACGGTTTTCAACAAACTGAAGCGTCATGTTTACACTTTCATCCGGGTTATTCATCAAAGAAAGATAACTCATGTTTGCACTGTTTGAGCCGGAAATATAAAAGATGTATTCCGATCCCGGTAAAACGGGACTCGTCGTCAGCAGTCTGAAGCGTGAATCCCGGTAAACCGGGACTCATCGGCGAAAGGGTTAAGTTATATAAAATGTACTGCAGATTTTTGAAATTATGCATAGGCATTTGTATCTTGTCTTAAAATTGAAAGGATTTTTTTTCAGAAATACCTCTATAGGGATAGAAAGACACTGATATTATATCAAATTTGATAGGTGTTGCTTAGTTTTGAAAACAAAAGAAAGTAACAAACTTTTGATTTTCTTATTTCTTGAACAGTCCATATACAAAAAAGTAATTTGCAAAATGTCAAGAATCTGTTGAACAGGCTACATGCAAACTTGGTAATGATGAAATAGTAACAAACTCTTATCTTGCATGAAAAGTGATAGCCTTTATTAGTTATTAATAATGTATGATATGGAAAAGGAATATGTACAGAATAATATTATTGTAGGGTAAATGTATACTGAGTTGTTTTAAGACTAAGGCCAAGGGTTTAACAGTGTCTGTTTTTAGACTAAGGCCAAGGGTTTAACAGTGTCTGTTTTTAGACTAAGGCCAAGGGTTTAACAGTTTCTGTTTTTAGACTATAAGGCCAAGGGTTTAACATTGTCTGGTGTTGGTTAATTATGCCCCACCTACGATAGTAAAGGGGCAATATGTTTTCTGGTCTGTGGGTCCGTTTGTTCGTACGTTTGTTTGTTCGTTCGTCCCGCTTCAGGTTAAAGTTTTTGGTCAAGGTAGTTTTTGATGAAGTTGAAGTCCAATCAACTTGAAACTTAGTACACATGTTCCCTATGATATGATCTTTCTAACTTTAATGCCAAATTAGAGTTTTTCTCCCAAATTCACAGACAACTGAATATGGAAAATGATAGTGCGAGTGAGGCATCCGTGTACTTTGGACACATTCTTGTTTTTGAATTGTTATCTTATTTTTACCCTTATTCTGGGTTTAAGTATATATATCCTCTTTTATTCTATGAGTCTTTTTTTAGCTCACCTGGCCTAAAAGGCCATGTGAGCTTTTCTCATCACTTGGCGTCCGTTGTCGTCGTCGTCGACGTCGTCGTCGTCGTCGTCGTCGTTAACAATTTTTCAAACATCTTCTCCTCTGAAACTACTGAATGGATTTGAATGAAACTTAACATGATTGTTCCTTAGTATATCCTGCACAAAATGTGCGCTTCGATTTTTGATCCGTCAAAAAACATGGCCGCCGTTACTTAAAATAGAACATAGGGGTCAAATGCAGTTTTTGGCTTATATCTCAAAAACGAAAGCATTTAGAGCAAATCTGACATGGAGTAAAAATGTTCATTAGGTCAAGATCTATCAGCCCTGAAATTTTCAGATGAATCAAACAAACCATTGTTGGGTTGCTGCTACTTAATTGGTAATTTTAAGGAAATTTTGCAGTTTTTGGTCATTATCTTGAATATTATTATAGATAAAGATAAACTGTAAACAGCAAAAAAGATCAGCAAAGTAAGATCTACAAATAAGTTAATATGACCAAAATTGTCAATTGACCCCTTAAGGGGTTATTGTCCTTTAATGACAATTTTTCACAATTTGTTCATCATATTTGCTAACTTTAAAAAATCTTCTCCTCTGAAACTACTGAATGGATTTGGTTAAAACTTAGCATGATTGTTCCTTAGATTATCCTGCTCAAAGTGTGTGCTTTGATTTTTGATCCGTCAAAAAACATGGCCGCCGTTACTTAAAATAGAACATAGGGGTCAAATGCAGTTTTTGGCTTATATCTCAAAAACGAAAGCATCTAGAGCAAATCTGACATGGAGTAAAAATGTTCATTAGGTCAAGATCTATCAGCCCTGAAATTTTCAGATGAATCAAACAAACCATTGTTGGGTTGCTGCCACTTAATTGGTAATTTTAAGGAAATTTTGCAGTTTTTGGTCATTATCTTGAATATTATTATAGATAAAGATAAACTGTAAACAGCAAAAAAGATCAGCAAAGTAAGATCTACAAATAAGTTAATTTGACCAAAATTGTCAATTGACCCCTTAAGGGGTTATTGTCCTTTAATGACAATTTTTCACAATTTGTTCTTCATATTTGCTAACTTTAAAAAATCTTCTCCTCTGAAACTACTGAATGGATTTGGTTAAAACTTAGCATGGTTGTTCCTTAGATTATCCTGCACAAAGTGTGTGCTTTGATTTTTGATCCGTCAAATAACATGGCCGCCGTTACTTAAAATAGAACATAGGGGTCAAATGCAGTTTTTGGCTTATATCTCAAAAACGAAAGCATTAAGAGCAAATCTGACATGGAGTAAAAATGTTCATTAGGTCAATATCTATCAGCCCTGAAATTTTCAGATGAATCAAACATCCAATTGTTGGGTTGCTGCCACTTAATTGGTAATTTTAAGGAAATTTTGCAGTTTTTGGTCATTATCTTGAATATTATTATAGATAAAGATAAACTGTAAACAGCAAATATGATCAGCAAAGTAAGATCTACAAATAAGTCAATTTGACCAAAATTGTCAATTGACCTCTTTAGGAGTTATTGCCCTTTAAAGACTTTTTTCACAATTTGTTCACCATGTTGACTTACTTTAAAAAATCTTCTCTTATGAAACTGCTGTATCAATTTCAGCCAAACTTAGGCTAAATGAGTTTCAGAGTTTCAGAGTATCTAGTATAAATTTTATATTTCATTTCCTTGTATGTCAAGAAACATAGCTCCTATGGCTAAAATAGAACATAGGAGAAAATGATTTTTTTTTGCTTTTGAAGAAAATAGGACGATTCAAAGAACATTTAAATAAATTGAAAAGCCAAAATAATCATTGATGAGAGATTAAACCAAAAAAATTCAGGTGAGCGATTCAGGCTCTTGAGAGCCTCTTGTTTAAATTCAAGATAATGTTATTAATTTAACTTAAGCCTTTTTGGTATTGGCCTTTTTTAATTTTTTGATTTAACAGATTTTAACTGTTAATTATATAATCATTATAGGTAATTTTATGAGTTTTTGCCAAAGTTTGAATGTATAGTAAAGAATTCTATTGTAAATACCTATCGTTTTGGTTCCTTTTCTGATTTGCATATTGTAGTTGATTAACATTTTTAAATTAATTTAATCAACTATAAAAAGAAAGCAGGTGTTTCTTCCACCAAAGTAGAGGTTGAGGAACCAGTTCAAGAAGAGGAGGTTTGTTATTTTGATATTGTCAGTTTGTGGAGGTTATTTAAGATTATTTTTAAAACAAACAATATACCCATTCATAGAAGATATTGTAATAATTAGTTTGCCTTTTCATTTTCAAATGTTGATAATGTACCTACCTAAAGTTTTCTTGGTGGATCAGATTAAATAAAAAGATGCGATAAGACATTATTGAAGAACACTTCAGACTCATTGATTGTCACTTTAATCTACAAGTGTGTACAATAATTAGTGTAAAGATTGCATTCAATCCCTAATGGAACTTCTTTGATTTGTATGGGATTTTCCTGAAATAATCAATACTTTTTGGAAACACATTAATGTAGTGCATTGAGATGAACATCTTATACATCCTAAAAATATTTTATGGAAATATATACTCAGATACTCAAGTTACAAAATAAAGTGTATGTATAGAACCAACTTCTTCATGTTTTACAAATGGCATTTGAATGTACATTTTTGTGTAATATTAAAATTGGGTAATCTTCTTTTGTCCGTAATTGTAGTTGAGCCAACTTCACTTCTAGACAAGAGGAGATATACCTAAATTGAATATTGCCTTCCATTTATCAAACATTGCAATGTTTAATTTCGGTTTCCATTGCAAAATGAATGCAATCTTTACCCACAGTGCTCTCAAGCACTTTGATTTTATCAGAATGTTTGTATGTTGTAATTACTGAAATACATGCATGTTAAAAATTATTATTCAGATTTTGTATTAACATTTTTCATATAAGTATCAGTTTTGAAAGTAAAAGAAAATACATCAATTGTAAGAAAAGCAATGAAAAAAGGGAAATAAATCGCAGGGATCATGAATATGGTTAAAAAAAAATTCTTTTTGTTGCTTTTAATTGGTTCTTTTACATATAAAATTGATACTTGACTACTAATTGTTGCATGTAGCCAGCTTTAGAACGGAAACCTACCACACCTATTAACCTTAATGCTGTGAAGATTTTCCCCGTCGGATCAGGTTATACCAGAAGACAGCGCGAATTACAAGCAGAAAGAAAGAAAAATTTTAAAGACTTTGCTGAAAAGGTTTGTCTGAAAACCAGAAAGAAGATAGATTTAGTGTGTAATGTCGACATTGTCATGTTCCTGTTATGTTATAATGGTATTGTTAGTGTAGTGTTATTTTATGTTATTTTATGTTATTGTTATACTTTGTATTTTATGAGAATTTTGTTAACCTATGTAGCAGAGGTACATTGAGAATTACTTTATTTCTTACTTAATAATACCACCATTTCCATCTCTAAGTTTGACTATTGGAGATGGTAGACTCTATTTACACCTCTGTGGATGAAAAGAAATCCTGAAAAACAATAAATGAAATGATTATAACAGTTAATAAGTATAATCCGATTCTCCCTGAGCATGATTCCTTCTTGACCACCATCCGGTTTTGGATTAGAATATTTGATTTGTTTCTACAAATCAAATATTACATGCAAATTTAGTGGAAATTAGCTAAGGGATAATTTTCCAAAAAGCAGAATTACTGATATTCAGTTTATAGAACTTTTTGGTTGATTCAGGATCCTTTAGCTTCGCTAATTTTGAAAATTTATTATGAAAGCTACACCAAATATATAAATAGATTTTGATTATTATAAAGACATAATTATGTTGTTTATAAAATTCTTTCTTTGTTTAGAAAAATGAAATCTATAAAAAGCAGCAAGAAAACCGAGAGAGTTTCCGTGAAAGTTTAGACCGTGATCTAATGGAGTCGCCACCTATAATTCCTATTGGAGAATATGACACAAAGAAACGTCAGTTCAAACAAGAGGCCCACCAAGAAATGGTCAATTTCCTTGAACGGGTATAAACGATGTGCTTGGTTTTTAAAAAGCTTTTTCAAATCATATCAGTTAATAAGTAGATTTCCATACTTTGGTGATGTAACAAACTTTTGAATTTGTTGTTAACTTCCTATAAGATATACCAGTAATGCCATAACTATCTGAATAAAGTTTGGAAATTTTAAAACATCTGATTTGAATCAAATTTGTTAAGATTTAATCATTTTAATCATATGACATCTACTGGTGACATAACTGTAACTTTAATTTTGTGCAATGGAACTAACTGGCTACGAACTTATAACTGTCTTAATGGACTGCTTGTATGGTGTTCTGTGTGGTTTAATATGTTACCTGAATCAATTCATTACAACTGCCAGTTCTTTGTCCAGGTGGGACTGAGGGGAGAAATATAGCATTTTATCTCAGCCCAATAAAGAAAGCCACCATGTTTAGAAAAAAATATGTATTTATACACATTGGGCTTTGAGCATTCCATTTATATGTAATTCAAGTAAATTTCTTCTAAAAAAATAAGGTTGTCACTACAAGATCACCTTGAATATAACATGTTTAACATAAATATATACAATCAGTCATACAAAAATGCATCAAATTTCACCATACACAAGTCAATGAGAAGGTAACATATAAGATGGTTATATAGGGGTGAGAGGGTGGGGAATAGTTAACTAACTTCTTTGTCCTTTCTATCTTGTAAGGAATATGGCATTGGTCAAGTGCGCATTAATTTTTCTTCATATACTGACCGCCAAAAATAGTCTGTGCAAAAAGGAATTTAACAGGTACTACCCAGTGGCGGATCCAGAAAAAAATTTGGGGGTGGTCCCAAATGAATATTGAATTGTATGAAAAAGGTTAAAAAATACCTTCGACATTATGGAAGATCATGAATTTGGACAACACCATGCAATGCACATATTCCTAGGTAAACTGATTTTCATTTAATATGCAATATCTTGCAATCTAAAATAGCAAAACATACAACTGTCATCTGAATTAGGCAAGCTGTAAAAAAAAGTTTAGCTAAAATGTTCCAAATTTTGCCTTTAACATAAAAGTCATTTAAAGTTTGTAGGAAGGAAAAGGTAGGAGAAAAGGGGAAAAAAGGGGGGGGGGGGGTCAAAGAGATAGATGCACAAATTTAATTTAATTCATTCATAATGATTGTTTTTTCAAAGTTGTACATAAATGAAATTTAAAACCGAGACTCCGTTAGTTGGACAATGCAATCATATATGGAAATTTCACTTAAAAATACAAAAGTAATTTGTATTTATCTTGTAAAATAAGAAGTCAACTTCTTCATATTAACGAGCTGTTTTGACAATTTAATTACATGTATACAGGTGAAACGCATTGTTCCGTATTCTATCATTGTGACACCTCCAGGTATCCAGGTAATCCATAACCAACTAGTGCGATGAAACTGAGGATTAATCTTAAGTGTTAATTTGTTAATTAGCTAGTTATTGAAAAAATAGATACGTTAAAACAAAATTTGAGGTTTGTTATGGGGGTGGTCCGGTGCGCCGTGGGACCACCCCCTGGATCCGCCACTGCTACCCTATGATGGCTATCTCATTTAAATATTAAAACAGAAAAGACCGTAAAGAAATAAAAAGAAGTGCTTCTGATGCATAAATTAACATAGCGTGAGATTCATAATGATATTTGCATGAGTCAAGCTTTCTTTTGAGAGTTATTTGTTATATAGACAAAAAAAAAGCTTTCTGAAATAAAAGTGTGATTGCTTTGTAACAGAGTCTTTTGTGTAATACTAATGCTACCATGATTGTATATATCATTGTTCAATTGTATCTTTTGTATAAGATTTTTTTGAATGAATATTTTCTCTTGTAATCAAGGATAATTCTTTGATAACCAGTAAATTTTTTTTAAAGATTAACTGCAAGCTAGTTTTTTTTTAAGTTAACAAGATTTTTAATTGAAATCATATAAATGGGAGAAAGACATAATTTTTTAATGTCTATAATAAAGTAAAAGTTCTTATGGTGGTTCATACAACTTTAACATTTTCTTAAATAACAAACAATACATGTTTATCTGTTATATAAATTGAGTACTATTATGTTTGCTTAGCAACCCCATGGCAACAGAGATAAAGAGTTTTGGAATAAAGTTACTAAGCCGAGAATACTTCCTATGTCTGGTGAATATAAAAACCGTAAACAAAAACTGAACGATGAACTACGGAAAGACTGGCGGGATTTTGTTCTTAAGGTTTGATTATAATCCTCGGTCAGCTAACAACTATATGGAATGTTTTCAAGAGTTTTGATAATTAAAACCTATGATATTTAGATGGCTTCTCACAGAATTGCATGTGTGTGTTATTATATATATGATTGTAATACATTTTACCACTAACATGGTATGCTTTACAATGATTGATTTAGATGTTTATATATAATCTTATGCTTGTTGGTTTAGTTGTTCTAATGAATAAATTTAAATTTTTTTTCCCTAATATTTAACAAGAATGAATGTGAGAATCAGAAAATATGTTGAAGTTATCTCCCCTAAATTGAATCTTTTTAGTCAGGAGAAACTATTTTTCTGATTATTTTTGGTGTTTTTTGAAGATTTGTAAATATCTTATAAAGCTAAAGAAAACCAGGTTTTACTTTTTTAAAGCAGATGTTACTAATTATTACAAAGGAGCCTAACTGATATTTTTGAAGGTTCTGATTTTTGATTACTGTAATAATAAAGGATTGGTGTATACCATGATTACTTTGTATGATTTAAAGTTTGATGTAACAGAAGCTTTTAACATGTTGCTTATTTAATCATGTCAACAAGTTTTTGAATTTGGAACCAAAACACTTTTAACTTGAACAGATTGTAGCTTAAATTAGGATTAAATTCATCAAAAGATTTGACAAAGTTACAGAATACAAACATTACAAAAGATGAACGTGTTTTTTCCACATGCTCTTCATTTTTTTGTTAAAATTTATGTTTCTTCTAATGGAAATAATTTATACAAATTGATCTGTTAAAATAGGATAAATTGCAGAATAGGCTAAAAGGCTGTTTGAATGGAAGTAAAATTCTATTTGAAGTTCTCAAATGCAAAAAATTTGTTGACGCTTGTATGAGTTTGGATGTAATGATGATAAGATTTATAGGTGTTCTGAATATTGCATGTATGTGGTAATATGTTATAGAACTATTATTTAAAAAAGATGATTTGTGTAATTTAGGCTAAGTTAGTTGATTAATGTAAAATATAATGTTAGTTTTGCATGATTACATTAATGTTTAGTGGTCTAGAAATCGAACTTGTTGAAAATGTCAGTCTATTTTACCTCAGAAATATTATTTACATTTATATGGGGATGAATAGAAATTATTTAATTAATATCAGTCATATTATATTTGTCAATTTAAAGAATAGAGAATCTCACCTTGGTTATGTTAAACCCTTGGTATAAACATCATTTCAGAATAAAAAATTGTGTTTTATTATAATATTGTTTGTGGAAGTGTCTATTGCGGGTTCTTGACATTATGCAGTTTTAGTAACTGGTTCCTGGTTGGAACTGAACCACATACTTAGCTCCCAAAATGGAAACCAGTTTTGATACCAGTGTATGATTGTAATAACAACTTTATATTGATGATAAGACCTAGAACTATTTCAATAACATATTTCTTCAAGGTATGATAATCCAAATAATCTTTCCGAAGGGATGTGCCAAAATTTACATTATTTTAATCAATGCAAAATGAATAATAAATTATTTTTGGTGAACAGCAAGAACCTCCTAGAGAAAGAATAAAAGAGTTTGGTACTCCTGGTGCTGTGTTGTTTACAGGGGAGTACGAAAAAACACGTCAGAAAGTTAGAGACGAGAGGACGAAAGATTATCATGAGTTTATACAGGTACCCCATGATACTGTGTGCTAGACGCCTCCACAGATAGATACAGACTGTGTCATGACAAATATTCAAATTAATTCAGAATCAAAATAGGTCAAACACAAAGCTAACTACTCTTTTATTGGCAAGTAACAATTTAACTTCCTTCATTACAATTGTGTAAAGTACAAATTTTTTTGAAACCATGTTTATATGCTTTCAGAATGTTTAAAACGTCTAAATGTTATACTTCTATGTCAGTTTAGAAAGAAAGTTTGTCTCGGCCCCCAAAAAGTAACGATTTCTTTACAAGACCACTATGTAAATTGTCTAATGTAATCACTAAAAGCATGATCTGAAGTCTGTATCTGTATTTGCTTTGCTGCCCAATAGTAACAGCTAGCTGCTTGTTGTACAATATGTTTTGGTTTGTTAATAGTTTTAACCAAAGGTTTGTTTTGTTTTAATACTTTATTTTGTTTAATTTTAATGTTTGAGATTGTATTTGAATGCTTACTTTTTTTTTTTTTTTTATTTGAATGCCTTCTTTGTTTGTTTGATTTTTTTACTACAGTTATTGTAAAGGCTCATTTCATATGAAAGATACCATAACATAGTTATAATAAATATTATTGCCATGGTTTTAGTTCAAAACAAATAATTTGATCATTGCTATATTTAGAGCAGTTATTTGAAAAGAGATTGATTTCTTGGGTAAGAAAGCTTTTATCCAGAAATGATAATCTATCGAAAAGTTCATTAAATTTTGGTTTTAACAAACAAAATGAAAAACATTTAATGCCTAATATCAACTTTTAATTAACAACAAACTTTTTAAGATTTCACTGCCTATATATAACTTAGTTGATGATAAAGTGAGCCTTTTACATGAATATGGATATTTATATAAAAATTTATATTTCGTTTGATCTTTTATTTTAGTTTAAAATATTTTTTTTTCAATTATGTACACATTGCACGAGAGTTTCTCAACTTTTTATTATTTCAGACTTGTATATATTTATATTTGTACCCATAGCTCTTCTGTATATACATATACATACTACATGTTATATTTCTGCCAGTACATTTCATGCAAAGTTTCGAATTATATATTCACAGCTATCTGCACTTTTTGCTAATCTATTCTAAATGTTTGTTTATTCATTGAAGTTTTCAGGCACGACTTTCTAAAGAGAGGAGATAAATAAAGGGGGGTGTTAGAATGTGTGAATACATGTGTTATAAGAATTTCAAAATATTTACTGATAGTGAATTTTAGATGTATTAATTTAACAAACTGAAAAACAGAAAGGTTACTGGGTGAAATTTCTTAAAGGATAAGTCAAAGAGAGTACAAATATTTATTACAAGTTTTGTTTTGTGGTTCTAAGAATGTGTTTGCATCTTTTTAGTTATTTAAAAAAGTGAACTGAGATGATTAAAAAAACAACCATTTAATTCATGAGTACATGTATTAATTTTTTTAAATGTTTCTATAGAAACATGGTGGCCATGCTCCTCGACGAATGCCAGACCAAGCTCCTGCTAACAGTATAGGTTTTATGGCTAACCTTGGTAGAGATGGAGAGAGAGAAAAACTAAATAAAGAAAGACAAGGAGAATACAGAAAGTTCTTAGACGAGGTATGAAACAAATATCAGAAGTTAGTGTGATGGAGAAGGGGATAAGTTGGATTGCATGTCTTCATTAATATTGTATTCTAATGAAATTGAGCATGTAAAACTAATTTTGATTGGATGATGTCTACCATCAGTTCCAGGGTTGGAGGTCTGAGTCATCAGCAATGCATGACGCAAATGCAGTCGATGTTTATTGGATGATGTCTATTATTTTCTTATTGCATAAGAAAAGCAATGACAGTACTTTATTTGTATAATGGCTACTGTCATTTTAGCTCACCTGGCCCGAAGGGCCAAGAGCTCTTCTCATCACTTAGCGTCTGTCGTCCTTCGTCGTCGTCGAGGTCACGCATCGTCTGATAACTTTTACAAAAATCTTCTCCTCTGAAACTACTGGGCCAAATTAAACCAAACTTGGCCACAATCATCATTAGGGTATCTAGTTTTAAAAAATGTGTCCAGGGACCTGGCAACCAACCAAGATGGTCACCATGGCTAAAAATAGAACATAGGGGTAAAATGTAGATTTTGAATTATATCTCTGAAACCAAAGAATTAAGAGCAAATCTGACATGGGGGTAAAATTGTTTATCAGGTCAAGATCTATCTGCCCTGAAATTTTTCTAATGAATAGGACAACCTGTTTTTGGGTTGCTGCCCCTGAATTGGTAATTTTTAGGAAATTTTGCCGTTTTTGGTTATTATCTTGAATATTATAATAGATAGAGATAAAATGTAAACAGCAATTATGTTCAGCAAAGTAAAGAGATAAAATGTCAACAGCAATTATGTTCAGCAAAGTAAGATCTACAAATAAGTCAACATTACCAAAATGGTCAGTTGACCCCTTAAGGAGTTATTGCCCTTTATAGTCAATTTTTAACAATTTTTCGTAAATTTTTGTAATCTTTTACAAAAATCTTCTCCTCTGAAACTAGACAAATTTAACCAAACTTGTCCACAATCATCATTTGGGCATCTTGTTTAAAAAATGTGTCCGATGACCCTGCCCACAAACCAAGATGGCCAACACGGCTAAAAATAGTACATAGGATAAAATGCAGTTTTTGGCTCATATTTCTGAAACCAAAGCATTTAGAGCAAATCTTACAGAATAAAATTGTTCATTGGGTCAAGATCTATCTGCCCTGAAATTTTCAGACCAATCAGGCAACCCGTTGTTGGATTGCTGGCCCTGAATAGGTCATTTTAAGAAAATTTGGCAGCTTTTGGTTATTATCTTGAATATTATTATAGATAGAGATAAACTGTAAACAGCAATAATGTACAGCAAAGTAAGACCTACAAATAAGTCACCGTGATTAAAATGGTCAATTGACCCCTTAAGGAGTTATTGCCCTTTATAGTCAATATTTAACAATTTTCATAAATTTTCCACTGTAACTACTGGGCCAAAGTTCATTATAGATAGAGATAATTATAAGCAGCAAGAATGTTCAGTAAAATAAGATCTACAAACACATCACCATCACAAAAACACAATTTTGTCATTAATCCATCTGTGTCCTTTGTTTAATATGCACAAAGACCAAGGTGAGCGACACAGGCTCTTTAGAGCCTCTAGTTAGAGTTGATGGTCACAAATATTTGTTTTACTGACTATGTCCCTCATTGTTTCAATAAAAATTACATTTGCTGCTGTCAAATCCTTGATTGATGTTGTTAACTCTTCAAATACATTACTGTTATTCCTTAATTTTAGTTAATACGAACTGGTTTAATGTCCATGTTGAAGGAAGATTTTAAATTATAAATGAATTCTTTATTACTATTAAATTCAAGTTTCTTATTATTAAACTGTTTGAATTGATGTTTACCATCACTTATAAGTTGTATATTTTTTGTAATTTAATATTGATTATTCACTAATCATAAACTTTGAAACCATTTGTAGAAAACGAAAATTGAGAATGAAAATGTGTTGAAAAAAATAGCAGATTTCGAGGAGGTAACTCTGCATAGAGCTTAAACTTTGGTTTGGTTTGATTACAGATTCCTTCCTTAGTTCTCTTTTTCTTATATATTTGAACCTTGAATTTTTCTTCATGGTACAGCTTGTTGAATTGATTTTTTATGTTTGAAGGGTAAGAGTTAGGGGGGGGGGGGGGGGGGGGGGTTATTTCATCAGTTTTTAGTTTACTCTGTTTTGTTTTGTAGACAGTCAGGGTTATTTATGTGTTTTTCCCATCACTTTGCGTCCGGCGTCCGGCGTCGCCCGTCGTCGTTAACTTTTACAAAAATCTTCTCCTCTGAAACTACTGGGCCAAATTAAACCAAACTTGGCCACAATCATCATTGGGGTATCTAGTTTAAAAAATGTGTCCTGTGACCCGGCCCACCAACCAAGATGGCCGCCATGGCTAAAAATAGAACATAGGGGTAAAATGCAGTTTTTTGCTTATAACTCAAAAACCAAAGCATTTAGAGCAAATCTGACATGGGGTAAAATTGTTAATCAGGTCAAGATCTATCTGCCCTGAAATTTTCAGATGAATCGGACAACCTGTTGTTGGGTTCCTGCCCCTGAATTGGTAATTTTAAGGAAATTTTGCTATTTTTGGTTATTATCTTCAACATTATTATAGATAGAGATAAACTGTAAACAGCAATAATGTTCAGCAAAGTAAGATTTACAAATAAGTCAACATGACTGAAATGGTCAGTTGACCCCTTTCGGAGTTATTGCCCTTTATAGTCAATTTTTAACCATGTTTCGTAAATCTTAGTAATCTTTTACAAAAATCTTCTTTTCTGAAACTACTGGGCCAAATTAATCCAAACTTGGCCACAATCATCTTTGGGGTATCTAGTTTTAAAAATGTGTCTGGTGACTCGGTCTTCCAACCCAGATGGCTGCCACGGCTAAAATAGAACAAAGGGGTAAAATGCAGTTTTTGGGTTATAACTCAAAAACCAAAGCATTTAGAGCAAATCTGACAGGTGTAAAATTGTTAATCAGGTCAAGATCTATCTGCCCTGAAATTTACAGACCAATTGGACAACCCTTTGTTGGGTTGCTGCCCCGGAATTGGTAATTTTAAGGACATTTTGCTGTTTTTGGTTATTATCTTGAATATTATTATAGATAGAGATAAACTGTAAACAGCAATAATGTTCAGCAAAGTAAGACCTGAAAAGAAGTCAACATGACCAACATGGTCAATTGACCCCCTAAGGAGTTATTGCCCTTTATATAGTCATTTTTTAACAATTTTCACAAAATTTATAAATTTTACTAACATTTTCCACTGTAACTACTGGGCCAAGTTCATTATAGATAGAGATAATTGTTAGCAGCAAGAATGTTCAGTAAGTAAGATCTACAAACACATCACCATCACCAAACCACAATTTTGTCTTGAATCCATCTGACAGTGTGTCCTTTGTTTAATATTCACATAGACCAAGGTGAGCGACACAGGCTCTTTAGAGCCTCTAGTTTTGTTTTGTTGCCATGTCTTTTACTTATGATTTATGATTTATTTATTTACCCTTTGGTTTACAAAAGTAATTTCAAAGATAAACAATAAAGCAAATAAAGCAACAGTTAAGTTCCTAAATAAACTGTGACATTTCTGGAGGGTAGACGAGAAGTTTTGTGTACACAGGAAAAACTGAAAAAGGAAACACTAAAAAAATTAATAATAAACTATCATGATATCAACTATTTATTAAGAAACAAGTTAACTTAGATCTGAAAAATATCTGTTCACGTTTTCATTGCACAAGCAAGATCAATTGAGACCATTTATTTTAATCAAGTGCGTTTACACTACAACATAAAAAGAACCAGTCTGACCTTATTACCTTATATTTCGTAAACAAAAAATTCTAAAAAATAGAATATTAAAGGAAATTTTGCATGTGGCACACACTGCAAAATTATGTAGAAGATAGATTGCTCATTGGGATTTCGTATAGATTTATTAATTATTATTTTGGTTCATGCATCACAAGTCATTAAACATGATATGTGTGTAGACTTTCGCTCAAATATGAACGGTCAATGCGTTTAAAGACGAGGATTTGCAGCGAAGAAATAGAACTTATCGATTTAGAAAATAATCCAAAAACAGCTGAATCAATATTTACTTTTCCATCCATCATTTTGAATCACTTATGTTTTTGCCGACGAAAATGGGCAGATTTATTTTCATATCTTAATATAACATTCGCCTGAAAAAAGATCGATCACGATTTCCAAGCGTTTTCACTCAAAAAAAGATCGATTGAAATAAGATCAATCTTTTAAAAAAAAACTCTGGAGGTAGACTTTTTAAGTCTGATTGAGGATCGATCTTTCCCCGTTTACATAAGACCAAAGATTGATCTTAAAACCTCAGTTAAGATCGATCTTTTTTGCTAGTGTAAATGGGGTCTTAATGTCTGAAGAGAAAGTGGCCATACTAACCCCCCAGCTTAACTAATATCTAACCTATTTTTACAGAAAGCTTTTGGTAAAGAAGGCATGCCGCGAGGTCGACCTAACTGGGTAGATGGAAAGGTACCACCTGTATGTGTGGTTTGCTAACGTCTTAAATCTATTTATAGCACAAACTCGGAACAATTCCAACACTGGTAAAATGTTGGTGTCTGATTTTGTCCTAGCTCACTGGAAATTTCTTTAATTAATGACAAAGTCTTATTTTTGTATTTGTATACTGTACAGTAAATATTTTCTAAATGGTGGGACAGGGGATTCTTAAATCAGATAAAATTAAATATGGGTGTTGTAAAAACAAAAAAACAAAACAATATCTGACATGAGGGGTCAGGAGGGCTTGGGTATGGAAAAATGGAAAAAGGGGGATAAACATGTACTAAAAATTAGTTATTTTGTTTATTAAGGAAATTTCCAGTTAAATTAGAGTCAAATTTTTACAGTGTAGCATTTGTAAGTTATTGATGATATCTTTAATCAGAACAGTGAATTGTTTTGCAAAATATAGAAAATGTGAAAATTTGACTGTTTTAACATCTTGTGTGAATCTTTACATCTGTCTTTGGTTGGTAGGAAAAATGTGTATTAATCAAATTTGTTCATATGAAATTATCTCAACTTCACAACTTGATTGTGAGGAAGACATTAAAGGCACACATTTTTCCTGAATTTTGCTTCTACTCTCACTAATACCCAATTATTTTAATACAGAGTACCCGATAATTTCATTTAAATTTTCATAAAACTCTATTCTTTAATAATCTGAACTGCTGTTTCTGAAATGAATGGCTTTGAATGGAGCACTTTTATTTTCTGCTTATTTTGTGTGTGAAGCAAATATGTTTTCTTTCTTTGAAATTTGATCAGCACATTCTAACTGATAAAACAAATCTCTAGAAAAATCCTCATTTAAGTGTACTACTGCACATTTTATTCTTCTGCTGACAAAAGTATGGTGTGGGTAAATGATTCTGTTGCATGAAAAATAAACAAATGAAAAGTGAGTAAAAAATTGGAATAAAATGTGTACTTTTCAGCAGCCCAACAGCACAATGGAACAAAAATAACCTGTAGAAATCACAATGCAGCCTTCAATAATTAAAAAAAATAAACCTACAAAGAAAGTGACTCAAAATTTACAAAATTTACAAACTTACACATACAATTGACAAGCCAAGCATATAATCTTAACAAATAAATATGTCTTCTTTTATTTACCCTCTAAATGGACTGTTAAAGCAAAAACAATTTTATTTTATTTTTCATTTGTTTTGTGATTAAAGTAAATATTTCACCTAGGGATTTTTAAAAGAACCCAGAGAGTTAGTATTTCACATGTTATAACTTTTATGTTACAGGATAGTTGGTTCCAGCAAGATCCTCCACCATTTCACAAAAGTCCTGTAAGGGATCAGGAACCTCCCAGGTATACTATAGTTGTATAGGTTGTGTTTCTGTTAATTTCAACAATGCAATTTCCCATAGAAACTCCTTTTACTGCTAAAACTGTACCACTTTTACTATGAAGTTCTGAAATAAAATATATTCTAGAATGGAAAGCTCATATGCACTACTATTTTTTTCAAAGGTTAAAATATAGGGCTGTGTGGCCTAATTTCAACATTTATATGCGCAGACGTCTAAGAGTTTAATCTTGCACTTACATGCTGTACTACCCCTACCTTCATAGTTAGTTAACATGTTAAGTCTCCCTTTCACACACAAATTAAATATTTAAAAAAAACTTAGGAGAGTTAATTTAGTTAACATTTAATAAACTCCTTGAGATAACCTTTATTTCTCTGTAATATATTTTTTAGAGATCGTCCAGCAAGTTATGGCAGAAGGCAAACTCCATCATATGAGGAAATTTTAGACTCAAAGCGAAGAGAGGAAGCTTCATACAGGTAAAACATTAGATACAAAGAAGCAGATATTAATCGCCAATAACACAGTGATTCCCATAGAGTCTACATGACATAATCATAAGCATGGTTTTGTATGAGCCATATAGATGTCAATGTGACTGTATGTCTGTTGGTTATTATTTAATTTGCTTTGTGTAAATATTCATATCTAAGACACCAACGAGACAACTATCCCTCAGAATCCTAATGACAAGGGCAGCCGCAACAAAAATGTATTAGTTTGTGATTAGATCTAGTTTATGGTGAACCACTAGTGGTATGTCATTAAAGTCAAAGACATTTGGTATGCAATTGTATAAGTATTGGCACATCTCATTACTATGGAGATTATTTGGCCCCACCCCCTCAGTTATGGTCTATTGACTTTGAAACTGCTTAGTTTTCATGTACTATTTTGTGATTAGGTCATTTTTTGAGGAACCACTAGTGGTAAGTTAATGATAATTGGTATGCAGTTGAATTAGCATTGGCATATCTCATTTCCATGGAAATTATTTGGCCCCGCTCCCTTAGTCATGGTCTATTGACTTTCAAATTTTGCTTAGTTTACATGTATAAGTTTGTGTTCATGTTTTAAATTTTAAATTAGTATGGCGTTCATTATCACTGGACTAGTATATATTTGTTTAGGGGCCAGCTGAAGGACGCCTCCGGGTGCGGGAGTTTCTCGCTGCATTGAAGACCTGTTGGTGACCCTCTGCTGTTGTTTTTTATTTGGTCGGGTTGTTGTCTCTTTGACACATTCCCCATTTCCATTCTCAATTTTATTGTTTAAAGGGAACTACTTATGATAAGTCAATGGTATTTGGTATGCAGTTATATTAGCTTTGACACATCTCATTTCCATGGAGATTGTTTAATCATGTACCTTCTGTCATGGTTCATTGACTTTGAATATTTGCAAAACTTGTTATAGTGTTGCTATTTTAACAAATTTCAACATTTGCATTATCGAAATTACAAAAAAGTGAGACATATCTCTGTGATAACAGTTTATTTAGCTAAACCTCACACTTGTATGACAGTCACATCAAATTTGCACATTTTGAAATTGACATGCATGTGATACTTTGCTTTTATTTTAGACGATTTGAAGACCCAGAATACTCAAGGGGTGGTGGACTAGGTGGACCAAATGACAGGTATGAACATACAAATAGACCCTTGTCCAGAGGTAGACTAAGTGATAGGCCAAGATCTAGGGAGAGGTCTGCAGGTAGGCCAGGTGAATATGGTCCAAGATCTAGTAATAGGTCTAATAATATGATATATGATAGACAGAGCGATTGGCCATTGGAAAGGCATGTTGACAGGCCAAATTATGGCACAGAAAATAATCCCATGGAGAGACCTGGAGCAGCAAGGCCAATGGACAGACATATTGACCAACCGGGAGATAGGCAAATGAACCGACCTGGAGAGAGATTGTATGACGGGCCCATTTAGATTAAGCTATACCTTGGTATTAAGGTATTAAGTTGTGTGTAGCCACAGTAGTTTCTATGGTCATGAGTCTTAAAATCTCTTGCCACTGGTCCACACTGTTGCAACCTAACTCAAACTTTAGTAAAGTGCTAATTTCTGCATACCGGTACTGTGGATTTATTTGATTTCATTTGAGAGAGTAGTTTGAGCTTTATCATATTTCATCATTGTCTTTTAACAAGATAATAGAAAATCTGTATGTCATTGTTGATTGAATTGCTTTATCTATAATAACAATCTTCAAAAAAATGAAATCCAAAAAATGTAATGAGTCCACAGTGATCCTTCAACTACTTGATTGAGGTGACTGGAATGTTTGTCTATGTGCACTGTGGTGGTATGGTATCAACAAATTATATATGGAAAGCACATCATGGAAATATACAAACATTTCATGTGAAGGGAGGTAATATTCTCTCATACTGTGAATTTATTTATTTTCTTGAGTATCAATTTTTGTGGATTGCTGAACAATTGCATTTACATTGATATTTGATTTTGTGGTTTTGCTCTTCAAGTAAAGCCTATTGAAAATTTGTTATTCGTTGAACATTGGAATTAGTGGTTCACCTGTACCAAAAAACCCGATTAATCCAACAAATAATAATTAATCTATAGTAACTACATTTTCCTTGCCAATGTTTGTTAATATATTAGTTCAATCAATTGTATCAAACATAAATATTTAAAAAAGTCAGCCCTGACATAAATATTTATCAGTACACATCCAACATTCTTTTTTCTCTCTGTGTACCGGTAGTTCTTTTTTTGTAGATTGTCTAAAGACCTTGGTGTATAAGACGGGGATACATTCCATAGCAACAACATTATAAATTAGACTTCTATATATTAATTTACGATATAATCTATTTTTAGATATGACTAATAGTATTCCTGTAAGCAAGAAGAAGTTCATCACCATAGCAACACCATTATAAATGATGACCTAACAACAGAACAAATAGGGGATGACTTAGCAACCAAATAAACTGTGATATTTATGTCAAATATTTGTGATGTTTGGAAATATTTAACCAAGAAAATAAGGAAGGATAACTCTCTTGTATTATATATGACAATGTTTTATTTATCCAGAGGATTATCAAGTCTTTTATATGAATACATATTACAGATGAAACATAAACTTGGATTTTGATTATAATGAAATTGAATACACATTTATTTGTTAAAGAAAAAATACAGATTGTAGATTAACAATTTAGACATAGAAAGGAAACCCATAGTTATAATAGTGTTATAGTTTTAATAAGAAACACAGAACATTTGTGCCAAATTATCATTTCTTTTATACATATTTAAGTAAAAGTTGTGTAAAATAATTAATTTACATCAAGAATGAAATTTTGTTATTCCTTTAATTTTATTCATTTGAAAGTTATGGTTTTTAATGATTATTCGTTATAAAAATAACTGAATTATTTATTTTAAAATTTCAATAAATATCTTACATTCAGGTTCTAAGAATACCTTTTCAAAAATTAATTGGTTTCATATTATGTTCTCTTTGTGCCTTCAGTTTCGTGTTTTTGAAGGTATAAGTTATTTTGATTTGATTTTATCATACGAAATAAAAGAAAATAATAGATCAGCACAAATGAAACAATTTTACTTTATTTTCTTTAGATATTTATTTAGTATTTAGGTCTGTCTCTTAAGAATAGAAGTGACTGCTTCATTGTAACATAATAAGACACATACTATTTTATATTATTTCACATTTTCTATGATTATATTTTTCTATATCATACTTTATTTTTATATCTATTTAATTTACTATCAATATCCGTCCATATATTGCCATATTCTAAGATATGTTTGTCATAATAATCCTATCAGTATTTCATTATTTGTTGGTCTCTTCATTCCAATTCTTGTGTTTTACAAGAGGGTTTATAAAATATTCAAACATGAATTTTTTGTATATTTATGTTAGGCTGTTTGTGTGTCTAATATTGTTGTCTTGGGTGTTTTAATATTTTTATAATTGTTTGTTATAACTAAGACTTAATTATCATTGCCAGAAATAGCTAAAAGGTCAAATTAAGGTTTTGATAACATTGAATGTTGAAGATACTTTTTTGTTTAAAGTTTAAAGAAATAAATTTTATTATTAGGCATATTTATGGAAGATTAAAGTCAATATTTCTAAATTTAAAAGTAAATGACATTTTACAAAGATAAATTTGAGGACATCAATAATTCTGGTTTGAAATTTCACATTAAAGCCGTTATGCAATTTTCAGATCAAAAGTAACAGTATAAAAAGATTATGTTATTTTAGTTCTTTCAATTTTTTTTTTTTTTTAATTGGATCAGAAACATGCAACTCTACTTGATATATTGATAAAACTTGCCATTTGTAATGTGAATAAATTTGATATTGATGTCACTGTGATCTTCTTTTATGTTTGAACTTTTGGGATCTGGGTATAAGTGTTACTATAGTGCTAGGTATATGTTGAAGCATCAGTGCTACACCTCTTATTTATTTGTATAAGATAGAGAATTATGAAGAAATAAAATGTTTTCATATCTTTTAAATCTTGATTCTGGTGTTTCAGTAGTCAAATGTAGATCATATTATAAAAATGAAGATGTGGTATGATTGCCAATAAGACAACTATGTATATATATTTTGGAGTTAACTTATTGATAAATGCAGTTGTTGTAGATTTACATATTCATTATAGGACACTTCCTTTTGTTGGAGTAACCCACACTTGCTCTGGAAAATTTAAAAAAGTTGCATTTGACCGCATGTTTTGTTTCTGTAAATAGGTTAGTTTTTATGCCCCACCTACGATAGCCCTAACTATGATAGTAGAGGGGCATTATGTTTTCTGGTCTGTTCGTTCGTCTATTCGTCAGTACGTCCGCTCGTTGCGCTTCAGGTTAAAGTTTTTGGTCAAGGTAGTTTTGGATGAAGTTGAAGTCCAATCAATTTGAAACTTAGTACACATGTTCCTTATGATATGATCTTTCTAATTTTATATTAGAGTTTTGAACCCAATTTCACGGTCCACTGAACGTAGAAAATGATAGTGCAAGTGGGGCATCCGTGTACTGGGGACACATTCTTGTTCTTTATATGTCCAGCACTAAAGGGATTAGGAAACCCAGTATGAAGTGTCAATTCTTCCATTAGGACCAACATTAATATATAAATTATGTCGTTTCCTGTATCAATTCTTATATGATATATGGATTATAATTTTTTTTCGCTTCTTCTATTTAGACCCTTGAACCCTTACACAAGTTCAGTAGAAAATAGGGACCAGAGACAAATTATCTTAATAAACATTAATGTACCGATTTGGACCAGTTGAATACAACAAATATGAGAAGAATATAAAAGTTGTTTTGTTTTCTTTTTTGTTATGCTCGTTCATGTTCACACTATACATTTTATAAGTTTAACAGTCACTATCATGAAGTAGTTATAATATGTTTGTATCTCAACTCACAACATGATTCCGACGAAGGATATCTTTAGTTACCAAAATACAGACCTAGTCCCAATTGTAACATTATGACAGGTATTGGATGACTTGTGGTTCACACATAACAGGAAATACTTAAACTGTCGACACATGATGGGCTCCTTACGTAGTTCAGAAGATTCCATCAATTTCTGTTTGCTACATTAACTTGTCTTTTTTTTCTCTCGAATGATAGGATTTGAACATCTATAACTAATGTTGCCAAGGTTTTGTTCGGGTAGTCATCTAGTTAGGAATTCATCTATATGTTATTTAAAGGACCAAAAAAAATTAAAAACACATTAATAATAACAACTTCAACAATATATTTTAAAGCATGATAACTTTATTTCAATGAAAGACAGGTTGATATGATCAACAATAACAAAATGAATGTAATTTAGTATCACAGTGTACAACAATCACAAACACTCCTACATCAAACATGTTTTAAACAAACTATGTATAAACTTTGGTCATTTGGTTTTATCAGGGTTTTTTTTACCTCCCCTTCTTTGTAATTTATTGGAGTTTGGTTTATTTTACATTTATATCAACCAAAGTTTACTTCAACTATACACAAAGAATTTGCCTTTCAACATTGAATTTCATAACGAGTTGTACTTCCTATGAACGGAAATAAATCATATATTATTGTATCATATATGGAATTAAGGCAAACTGAAGGGGAGGTAATGCAAAAGCAAACTTGATATCAGTACACACATTTCTCGCTCACTAGAGCATAAATTGATTGATTGTTGGTTGCTTAACGTATACATGGGTACTGATATTACAACATATTATCCATCAAATGGATTTAATTAGAAAACTCAACATGTTTGTGACAGGAACATAAAAGACAATAAAACATTCACTAATGAATATATAAGACTTGAGCAACATACAGACTTTAGTATTTTTTCTAAAATAAAATTAAAAGATATGAATATAAAACTGTTCCCTGTTTAAACATATTATCAATTGACTAGATTTCAATGACTAACATGCTATAAGACTAGTAATGATGTCTGACCTATTGTGTCAATAGGACTACAACTAAAACATGTTATATAAAAGCAACTAAGATTACCCTGTTATTTATTTTTCAATCTTTGATGGATACATAATGATGTTTCCAACCCTTAAATGATAGAATCTACATGTAAATGAGACAATTTTATTCAATTTTATGGCAGAAGTAAATTGCAGTAGGAATTATATTACCACAAATGAGGTAACTTGTAACAGACAGTAGGTATACTTTTTTCTTTTCTTTTTTCCAATTAATTCCTGCTTTATAGGCATACAAGAAAAAAGAATATTCCCCATTTTATTTTTTATTATTAGCATCATTAAACAAACTTTCTCTGAAAGATTATAAAAATCTAAATTAAAGTTTGAATTTAAACATAAAACTTTTATAAAAAAGTGATTATACAGGGTGTGAAAAATACTCTTTTCTTGTCATAGTATCCAAATTGTATTAATAAAAAATAAATAAATACAGAAATTAAAACTGTAACCAGCAGTTTATTTAAAACTTACATGTTAAAAAGTCAACAAATTGAATGTAATTATTAAAAATGTAAATATATAATATAAAAAAATAATGCTTGATTAGGTAAGAAACCAATATACTGGTGTTAATTAAAACAAGAGGCTCTCAAGAGCCTGAATCGCTCACCTGAATTTTTTTGGTTTAATCTCTCATCAATGATTATTTTGGCTTTTCAATTTATTTAAATGTTCTTTGAATCGTCCTATTTTCTTCAAAAGCAAAAAAAAATCATTTTCTCCTATGTTCTATTTTAGCCATAGGAGCTATGTTTCTTGACATACAAGGAAATGAAATATAAAATTTATACTAGATACTCTGAAACTCTGAAACTCATTTAGCATAAGTTTTGCTGAAATTGATACAGCAGTTTCATAAGAGAAGATTTTTTAAAGTAAGTCAACATGGTGAACAAATTGTGAAAAAAGTCTTTAAAGGGCAATAACTCCTAAAGAGGTCAATTGACAATTTTGGTCAAATTGACTTATTTGTAGATCTTACTTTGCTGATCATATTTGCTGTTTACAGTTTATCTTTATCTATAATAATATTCAAGATAATGAATAAAAAATTGCAAAATTTCCTTAAAATTACCAATTAAGTGGCAGCAACCCAACAATTGGATGTTTGATTCATCTGAAAATTTCAGGGCTGATAGATATTGACCTAATGAACATTTTTACTCCATGTCAGATTTGCTCTTAATGCTTTCGTTTTTGAGATATAAGCCAAAAACTGCATTTGACCCCTATGTTCTATTTTAAGTAACGGCGGCCATGTTTTTTGACGGATCAAAAATCAAAGCACACACTTTGTGCAGGATAATCTAAGGAACAACCATGCTAAGTTTTAACCAAATCCATTCAGTAGTTTCAGAGGAGAAGATTTTTTAAAGTTAGCAAATATGATGAACAAATTGTGAAAAATTGTCATTAAAGGACAATAACCCCTTAAGGGGTCAATTGACAATTTTGGTCAAATTAACTTATTTGTAGATCTTACTTTGCTGATCTTTTTTGCTGTTTACAGTTTATCTTTATCTATAATAATATTCAAGATAATGACCAAAAACTGCAAAATTTCCTTAAAATTACCAATTAAGTGGCAGCAACCCAACAATGGTTTGTTTGATTCATCTGAAAATTTCAGGGCTGATAGATCTTGACCTAATGAACATTTTTACTCCATGTCAGATTTGCTCTAAATGCTTTCGTTTTTGAGATATAAGCCAAAAACTGCCCTTGACCCCTATGTTCTATTTTAAGTAACGGCGGCCATGTTTTTTGACGGATCAAAAATCAAAGCACACACTTTGTGCAGGATAATCTAAGGAACAATCATGCTAAGTTTTAACCAAATCCATTCAGTAGTTTCAGAGGAGAAGATTTTTTAAAGTTAGCAAATATGATGAACAAATTGTGAAAAATTGTCATTAAAGGACAATAACCCCTTAAGGGGTCAATTGACAATTTTGGTCATATTAACTTATTTGTAGATCTTACTTTGCTGATCTTTTTTGCTGTTTACAGTTTATCTTTATCTATAATAATATTCAAGATAATGACCAAAAACTGCAAAATTTCCTTAAAATTACCAATTAAGTGGCAGCAACCCAACAATGGTTTGTTTGATTCATCTGAAAATTTCAGGGCTGATAGATCTTGACCTAATGAACATTTTTACCCCATGTCAGATTTGCTCTAAATGCTTTCGTTTTTGAGATATAAGCCAAAAACTGCATTTGACCCCTATGTTCTATTTTAAGTAACGGCGGCCATGTTTTTTGACGTATCAAAAATTGAAGCGCACATTTTGTGCAGGATATACTAAGGAACAATCATGTTAAGTTTTAACCAAATCCATTCAGTAGTTTCAGAGGAGAAGATGTTTGAAAAATTGTTAACGACGACAGACGACGACGACGACGACGACGACGACGACGTCGACGACGACGGACGCCAAGTGATGAGAAAAGCTCACATGGCCTTTTAGGCCAGGTGAGCTAATAAATCATTGTCATGGTTAATGGCACACATCAATATTATTATAAAAAAAGTCATAGCTCAATATTATTACCGGTAAGAAGTCATGACCCAATATGCTATTCAAGAAGTCAAATTATTATATTATGACCCAATTTATCAAGAATTCATAACCTATGACCTAGGATATAAAACATACTGGTATAGATTTTCACTTTTTCCGTTGACAAATGTCCATGTCATATTGGTGGCGAGAGCTTCCACATAGGCAAATCCTCCATGCTGTGATTCTTCTGCCCAGAAAAATTTAGACGACTTGTCAGGAACCTGATTTTTATGTTTGTTACTTTTATCTGCAAAATTAGCTCCACCACTTACAAAGAAGTTCATCTTCAATCCTGGCCGTGTAACCAACAGATGCTGCAATAGACACACAAGTTACATGAATATAATTTTATAAATAATGTTAAAGTTAAAAACTATAGGTCTCTGTACAGCCTTCAACAACGGGCAAATTTTAATTCAAGCTTGCAGTGGCAATATTCCATCCATAATTCAATATTACTTAAATATTAAATCAATCATGGTTATCATAAGGGTTAGTTTGGACTTGTATGACTCCTATCAATAACATGCCAAAGATCATGCTACCAATAATTTGTGTACATGACAAAATATTTTATTACTTTAGTCTCAGGGAGCTATTAAAGAAAGGAAAATATAAGATAATCACATAATATTTTTTTTACTTTTGATTGATCAAGATGAGTACCCGTTAATTTGGAATTAGGTCTATTTGATAAAAGCCCTGATATTGTTCTGATCTTTCCTGCATTTCTGGTCAATCTAAAGGCTTGCATTATAATAAATCAACAACTTTAATAAAATGACCATGAATAATTGCAATAAACACTAAGGTAAGATACAGAAGTTTATTCCATAAACACTCTACCTACTTAAATTGATCATACATAATACTGATACATATAGATTTATATAGTCAGTTTATGTTCCAATTATCAGTTTAAATTTTCTAGTCCCTCTGGTATCATTCACCCCTCTTTGACTAGTGGTTTATCTAAATTTACTCATTATGAAGTAATTACCTGTAAATTATGGTCATGTCCACTGAGGTATGCAGTGATTTTATATTTCTGTAAAGTTGGTAGTAGTTTATCTATAAGACAATCAGTTGGACCATGCTCTGCTATGGAATACACAGGGTAGTGTCCAGCAACCAAAAGGTATGAGGCACTGAAAGGATATTTAGTTTTTATTACAGAGGAATAATAGTATCAATTCTTAGTTTTATTACTATCCACAGCTATCACTGATTCTATATATAGAGCTCTGATCAATAATGACTAAATTATTCAGAGACTACAAGTGTGGACACAGATCAGTGTGGATAGTATGTTTGGATGCTTGACAGTTTTTTGATAAAAAAAATCTATTTCTTTTCACCATAGTTTTCTATGTTTAACAATGCTATTTATCAAGCTACAAGTTGTGCAAAATTGCCCAAATTTGTAGATTGTTTATGGAAAAACACGTTTGTGTGCATTAAAAGCAATCTATGAGATAGAATTCTGAAATAATCTATGAGAAGATAGGTTTTATAATATGCTTTAAGAAAATAAAAATAAAAAAATAGTGTCACCGAATGAGTTTTCTTGCTAGAATTAAAAATTTTAAATTTCCATATCATTCCAGTATAAATATTTTTCTAAAAGAATTATTTCCCTTTAAATGGCTCAGTTGAAAAAATGATTCTAAAATAAACAAATATTTGGTATTTGTTTAAACAGTTTAGATCATGCAAGTAATCACTTATTTTCCTTTATACAACTTAAAAGTCTTACCAGGGACTTTCTATACTAACTAAGTATAGAAAGTCCCTGGTCTTACCAATAAATTGCGAATCTGTCTATCAGTATTTCCTGTAAAAATAGTACCAGTATGCAAAAAATACTCAACACTTGAAGATTTAGAGAAGAAAATAATTGTGTTTAATAGTATATATATCAAAATATCAGTTTCAACTTCAAATTTTGATGTTAGCATCAGACTAACTATGAGTAGAACCTTACTTGCTTGTCTGTATTTGTTTTTCTATCCAAGTCAGCTGATCATCAGCAACCTTCTGATTGGCTGGTCCTTTTGGTTGTTTTCCAAGGAAATCGTGATCACTATTACCACAGAGTAGAATAGTGTCGATCATGATAATATCTACTGTCATCTGGCTGCCAGGGATAGGGAAATTTAACTTGTAATAATAATCAGGAAAATTCCTGAAACAGAAATGAGATAGCTGGTGTAAAATGCATGCATAATAATCAAAGCTTTCAAATTATTTGCCTTTTTAATTGCTACACTTGCAGATACCAAGTCCTAGAGAATTTATTGCACACAACTGCGTCCTTGTTATATAACATAATTTTTGATAAACTTGTATTATTTTGCTGTCTGAAAGAGTAATAATTGGAAAATTAAGTGACATGGTCTATCAAATCATCATTCTTAAAGGAATGTTAAGGAGTGCTCAAATATACTCCAGTATCTGTCGGTAGAATTGAATTCAAATAACAAAATGATACTCAAATAATCGGTTTCCTGTTTAATAGAACTTTGGTACTTTCCATTAAATAAAATTGATCATAGTTAGAAAACTTCTCAGTAAATTGAATGGTAATCTTTGATTATTCAAAACTTAAACATATTTTGTTTGTTTGAGTTTTCTGATTAACACAGTCCTTTTAAATTCCTTCAATTTGCAAGAGAGCAGATTTCCTTGGCTCATCATTTTGGCCAAACAAGTCTCACCCATTCCACCAAATTTGTACCGTCAGAGCAAATATTTTCTGTTGTTGAAATGTAATTTATGTAACAAAGTTGAGAAAACAACCATGTTTAAGAATCATAATTGTTTTAAGCTGGTCCAATACACTACAGGGAGATAACTCTGTAAGCTGAATGTTTCGGTTCTACTAAAAAGCGCCAGGGAAACGAAATAGTGTCCGGGGAAAAGAAAAAGCGCCCGGCCAAGGAAAATTAGCGCCCGGGAGAATAAAATAATAATATTTTTTAACATTTTTTTCAAGTTTATATCTTTTTATAAAACTAAAACTTTGACTGTTTTAATGTCTATGCTTATCAGAAATTTAATGCTTAGTTTTTAATTAAACCAAACTCCTGCTTTTTACCCCCTTCATTTAACTACTGTACATGTATAGTACTGCTTTATTTGCTGATTTTTTATGTGTAACTCTTTTAATTTTGATTAGATAAATATTTATCTGTGAAATTTAAGTTGTTTTTACATTTTTCATTTAAGAATTGAATGCTTCTTTTTATAAATTTATTGGGGTGTAAAAGCGTTGACCGAAGTACATTTTGTATGAAGCGCGGAAGCGCTAATTCATTCTAAAAATGTACGCACGGTCAACGCTTTTACAACCCTATAAAGTTACAAAAAGAAGCATTCAATACTCATAATTACATTTTTAGCTATGATCATGAAAACACGAATTTTATATATTTTATTATTTAATTCACCTGTGAACTTTATTGTTGGAGCACGTGTTATCATGAATGAAAAGTTGTATTGAGCAATGCAACTGCTTACGGAATAACACGTGATGTGCAGTTAGCCAATCAGAATAAAATATTATAATGAAACATACAACTTATGTAATTATTTATATATAATAATATTGTTTTTGAAAAACATGTCTTATTCATATATTATTGTTATAGAAATTGAAACATTCATACTTGTTTTTGTGCTTTATTATAAATGTCTATTATCTGAATTTGCAAATTACTTGTCTGAAATAAAAAAAAAAAATCAATGTACATAACTTATTTCATCGACACAAAGTTGTCTCATGCCAATAAAATATCTAAATATTTTCCCCGGGCGCTATTTGTTCTTCCCCGGGCGCTATTTGTTCTCTCCCGGGCGCTTTTTCTTTTCCCCAGGCGCTTTTTCTTCACCCGGGCACTCTCGGGCGCATTTTAGTAGGACCCGAATGTTTTAATCAAGTTTGATTGTTAATGAAATATTAAGCTTCTCAATGATCAAAGATAGTGGTTGTCCAACTGCTATATATCCATTAAAATTTTTCCAAAAGAGAAAATAAATTTTAGTCAAAATGATTTGTACCACGTTAAGAATTGTATTTTGACTGAAGCAAAAGGCATTAGGCATCTTACCATCGGTCCTCGACTTTAGAATAAGCTATTTGTGCTGAAACATTGCCGTTATGATCATGGTTTCCAGCAACAAGGTAAAATGGTGTCTTCTGTAATGAGGGGTCAGTAAATACTTTGTCAAATGTTTCCTACAAAATACAATTATAAATTTAAGTATCATTTGAAATGACGGGTTGGTAAATACTTTGTCAAATGTGTCCTACAAATTTAATACGGTGTTGACATGAATATCAATTATATGGTCATTTTTATAAATTTTCTGTTTACAAAACTTTGAATTTTTCGAAAAACTAAGGATTTTCTTACCCCAGGAGTAGATTACCTTAGCCGTATTTGGCACAACTTTTTGGAATTTTGGGTCCTCAATGCTCTTCAACTTTGTATTTGTTTGGCTTTTTAACTATTTGGATCTGAGCGTCACTGATGAGTCTTATGTAGACGAAACGCGCGTCTGGCGTATAAAATTATAATCCTGGTACTTTTGATAACTATTAAATACAATTAAAAAAAATCAAATCTTTTTTTTACCTTAACTGAAACATCCTTTATTTCCAGATGAACCAAAAACTTTCACCTGATATATTTTTTTCTCTCTTTTCACATTTCAGTGATTGAAAAATATTGAACAAAATCCTAATGAGGCATCTATTCTAAAAAGTTAACATCTTAATTTAACCTCGATAAGTCATGAATTATTCATAGATCTGTTTAAATGTTATATGATATATTAAACATATTCAAGTTAATTATATTGTACCTTAAATCTTGCATCACTGACTGTTTTCACTCCATCAAAGTAGAAATTGTCACCTAGTGCTAAATTAAACTGTGTTCCGTACGTAGAGGTTAGGGCACCCATGGCCTTGGCAGTCCCTGTCTCAATAGAAGTTGTGTATGGGACGGTTGGTAATCCTCCCCAATCCCCCATCACTAGGAACCTTAGACTGTCCACAGCCAAACATGACGCTAAAACGAATAATATACACAATTTTCTGCCCTGTTTTATTTGAGCTTGATCGACACATTGAAAGACACCTATCTACAGTTTAAAACAGTATATGTTATTGACCTGTAGATTTCTTATTATTATTTTTGTTGTTGGGTTGCTGTTTTCATATTCAAAGGATTTTTTTTCTGCAAAAGTAATAATTTGGTTCTAAATTTGGGGAGAGGCACGGGGAGGTAACTCTTTTACTCTTATTTTGTATAATCTATTAGAATTTCTCTCTATACTAAAATTACTTAATAAATTTGTTGTGCCCATAATTCTCTATTCAGTATAAATTAATTTTTAGTACCCCATTATTTTCTATTTTCTATATTTTAGTACTCCATTATTTTCTCTTCCTTTTTTTAGAGACTATTGTTTTGTTGTTGCATTTTAGGGGGCCCTTTTTACTTTTCACTTTTTTGCCCATTCAAGGATGGATAATTTCCAAAGAGATTCACTTGCTTGAATGTTTGTTTACTTTAAAAATAAGTAAATAAATCAAGGCTTCTTCTATAATTATACGTTGGATTTTTATTTCATATATGCATGTATATTACAGGGATGGATCCATCCATTTTTAAAGAGAGGGTTCTCAACCCATGAGAAAGGGGGTTCCAACATTATGTCCCCAAATGCATTTAATTTCCATAAAAATGGGTGATGGGGCGGGGGTGTTCAAACCCCTGGAACCCTCCTCTTGGATCCACCACTGTATTACCAATTTGGGTTATCAAAATTTTACAAATCAATCAAAATTTAATTGTGCGATATAAAGTATTAAAGGGGCACTAGCTACAAGATATATAAAAAATCAAAAGACTTTTTTTTGTTTAATCATTAATGAAAGTGAAAAAGTGAAATGATAATTTGCTTTTATCAGCTTAAATGGTGCAATTTTGTCAAATTAAGCTAATAAACATTGATAATTAATAATTCACTTCCAAGTGAATAATTCGACCTCATTAAAACCATATTCATGTGAACTCCAATTTGACCCCATAGAAAGTAATAGAAAAACGCATGCATTTTCCGTGTACGGGTATTTAAAGGAAAAGAATGTCAACATTGAAAGTGAAACAAAGGTAAATAATTTGATTAACTGATTTGATCCACACAAAATCATTCTTATAAAGGTAAAAACGATGATAAACATAAATTATTGATCTATAATACAAAATTTAACAGACCTATCAAAATCCAATTGCACGAGTTGCTTAATCTATTCGTCGAATGTACCGTCCGTGTGAATGACGATCTGACTCCATGGTTTGATGTCACGAGTGGCGTAAAACAGGGATGTATTTTATCACCATCTTTATTTTCGATATACATTAACGACCTTGCGGAACGTATTAACGCCTTAAATTGTGGAGTACCAATAGACGACTGCCAGATGAGTATACTACTGTACGCAGATGACATCGTATTACTTGCGCCGAATGAAGCCTGTTTACAGAAAATGCTTGATATTGTAACGGAATGGTGTGAAGCCTGGAAATTGTCGATAAACGATAGTAAGACGAAGATAGTTCACTTCCGACCACCTTCAATAGACATTTCGCAAAGTACGTTTACATGTGGTGGACATACTTTACTTTTTACCGACTCATACAAATACCTTGGTGTATGGTTTGATGAACACTTAACATTCCAGAAAAATGCAAAGGAACTATCTAAAGCCGCCAGCCGTGCTCTTGGTGCATTATGTGGAAAAGTAATAAGAGCTGGAGGTATGACCCATTCTGTATTTACTAAATTATACAACACAATGGTAGAACCAGTTCTTCTATACGGAAGTGGTGTTTGGGGATATAAGGACTATAGTTGCATCTCATCCGTTCAAACTCGAGCATGTAAATTCTTTCTGAATGTTGGAAAACACACTTCAAATCTATCTACAAGAGGTGACATGGGTTGGACATCATGTAAAATTAAACTGCAGAAATCGTGTCTTCGGCTATTGTGCAAACTTCACAGACTTGAAATCAATCGACTACCAAGTAAAGTTTGGCGTTGGGCGGCACGACGACGAAAAGGTTGGACATTCGAGGTCAACAAACTTGTGACTAAACTTGATGTATGTGGTCTTATAAGGGACACATCTTTATCCACAAAATACGTTATGAAGATAATTGATGAAAAGCTAGAACAATTGGACAATCATCAATGGTGTGAAGACATTTTCAACGACCGTGGTACATTAAACGGAAACAAACTCCGTACATACAGACTATACAAACAAACAGTAAACGTTGAGTCATATGTAAAAATGAACATTCCACTTAGTCAAAAGAGATATATGGCTATGTTTCGAGCCGGCTCGTTACCTCTGGCCTTGGAGACGGGTCGCTACTCCAGGCCGCAAGTTCCAATTGAAGATAGACTTTGTATATATTGCGATCTCGGACATGTAGAGACTGAGAAACATTTTCTGATGGTGTGCCCTTTATATGCAGATATACGATATGATTTATTTTGTGAATGTAATTATTTAATTGAGAATTTTGAAACAATGCATATGGACGATAAGTTTATATTTATAATGAGATCCGAGCAAATTCAGAAATGTCTATGTAAAATTTTGCAGAAATGTTTTATGAGAAGGAAATTATTTACATTTGATTGAAGAAGTACATTTTTATTTTGACAGCCTAGTTTTTGTCTAAGTTTTAAACATTAAGCATATTTGTTTTTCTCAAATCTTTAAAATAAGGTATTTTTATTTATTGAGATTAATATTTTTATTATATTTATTTCTATTTTAGAAGACAATTGATAATTTTTTAATAAGAACTCTTATAGTGTTTTTCATATAATTAGTACTATCATTTTATATTTTTACAAATAGTTTTTTTTTGAAAGCGATTTTGAAAAAGTAAGTTATTAGATTTTTAACTCTAGAAATATTTTATACAAATTTAACATGCAGTTTATTGTAAATATGTACATGTATGCTTTTAAAGTGTCTCATAAGTCAACTGTTTGGCTGGGCATTGATTGAATTTTAAAGATGTTACTTAATTTACTTGTATATATGTACTGTATCAATCGATGTGTGACACTCAAATAAAATATATATTTATTTATTATTTATTTATTTATTTATATCTGTGTTTATGTTTACATCATTTATATGGTCATAGAAGGTCAACTCGATAGTTAATTAATTAGATGGTGTCTTGGCTAAATTTCACACGAAACAAAGCAACATCACATTGAGACCATGTCCTGTTAATTGTTTATTTGATATTTTTGATAGTTTGGAAAAATGTTTTACATTGTTATACATGTATATAAAATATGAGAATTTGAGTCAAATCAGTGAACATGAATTTGGCAGCAAGTGCCCCTTTAAATGACCTGTGCATATTGGGCAAAACTTTAATGAAAAGGTTCTGTAAATTAACACAAATATCTTTATATTCTAAAAAAAAGAAGAATCTTTTCAAAACACTAAAACAAAATGCTAAATCAAAGAGCTGATAGCTCTGAGGTGGAAGAAGGTGAATAAAAGGTAATTTGAATTATCATAAAAGCAGCCCCACTAACCCAGGCTGCTTAGTTCCATTTATTGTTTTTGAGATACGGAGTGACATATGAAACCCCCCTCCCCTCTTTTTTTTCTTCAAAAAAACTAAATATCACTAAAATAAAATTTTGAATCACAACCAAAAAGTATAAAGATCTTTACATTAATATAACAAAGAAGTTTTAAGCAATAATCATATATTGTTTTTGAGATACGGCGCGACATGTCACAGTAAAAAAAACCTCCCCCTTTTTTACAAAATACTAAATAACTGAAAAATAAAAATCAAATTTAAATTTATGAAAATAATCATGATTGATAAAATAGTATTGCATAAAGTTTACGTTTTCGGAAGACTATTTTTAGGTCATGCTTCTAGAGGCTTCTTCACATATTTGTAAACAAACCAATATGGCCGCCACACGTGATTACCTTTGCTCATGTGAAACAAATATTTCTGACAAAAGTCAGAATTCTCTTGTCAAAAGGGATTTATATTTATATTGCAATAAATTATTCAGAAGGAGGTACATTCAGTTTAGATTTTATTTTCTATGAGCATTTATAGTTTAATTAAAATTCTCCCAACAGCAACGTACTGCTCTGCTCTTGTCACTGACTGAGTCTTGAATAATTTCATAAATTGATTCAAACCATTTGAAGTAGAAGGGCATCTAATTCACGTGACAAAGGGAAACAATGAATAAAGACATCAATTTAATAAGAAATAGATCCTTTCTATTTATTAAAAACAAAATCTTCTTGTTTGCAAATTCGTAACTTCAAGTGCGAACATGTAAACAGGGCGAGTTGTCCCGATACCAAATTCATGCATGCGTACTTACAAATATCTACAGTAAAAACATCCAGTTACAAGTAAACAAATAACGTTCATGTAGATGAGATGAAATCTAATAATTTACATAAATAAAAGGGTACATATTTACGATAGTGATTGTTTTTCAATCCTAATTTACAAAATAAATGATTCAGATGCTTAATCATGTGTAAAAATCGGTGTCAGGAATCAGAAGTTGTTATGAAATTGTAATACACAGAAACGAATGCGGCATACGGAGAATTCAATGATTTTAAAGTCGGCACCATTGGCCTTCAGAAGACTTGAAGTCTTCTTCCACCAAAAATGATTGACATAATCATGATAATACATGTAAAAAATATGATATATAGTATAAGAACGAATCCATTATTTCACTGAGCGAGTCAACTTCAAGAGACACAAGCAAGTCATTGGGTCGAGACGACCCGTTATCAGGTTATCGTAACAACAAACAGTATTATAAATCAAGTCTTAATAAATGGTCTATTGTTTCTGTTGTTTTCTTTGATTAACGCATATATTTTATAGTTTCAGACTATGCAATCATCTTCTATCAAGCTTAATAAATACTTACCGAAGTGCAAGAAAATTATTACCACTTTAATTTTAAATGATCTGTCAAACATTGTGTCTACCATTTACTATATCATGTGACTGAGTACTTTGATACCGTCACATGACAACAATGTGACAAATATTAAATTACAACGCACAAAAAAAAAGAAACTTTACAACTTATTTATACACCCAGGAACAGGAACCTATATATATTGACTTTAAATATACTAGTTGTTAAAACTTTTTAGAATGAGATATACTATATTTACACAGGCACTTTGATTGTTTAATGTAAATTCTGTTTTTTAAAGAAATTTATCCCAAGTTAATTTTAATAATAATTATCATAACCTATATGTACAGTAATTTTTCATGACAATAAAATAAACTTATATTATGTCCCAGATGTTTATATAATCATATACATTTTTGCAGAAATAAATTAACATGTTTTTCTATATACCTTTGTTCAACTTAGGCAGGGACTTTCTATGCTCTAGTATTAGTATTAGTATAGAAAGTCCCAGGCTGACTTAGTTGATATACCAGAATAAAATGATACATACAATAAAAATATAAATTCATGATTTAATCATCTTGAATAGAGCCATGCGGACTCGAGCATGCGGATTTAGTAATCCTGGTATCTATGCTGAGTTTATTTACATACATATATTTTATGACAATGAAACAATGAAATACAACATAATAGTATAGACTTGATGGGTATATCCACAGGTACTTCTCTGAAATTCTGTTTTAATACGTGAAGGAATAGAGCATTTTTTTTTAAGAGTCGACTGCCTTTACACATATTGGTACTACCTTCCATAAATAGCAACTGTAATGATGAAGTGTAGGTATCAAACAAAATGATTAATCTGGGGACAAGAAGTTCAAGTTTTCAGGAACAACATGACCAGATGCGCGTGCAAAGACAATGCCATTTAATATAAAAAGATATATATATAGGGAGTATACAACCAAAAGTGCTTCAACGGAACGGACAACTCGTATTTGTCACCCATTGGCCTTTTTATTTGGCCATGTTGGCTACTCACATCATCTTAAACACCAAAGATAATAACATTTTTTTTAGAATTAGTTATTACTGAGACTACGTACTATTATACATGTGTTATAAGATCTTACCGTAAATCGTCTTAGGCTATTGGTATATGTAAATACGTTGTTACTATACTATATATAAAAATATTAATTTTCGCGAACCATTTAGGTCACGGAAATTCCAAAATATGGCATCAGTAAGGAGAGTTGTGCAAATAATGTGAATACACAGAACCCCCATCCAAATTATCTCCAGTTAAAAGTATTCATCTTTTTCTATTTTATATGTACTAACAATGTTCCATTTTTCTATAATTTCGATTAAAATATTCCAAAATCTGAGTAAAATTAGATAGAATGCCCCAAATAAACATTGTCTGATTGGTTGAAGTACTGTGGCGTCGATGCTTAGCATAATAAGCCTCGATGTAAAGCACACGCTTCACAGGAAGAAGGAGAGTTTTACAAATAATGTGAATACACAGATCCTCCATCCTATTTTTATTTTGATGGAAATGTTGCAGTGTTCATCATTTCTGTTTTGATTCTGCTCACAAAATTCCATTTTTTCTATAATTCCGATTTAGATATGTGGAACCCGCAATAAAAATAGATGGCCTCAATCACGTGGTTTCAATGATTTAATAGCAATGCAAAAAATTCCATTAATCATGTTGTACTTTGTTACCAATCGGAACTACTCGGCCTTTCTGATTGCACGAAGTGAATAGCCGAGTAGTTCCGATTGACGATTGTTACATAAGCCGAATCACACATACGATCTTTGCGCTCAAATGTAGTTCTTGGTGAAGTATACAGGTAACTTCGTTTACGAAAATTTATACACACTTTTTCATTAACATATTATCAGACTTTTGCATATTCACGTTTTTTTATGCTGAACTGTAGTCGAATTCAATTCTATACATTTTTTTTTACGTGAAGCAGTAGGAGTAAGAATATTTTTTCGCGCCAATTTAAGCAGTTTCATCACGAAGAACAAAATTATTTATTGTTATTTTCGTGAAATTTTAGTCATATAGTTTATCAATTAGAGAATTTTTTGTAAGTATTACTTATTCATGTTAAGGTTCTACTGATGTGCTTCTCTAGACCTTTTTGACGGTCCGTTTTATCCCATTTATCTCAATACTATCTCCGATGACAGAAATGTCAACTCGACCTATTCGTGTCGAAAGTGAAAATCCATCTATTTGATGAAATAATTTTTACTTCAACGGTTCATGCATTATTTTTGTATTATTTGATAACCAATCACATTCACGTTGCATGTTTGCATGAAAATGGTTATGTATTGGTGAATTGTAAGGGCGATGCAACATGCGAGGTCAGTGCGCGATCACGTGACATTATTATTTGTAAACAAACATGCTCCCCGTGTAACACGTGTCTGGATTATCCTTTCAAAGTGTTGTGAATTTTTCAATCACTATTTTATGATATATTTCTTTTTGTTTTTAGGTTTGCATATTAGTAGTCCAAGTGAATTAGACATAGTTCTGAGTCGTGTGTGGTTTTTTGGAAAATGACGCAGTCATTGTTCCATAACTGCCGACCTGATTTCTCTGCCTACCGCGCTTGGTTTCGTATTTACTAATTTCAACACAAACTGGAGGAATGTGCTTGTGTTATCATTATGCATGAGCATTGTGTAGTAATCAGCCAGGAACCAGTTTACAAACTAACTGGTTTCTGTTTGTATTCCACTACAGTCGAAGAAAGTGTTGTAGTTTGACAGGAACCAGTCCAGAATTTTGTAAACTACAAAACGTAATCGGTTATTATCATTCCGTTTTGGTGTTTCATACCGACTTATATGGTTTGAATAAGCTTAAGACCCTTCAAACATTAATGTGATAGGTATATTAAAGACTGTTTTACAAAAGGATGAAACTGTTTTGCTTTAAAAGTCGTACTATAGTGATATATGTTATGTACGGATTTCCACTCTCACCGGTTAATTTCTTCTTTTACACGTGCTTTTGAAACTTCCTGTTTAAACATCGCAAGTTTTAAAATTGTTTTTTGAGTGAATTAAACTTATTTTAACAATCACGAAGCGTTCGGGAATCATTTCAAGCAGTTTCTTCTTCTCTTTGATGATAGAAAATAGGCTTTCTCAAGAAAATACCGCAAACGATCGCAGAGGAATTGAAACGTACAAGTCAAGTCGGCACCTGGTTAAATTGGCATCTAGTCAAATCGGCACCTATTTGACGTCAATTCGGCTTCCAATAATATTAATTTTAATATTTTCTATTCAATTAATTAATAACTGTTACCAAGTACATAGTGAATGTTAGGTAAACAACGAGACCAAAGTGAATATGACATGTTGTTGTGTATAAAAGTAAACAACGAAGCTATTGTTTTAACCATTAGACAATTATTAAAATTAAATGAAAAACTATGAGTCCCTTTCAATAAATCAAACTTTCATGCCAAATAATTAGCAAATTTAAGGTGGGTTTTTTTTCAGTAATGTTTAAACAGCATTAAACAAGCAATCCTGTAAAAGACTTAACTGGTTAAATAATGCATAAAAATATCCAATAAGGCTATTTTATTTTTTTCTGGGACGCCTTCCTAAGACGTTCGTAGGAAGGCTTCCTAAGAAGGCGTCCCAGAAAAAAATTAACATAAGCCTTGTGGTCATAGGAAGGTGTCCCAGAATAAAATTTAAAAAGCCTTGCCAGACGTAATAATTATTTGGACTACTCATATATATCATTAAAAATACACAAAAAAATTCATGTAGTTGAGAAAAATAAATACATTCAAAATGTACATGAACATCCAAAAAAGTGAAAGTTAGTATTAACTCTTTTTGCTTTAAAAATTTACAACTGCATTTAAGTATTGAATGCTTTCTTTTGTAAATTCATTGAGGTGTAAAAGCGTTGACCGAAGTACTTTTTGTTTACGCGCTTCATTCTAAAAATGTGCACACGGTCAACGCTTTTGCAACCCTATGAGGTTACAAAAAGAAACATTCAATACTTATAATTACTTTTTTTAGCTAGGATCATGAAAACACGAATTTTATAACTTTTTTATTCAATTCATCTGTGCACTTTATTGTGGGACCACGTGTTATCATGAATGAAAAGTTTTATTGAGTGATGCAATTGCTTGAGGAATAACATGTGATGTGCAGTTAGCCAATCAGAATAAAGTATTATAATGAAACATATATCAAATGTAATTATAACAAAATACATTACGTTGTAAGAGTTATCTCCCCAAACACTGTTTTTCTTGTGGCCACCTCTCCTTCGTAACCGTAAAAGATTTTATTTTACCAAATTGCTCGTTACATATTTAGGATAAGAATATTCGTTTGAACCATAGCTCTATGGGGACTCCATATGAGAGTTATTCCCCCTTTTTCATTTGATTCAAGCGATATTCATTTTCAACTGGTAAACCATAACTGATAGAGACCTAGGGTCTTCATGAGGTCATTGGTACTAAAAATGAAAATGAGGTCAATGTCAAAGGTCAAGGTCATATTATAAATTTAGATTTTGGCTTATTTTCACTTCTTTTCAAATACTGTATGACATTTTGACAAATAATTTTTCATAAATTATTAGTTGCGACATGTCCTTACTTGTATATTTTGGTTGAAAGGCTGCGCATACAATAAAAGGGAGTTTTTGTCCATCTTACATTTAAAATTACGCGTCAAGTGGTAGTACTCATTAACCAAACATATTAAAGACCTAGGATATTTTGATTCAAGGTCCATGGTTTGTGACCTTGAAATTGAGGTCAAGGTCATAGGTTAATAGGACGTCATAAAGCCATAGGAACTAACATTTTAAACTGATTTTTCATATTTCAATATAAAAATAGATCTTTTCTAGTGGAAAGACTTCAATTGTTCTCTGAACAATTTGTTTTTAATTTACATCATATTTTGTGGGAGAAGGGGGTTCAGACTATGTGGTATCAGGTCTGTTTGCGCCCAATACACTTTCGCACCTCGCACGTTCACACCCAAGGTCTGTTCGCACTCTACTCATTCGCGCCCAATTTTAATTCAAATTCAAGTTGAATAATTGGAAAATCATGATTGTTGTTTTAAATTGCTTTGGTGTAAATACTGAATGTATTTTTAGCTTGGTATGAGTAAAACATTGAAGATTTTAAAGGAAAAACACAAAAGATAATTGTTTTTAAGCCCTTTGATCTGAAACAACAAAACAATAAAATATAGGAACCAAAATATAGCAATCCACTATTATAACCAAAACATGATAAAATTTATTCAACACACAGAAAAAAAATAGTCAGAATCTCACTTCATTATGAAAGAGGTCAATGAAACAAAGTATAGCAATACACTAACCAAAACATGATTAAGAGTTATTCAACGCTAAATAAAACGTTGACAAAATACCACTTTATTTAGAAACGATTATTATTATCTTTAACAATACGCTATCCAAAACATGATTAAGATTTATTCAACACAAAAAAAAAATGCTGTCTCACTTTATTTTGAGACAATGACAACAATTATACTTATAAGAAAACACTTGCTTACAGAGTTATTAAACACAAAACCAATTAAGATTAGTTGCGAACATGTAGGGTGTGAAAGTGAAAGGGGGCGAACATGAGTTGGTGCAAACGTGAATGGGCGCGAACGGACCCGGATTCAGCCTATGTACCAGTGAGAAATATAGAAGCCTTTCTACGGTATTTATTTGTACAATTCAGGTAGTCTTGACCTATTCATTTGTCTTAAAAAAAAAACCAGCCAGTTGGCACCTTCACTTCACACACATACATATACGAATATCAATTATATGCTTACGAGACATGTTGCATTGTTAAACTAATTACGGTATGTGAAAATCAAGACTTGCATAAAAACTATCCCAATATTAGAGACAGTGGCGTCATTTTTCTTCAGAGCTTTCAGCTCTTTGATTTTTATTGAATTAGAAGGTAAGTCTACATAAGTTATATTTAACTTAAGGTTCCACTAAAGTCAAAATATAGGACACTTCATAAACATCTAAACTTTGCCTGTAATATTCAACCTATAATGAATAAAGTTCTAAACTATGGAAACATATGTTCATGTAAACATACTTAACATATACACACTGTCAAAATTGTAAATAAACTTGAATTTTTTATGTTGTGGCCAAACCGGTTTTGAGGGTGAACACTTAATTTTCCAAAAAATCTGGAGGCTTGAGAGATGTCTAAATTCGTTAAAAATTGGTATGAATGAATACTGTAACATACAATGCAGTACAAGCTAATGTTGATTTTTTAAGAAAATGTATTGATTTACGAGTTTCAGCTAAATTCATGTATCTAAATGAACGAATATCAAAGATACAATACAGAAATTGGACAAAAATGTCATTGCAACTAATTTATTTGACAAATAAACACTAGCTTGTACTGCAATGCATGTAATAGTATTCGCCTATACCAATTTTATACAAATTAAGTCATCGCACAGGCCTCCAGATTTTTTGGAAAATTTAGTGTTCACCCTCAAAACCGGTTTGGCCACAACATTAAAAATTCAAGTTTATTTACTATTTTGACAGTGTGTATATGTTAAGTATGTTTAAATGAACATTTGTTCCCATAGTTTAGGACTTTATTCATTATAGGTAGAAAAATACAGGCAAAGTTTAGATATTTCTGCAGTGTCCTATATTTTGACTTTAGTGGAACCTTAAGTTTAAAAAGATGACTCCACTTTCACTCTATATTTAAAACCCGCATACTAATTTAAACAGCATTTGCTCTGCTTGAATGTTAATTTGCCCCTTCCCCGTCATTTCCCAGTGACGGATCCAGGAATTTTCATATGTGGGGGCCCACTGACTGACCTAAGAGGGGGCCCGCTCCAGTCACGCTTCAGTGATTCCTTATATAAGCAACCAAATTTTTTCCCAAAAAGGGGGGGCCAGGCCCCCCTCTAAATCCGCCTCTGTTTCCCTTTTAAATTTGCGCAAAAGTCATACTTTCAGTCCATTTCGTTAACGGCTGATTTGTGATTTTACCATCTTAACTGCAATTTTCATATTGAACACATTTGACCATTCAGTATGAGTTCCCAAGTTTTTGACTTATATGAAGGAGGCTTTAGGTCATGTTTTCCTAAACACCTTATTGCTATTTGTCTGTCTGGATTGTTATACCCATAAAATCAGATAGTGATGAATATGCAAGTTTTCAACAATCCCAGAAAATACACCTTATTGCTATTTAGTCCAATCTGGCAAAACCAGTCACATGTAAAACTTCCTGTTTGTGTCATGCGGCTGAAAATAGAGGTTTTTCAGTAGAGAGCTGAGGGAGGAAAAACTTTAGAAAGCGATTATCAAGAAACTTTAATATAGTATGATCCACTTTTTTCGAAATTAAATTGAAGTAAAAATTATTTTGTTTTAAGTATTTACGGTAAGTTAAAAGGGTTTTCATTAAAAAGTATTGTGCATGGTGAATTGTTTCAACGGCCCCCAGATAGCTTCAACTGGATGAAAAAGTTGTGTAATGTTAGAACTTATCCGGTATGGAATAAATAGCGATTAGGTGTATTGACATCCACGGAAAAAAATAGGAAGTAAGGTGCATGTACACATGTATCTCCCCTTTAGGTTTTGATAAATATTGGATATGACATTAAGAAGTTATAAAACTGTATTCTTTGAATATGTTTCTAGCGTAACATGCACGCTTAGTACTGCTTTTTATCAGATATTTTATAACTTATGTCTTAAAATTCGGGTTTTATCCATTCCAATAGGTGGATTTAAGTTAATGAGAAAAATGCTCTGTTCACTAACTCAGCAATGCTTTAACTGTTGTGAATGTGAGCTCCCTTTTGCTATTATTAGAATCTAGATTTACATCATTCATTTTCAACTTATGAGTTCTCCTTTCATTCAAAAGGTAGATTTCAATGTCTGCTGGTCACTTGACAAGAAAATGCACTCAATGATATTATTTGCCTCAATTTACACCTGTAATGCAGATTTTTCACTAAAATAAATGTCGTTTACTTAGTAATAAATAGTTTTGTATATTACTATCATATTCATGTTTTCATTTGACATTACGAAAGTGCTTTTGAGATCCAGGATTCTGACTTGAATAAACAGTGTTTGTAACACACATGGTTTCAACCGTTTCTTTCCCTTCCCTTAAAAGTATCTTTCAGTTTTAAAACTACCTGATAATAATACAGAGTTCACACCTAATTTGAATTGGATTGACATTAACTAATTTGAATTAGTTTAATTCACATTTGAAAAGGTTTACATCCTACCATCAATTGTAATTTGAATTGCAATGCGCCTCAAATTAGCTTAGCTGTCTGAATGACGTTTACTTTTAATTTGTATTAACAAAAACATAGTTCAAATGCGAATGTAAGTGAAGTGTTTGTCTATCTATGGTCAATTTTTAGCCACATTGTTGAATTTTATTTATGGAGCTTACTTTTCATTTACATAAATTTAAGATTAATATTTCTGAGTGGTACGTTACTTATAAAGGGGGTGGATTCCCAGATATTTAATGAAATTGTATTCAGTTTATGGTTTGTGGGCCTCTTTAGGTATTTAGAAATCCAAGATTCAATAAAAAATGAATTCTTGGGAATATGTAGAATTATTCACTCAAGGTGCAATCAAACTTATTTATTTCACTTTTTGATTTCTCTTTATTTCTTGGTCTCTTAGTAGGTGTTGCAGATTAGAAGTATTTTCGTACCATAGTATTGTTAGTGTTCCGGATCCTGTTCAGTAGTTAATAGTGAAAATTTAGGTAAGTTTACACTATGTTTATAAATAAACTAAGCCCATGCTAAACTAACTCTAATCTTGCTGTATTTTCCTCAAAATTTTTGAAATACACTTGCATAATATAATAAGAGATTGGCATAAGCTTTCTTCTTCACACTGCCCTCAAAACTCAGTGGCAAAATGACTAGTCTTAGGCAAAAAAATAGTATATGTTTGTTTACCGTTACCTGATGACCTACCCTAATTTTAGCGCTAACCCTAAGTCATTTATTTTCCTCTTAAAAGTGAAAAATAAATAGAACTTGTGTCACGAGGGTAATAAGGGTTGCCAATAAATAATATAATAAGAGATTGGCATATATAATTATAATAAGCTTGCTTCTTCACACCACCCTCAAAACTCATTTTAGAATTGATAGCAATACAGTTTTTGTGTCTTTTATTAAACTTAACATTTATACGTTATTCACACACTTTAACAGTGCTTATTGAAAATTGTACCAAAAAAAACGTTAAGTAGGCGGTACTAAGACTGGAAGAAAATTAAGACGCTTAACATTTTTTTATATGACCAGAACAATTTCTTTGCGTTGTATATAATGCTATCATGTTGTCTGCGTCTTCGTACTGAGACTTATTTAGTTTGCTGCAGTAACTTTAGTTCTGGTGAATGGATCTCTGAAAATTTTATACTTGGAGGTTGAATACCACCATAGGAAGGTGGGGATAGAACTTGGGGGTTATAGTCTCAATAGTTTTGGAATTGGGGGCTACAAAAAAAAGCCGAAATGAGCATTTTTCTTGGTTTCCGCATATTTACTTTAGTATAAGTAAATAGAAATCTGTGAAATTTAAACACAAGATAATAATGAACATAATGGAAAGGTACATCAATGGATTGTTTTTATACGCTCGTCAAAATTTTGACAGGACATATTATGGTACAGAAATGTCTGGTGTCCGGCTGTCTGGCGTAAACATGTCTCACCATAACTTGAGAATGACTTATCCAAATGCCATGAAATTTAATATAGTTGTTTCTTATGATGGTCAAATGATCTGTTTTTGGTGAAAATAAAATTGTTGAGTTGCTGCACTTTATAACTAAACAGGGGGGGGGGGGGGGGGGGGTCTTTATCACACTATATCTCAAAAACCATTCTTGATTATGACTTAAAACTTTAAACACTTCTTAGTTATATTAATCTCAATATCTGTGTACTTTTTGGTGATGATTCAAAATTTCATTTTTGAATTGTTGGGTATTTTGTAAAAAAGGGGGAGGTTTTTTTCCATGTCGGCCATATCTCAAAAACAAATTATGATTTTTGCTTCAAACTTTACACATGTCTTTGTTATATTATCCTAAAGATCTGTATACTTTTTGGTGATGATTCAAATTTTGAGTTATTAGTATTTTAATTATATGCGTGTTTTTAACAACACGGAAAATCAGAATTACGCAGTATTTATATTTAGTGTTTTTCTAAATTTAGAAACACGTTAGAGGGAATTCCCAGTTTGATAAAATGCGAGAGTTCTCTGAATTCCGATAAATCTATTTCTGTCATATAAGAACTGAAGTGGAGTTTTTCTTATATTTTACCTTTATGAAACTGATATTTGAGATTGTACTTCCATAAAGAAATAGAGAACTATCTAGGTCGTTTAATAAACATTTAATATACGTTCTTGCTCCAGGTTTTTTTTGGAAATTATGCGCATGCGTATAGTTTTCTTGACTTTGAGGGGTTTTCAATTGAATGGTTGCTCTGGATTCCCCACTCAATTAATTAATTTTAAACTCATGGGATCTTTTCTATGTATGTCTGCTATTGAAGGTTATTATTGTTGCATAATTTTAAATCATATGCATCATTTAAATGAAAATAAATATAGTCCACATCGTAGAACACCCCTTCAGGCAAAATGGAGTCTTCCATATTATTGTTTCCAATTCTCTCCCTTCTGGAAGTAAATTCCGTGAATTCTGAATTAAAACAATATGTCGAGTATTAGCTCGTTCTGTCAATAAAGTGTATTATATTAAAAATGATCGAAATTTAAACCGATAAATGTGTACGGAAAGGAGTCATGATCACTGACCGAAAGGAAATTAAATATTTAAAGAGTTAGGAATGGGGTTCCTCCTAGAATTAACGTAGGAAAATAGGTGATAAGATACGAAGTGAAATACCTTCTCTCACTCTGAGTCTCAGTGACTGCTGTGGAAAGTAAACTTGGAATTGATAGTACAAAAATAAAACACAATAGGCCTAATCGCATTGTTCATACACTTTTATCCGGGATTGGCTATTTTGTAACTATTTTACATGTGCAGTTGAATTAGTTTTGAAAATAATATTATCCAGCTACATGTATACATGTACATGTGTCAACGAAACAACGGCAATCGTATCCGTCAGAGCAATCTGCTCTTTGATTTTTTTGGGGGGAGGGTTCCAAACCTGTTGTTTATAAGTTGCAAATCAGGCCATTACATTAATTGTTGCTTACTTAACATGTCTAGACTGTTTTTTTCTCACTTATTAAGGCTGTATGGTTGCCTATAATTACTTTGTTATTTTAACCTCTGGAAAGCTGTCTCATTGGAAATTATACCACATATATACAGATTTTTATATGGATTGTAGACCTGAAAAAGATTTTCAAAGTTGAATATGCTGCAAACTTCAAACAACCTACTACTTATTTACCATGCATGTCTATCATGAAACTTTTGATCAGAACTATATATAAGTGATTTCACCATTTCTTCATATGTGTACCACTATCAATCAACAGAACAAATGCAAATTATTTTTTTAATATTTGCATATGGTTTCCTTTAATTTCTCACATCTATTTTATTTGAATTTAGGGAAATAAGTATTATGTATATAAACAAATCTCATGTCGATACATAACATGTACAACAATCAAACATCAACCCACACCAAACTGGCTGTAGTTGAAAAACATCAAAAGGGAAAATACAGTGAAATCTGGAGAATTTATATTATCACATATACATGCATTTGAAATATATTTAAAATATTTTTTTCAAATTTTTTAGTTTTAGGTTCCACCTAGCTACCATATTAGAAAACTGGGATTTAAATGCTAGTCTATTAGAGGGATATTTCTAGTGGCGAATCCAGAAATTTTCATAAGTGCGGGCCCACTGACTGCCTGAGAGAGGGCCCACTCTGATCATGCTCCAGTGGTCCTCTAAATAATCAACCATATTTTTCCAGACAGGGGGGGGGGGGGGCCTCTTTTAGTCTTACATGTATTTATGTGTACATATATCACTGATTCAGTGGCGATGGTGAATAGCTATATATAGACACTGACAAGTCTTGGATAACATTTTATAGTTTTGAATGTTTCTTCATCAGTTTACTAAAATTAGGTGGAGGTATGTTTTTATTTCCAACAGAGGGCACTCATGCTCAACCTATATCAGTTTGTGCATGAAGCGATTGATAGTTGCTAGACACTGAATGATTATACCTCAAATTTGTGAAAGTTTTAACCTATGCATATATACTTTAAATACGATAAAAAAAAAAATCATGTCTTTTTCAGGACTTATGATCCAACCATGTAGAATGGCATGTTATTGAGATATGGTTCTGGTTGATGGATGTTCACGAAGGACCTGTAGTACAAAGTATATCACTGGATTAAGCTCTCTGTCTAAGTGTATTATTAAAGTGCTTTGCTTTGAGCTCGGTTCATTGTTATGCAATTCATTCTTTGTGAAGTAAAGATTTTACAGACAACTCTCATGTACAAGGATGTCTCCATGTATTATCATTTCTATGTACAATGTAAGTAACAGGGAGATGAAAGCATTTTATTTTTTGTTTGAACCAAACATTATTTGTCCATTGACCAAATTTGTTTTGCTTTCACCAGCTTTGAAGGAGATATTATCAAAGAATTGATAGAAAACAGCACAGAAGCTTACTTTCTAGCTCATCAGGCCCAAGCATCATGTTAGGCATTGTCATTACTAAAATCCAATAAATTTCTTCTAATCTGAGGATCAATTCAACATTTTAAAGTGTTATACTAATGATACTGACAAGCCACCACAAAGATATACTGAGTGCCAATGAAAACGCAACACTTTTGTTTTTCAAAAAAGTCTGATAATTTTTATTTATTTTATATTAGAACTTTGTAAAGTTGGTTGAAAATGACTTTAAAGACAATTGTCGACAACTTTACGGTTGGGTGATTTTTGGAACAAATGCGAAGTAAGGGTTATTTTGAACGGACATAAACCGAGTTCACCGCTTTTCAATATACGCACCATTTTCACGATTTTGTCATTTAAAGCTTGGCTAATGTCGTGAATTTTCCCGCCCTTATTGTAAGGAAACTGCAATAAACATCTGAGTAAATGCCAGGACTTTCTGACAACCAGCGACATGCAGTTTCCGGCATGATCCAATGAAGCCTTTCACAGCATACAATTTCGAGAAGACTGTAGCCTCTACAATAACCCAAATCATCCACAAATTCAACAAAAATGGATCAGTTAATGATAAGCCACATCCCGGGGTTCAAAAAGCAAGAAACGCTCAGCAAAACCGATACATTTGGTCTTTAACATATCCGATATCGACTCTGATGGATGTCCAAAGGTCACGAGAGTTCAATGGTAGTCAAGGTAGATCCTCTGAAGCAATTTCAGTAAAGCACCATTTGCGCAGAAATTCAACAGTTAAAGAACACCACAGCCGACATCTTAATGGCCGTCTGGCGTAAACATCGAATTCTGTAGACCAAAAATCATTCATTATGTACCAAAAATCGTCAGTGGTGGTTACATAGACGTTTGGCACCCGCCTTGGCCAAAAGTCATGCGTTTCGCCAGATTTAGGTCCGATAGAGCAAATTTTGCATCAGATTTGACATGGTTTAGACGATGAAAACCACCACCAATATCAAAAAGTCAGCTTGAGTTTGCTTTGCGGGACAAGTGGAATAACATTCCTCGAGATCACATTAAACGTCCGGGATGATCAATTCCGCGGCGCTGTCGAGATTGCGCTGCACAACAGGGTTGTAACATTTTTTGTTAGGACTGTGATTTGATGATTCTTCATTGGATGTTTCGTTTATCTATTGCGCCCGAAAGATGACAATGAAACATTTTTGTTTGATATCGATCTATTGTTAGAATTGTTAATTTTCAAGAACAATTCATTTTGAAAGATCATGATTTCTAATATAAATTTTATTTTTGAAAAACCAAGTGTTGCGTTTTCATTGGCACTCAGGCCACGGTTTTTTAATTTGATGGTTTACGGATTTTCCCAATGAAAAAGTCGGGTCGGTCGGTCGGGAAAAAAAAAAGAAAAAAAATCATCTTTGAAGACAGAAAAATATGCAAAATCAATATATATTTCACCTTTCTAACAATATGTTTGTTATGCTATTTTATCATCATTTCTTAAATTTTAGTTCGATGAAATATTATTGCTCAAATGTTATAAACATCGCATGACATTGTCTAATAAATTACAGTAAAAAAAGGGGGGGTGCACGGACAAAGACGAAATTAAATCGTCATATCAGAAACAAGAAAAATAAATTCGCGTAGCTCTTTATCAATTCCAGAAAACTTGGTGAATAATGATCTTCAAGCACGAAAACTGATAAAGAAAAAAATGTAAAAACGTCGTACGAAAATAAGTTTCAACACACGTGTTAAAAACCTAATAGACTCGTCCACTGGAAAACGAGATTATCGGGTTAATCTGTTGTCTCGCATTCCCGTTTTTTATCCAAATGGACGATAATTTTTTCATTATCTATGAAACAAGAAAATTCCAAATGATTTGTTAATATTCAGTACTTCAACTTGATGCCTTTACCCTGTCCACATTTGGACAAGTCTATTTCTATGAGATGATGATCTTACGGACTGATGACAAATAAGGGAAACGAACTTATTGTGTAATTGGTTTTAAAAACAAGTTTCGTTCCGCAATATTATTTGCGCAAACGACATTTCAAGGTCAGTTATAATTGATTTGTCTATTTTTAGAAACGTAAACTGGAAGTTTTATTTTTTCACAACAGAAAGTGTTATCAATTTTGTTAGTGATTAATGCATTTCATTTCATAAAAAAAAATTATTTAATTATTTTTCAGGGATAATGCATTTGCTAGGGTCGGCGGGAATAAAAAAGCATGAAAAGTCAATTTTATTTTTATTCTGGAAATCGGAAAAATCGGGTCGGCGGATCGGTAAACCAACAAATTAAAAAATCCTGGCCTCAGTATATATAAATAGAACCATACAAATAGTTAGCAAATACATATAAAAAAAGATGTGATATGATTGCCAATGAGACAATTTTCCACAACAGACCAAAATGACATAGAAATTAACAATTACAGGTCGCCACACACCCTTCAACAATGAGCAAAGCTAATGCAGCATAGTCGGCTATAAAAGGTCTCAAAATGACAATGTGTAACAATTCAAAGGAGAAAAATAACGCTTATTTATGTACAAAAAATAAAGAAAAAACGAATATGTAACGCATAAACAAACGACAACCACTGAATTACAGGCTCCTTATATCATGTTCTCAGATATCATCTCCCAATTTAAAAAAATCACGAAAAATTGAACCTATTATGTGTTGCTCTCCTAGCTATAAAATGTATCCAAAATCAAAGATGTGGAACATATTCTATCATAATCATTTGGTAACTAATGCAATTAGTGTCTCTTCCATGCCTGTCTTGAACATAAAAACTAAACTACATATAAAATAAACAATACTCCTAATGCTCCGGTTGGTTGTCATCGTGCAACACAGTTAAAAACACATATAGGAAAATCATAGAACTACATTTATCATAAAACACTGTCAAACATTCAAACATACTATCCACACTCATCTGTGTCCACACTTGTTTTTATTATAAAATATGAGATCTTTAAAACAGAAACTAAAACAAATACGAAACAACAAACTAGCTACAATGATTTTTAAAGATTAAACAGACCTACATGATTTGAATCTTCTCTGGATCGAAATTAAGTGTATTATAAAGATTTGTCTTATTCCTACCTGATTCTACAAGAGTTGTCTTTCTTTGGGAGAGAACCCGTTATCAATGACAGCATGTTACCTTGTCATAGTCAGCATTCTATCCACTAGTGACACCCGTCATGTAACTTATGAAGTGGCTGCATCTGCTCCACAAGTGACACCTATCAACAAGTTGCACCCGTCATGTAACTAATCAGGAACATATATATTAATGTTAGATATACTGTTCCCAGAACTAATGAAGTTTCAACATCTGCTCCATTAGTGGCACCCGTCAGGTAACTTATGTAGTGGCAGCATCTGTTACACTAGTGGCACCCGTCATGTAACTTTTGAAGTGGCAGCATCTGCTAAACTACTGGCACCGGTCATGTAACTTATGTTGTGGTAGCATCTGCTCAATTAGGGACACCTGTAATGTAATTTATGTAGTGGCAGCATCTGCTCCACTAGTCGAACCCGTCATGTAACTTATGTAGTGGTAGCATATTCTCCACTCGTGACACCCGTCATGTAACTTATGTAGTGGCAGCATCTGCTATACTAGTATTACCCGTCATGTAACTCATGTAGTGGCAGCATCTGCTCCACTAGTGGCACCTGTCATGTAACTTATGTAGTGGTAGCATCTGCTATACTAGTGGTACCCTTCATATAACTTATGTAGTGGCAGCATCTGCTCCACTTGTGGCACCCGTCATGTTACTTATGTAGTGGCAGCATCTGCTCCACTTGTGGCACCCGTCATGTAACTCATGTAGTGGCAGCATCTGTTCCATTTGTGGCACCCGTCATGTTACTAATGCTGTGGCAGCATCTGCTCCACTTGTGGCACCCGTCATGTAACTTAAGTAGTGGCAGCATCTGCTCCACTAGGGACACCCGTCATGTAACTTATGTAGTGGCAGCATCTGCTCCACTAGTGGCACCTTTCATGTAACTTATGTAGTGGCAGCATCTGCTATACTAGTGGTACCCGTCATGTAACTTTTGTAGTGGCAGCATCTGCTCCACTTGTGGCACCCGTCATGTAAATTATGTAGTGGTAGCATATGATCCACTAGTGGCACCCGTCATGTAACTTATGTAGTGGCAGCATCTGCTCCACTTGTGGCACCCGTCATGTAAATTATGTAGTGGTAGCATATGATCCACTAGTGGCACCCGTCATATAACTTATGTAGTGGTAGCATCTGCTCCACTAGTTGCACCCGTCATGTTACTTATGTAGTGGCAGCATCTGCTCCATTAGTGGTACCTGTCATGTTACTTATGTAGTGGCAGCATCTGCCCCAATAGTCGAACCCGTCATGTAACTTATGTAGTGGCAGCATCTGATCCACTTGTGGCACCCGTCATGTAACTTATGTAGTGGTAGCATATGATCCACTAGTGGCACCCGTCATATAACTTATGTAGTGGTAGCATCTGCTCCACTAGTTGCACCCGTCATGTTACTTATGTAGTGGCAGCATCTGCTCCACTAGTGGTACCCGTCATGTAACTTATGTAATGGCAGCATCTGCTCCACTAGTTACACCTGTAATTTAACTTAAGTTCGGTGAGTATCTTCTCCACATTCTTCATTTAGCAATTTGTCGTCTGAATTTTTTTGTCATGTCGTGACATTAGATAGTATGTTATACTACCCTTACACAATTCCGGTATTTTATATGTTTTCACAGAATTGAACAGGTTAAATTTACTTTAAATGAAGTGTAAAATCGAATGAATAAGTATTCGGTACGATAAATGAATGGATTTTTACCTTCAATTAGTTGTACATCAAAGACCTGGGAGCATTAACGTATTATATGGAAAATATTTACAAAAGTCAATCCTCAGAATGAAATAGTCATTTATTTATTTGCAATCAATCTCTATGGAATTCTAGTATAATATTGTAAAAAATATAGTATCGTTCTAATTGAAAATCTCAAACCATTGTTAAAGGGAGAACTGAACGTTTCTCTACTACTATTTAAAAGCAAAAAAGAATCAACAGGTTTTTTATCGGATTTCTTCTGTTTACGATAATGATTACACAAGGACGAAACTTTTTATAGCCAGGTGACACTCTTTTCCAGTTTATCATCGATGTTGAACGATATATTTGTCTTTTTATTCGAAAGTTTACAACCTCTCGGTCTTGAACGATGTTGAGGTCCCTTATAAGAACTTGGCCTAATGGATCATATCTAAATTTTGTTTTTCCAGCGTCCCATGATAAAAGAAGAAATTCAATCATTTTTTAGAGATATTTTTTGGTTATGATTTCTGTTATCGAAGGGTATTGCTCGTTAAAATTCCACGTAAATAGTCAACGTGAAAACAATTGGCAAAGCACTGACGACTTTTTACCATCTTTGAAAAACATCGGCAAATATCACCGTATCATTATGTGAAACAAATTGAAAGGAGGGACATTTATAAGGTATCTAGCAACATATTCACTCATTTACTCACTGGATGCTACCGAGTCCCTTTATCTTACTTTGACAAAGTAATCTATAGAATATGCCTTCGTTGAAAATGTATATACTCTATCTCTGATTTATCAAGGAACAATATGTGTCAAATTACTGATTACCAAACGAAAGAGGTGGACTGAATCTCCAACACATAAGTTACTTATTACCAAACGAAAGAGGTGGACTGAATCTCCAACAAATAAGTGACTTATTACCAAACGAAAGAGGTGGACGGAATCTCCAACAAATAAGTGACTTATTACAAAACGAAAGAGGTGGACTGAATCTCCAACAAATAAGTGACTTATTACCAAACAAAAGAGGTGGACTGAATCTCCAACAAATAAGTGACTTATTACCATACAAAAGACGTGGACTGACTCTCCAACAAATAAGTTACTTATTACCAAACGAAAGAGGTGGACTGAATTTCCAACAAATAAGGTACTTATTACCAAACGAAAGAGGTGGACTGAATCTCCAACAAATAAGTGACTTATTACCATACGAAAGAGGTGGACTGACTCTCCAACAAATAAGTTACTTATTACCAAACGAAAGAGGTGGACGGAATCTCCAACAAATAAGTGACTTATTACCAAACGAAAGAGGTGGACTGAATCTCCAACAAATAAGTGACTTATTACCAAACGAAAGAGGTGGACGGAATCTCCAACAAATAAGTGACTTATTACAAAACGAAAGAGGTGGACTGAATCTCCAACAAATAAGTTACTTATTACCAAACGAAAGAGGTGGACTGAATCTCCAACAAATAAGTTACTTATTACCAAACGAAAGAGGTGGACGGAATCTCCAACAAATAAGTTACTTATTACAAAACGAAAGAGGTGGACGGAATCTCCAACAAATAAGTTACTTATTACCAAACGAAAGAGGTGGACTGAATCTCCAACAAATAAGTGACTTATTACCATACGAAAGAGGTGGACTGAATCTCCAACAAATAAGTTACTTATTACAAAACGAAAGAGGTGGACTGAATCTCCAACAAATAAGAATGACTTTCACCGAAAATAACCATTCTGACTTTTTTAATGAAAATTAAATCATACTGACATTCAATTTTGGGTTGAAAAAAAACCCAAACTATATGACATGTATGTGAATATATGTGGTCTTCTCGGAGATTTAGTCGCAAACTTCCGTTTATTTTGCTTTATTAATATGGAAAGCGATTGACTGATTCTATATGTGGTCTTCTCGTGTATTTAGTCGCCTACCTTCGTTTATTTCGCTGTATGAATATGTAATGTGTATTTACTAATTCTATATGTGGACTTGATTTATAGAATCAATGAAATAAATGTCCATGTGTAACTTCCGTCACAAGATATCGAGTTATCAAGTTAATATTCCATTAAGTACTGTATTTACGTTCTATTTACATTATATTAAGTTAATATTCCATTAAGTACTGTATTTACGTTCTATTTACATTATATTAAGTTAATATTCCATTAAGTACTGTATTTACGTTCTATTTACATTATATTAAGTTAATATTCCATAAGTACTATATTTACGTTCTATTTACAGGGAGATGAAAGTCATAAACAATAATTAACATTATTCACAAGGGAACATGTTCTCAGTAAATAGCAAATAAAGTTGGTAATGACCGATGGCTTGCATTATCAAATTTAGCAATTCTTATAAAGTTATCAATATGAAAATGACTACCAGATAAAACATGACGATCCAACTACCTATTATATACGTTACATTATAATTGGTCCGTTCGACTGTTAATAAAATAAATTGTGTGGTGCAAGAGTCTATGTTAACCTTTATACCTTTAATAAGAGAAAGACTGAGACATGTTCTATACTATTTAAAATTTGTGTTCTAACACCGGAAATAAAGAACCAACCATTTTAACTGAATTAGTTGATATCTCATGCTTTAAAGCATTTGCTTTTAAAGTAGTGAAAACTTTCTATCCGAACTTGAATACATTTTTTTTCAATATAAAAAAGAGGATGTAGTATGATTGCCAAAGAGACAACTGTCCACAAGAGACCAAAAATGACACAGACATTAACAACTATAGTTGACCGTACGGCCTTCAACAATGAGCAAAGCCCATAATCCTGTTTTCAAAGTTTTTATTTTTTATTCGAAATACTTCGAATGTTCTACCTAAGGAATATATTATCTTAGCCTCAATGCTCGTCAACTTTTTAATTAATTTGGCCTTTTAAACTTTTGTTGATTCGAACTTCACTTTTAGGCTGATTTAGGGGAGGGGGCGCTGCAGGCCCTTCCCCTTTTGTGGGACAAATTTGGTTGATTATATAAGAAATCACTGATGCATGCCTGGAGCGGCCCCAATCCCTTCAAGTTAGGTCAGTCAGAGCTAGGGCCCTCCTTATGAAAAGTTCTGGATCCACCACTGTTCACTAGTGAGTTTGCAGACGAAATGTGCACTTGGCGAAACAAAATTAACTCTGAAATTTATAATTTGCAAGGGATGCGTTAAGCACCGATAACCAATCTTTCAATGTTATCTTTCTCAACAGCGTGCTTCGGCTGCAGCCATACAACTCAGTCATTTTAACCATACATCTGATGTTATTAAAACTTTAAACATTATTAACAATCGCCTGTTTTCTTCGTTCTTACACAGTACAGGAGTCTATTTTAGATGTTCTAGCATGTAACTAGTGTTGTGACAATTGTTGTAACATTGTAATACTAATTAGCTGAAGGTTGCTTCTTGGAGATTGTGAGTACGTTACATGTATTAGGATGCAAGATCATGGGCCATTTCGATTCCCAGTTTCTCAAGATCCCTTTTTTGTCGAATCTGTATCTGACAAGATTTTGAGAAAAGCAATAGTTTTATCAACAAACAGCCGTGATTGTGACATAGACAATAGGGTCATAAACAAACAGTCGTGATTGTGACGTAGGCAATATATTCATTAGCAAACAGTCGTGATTTTGACATAGACAATAGGGCCATAAGCAAACAATGGTGATTGTGACGTAGGCAATAGAGTCATGGGAAAACAATCGTGATTGTGACGTAGGCAATATGGTCATCAACAAACAGTCGTGATTGTGACGTAGGAAATAAAGTCATCAGCAAACAGTCGTGATTGTGACATAGGCAATAGGGCCATTTGCAAACAGTCGTGATTGTAAAATAGGCAATAGGGCCATTTGCAAACAGTCGTGATTGTGACATAGGCAATAGGGCCATTAGCAAACAGTCGTGATTGTGACGTAGGCAAAAGGGTTATCAACAAACAGTCGTGATTGTGATGCAACAATAGGGTCATTAACAAACAGTCGTGATTGTGACATAAGCAATAGAGTCATCAGCAAACACTCGTGATTGTGACGTAGGCAGTGGGTTATCAACAAGCAGTTGTGATTGTGACATAGACAATAAGGTTAACAGTAAACAGTCATGATTGTGAAATAGGCAATAGGGTCTTAAACTAACAGTCGTGATTGTGACGTAGGCAATATAGTCATTAATAAACAGTCGTGATTGTGAAATAGGCAATAGGGTCATCAGCAAACAGTCGTGATTGTGAAATAGGCAATATGGTCATCAGCAAACAGCCGTGATTTTGACGTAGGCAATAGGGTCATTAACTTACAATCTTGATTGTAACGTAGGTAATAGGGTCATCAGCAAACAGTCGTGATTGTGAAGTAGGCAAAAGGGTCATTAGCAAACTGGCATGATTGTGACGTAGGCAATAGAGTCATTAGCAAACAGTCGTGATTGTAAAATAGGCAATATGGTCATTAACAAACAGTCTTGATTGTGACGTAGGCAATAGGGTCATCAACAAACAGTCGTGATTGTGACGTATGCAATAGAGTCATCAACAAACAGTCGTGATTGTGAAATAGGCAAATGGGTCATTAACAAACAGTCATGATTTTGACGTAGGCAATAGGGTCATCAATTAACAATTTTGATTGTAACGTAGGTAATAGGGTCATCAGCAAACAGTCGTGATTGTGAAGTAGGCAATAGGGTCATTAGCAAACTGTCGTGATTGTGACGTAGGCAATAGAGTCATTATCAAACAGTCGTGATTGTAAAATAGGCAATATGGTCATTAACAAACAGTCTTGATTGTGACGTAGGCAATAGGGGCATCAACAAACAGTCGTGATTGTGACGTATGCAATAGAATTACAACAAACAGTCGTGATTGTGACATAGGCAATATGGTCATCAGCAAACAGTCATGATTGTAAAATAGGCAATAGGGTCATCAACTAACGATCGTGATTGCAACGTAGGCAATAGAATCATCAGCAAACAGTCGTGATTGTGAAATAGGCAATAAGGTTATCAACTGACAATCGTGATTGTAACGTAGGCAATAGGGTCATCAGCAAACAGTCGTGATTGTGAAGTAGGCATTCGGGTCATTAGCAGACTATCGTGATTGTGACGTAGGCAATAGAGTCATTAGCAAACAGTCGTGATTGTAAAATAGGCAATATTGTCATCAACAAACAGACTTGATTGTGACGTAGGCATTAGGGTCATCAACAAACAGTCGTGATTGTGACGTAGGCAATAGGGTCATCAACAAACAGTCGTGATTGTGAAGTGGGCAATAGGGTCATTAGCAAACTGTCGTGATTTTGACGTCGGCAATAGGGTTTTCAGCAAACAGTCGTTCGCTGATTGAATCCCCTTGAGCATGTCGTTAATACCAACAACAAAAAAAGACAATAGTAGAATACCACTGCTCAAAAGTCATAAATCGATTGAGATAAACCAATCCGGATAAAATATCAAACTCAAGGGAAACACGTCAACTATAAGAGGAAACAACGCCAACATATATAGGACTATTTGATAACAACTGCCATGTTCCTGACTTGGAATAGAACATTTAGGAAAATAGAAGGGAAGGGGGAAAGGGGGTTAAACCTGGTTTAATGGCTAGCCAAACCTTCTGCTTATATGGCAATGTTAAACAAATATCGCTAGAAATGACAACACTACGTGACAAGAATACAGTACAAACAAGACCACTCAACACAGGGAAACGCAACAATTAATAATATAATAGAAAATTAAAACATGTTAACCACAGAATAACAACGGACATCTTCTTTTAACCACAGAACAGGACACTACAAACAGTGATATGTTTTTGTGACGTAAATATAATCTTGAAATTGATACATTTATATGGAATCAGATCCAATATTCACAATTATTTTTATAATACTAGTACTGTAATAGAAAATTCAGTTTATTTTATTTCATACAGTTTATTAGTTAAAGTATGTAAAATCTACTGTGTAGAATATTTTATATGAAATTATTGTTTAACTGTTCTGTCAAATAAGTTCTCTAATAAACTGTTAAACTTCAGCTGTGGTCAAATCGACCTCCGATTATGTCTAGCAAAGTTTAATAAAACATCTTAAAAGTTCGGACAACGGTCAATCTACGTCAGCAATTTTTTTTTTATGTTAAGCTATGAAGCACAAACTTGTGCCATAGTTACTTTTAATTAAGATCAAATTAATATATATAATGTTAGTTTATGATATGTTAAATGTATTTACATTGTACATTGTGTTATATTATAGTTAGGAAAATGTTAATAAATATATTGGAAACATAATTTGGCAATTTTAGACTTTTTCTAAACGTGGACAAATCAAAGAATTTTCTCCAGAAAAAAGTATATATATGTACATAAGTTTTATAATGAAAACTATTCATTTAGTTATAAAAAAACATATGCATTCTTTTTTTTTTAATTTGAGGTTTCATATGACTTTAATAGCGAGTTTCTTCATATTCTAGGTGTCAGTCGATCCCGGCCTGACTCTATATCGGCAGCAATGTCAGGCACCATCCTAGGCATCGTCACAGCTAGTTTTCCACATCATTTAAAGACCCAGAACCAGCTCTCACAGATGTAGTTCGTCTGTTGAGAGTCTGTCGGGAATCAACACAACAGCTAACTTCACAATATACCAACAATTTATATACCATTTACATGGATTGTAAACAAACTCATCATAGATATCAGGACTAATTTAGTATATACGCCAGACGCGCGTTTCGTCTACAAAAGACTCATCAGTGACGCTCGAATCCAAAAAAGTTAAAAAGGCCAAATAAAGTACGAAGTTGAAGAGCATTGAGGACCAAAATTCTTAAAAGTTTTGCCAAATACAGATAAGGTAATCTATGCCTGAGGTAGAAAAGCCTTAGTATTTAAAAAAAAAATCAAAAATTTGTAAACAGTAAATTTATAAATATAACCATATCAATGACAATTCATGTCATCACAAAACGTGCTGACTACTGGGCTTGTGATACCCTCGGGAAAATAAATCTTCACCAGCAGTGGCATCGACCTAGTGGTTGTAAATAAACTCATCATAGATACAAGGACTAAATTTAGTATATACGCCAGACGCGTGTTTCGTCTACAAAAGACTCATCAGTGACGCACGAATCCAAAAAAGTTAATGCCGTCCAATACTATAATATAATACTAGTCCAAATAATTATCTTGATTATGACGGTTATGGTAGGCTATTGTACATGGCTGTGACTACGTCATAATTATTTGGACTAGCACACTACTTTATCCTGGGAAAATGGAGATTAAATCGACTATATTGACAAATAAGACACATGTGAAATGAACAAAAAATACAGAATTCAAACCACAAACGATAAAACATAACACAATATCCAATCGAACCCATAAAAAAAATCATACAACAACAACATATTAACTCAATAAACTAGACCCCAGGTCCCAGGACAGCATCTCATTAAAAAACAAATTGAACAACATTCAGGAATGAAAAACTATCTGAACATATCTTTTTTTTATTATTAAAACCCGTATCATAGAATATTTGTATAAATGCGCCAAAATATTTCTGAATTAAGAATTATGACCTGTCGACTACACTATCGACGAAGTTTTGTTTTAAACTGTGCTGTGCAGATATGTTCACGGGTTTCATAGATATATAGCTACTTCTATCGTTCTGAAGTAGTGATCTACTCCTGATGAGAGTTGGAGTTGATGGGTGTAAATTCTCAAGGTCATATGAGTACATGGAATACATTGAGTCTGGTCTTGGACGTTTCACACGAGGAGGGTCACATAAACAGTGATAACAAAATATACAGCACGTGTCATTCTCTATGTCTAAGCTGCATTTCGTCGGATTAATATCTTCTAGTTGATTTTGTCCAATTTGAAATAATGTTTTAAAGCCTGATATCACTTTCCATAATAGTTCCCTCCGCAATAAAATATAGACCCACGGATCTAGAATTTGATTTAGTGATGCAATTCTTATCACGAATAAATCCAAAAGAAAATTTCGGGGTAATAATCCTGTTTGGTTTATAATAATTCTTGCCTGAAAATATAAAATACATATATTAGGTAAAATTCAATTTTGCGAAATATGTGTATATATAGGCATACAGCTAGGTAATTGCTGCAACACATTCTTGTTTGTAAGTTGTGATAAGAAATGGCCTTCACAATTCACAAAGAACGGTTCACAAGGAATCTGTATCAAACGTCGGTGTTCATACAAAATACGTTCTCATCTCTCCGTTCTAAATTTTATTTTTAATCCAATTTGACAAACACACTCTTGCATTTGTTTTGGAGTATGAATATTTTACCTAAGGACATTTTGTGAAAAGCTTGGCAGCTAATTTGGATTATTTATAAAAAAAAATTCAATTATGTGAACTATTTAAAAATCTAGAATATGCTTTTTACTAAAAGACATATTTATCACTTTGTTTGAAAAAAAAATCCACGAAATGGTGAGATTATAAGTTATCTACGTTCATATCCGTAGATATGGATATTTTAACACCCTGAAGTACCCCAGTACACCATGAGGCGTAGCCGAAGGGTGTACAGGGTACTGAAGGGTGTTAAAATATCCATATCTACGAATATGAACGTAGATAACGAATTTATCCCCGGTCTTAGTCCGAATCGGGCGAGTTTTATGGAAATTCGGGTACAAAGTGTAACGCGAAAACAACGTTTTTTTCATTATCTAAAAAAAGTTTTATTGAAATTTGGAAATTTTACATATTTTTTACAGGGTGTAGGGTACTACCTTTGGTAGAACCCTACAGGTAGTCAAATATAAGACGTTTTTAATACGGAGACAGAGAAACTGGAATGAGTCAAATTTGGCGCTCAATGTTGTGAGCGTTACGCCATAGATGGTGTGACGTCAACGTGGGTAATTTGCATAGCATGTCAGTAGTCCCATTCCTTGAAAATGTGGCAGTCAAGTGATGCATTTAATGAAATGAGTGTAAATGATCGGCATAATAGGACAAAATCGTTAATGAATTAAATATTTAATTACAAACATCATAGATAATCTACAGATTTCAATATTTCACAAGGAACAATCATGGAACTAAGGAAAACTTGCGTGAAGTTCCCCGGGATAATGGTTAGCAACGTCCGGGGATATGGGTTAGCAACACCCAGGGGCTATGGGTTTTGTAACGACGTGCGTTAACCAATCAAAATCCTAGATATATACTAAGCCGGGGATAATTAAAGTTGTACCTACTTTAGAATAAATGGCACCTAACATTATAGTGACTTTAAAATAGTTAAAGCAGAACCTACTGTGAGATGTCAACGTATATTTGTTTCGGCTTAGTGAATTCCAATGAAACTTTGTTGGTCATTTCGCCATTATATATGTTCCTGTTGGAACACAAATTCTATAATTGTTTTATTGTTTGGATCAAATTATGTAATATTTGATCCAGTGAAAATGATATATCAGAATATTTCGTCTATTGTTTAAACTTATATAATGAAAGAACTTTTTTATGATATAGGATACTCGTAACATAACCTTAAAAATGCCATGATGACTTCTGTTGGTTGAAACAGTACCTACCATAAGAGGCATATAACATGCGCTAAATACTATGGTGACTCCAACTAATTGTACTAACATCTGACATTCATTGAAGCGTTTAGAATTACTACCATATTTGGATCTTCCGTATTTTGACACGTGCTGACATTGACGTTTTGTCAAGGTGAACATAACCGTTAAGTTACAGCAGACGGTCACGATAATGACGGCAATGGCTAATGAAGCGAATAAATAGTTAAATACTTTATCTACTGGGTCATTAGTGAAATAATCGACAAAACACCACGTTCTAGGGTAATGTAGAACTAATTGACCGAAGCCTAGGAATGGGAGTGCGGCAAAACATGCTGCTATAGTCCAGCAGAATATCAAAATCATTGTAGCATGTTTTGTTGACGAACGAGTATTGTATATAAGAGGGTATATTATACAAAACACTCTCTCTATAGACATGCTACACACTATCAGCATTGTTGCAAAACTGGCAAAGATCATGACATAGCCGAAGTAATTACACATTGCTGTCCCACCTATCCATTGTAGGTTGTTTACATACACGGCTAACACAACGGGTGATGTTAATGTAATGCCCAGAAAATCCGTGATACAGAGTCCGGCTACTAATCGATAAAATATCGTCCTCTTCTGTTCAGGCTCAGATCTAATCAACACAATAAGAGCCAAAATGTTTCCAAAAACTCCTGCTCCAAACATCACTCCCGAAATAATAACCGTATTATGTATATTTGAAGTATAATCCGTATCGTTGGTCTGATTATAAGGTTGAGTTGCTGATGATTGTGGACTTCCACTTGTGTTCCCAATGAAACCGAACATCAAACTATTGTATCCTTGTTGTAGGTAGATATATGTTATATAGTTATTGTGTAAACTCTGCAAACTTCACCAGTAAAAGATAACATGAATCTTTTTTTGTCAATTACTGCCAAAAATAATGATATTTCAGCTAAGTGAATTTTATCAATGAACAGTTACATAGCAAAGTATAAAAAATGTACAAATCTCATAACAAAAATCAATTGTACTTAACAGTGATTTCGTTTCCCGGAAAACACAAAAAAATTGTCGGAAACAACGGTTGAACCTCCACAACAATTTGACAATATAATATGAAATATGTGCTAAAACTGATCAAATTAACGTCCTTTCATACTTAATAATAAGTCTGTAATGAGATTTTTATTTCAATTATAACTATATATAGGAGGGTTGACACTGTGTACATACGGTTAAACGCTGTGTAGATGTTTTTAATATATAGATTGGAGAGTTGTTTTTCTCGTTTGAATGTTTCAACACTTGTCCTTTTTTAAGGCCCTTTATAGCTTGCAGTTCGAAATGAGCCAATACTCAGTGTTAAAGACCGTACTTTGACCTATAATGGCAAACTCTTGGATGGAAGATTATCTTTTTATATCTAACACTGTGTACATGGGGTTACGTTTTGTAGATTGATTTACACTGTGTACATGAATTAACGCGGTGTATATGGGATATAGTCCTGCGGCTACAGCAAACAAGCATATATCAGACAATTGTGAACACCCTGCTACAAGCATGAAATTTGGCATAGACCTTCCTCAACTATTACTCTTTTATTTCAGATAGGGTGGCATTTGAAAAAAGAAAAAAAATGTCTCACTTCTGGTAAAATCCAAAATGGCGGACTTCATACTTAAATCAGCACAATATCGAAGGCTAGTATTTGAAAAGGTGTTATTATCATGCTACAACCATATTATTTGTTACAAATCTTTGTTTTGTACTACTTTTGGATATATTATATTGTTTAGACGTCTGCAAAAATCCTACTTCCGGTAAATTCCAACATGGCGGACATTGTACTAAAATAAGCTTATTTTTGGGGTAAAAAGTAAGTAAGTAAGTAAGTAAGTAAGTAAGTAAGTAAAACTTTATTTGGATTCGGCATATTGACAAACAATACAAACATAAGCTCTAATGAGCTTTTCACCGAATATAAAAACATATGCAATAACAAATAAAACAAGGCATGCAGCATGCAATAAATAATAAAAAGCAGCACCAAAAATTAACTCTAAGCAAATAGCATATACATGTATCTTGCAAAATACCAAAACATATATATGAAGCACTAAAAATTTTTAAAATTTTCTGTTAAAAATTATTTTTTAAATAATTTATGATTTATAAAGTAAAAATATCAAATCAATCAAATTTTAAAAATTAAATAACAAAAATTTCAGTTGCAAAGCAAGCTGTTAATGCAGCATAAAAAGCATAAATATTGTAACACATTAGTTATCTACAGGCAGAGAAAAACATTCTGTTCCACTCCAGGACTGAACAAGACTCTTAAAATGTGAGAAGCTGTTAACAGTCCTGAAGTGGTCTGGTAAGCTATTCCATAAAGAAGCAGCAGCAAAACTAAAAGATTTTTTTTCCATATGAGGTAGTTCTTACCTGTGGTATATCCAAAATATTACTGTATCTAAAAGAATATTTAGTGTGTTTAATTTTGAGTAAATTTTGTAAACATACAGGAGCCAAATTATTTAACATTTTATAAGTCTCAAGTGCCATTGTCCTGATACGTCTTACTTGTAGGGTTGGAACCTTTGCGTTCTCAAAAAGAGTTTCAGAGGATGATAAGTAGTCGTCATATACAAATCTTAATGCTCTGTCTTGTATTTTTTCAAGTTTTGTAGAATTTTTCTCTGTACAAAAATGCCAAGCCAAAGTAATTGAAATGTGTTTAAACGTATTGCTACTATCATTACATTGTGCATTAACCTTTCTTTGGTTCTTCTACATGTTCTAATGGATACAATGTATGAAAAATCTGTCTTTAAAACGCCGTCTACTTCCGGTAATATTCAAAATGGCGGACATAGAAATATCAATTTATTATTTAAATATTCAACTTTTTTTCAAAATGTAAAGAAAATGTTGATTTTTGTGCTGGTCATTAATATTTTGGCTTTAAGTTATCCTTAAAACACCTAATTCAATTCTGTTGTAAATGTTTTAATACGAAGTTGACACTTCCGGTAAAAATATGGCGTAAATTTCAAAGATGAGTACTCAATCCATTTCTTCTATGTAGAGTTTTGGATAGATTGATCAAAAAAAATATCAGGATAATACTAAAACATTTTTAAAATTACTACTATTTGGCCAAAATACATGTTTATTAACAGTCCCTACCACATGCACACAAAGCAGTGCACTGGAGACCCGATTTTCCACATTAACAACGACCGAGACATCCTTTCTTACATCCACAATGTACAAGCTTTTGCCAAATGATGAGGCCTCAGAAATAGTTTTTAAAAAGGGATCCTCTTTGTCCCTTCGTCATCCATTAGCGCCTGGACGGAATAGCATAAGAGCCAATCAAATGCTCGTCCCCCTAAACACCTTCCCTAGTATATTGCACGTTTTACATGCTGGAAAAGAGTAGACCAAGTTGAGGAAATAGCCTCAATTAGCCTTCCCTTTTGTGCAATAGTTATTTTCTTGCTTCGTTAACCATGTTAGCCCCATCTGATCAGTTCGTGCGATCTTACAGTAAAACCCCGGTGATTTCGGTTGATCAATCATCATTCTTTATGTTAAAGTCACATCTTCAAATGCAATCAATGACTCCCACGCTGTCTTTTTTCTTTCCAAGCAAAGAGAGAACCGTATCACAACCGGTAAAGGCATTGATCACAATAAGTGTGTGTGATCACTTATTGCCTAGTACATTTGAAAGACCATTGATAGATAGTAATCCAAAATGTTTTGCCTTCCCAAACACAATCCATAGTTCGTCTACCCCTATGTCACGGAATAGCGAAATAGTAATGACAGCATCATCAGTAACGACTGTTCGAATCATGACTCGTTTAAGTTCGTGTTTCACTGCATCAGACACATTCACCATGATTCTAGTGTCAGCTTCTTAGTGTGAACATGGTGCTTAATTTGAAATACATCACGTGGTGATAACACTGAAAATCCTGAGCATTTGTTGCTACAACTACCATACTCATAAAAAATTTCATCCACTCTTGTTACAGTTTCAATGTATTTTATTCAGGTAAGAACATAATAATCAGCATACTCGTTAGGAAACACCTTGAAACTGTAACAATATTGGATGTAGTCTCGGATGCGTACATAGACAATACTGGTAGTTTGAAGGCTGCTACAAGAAGCAAGAGCTACATTTTGGGGAAAGAGAATACACAGACGAATCCAGGGTCAAAACAAATTCCTCAAATTTGGCAAAGTGTTCTGAGAGATGACGACAATAAGATAGACATTTTTAGTTTTCATTCACAGCAGCTTGCTCAATAAAATTTTGAGGAAAAGGTAGTTGTAGCAACAAATGCTCAGGATGTTCAGTGTTATCCACCACTTGATGATGTTCCAAGTTTAGCACCATCGAACAGTCGATATTGATGTCATTGCTGTTTCGCTATTCCGTGACATAGGGGCAGACGATCTTTGGTTTGCATTTGGAAGTGGGAAAAACTTTAGATATATATCTATACATGACCTTTCAAATGCACTAGGCACTGAGAGATTACACGTTTACTGGACAGGGAACTGTGTTGGTGACATGGATTGCGTTTGAAGATGTGACTTTAGCATTTAGAATGAGTACAAAGCAAGAAAACATGCGTTTTTGGGAGAGGGAAGACTTATTGAGGCTATTCCCACGACTCGGTCTAGTCTTTTTCAGCATGTAAAGCGTGCATTATACCATGGCGGCTATGAATGAGTAACAAGCGTGGAATTGGTTCCTATGCTAACTAGTCCAGACGCTTATGAATGGGGAAGGAACAAATATGATCCAGGGGAACCCTTTTGAACTCTTAGTGAGGCCTCTTTCATCTTATCAGGAGCTTGTACATTGTGGATGTAAGAAACAATACCAGTCTTTGTAAATGTGGAAAATCAACTCTCCGATTGTGAATAAACATGTATTTGCGGGCTAACGAGTATACTGATGGGGTATTATGTCCTTACCTCAATAAAACACATTGAAATTGTAACACGAGTGGATGAATTCTCGGATGCGTATGGTAGTTGTAGCAACAAATGTTCAGGATATTCTATCTTATCCACCACGTTATGTATTTCAAGTTTAGCACTATGTTCACAATTAGAGGCAGACACTAGAATCATGGTTCATGTATCTGATGCAGTGAAACATGAACTTAAACGAGTCATGATTCAAACAGTCGTTACTGATGATGCTGTCATTACTGTTTCGCTTCTCCGTGACATGGAGGTAGACGAACTATGGATTGTGTTTGGGAGAGCACAGCAACTTTGAATTGATATCTATCAATGACCTTTCAAATGCACTAGGCAATAAGTGATCACACACACTTATTGTGATCCATGCCTTTACCAGTTGTGATACAGTTCTATCTTTGCTTGAAAAGAAAAAGACTGCGTGTGAGACATTGATGGCATTTGAAAATGTGACTTTAACATAAAGAATGATGATTGATCAACCTAAATCACCGAGGTTTTACTATAAGATCGAACCATAAATTTAACTGATTGTGTTAACATGGTTAACGAAGCAAGAAAAAAGTTTTGTGCAAAAGGGAAGGCTAAATGAGGCTATTCCCTCAACTTGATCTGGTCTTTTCCAGCATGTAAAACGTGCAATATACTAGTGCAGGTATTTAGGGGGACGAGCTTGGAATTGGCTCTTATGCTACCCAGTCCAGGCGCTAATGGATGGCGAAGGGACAAAGAGGATCCCTTTTAAAAAAACTCTTTCTGAGGCCTCATCATTTTGTTAGAAGCTTGTACATGTGGATGTAAGAAAGGATGATGTGAAAAATCGTGTCTCCCGTAGACTGCCTTGTGTGCATGAGGTGGTGATCGTGAATGAACATGTCTTTTTGGCCGAATGGTAGTAGCAGTTTAAAAATGTTTTATTTTGTTTTAATCAATCTATCCAAAACTCTACATCGAAGATATGGATTGAGGACTCATCTTTGAAATTTACGCCAGATTGTTTTTTTTTTTTACCGGAAGTGATTACTTTGTATTTAAACATTTACAACTTAATAGAATAAGTTGTTTTGAGGATAACTTAAAGTCAGCACAATAAACAACATTTTAAAAAAAGAAATTGATATTTCTATGTCCGCCATTTTGGATATGACCGGAATTAAGGGTTTTAAAGAAATATGTTTTATACATTGTATCCATGAGACGCACCAAAGACATGGTTCCTGCACAATGTAATGATAGTATCAATATGTTTAAACATATTTCAATTACCCTCCCTAAAAAATAAGCTTATTTTAGTACAATGTCCGCCATATAACATTTTACCGGAAGTAGGGTTTTTCAAGACATCTAATCTATATAATATATCCAAAAGTAGTAAAAAACAAAAGTTTGTACCAAATATTATCATAGTAGCATGATTATAACACCTTTTCACATACTAGCCTTCGATGTTGGACTGATTTAAGTATGAAGTCCGCCGTTTTGGATTTTACCTGAAGTGCGACATTTTTTTCAAATGCCTCCCTATCGGAAATAAAAGAGTAACAGATGGGGAAGTTATATGCCAAATTTCATGCTTGTAGCAGGATGTGCACAATTTTTCACAAAGCCGCCGTACTAATAACACTGTTTAGATGGATTTACTCTTTGTATATAGATTAACGCTGTTTAGATAGGTTAACACTGCAAAGATAGGTTAACACTGTGTAGAAAAGGTTACACTTTGTAGATGGGTTAACACTGTGTAGAAAGGGTTAACACTGTGTATATGGGTTAACACTGTAGAAAGATAAACACTGTGTAGAATGATTAACATTGTGTAGAAGGATTGACACTGTGTAGATGTATTGGCACTGTGAAGATGGGTTAACACTGTGTAGATGGGTTAACACTGTGTAGATGGGTTAACACTGTGTAGAGGGGTTAACTCTGTGTAGAAAGGTTTACACTGTGTAGATAGGTTAACACTATGTAGAATGATTAACACTGCGTAGATGGATTGACACTGTGTAGAAGGGTTAACTCTGTGTAGAAAGGTTTACACTGTGTAGATGGGTTAACACTGTGTAGATGGATTGACACTGTGTAGATGGATTAACACTGTGAAGGTGGATTGACACTGTGTAGAGGGGTTAACTCTGTGTAGAGGGGTTAACTCTGTGTAGAAAGGTTTATACTGTGTAGATATGTTAACACTGTGTAGATGGGTTAACACTACGCAGATGGATTGACACTGTGTAGAGGGGTTAACTCTGTGTATAAAGGTTTACACTGTGTAGATAAGTTAACACTGTGTAGATGGATTGACACTGTGTAGATGGGTTAACACTGTGTAGATGGATTAACACTGTGAAGGTGGATTGACACTGTGTAGAGGGGTTAACTCTGTGTAGAAAGGTTTACACTGTGTAGATATGTTAACACTGTGTAGATGGATTGACACTGTGTAGATGGGTTAACACTGTGTAGATAGATTGACACTGTGTAGAGGGGTTTACACTGTGTAGATATGTTAACACTGTGTAGATGGATTGACACTGTATAGATGGGTTAACACTGTGTAGATGGATTGACACTGTGTAGATGGATTAACACTGTGAAGGTGGATTGACACTGTGTAGAGGTGTTAACTCTGTGTAGAAAGGTTTACACTGTGTAGATATGTTAACACTGTGTAGATGGATTGACACTGTGTAGATGGGTTAACACTGTGTAGATAGATTGACACTGTGTAGAGGGGTTTACACTGTGTAGATATGTTAACACTGTGTAGATGGATTGACACTGTGTAGATGGGTTAACACTGTGTAGATAGATTGACACTGTGTAGATGGGTTAACACTGTGTAGATGGATTGACACTGTGTAGAGGGGTTAACACTGTGTCGATGGATTGACACTGTGTAGATGGGTTAACACTGTGAAGTTGGATTGACACTGTGTAGATAGGTTAACGCTGTGAAGGTGGATTGACACTGTGTAGAGGGGTTAACAATGTGAAGGTGGATTGACACTGTGTAGATGGGTTAACACTGTGTAGATGGATTAACACTGTGAAGGTGGATTGACACTGTGTAGAAGGGTTAACTCTGTTTAGAAAGGTTTACACTGTGTAGATATGTTAACACTGTGTAGATGGGTAAACACTGTGTAGATGGGTTAACACTGTGTAGATAGATTGACACTATGTAGAGGGGTTTACACTGTGTAGATATGTTAACACTGTGTAGATATGTTAACACTGTGTAGATGGATTGACACTGTGTAGATGGATAAACACTGTGAAGGTGGATTGACACTGTGTAGAGGGGATAACACTGTGAAGGTGGATTGACACTGTGTAGAGGGGTTAACACTGTGAAGGTGGATTGACACTGTGTAGATGGGTTAACACTATGAAGGTGGATTGACACTGTGTAGATAGGCTAACACTGTGAAGGTGGATTGACACTGTGCAGATGGGTTAACACTGTGAAAGTGGATTGACTATGTGTAGATGGGTTAACACTATGAAGATGGATTGACACTGTGTAGATAGGCTAACACTGTGAAGGTGGATTGACACTGTGTGCACTGTAGATGGGTTAACACTATGAAGGTGGATTGACACTGTGTAGATGGGTTGACACTGTGAAAGTTGATTGACACTGTGTAGAGGGGTTAACACTGTGAAGGTGGATTGACACTGTGTGGATGGGTTAACACTGTGAAGGTGGATTGACACTGTGCAGATAGGTTAACACTGTGTAGATGGATTGACACTGTGTATAGGTTAACACTGTGTCGATGGATTGACACTGTGTAAATGGGTTAACACTGTGTCGATGGATTGACACTTTTTAGATGGGTTAACACTGTGAAGATGGGTTAACACTGTGAAGATGGGTTAACACTGTGAAGGTGAATTGACACTGTGTAGTAGGGGTAACACTGTGAAAGTGGATTGACACTGTGTAGATTGGTTAACACTATGAAGGTGGATTGACACTGTGTAGATAGGCTAACACTGTGAAGGTGGATTGACACTGTGTAGATGGGTTAACACTGTGAATATTGGTTAACGCTATGAAAATGTGTTAACACTGTGTAGGTGGTTTTAACACTGTGTAGATCGGTTAACTATGTGTCGATTGGTTAACACTGTGTAGATGGGTTAACCCTGTATAGATGGGTTAACACTGTGTAGATGGGTTTACTTTGTATAAATAGGTGAACACTTTGTAGATGAATTAACACTGTCTAGAGATTAACACTGTGTAGGTGGGTTAACAGTGTGTAGAAAGGGGGCACGGGTTAAACGCTGTGAAGGTGAGAAAACATTGTTTCAGTAATCAACATATATAGTAGTAAGTAAACTATTATATGTAAAACATTAACGATTTGATTTCACATGGTAACTAGACTTAATCATATTTAGGTCATTTTTGGTCAAATGACGTGAGATTGTAGGTTTCATTTAAATGTCAAGAACAAAAGAGAGTGAGGTCCCTTTATTGCTAAGGCTAAGTGAGATACCGCTCCAGAAAACAATATAATTTTCATAAGGTTAACCTTCATGATGTAACCTGAAATTGAAGCATTATGTAAACAAGTGTCAAAAGATCGTTTTGAATGTCTTCTAGAAGATATGCAAGGTATGCAAAAAGAGTTGTTAGATCCCGAGGTGGACATTTCAAATCAAAACGAAACAAATATGGCGTTATATTCCGAGGTACTGTCGAATACAAACGCCAACACAAAGCAAAACAAACAGTTGGAGCTGATAATGTTACAGGTGAATCAAGTGATCCCAGTGACTATAAACAAAATTATATTTCTGACAGATACCGATGTATTTGGTTCTGTTTAACCACCGAGACCCCTATGGCTTACGAACATAGAAATAAACAACGCCATTGAAACAAAATTTCCAGCTAAACGGATAAAAGGTATTCAGAGAATCCGTGATATGTGGCGCACTTGTCACGTGTATGTGTACTCCCCTGCACTCCCAAAATCCCCGAAATCCAGACAATTTACAACCAGATACCATCAGAATTACAGTCAAAATGTGACGATTTCCGCTGATGATAGTAACAACAAATAGTGACAACTGATGAATCTGTAAATGACAAAGGCTGAGAAGCTGAAACCAAAAACAAATGTGGCAAATAAACCAAAAGTCCCGAAACAACAGATGCTAATTCAAACAATGCAAATAAGCCAAATACTACAAAACAAGGAAGGGGAAAGTGTGAATGAGGCAAGTTTCAAGAACAAGTTAGTTTCTACAATTTATTGGTTAAGTCGGGAATTCCAAATGGCCGAACGATTTGATATGATATTGGACGTCAGAGGTTTGTATAACAAATTAGCATCCTGTTATCATTTCAAATTAGCATCCTGTTATCATTTCAAATTAGCATCCTGTTATCATTTCAAATTAGCATCCTATTGTACCATTGTACTTTGGATTGCGAGAATAAAGATTTATATATTATCAATTCAATTTAACATCCTATTATGAACACATTGTTGTCAATCTGTAGAAATTGATATTAGAAAAATCTTGTTTAATTAGTGTCGTACTGTTACTTGAACATCTGGTTATCACTCTCAATCAAACTGATTATGGTTTGTCGTCATACATGTTGTATTATGGTTTGTCGTCATACCTGTTGTATCCAAATTATTTGTCATTATAATAGTTAAGAGGGTCTAAATAGGGTTTAAAAATGTCATATCGAGGCCTTTTATAACTGACTATGCGGTATGGGCTTTGCTCATTATTGAGGACCGTACGATGACCTATAGTTGTTAATGTCTGTGTCATTTTGGTCTCTTGTGGACAGTTGTCTCATTGGCAGTCATACCACATCTTATTTTTATCATTAGAGATGATCTTAGTTGTGACCATTCTAATATAACGCTCTTCTTTTGCGTATTAACAAAATCATTTTATTACAACCTCAGTTATATTTTAACAACGCCGGAAATCAAAATTGAGAAATAATTTCTTTGCTCATTTTAACATGGCAGTCATGTTCCGTATTTTTTATTTTTTTTGGTTAAATTTGGTACATTATTGTATAATCTGTAAACCCTAGCTAGACGCTCACTAAGTCTATGTAATTAATTGCTTCAGATGGAAATATCGATTTATTCTATAAGTATTAATTTTCGGTTCATAATCGAAAAAAAAGGACAAAAAAGACAATTGGGTTGAAGAAATGGAACGAGATTTCTATGCTCGGGAGTTTAAATCTGAATCTTTAAGTTAATACACTGTATATGTACCATTCTCACATGACTTTAAGTTAATACACTGTATATGTACCATTCTCACATGACTTTAAGTTAATACACTGTATATGTACCATTCTCACATGACTTTAAGTTAATACACTGTACATGTACCATTCTCACATGACTTTAAGTAAATACACTGTATATGTACCATTCTCACATGACTTTAAGTTAATACACTGTATAAGTACCATTCTCACATGACTTTAAGTTAATACACTGTATATGTACCATTCCCACATGACTTTAAGTTAATACACTGTATATGTACCATTCTCACATGACTTTAAGTTAATACACTGTATAAGTACCATTCTCACATGACTTTAAGTAAATACACTGTATATGTACCATTCTCACATGACTTTTAGTAAATACACTGTATAAGTACCACTCTCACATGACTTTAAGTTAACACACTGTATATGTACTATTCTCACATGACTTTAAATTAACACACTGTATAAGTACCATTCTCATATGACGTCCTGAGTCTTTAAGTTAATACACTGTATATGTACCATTCTCACATGACTTTAAGTAAATACACTGTATAAGTACCATTCTCACACGACGTCCTGAGTCTTTAAGTTATTACACTGTATATGTACTATTCTCACATGACTTTAAGTAAATACACTGTATACGTACCATTCTCACATGACTTTAAGTTAATACACTGTATATGTACCATTCTCACATGACTTTAAGTTAATACACTGTATATGTACCATTCTCACATGACTTTAAGTTAATACACTGTATAAGTACCATTCTCACATGACTTTAAGTTCACACACTGTATATGTACCATTCTCACATGACTTTAAGTTAATACACTGTATATGTACCATTCTCACATAACTTTAAGTTAATACACTGTATATGTACCATTGTCACATGACTTTTGTTGAGACATGTTGAGTAAACGGTGTAACACGCCTGTTTGTTTGTCTGGTTGATGAGTATACGATGTTACAAGCTGTTTTGTGTTTCTGTCTTGTGAGTATACGATGTAAGAACCTGGTTTGTTTGTCTGTTTGATGCGCATACGATGTAACAAGCTGTTTTGTATTTCTGTCCTGTGAGTATACGATGTAACACGCTGTTTTGTGTTTCTGCCTTGTGAGTTTACGATGTAACAAGTGTCTGTTTGATAAGTATACGATGTAGCAAGCTATTTTGTGTTTCTGTCTTGTGAGTATAAGGTGTAACAAGCATGTGTGTTTGTCTGTTTGGTGAGTATAAGGTGGTTTGTTTATTTGATGAGTATACGATGTAACAAGCTGGTTTGTTTGTCAGGTTGATGAGTATGCCATGTAAAAAGAAGGTTTGTTTGCTGGATTGATGAGTTTACGGTGTAATAAGCTGATTTGTGTTTCTGTCTTATGAGTATACAATGTAACTATTGAGGTTTTCTGTCTGTCTGATGAGTATACTATGTTAAAAACTGGTTTGTTTTTTGTCTGATGAGTATACGATATAAAAAGTTAGTTTGTTTGTTTGTTTGATGAGTAGACGATAGTATGTAACAATCGGGTTTGTTTGTCTGATTTACTGGTTTTATTGTATTCTTTATTGTCAAAAATTCATGTTTTTTTCAAAGATATACTTCACGGCTGAAAATCAGAAATTGGTGTTGAAGTTTATAATAATGTCTTATATGCATACACCAAAAGCCCAATTTATTTTGATGTTAAAATTTAAAAAAAAAATATTGTGTATAGTACAGATCATAAACAGTAGATGGGAACCAAAAAAACCCTCTTACCACCATAACAGCAAGTTCACTTAGTTTGACTTGTGTCACTAAATTTTTAGTTTTCAGTATAACAGTTTGACATTATTTTTTAATGTCCACTCTTTTCAGTCTAGAACTGAATTGTTTATTCAGTGACTTTTCGATTGCATCTTCTTGTGTTCGTTCCATATTAAAGAGGCACGCGTTTTTTCTTTGTATTCTATTATCCAAATATGTGCACTTAAGGATTCGTATCAAAAACTCAAGTTCATGCGTATATGCGTATATAAGTTATAAATATTGAACCTGTGTGACAAGTAAATACATCGTATTGAAAATGGTTTGCTCAATATGATAAAAGCAAAAGTAAAGTTTTCAGATTTTCTTTAATACACAAAAAACATTATAATATTCTTTCTTCTGACTGTGACAATGGCAGTGAGCAATACGATATATGTTTAATGATGAATAATCAAGTCTAATACTGTTTAATTCTTTAACATAATTTAGATAGAATAGAAAATGAAACAGAGAATATGAGAGACAACAATCCGACCAAAGAGCAGAAAACAGCCTTTGTCCGCCAATGGGTCTTCGACGCCACGGGAAAATCCCGCGCTCGGAGGCTGTTTCAGCTGACCCCTAAGCAACTAAACAATAATGTATACTATTTCAGACTCTATCAACATACACTTTTGGGTACATAAGTCCTTGGCTTCCCTTAACAATATTATCTATGTAACAATCTGCTCTATCATCCTCTCAGCTATATGCTGTATGATATTATACTGGTGTGAAATACCCCCGCTAATCTTTCCATTTGATTGGTTACCTTGTCAGGATTCTTAGCCCACATACCCAGTGAACAAAAACGAAGATAAGAATAGTTCCATGGCGTTGTTATTAAGATGTTCACACATTGTTTCGGGGTTAAACAAACTTGGCGACTGAGCAGTAGACTCGTCATGGCGTCGTTATTTAGAGATGTTCAACACATTGTTTCGGGTAAGGACAAACTTGACCATTGAGCAGTAGGACGAACTCGCCATTGTGTTATTATTGAGTTATTCAACTCATTGTTTCGCGTTAGGGCAAACTTGACCACTGAGTAGTAGGACGAACTCGCCATGGCGTTATTATTAAGATGTTCGACACATTGTTTCGGGTAAGGACACACTTGACCACTGAGCAGTAGGACGAACTCGCCATGGCGTTTTTATTAAGATGTTCGACACATTCTTTCGGGTTAGGGCAAACTTGACCACTGCGCAGTAGGACGAACTCGCCATGGCGTTATTATTAAGATGTTCGACACATTGTTTCGGGTAAGGACACACTTGACCACAGAGCAGTAGGATGAACTCGCCATGGCGTTATTATTAAGATGTTCGACACATTGTTTCGGGTAAGGACACACTTGACCACTGAGCAGTAGGACGTACTCGCCATGGCGTTATTATTAAGATGTTCGACACATTCTTTCGGGTTAGGGCAAACTTGACCACTGAGCAGTAGGACGAACTCACCATGGCGTTATTATTAAGATGTTCGACACATTGTTTCGGGTAAGGACACACTTGACCACTGAACAGTAGGATGAACTCGCCATGGCGTTATTATTAAGATGTTCGACACATTGTTTCGGGTAAGGACACACTTGACCACTGAGCAGTAGGACGTACTCGCCATTGTGTTATTATTAAGTTGTTCGACTCATTGTTTCGGGTTTAGACAAACTTGACCACTGAGAAGTAGGACGAACTCGCCATGGTGTTATTAATAAGTTGTTCGACACACTGTTTCGGGTAAGGACAACATTGACCACTGAGCAGTAGGACGAACTCGCCATTGCGTTATGATTGAATTGTTTGACACATTGTTTCGGGTTAGGACAACATTGACCACTGAGTAGTAGGGTGAACGTGCCATTGCGTTATGATTGAGTTGTTGACACATAGTTGCGGGTTAGGATGGTGATGTGCTAATGACTCTGTTGTATTGATGTGGTGCTTGTGTCAACAGAAGATAAACGTCTCTGTTCATTTCGCTAAATGAGCCTCTTCGAATGTTAACTGGGGTCGATGACGTCAGAGTTGAGCGGCGACGCTCTGATTCATATGTTGTAATATACGTAGATTCTGCTCTTGGACGTTTGACAGGGGGATCACACAAACAATGATAACAAAATATACAACACGTATCTTTCTCTATGTCAAAGGTAGGTCTCTGTGGAATAACGTCGGGTTCGTTTTGTTTAATACGACACAACATTTTAAAGCCTGTTATCACTTTCCATAGCAATTCTCTCCGCAATAAAATATAAACCCACGGGTCTAGAATTTGATTGAGTGACGCGAATCTAATCATGATTAAATCCAATCGAACATTTCGTGGCAACAGTTCTGTCTGGTTTATAATGACTCGTGCCTGAAAGTATAAATAATTAAGATTACAATAAAAAGTCATAAACATTTGATATTTTTTTGTGCAATTAAATCGTTATAAACTTGATCAAACGTGGAATAAATTGTATGGCAATCCTCAGTTTGAAACCCTCTTGAGATAGGAAACTGTTTGTAAACAGTGTTTGGTATTTAAACAGAAACCGTGATTTTACTTTAATTTTATGGGAATTCTATATAATCTCCGCGATTTTATTTTTGGATACTGGGGCGATTAAGAGCAAAATATATGAAACAATCGCGACTGACTGTTCATTAAATGGTATCGACCAATGAGATACTCGGGACTGATTGTTTTCTAACAGTGGTATCGACCAATGAGATACTCGGGACTGATTGTCTACTAGCAGTGGTATCGACCAATGAGATTTTCGGGACTGATTGTCTTCTAACAGTGGTATCGACCAATGAGATTCTCGGGACTGTTTGTTTACAGTGGTATCGACCAATAAGATTTTCGGGACTGACTGTCTACTAGCAGTGGTATCGACCAATGATATTCTCGCGACTGATGATCTTCTATCAGTGGCATCGACCAATAATATTCTCGGGACTGTTTGTCTACTAGAAGTGGTATCGAGCATTGAGATCCCTCAGTTTTATATGTCAATATTTGCAAAGAAAAATGCCCCCGTTCAAGCTTTGAAAGTGGACCGAACGGACAAAAAGACGAAAAGACGGAGAGACAGAAAAGTGGAAAGACGGAAGGACAGAAAGATGCAAAATCGGAAGGACGGACGGTCAAGAGTAACACTTAATGCATCTGTCGCCTACAGTGTGAGCATAAAAACGTCTCATGTTATCGTTCATTTACTTATTTTATGAATTACCCACTTAAACAGAAAACATTGTACAACGATATAAGTATGGTTGCAGATTACATAGTTTACATGAATAAGTAAACATATCAAAGTCTCAAACACAACTTATCTTCCGTAATTGGACTTACACATGCTCGTCTGTGTGTTTTAAATGTTTAATGAGATATATTATCAATTGATCTTTAAGAAAAGAACTACGTTTTCTGTGCGAGTTTATTGTTTATTTTAAATGTTTTTTTTTATAGTAACAGATACGAAATTGCTAAAAATATGTGAAGTGAAAAATGTAAAGGGGGTTTTAAAATCTCGTGACAAAACATCGTTGTCTACTCGTGATTAGCTGCAAGTATATCATGTGAAATAAGAATAAATATAATTGAAAAAACTTGATATGACCTCAAAAAGATTTTCTGTTTAACAGAATAGCGATCAATGACACATAGTTACAAGAAGGACACGTTATTGTGTAAATCTTCATAAAAGTTACAAGAAGGACAAGTTATTGTGTAAATCTTCATAAAAGTCATCAAATTCACAGGTTGAAGAAATTCGGGGAATCTTATCTTAAAGTTACACTAGTACGTTAAGTTATATAACATTGTTATTTGTTTTGGAGTATATTTTTGGATCCGTTGTAAATTAGAATGAGACAGCATATCCTAAATTATTTTAAATTTCGGTCACTTTTCTTTATCATGTAACAAAGAACAAATTAAGATTAAAACGTAGAACAAATTAGATATACTATTGTGGTATGTTCGTCTGTGGTAATTTTCATTATAAATGTAAAATTAAGAAGATGGAATATGATTGCTCACAAGACAACTCTCCACTAAGCTTCAACTGATGTAAAAATTAGCAATTACTGCACGTTTATTGCTCGTATAAAAAGGTCAATAAGATTGCAAATTTTAATCAAATCATAATTAACATGGAGGTTGCCAGAAGCACGTTTCTTTTAAAAACAAGAATGAACAGACGTACTCGAGCCAAAAGATTAGAAATTTAAATTAAAGGGAGATAATTACGTAAAAATTCAACATCTCTGGTCATAAATGTAAGGAATTTATATTGGAGAAATGTGGTGCTCACTGAATAATCCGAGTAGCAGGTTATTTAAAAGTGTGCACCACATTTCTATGTTATTTCAAATAGACAGAAAAAATATTAGTCATTCGTTAAAGTTTAAATTAAAAATTCCATTTTTATGGAGTAAAAAATGGGAAAAAAAAACGTTGATGACATCACGGTCACATCGTAAAATTATGTCAATGAGCTGATAGACAAACAACTTTTAGCTAATCAGAAAACGTGTTACATTCAAAATTTAATGATATGACATTAACTTTTTTGTTGTTAAGGATTATGTACCCTTGTGTTGATTCAATTCTAAACATATGGAAATTTTATAGAAAATCCACAGCCTTTCCCCTAATGTACTCTCATATTTGGCAATTCGATGCTTGATAGAGGATTATTGCATGCATTGCTAGCAATGATTTTCTTAAAACATGTTTATAAATTTAGATATTGGTTAAAACAAATATAAATATGGACCAATTCAGGTACACTTTCTAGGGTCATAGAAAAACAAGTGAGTAATCTATCATCTATCGGTTTAAAATTTTATGACAAAAATCTCAAGATTAAAGTCTGTGGATTTTCTACAAACATCTAAATTTTATTTTTATTAAATTCTATTTTTCTACTAATTTAAACTATAAATAATAATGCTTTGCACGACATGGTCCATCTTTATTATTCATTATCTTCGGCTGTTTGAAAATTCCGTAATTGACAGGCCACAGAAGGGGTCATAAACCTTAATAAACGTGTGTCTATATTACATTAAATTCTTTTATAGAAATCGTGCTGTTCTGTCGGGATTAAGTTCACACATGCAAACAACATCATGAAGTGTAAGAAGATATGATATTGTGCAATGTTGTACAAAATTATATTATAGAAAATACAATAATAAAAGAGACATATAGGTCTTAGTTTCAAACTGAAAATAGGCGGCTTGATTATTAATCCCTTCTAACCCAGACACAATGGTTTAATTATAGCAATATTATAACCGTTTTCGATATGTCAGTTTAATCGTGATAAAAATACCCTTTAGTGAGCTAGATCACACATATAACGCCCCTATGCATAGTAACATGGTATAATTCTTCAAAACCCCCTTCCCAAGAAAATAGTATTCAATTTCAGATTATCGGAATCGGCCCATTTTTTGTTGAATGGAAGCCTCCATTCATATTTTAAAAACATCTGCAAATGGAACGGCCTTATCATAGCAATAATATAGTGAAAACGGACAACTAAAGACACGAACTGCCGAATAGACCCACCAGAACACTGTACGAAGCTGGGACATGTAAAGATTTCATGAGATATACATTTTGTTTTACAAATTTCGGCAAGAGCAATCATACTTTCACAATGAATGCATGTATTGATGACGAAATTAGGTAAACGTTGTGAGCCCATGATATTAATAACATTTTAAATCGTAAATGTGTTTTCTTAACTTTTAGGAAGAAAATATATCATTATTATTTTCAATCACTCGAAAACTTACTTGTTGGAAGAAACAAACATGTTCTCTACATTGGAGCAAACGAAGCATCGGCTTAAAAGAAAGGAAAATTAACAATAGGAAAAGAAAGGAAAATTAACAACTGGAAAAGAAAGGAAAATTAACAATTGGAAAAGAAATTTCTGCATTCTTTTGATATAAAGAATACAAATGTTGATATCAAGGTAAAAACAGACAATGGTCAAGTATGATGCTAGGTTGGGAGTGCCTGTAAGGTTCATGTAGATAAATTTCGGGGAAAAAAATGTTTTCTTTTAAATTTTACGATAAAATAATGATATACTCTGAACTTCGTCCCCAAAAAGAAAGAAAAACTCCCGATAATCTCCATTTTAATATACAATGGAATACCTTTACAACGTTTGTTAATATTTTTTTCTTCTTCAAAATATCAATAACAAAAAAATGACATTGACACAACAAATGTGATACTTCAGAAATAATGCAGACTTAAAGCAGATGTATCGAATGACCTGAGGCATCAGATGGACATAATAGGATCAAAGAATGCTTCTTAAATCTCGTTCAATATCACGTTACAGTTTAAATGGACGAGAGTTTTAATCTTTAGAACATCTATTGTTGTTTCCTACATTGTTTTGTAGTAGGACATCTCTGTGCATATTTTATTATTGTATAGACGGAAAGATGTCCAACAGCAGACATGTGTGTGTCCACGTAAAGTCTTTTTTTTTGTTATGAGTATTTTAAAATATCGGAGTCCAAAATACCTCTACATTTTTTACAAAACTTCCTTTCAGTTGTCTCTTAATGACACTTGGTTAACCTTTGTGTCATTTATATGTTAATTAAGAAATTGTTTTTGTTCTAAGAGAGAGTAGATCGTCTCGTATTCAACATATAAATAGAGTACTAATTACTTCTTATTGGAAAACAATTACTACTGATGATTTTAGCTGTCAATGAGAGCAATAGTAATTCGGAGAATCCCTTACAACAATAGCATACGTTTTAGCAAATTGCGAAACGATATTGACAGTATTTGCCAAAAATAACAAAAAACGGTACAGGAGTGTGTATCGACACACAGAATATGCATAGATATAATAAAAAATGAAAAACTACTTAACTGGATTTTATCATGGAAAATAAATCGACATTTAGACAACTATACACTAAAGTATCAGTTTGCTATAGTTCATATTACGGCTTTCAACAATGAAGAAAACCCGTACCTTACAGTAACATATATTAATATATAAGAGGCCCTGACATGACTTGATAAGAAATGATTCAAATCAAATACAACGGTCTAAAATATGACAACACCATAAAGGAATGTGATAGACAACGACAACCATCGAATTACCGGCTCCTGGTGACATGTGATAGACAACGACAACCATCGAATTACCGGCTCCTGGTGACATGTGATAGACAACGACAACCATCGAATTACCGGCTCCTGGTGACATGTGATAGACAACGACAACCATCGAATTACCGGCTCCTGGTGACATGTGATAGACAACGACAACCATCGAATTACCGGCTCCTGGTGACATGTGATAGACAACGACAACCATCGAATTACCGGCTCCTGGTGACATGTGACAGACACATACAGAATGTGACGGAGCTAAATCTGATGCAATTTGTTTTCAAATCAGAAATATTTAAAGTAAATCATTCGTCTTTAGAAGTAAGCGATTATATGAAATTGTTGAAGGTACACTTAATTCAAGTATATATGTGTTGGATAATCATAATACAAATTGTTCCAAGCAGTGATCATAAGTCAACGTTTGAATCCCCCGATTTGTTGGTCAATTAATGGTTTTAGTTTTATGAGGACATTTAAATGGAACCCCCCTTTTATATGACTTGTATGTCTTGTGGCCTCTTTAAAAAAACACGTCTGTATCTGCGCCTGACTATTGAATAAAAGGCCCGGACCTTCAAAAATAGAATAGGGTTGTTTCAATGAAATATAAAAATAGAAAGGCTTTTGAAAACATATATTTCGGGAAAAATGCGGCTTCTAATCGGTAAAGTTTTACTTATTAAATTTGTAAAAGCCAAACTGGGCGTATCTGTTATAGGGAAAACGGTACTATTACATTTTCCCAGCATTAGGTTGGCCTTTTGTGTACCCAAGACAGGCGAAGGAAGTCAACTTAGGAGGGCTGTGATTGGATGTAAGAGTACAATATATTTTTTTAATGTATCTATGAATAACTGCAGCGTGTAAATTTACAATATAAATTTTAAAACCTATTGAAATATTTTCTAGAGAATTATTCGAAAAGGCTTCCAAAATTTCATAAATTTGGTGCAAAATGACGGTGGGCATGGATAACATATACAAGCTCCGTTGGAAATTGGTCATGATACTATTTGGCTTCAATTTTTAAAATAAAGTAATAAAGAACTACATCACACATAACTGTTTTATCCAGGTTTTTATTATAAAAAGTGGTAAATTTAGAAAATGTTACTATTGTCGCCTATGGCAGAATAAATAGTACCGTTTTCCCTATAGTAACTTGTATCTGAATAACTGTCTAGTAAAAACTTTGGACTATGTCGAATTCATTTGCTGGCCTTATCACGACAAAAAGATAAGATTAATGGCCTTCATACATAAACTGACTACAGAAAATCTTCTTGAACACTTGTTCGACGCAAAAGTTAGTGAATCATTTCATTCTGAATCATTGCATTCTCCCATACTATATGGAGCTTTTTTTTTATTATGTCTTTTTGCTTTGAACATGTGTTCATGAAGATTTGCTTGTATATTTTATATGAAGGCATTTCAAATTTTTTTGAAGTGATAACGCTATCACATGAATTTAAATTTAATAGTGTCCAAAAAACACAGATAATTATAATCAGTTAACATCGTTCCAACAAACAATATAAATATCATGTCCGAGCAAAATATCAATGAAATCCAGAGACGGCACAAAAACCACAAAAGAATGGTGAACATATAAAAAAGACGATGTGGTATGATGTCCAATGAGACACTATCCACAAAAGACCAAAATGACACAGACATTAACAACTATAGGTCACCGTACGGCCTTCAACAATGAGCAAAGCCCATACCGCATAGTCCGCTATAATAGGCCCCGATAAGACAATGTAAAACAATTCAAACGAGAAAACTAACGGCCTTATTTATGTAAAAAAATGAACGAAAAACATGGTCGTTTAAGAGAAATAAGTCACAAAAGGTCGACTAAAGTTTCCGTCATTGTTTCCGTCATTGTTTTCTTAATTACTTATTTGTATCTATCGTGTCTTGCTGATTTTTTTTTTTTTTTATATTTCTTAAGTTTCTTCTCTTATCTATTTTTATCTACTTACAATTTAGAAGAACAATTTGTAAATCTGGCAAATGTCATTTTGCTAATTTGATTTTATTTCTACATGAAAATGATCATGTTGGTTCTATACTTGTAAAAAAAACCAGCAAGTCAATGCTGAAGACTTTGTAAGGTGTGTCATTAAAAAGCAATATCAGAGACAAGTGCCAGTGGACTTACAACAGAGCTTACGATAAAAGTTGTCATAGATTTATTGTACATCTATGTTTATATACTTCCAATCATCTACACATTTGCCTGTACATAAAGATGAATGATATTGGACACCAGGTATGTATAACATCTGTTCAAATCGCTGAAAAAATCCCCTTCTAAATTATTGAAAACTATCGTTGTGCATTGACAATAATATCTTGGTGTAAATTACATACACAATTCGAGCTTATGTCCTCAGCGTGTATCTAATACAAAGATTTGGTATTATATTATGTAAGTCAGTCAACAATGTTGATGACAGTGTAATACGATATGTCATGGAATGCACATCATAGATATAAATCATATTTTACTTATGAATCTGATATTTAAAGGTAATAAACTTTCTTAAATTGTATGAGTATTTGTATGACTTGCAAATAGTCCTGACATTTAACATGCAATGAATTTAATAAACAACTGTCATAAAGTTTGAGGTTTAGCTAGCCATCATTGTCTTCATAAAACGCTTGTTTTAAGTCAGAAATTTGAAATTTCTATTCCGATCGTTCCGTTGATTGATATATTCAAGGTTTTAAGTTTTCTGAGGTTGTATGGTCTTTTTCCTATTTTAGTTGACCTTGAAGTGCGTTATTTTAGTTGACCTCGGAGTGTGGTATTCAAGTTGACCTAGGTGTGCGTTATTTGAGTTGACATTGGAGTACTGTATTTTAGTTGACCTAGAAGTGCAGTATTTTAGTACACCACGGAGTGCGATATTTTAGTTGACTACGGAGTGCGGTATTTTAGTTGACCACGGAGTGCGGTATTTAGTTGACCACGGAGTGTAATATTGGTGTTGACCTTGGAGTTGGTGCTGTATTTTAGTTGACGGTCCTGGTGTGCGGTTGTGTTATTATTTGTTAAAGTAGTCAATAGATAATGGATAATGCATATGATAATAACATACATTTTTTGATTGTGTACTTTTAAACAGGAAACTATAAAAAATGTAGTTAACAAACATGTTTCCCCTAACTAAATGTAGATTAACAATCCTTAAATTTAAAATTAATTTGTTTTTGTTTAATGTATGGCAAATAAAATAACAAAAACAAGAATAGACAGTAACATTACAGATACAAGTTCATTTAACTACAGACCTGGGAGAACATTACAGATACAAGTTCATTTAACTACAGACCTGGGAGAACATTACATATTTTTATGAATATTTATATAATTAAGAAATTTATCTTTTGTTTGATAATGAGTGATAGCAATACTTATATATAGCTTATATGTTGAAAAATCATTAAAAGTCGAGTCAATATAGTACAAGTAAGGGTATATTCAAAAGTACATATGTTAAGTAAAAACACATTTTCTTGAAATGTGAATACAAATCCCTTCTTCGTATACGTAGCGTAGCGTCTTGTATTACAAAAGATAAAAAAAAAAAACCATAAAGTTTCTTTACAAATACACTCGGTCGGGATAAAATACTGATCAGAAATTGCGGATTTTTCAAGATTTGTTTTAAAAGATATAGTCTCAGCTTTAACCAGCAGATTTGAAATGTTAGAAAAACAAACTCACAGCCAAAAATGCTTTAAAAACTGGACGTTCTACATTCTTGAATAAAATATAAATCTATATATTTTATGTAATGTTTTCTTTTACAACAACCAAGTGAATCTTGTCAGTGCCTAGATATAATTCAACTGTCTAAGTATGTGTGTGTCGGTCTTTTTAAGAAAAATTTGGTGTTTTTACTTTATAAATTGTGATTGTGTCCAAGACTAGTACTTTATTCTTTGTTCCAAAGGTATTAACATATAAACCAGAACATTTCTACAAATTAACTTTAGGGGTTAAATCAAAACTATGATAAATATTAAATATAAGAAGTGATTCCAAAATGATTCAAATGAGCGGTGATATCTGCTATTTAAACAATTAAGACACCAAGAAAAGTAGAATTATTCTATTTTCAAATAATAAGTAAAGTGTCTACAAAAATTACTATAATTATATATATATATATAAAGTTAACGTTAACTGACATACTCACCATGAGAGGCATATAACAAGTACTAAACACTATAGTAATTCCTACTAGTTGTACTAACATCTGACATTCGGTGAATCGTTTAGAGTAACTAAAATAGTTTCTTCTGCTATTTCCTGACAGTAGACATTGGCGACGTCGACTTTTTATAAGAGTATATATCACAGTTAAATTACAACATGCAGTCACAGAAATAATCACAGTTGCTAATATAGCAAATAAATAGTTGAATGCTTTGTCAACAGGTTCTTTTGTATAATAGTCGAAAAAACACCACGTCCTTGGGTACTGAAGCACTACATTGCCAAAACCCATAAACGGCAGAGCGGCCATGAAAGCTGCTAAGGTCCAACAAAATATTAAAATCACTGTAGCATGTTTTGTAGATTTCCTGGCATTGTATATAAGTGGGTGTTTTATACATACGACCCGTTCTATAGACATACTACATACAATCAACATTGTGGCATACCCTGCCATTATCATTACATATCCGAAATAATTACACATAGCTGTTCCGCCTATCCATTGGAAATTATTCACATATACAGCTATCACAACGGGTGATGTCAATGTTGTCCCTAATAAGTCTGTGACACATAGACCAGCTACCAATCTGTAAAATATAGTCCTTCTTTGTTCTGGTCCGGATCGAATTAAGACGATAAGCGCTAAAATATTTCCCAAAACCCCTGCCCCAAACATTATTCCTGAATTTATAACTGTATTATTTTTCTTTGAGGAAAAGTCTGATCCGTTTGTTATATTTGGTAGGAAAGCTGACGTCTGCGGACTTGCACTTGTATTCCCCATGATGATCTGTAGTGAATGATTATAACTACTATCGTTCACAGATGTGTAATGCATACCGTTAACAGGCATAATTTATTTAAATCACTTCAGTAGCTCCAATGGGAATATATTACCATCACTCTTGAGAGAAAGTGCCACCACTCTTTTCACCTGAAATTGTAATTAGAGTAAATGTTATGAAATATTCAGCTTATTATTTAATTATTGTCCAGATAATACATAATTCACCGGACACCAAGTCATTCCTATCAAATAGAATTCCAACTGAACTCCTGTAAATCTGACTTCTGTGGTCCGTAATCTATGGATTTGACCGAGGAAAATCATTATTTCGCTTCGTTAATCTGTGGTGACAATTTCACTGGTTAGCAATCAACACTTTACCTTAATTAACTAATAGATCAATACGGATTCTAATGAGGGGGAAATAATAATAAAAAATACCGTTTGGTAAACAATCATTATATAGTTCTATATTGATGACAGTTCTGGCAGTCTTTTGTTTAACATAAAACCCCAGTCATAATAGATTTGAGTGGCTATAGATAATCAATCAGATTAATAAGTGGTCATATAATCTATGTATTAAGAAAAAAAGTTCGGTTTATATATTAAAAGATTTTATATATTCGCAGACACAAAGCTATAATAAATGGATTAAGGTTACCTAAATGAATCAGGAGATTAATCTTAATCTTTATTTACAGTTAAAATGGTTAACAACCTTAACATATTTTATGCAGATCAGATCCCCGTGAATTTCTCAAAAATAAAAGTTACAACACCTCACCTAAAAAAGTAAAAAAAGATAACAATGTGACACTTGTCATAGTCAAATAAATATGTGTTAATTACAATAATGTACGTACTTTTTGTACACCTCTGATGTGCTTACTATCTATCATCGTTAAATACATTCATACAAATAAAAGTTTATAAATGTAGCTGGCGTACCGTGACATTTTATTTCCGTATTTTTAAAGTGTTGGGTTTTACCTTTTTTATTATTCAATTTCAGTAGATGTGACATAATGATATTTGACAAGACTTCCGTGTGACCATTATTTCGTTTGGTCTACTGCTAGCTGTCAACTAGGGAAAAAAGGGGGGGGGGGCTTCAAAAGAAAATAAATACTACTTTGATATGGATTCATGCGATTTGTCCAAATGATATTTAAATCCTGTAACATCTGCATACGAGATAAATACGACCTCAACAATGTTGACAAAACAATAACAAAATATTTTCTTAAAAAAAGTCGTATGGAAATTAATAAAAAGGTATAATCTTATAACCGTGGTCTTACCTCCTCATCAGGTAACATGTAAGGTGGTCCATTATGAAGGAAGTATTCACATTAAATAAATCTTTAAAAAAAATCTTTAAAGATATAATCGATTGGTTAACTAAATAAAAGAACAAGTGCCCGCTTGGTTACGTAATTGCCATAATAGTACACCAAGAATGTGAAGTTATTTGCTTTTTAAAAGTAAAGAAAATAGTAGTTAAAGCTCGTTACTCATTGTTACGGTCTCGGGGCACGTGGTAAAATATTTTACATACCATCAACTATTTATTTAACTACAGAAGCAGGTATCTTATGGTTTCATTGAATGAAAAATGTCATATTTTCATATACAAGTAATATCAATAAAGAGTATCAATATTGACAACCTTATTCACTAAATGCATATTTACCAGGTAATATACCGGCAATAACCAAGCACATGTCAACCTGCTTAAATCATAATCTATAGAATTAGTGTTACGTAAAGATTACCTCGCCCATTCTAAAATATTGCCTATACACTACAATCAGCATATTTTTTTTCAATAACAGATTTTTCCTGTTATATCGTTGTTTTATGTGTTGTGATCTTGTTGACGTGTGTTATATCGTTGTTTTATTTGTTGTGATCTTGTTGGCATGTGTTTATATAGTTGTTTTATGTGTTGTGATCTTGTTGACATGTTGTTATATCGTTGTTTTATGTGTTGTGATCTTGTTAGCATGTGTTTATATAGTTGTTTTATGTGTTGTGATCTTGTTGACATGTGTTATATCGTTGTTTTATGTGTTGTGATCTTGTTGACATGTGTTATATCGTTGTTTTATGTGTTGTGATCTTGTTGACATGTGTTATATCGTTGTTTTATGTGTTGTGATCTTGTTGACATGTGTTATATCGTTGTTTTATGTGTTGTGATCTTGTTGACATGTGTTGTGTCGTTGTTTTATGTGTTGTGATCTTGTTGACATGTGTTTATATAGTTGTTTTATGTGTTGTGATCTTGTTGACATGTGTTATATCGTTGTTTTATGTGTTGTGATCTTGTTGACATGTGTTTCTCTCCTGTTATATCGTTGTTTTATGTGTTGTGATCTTGTTGACATGTGTTATATCGTTGTTTTATGTGTTGTGATCTTGTTGACATGTGTTTCTCTCCTGTTATATCGTTGTTTTATGTGTTGTGATCCTGTTATATCGTTGTTTTATGTGTTGTGATCCTGTTATATCGTTGTTTTATGTGTTGTGATCTTGTTGACATGTGTTTTCCTGTTATATCGTTGTTTTATGTGTTGTGATCTTGTTGACATGTGTTATATCGTTGTTTTATGTGTTGTGATCTTGTTGACATGTGTTTCTCTCCTGTTATATCGTTGTTTTATGTGTTGTGATCCTGTTATATCGTTGTTTTATGTGTTGTGATCCTGTTATATCGTTGTTTTATGTGTTGTGATCTTGTTGACATGTGTTTTCCTGTTATATCGTTGTTTTATGTGTTGTGATCTTGTTGACATGTGTTATATCGTTGTTTTATGTGTTGTGATCTCCTGTTATATCGTTGTTTTATGTGTTGTGATCTTGTTGACATGTGTTATATCGTTGTTTTATGTGTTGTGATCTTGTTGACAAGTGTTTCTCTACTTCGTTTATATCAAGTATTTGTATGATCATAGTATTACCAGTTAGTCATAGATTTTGATACCTATCTCTAGAAATAAATTTTGAAACTAATAACGAATGACGACCTCAGGACAAGATATGTCTGCTCTGTCCCAACTCTTAGTCTCACTCTAATTAAACCGTGTCCACATTCCTAATCTCACTATAATTTACTCTGTCATAGCTACTGGCCTAACTCTAATTTACCCTATACACCCACGCCTGACATCACTGTTATTTACCCTGTTCACACTCTTAGCCTCAATCGTATTCATACTGTCCACACTCAACATCTCACTATAAATGACCTTCTCCAAGCTCCCGGCTTCACCAATTTCACCTTGTCCACATTCCTGTTCAAACTCTTTTCTATCCCGTCATTGATAACGATCTCACTATAATTTCCCTTGTCCATACTCTTTGTATCATTCTAATTTACTCTGTCCGTACTCTCGATATCACTCAAAATTGCATTGTTGACACTCCTGTCTCACTCTTATTTACGGTGTCCAAACTCCTGACCTCACTGTTGATACCTTGTCTACACTCCTGACCCTACCACACCCTCGACATCATTTCCGTATACAATAGTTATTAGTGAAGTTATGATCAATATTTAACATGTCTCAAGTTTTTAATGATCGATTTAAAACTTAACATATTGCTTTGACTGCAGTAAGATATCAGTAAGCAAGTTAATAGTTTATATAATCAAAAATGAATTATATATAATTATTCAGTTGTAGATACATAAGTACAAATATTTCAGTTAATGTTTAAATAAAGCAATGAATGTTTCCCAAGGATTACTATGAACAGAGAACGCTGTGAGGTAGATTTAAACCATAATGGAAATTATGTATATTAAGTAAAACCCTGGTAAGTTTAAGTGCATATTCTTATAAAAGTACAGCAAATTTAAACTTTATACAATAGCTTAATTACAGGGTAAAACATTCTAGCGTCAACTTTAAGTAAATGCTTTCTGTTTACAAAGTTCATGTATCATCCCTACACACGTTTTATACATTACTTTACAAATCAAAGAATCCTAAAGTACTGTTTTACCCCTTAAATGTATTTACAGCTATATTGATATATTGGCATGTATAAAAAAAACCCAAAGAATCCTAAAGTACTTTTTTACCCCTTAAATGTATTTACAGCTATATTGATATATTGGCATGTATAAAAAAAAAACCCAAAGAATCCTAAAGTACTTTTTTTACCAGCAAAATGTATTTCACAGCTATACTGAAAGATTGGTATGTATTACAAATCAAAGAATCTAAAATTCTTTTTTTTTACCAACAAAATGTGTTCTACAAGTATACTTATAGATTGTTATCAGTTATGTATTACAGCGAAGTTCTTTTAAGAATCTTATTTTTAAAATGAGTCATCGAGATACAGTTCCACAATGGAAGTTGATATGCACCATGCACGCAACAAAAAAAAGTTTTATATATTGTTTGGAATAATTATTCACTCCAATTTTTTCTTGTACTTACATTTGAATCTTTTCAAAACATCGCATTTGTCAGGAATAAATTAAATGTTGTTCTTTGTTGTATCTATGCTATTAATGATTATGTTCTTAATTGAGCTTTCTTTAATAAAATATCTTGTATTACGTAAATTATGTTCCTTCGTATATATATTTGTATAAATATAATAGCTCAACAAACAAAGGGGCCTAAAAATAAACCAAAACCGTTAAAAAGTCAACTATGGCCTGAATGATATGTATAAGAGACCGGAAGGAGTATGCTAAAATCAGTGTTTGTATTGTAATTTCATCTATCATAAGCATGTATACAAGTTTAGGAACTGTCAATCAAATATCATTTTTTTTTTTTTGATAGATGACTTTACAATTGTCTTTAAAGATTCTAACTTAAGAATATTAATTTCTTTTGCGTCAAGGTCAGTGTTTTTTTCCGGGCACTCAGGCTTCCTCCACCAATAATAACTAACCGCCACGAAATATCCTAAATGCGGTGTTTAAAAGTGGCGTTAAAATTCCCAAAATGTTGCTTCAAGCTCCTTATTTCAAAAACATCAATTTACTAATCTTTAGTTTGAGGCAAATCTAAAAAAAAATAATTAAAAAATCTGTAGAAACAAATTAAGGACTTTGTAGAAGCTTTAGATACTTTTGTTGTGCTATTTAGTACGCTTCTAGTCCTAGATAAATCCCATGGGAACAGTATATATATATAAGTTTCTTATAATTGTTACATCTGACTTTTTTTAATTAGACGGGGCCAAACTTCCCGCCAGTTACAGCTCCGATCCGCATAATAATATAATACGCAAATTATAGAGTTAAGGACGGAAACGATCACTGTACAGATGTTGGGCCTGGATGTGACCATCAGAGAAAAGTAGAATTTTCCTTAACTGATTTTTAATGTTTAAAAAACGTGACCAACATTTTTATGTAAACAAATAAGATGAATATGTAAACATACCACACGCGATAGCATCCCACGGGAAAACATGAAATGAAATGATATTCTAATTAAAACATCTGCAAACTGAAAGATGTAACACCAAAATAAGGAAAAAAAACAACCCGAAAGTCACTAAAAAGTGTTTTCGAGGAGAAAAATGACGATAAATCGCACGAGCTTCAAGTATGAAAAATTATGTAATCTTCAGGGAAGGAAAATTTACAACTATGACGGATCTCAAAGTATAATGGAATTACGAGAATGGAACTACGAGAGATATACTTGTGGGACTTTACAGTAATGTATAGGATGTAGTTACTCCTAAGGGAAATAACTGTGTCACGATTAGGACAAATACTCGGCGATTATTTGTCCAATAATATTATCAAATAGCTACGCAATCAATATACTATTTGTACACAGTCCCACTCAGGAATGAACTTTAACTGCAAAACCTATTTTACCTAATTATGAAACCCATACAATGGAGACCTACTTATAGTGTATTGATTGACATTTCTCCCACTAGGGAATCGATACTTAGCATTTACTACTAAAGTGATTAAATAAACAAGATGTAATTGAAATATCAACCAAAAGTCATTACCAATATTTACACCTGAATTATACTGTGGTTATATTTAATTGCCCAAATAACAAGTTAAAAATTTGGTTCGTTCGAATATCTTTTCTTGATTAACCATTATCAGAAACGCCGAAAACACCAAAATATTGAAAAACAAAAATGTGCATTGAGGAGCCAAAATACCTTTAAAAACACTAGCCAATTCACCGGAGAGCAACTTTATCTGAAAAGGATGGAAACTAAGTTTCTTGATAGTTTCTAGATGTAATAGTTATTTCATGAGGACGCAGTGTGTCAGTGTAAGATCATTCCGTTGCCGGAGGCAAAAGGGTGATCTTACACTGACACACCAAGTCCGCCAAAATGTTTCAAAACATAAGAAAGCATGCAAAACAAAGAAACTTACTCAAACTGGAGTGATCTGGTAGGGGTGATCATGCTCAATTCACCCCAGGTAGAACAAAGAAGAGCTAGGATGTAAGTAATAAATTTTATCTCGAGTATTGGCATCTATCCGATAATCACTTGATATAAATCAAGTTTTAATCCAAGACCGCGAATGTTGACCAGCAACAATTATAACATAAATTAGCCTTTGACGATTTCGGTTATTCATTTCAGACACCCAATAACCAGTGCTAGAATGATTTTAATGATGAATTATTTAGAAAATATCGAACTTTATATCAATTGGAAATCAGATGATAGTTACGGTATTTTATACCTGTTATTAAGCACTCACGTCGTGACAACGAAATCATGGAGTAATGATTTGATGCTTATAACTTTACGATTAAGTTCTATTTGCTTTATCACGAACGTTTTGCACCTATAGATCTATTTATAAAAAGCCTATTAACAACACAACATTCATTATACAGTTTAGAAAGTTGTTTATAAATTGTTTTATCATTGCTGCACACCTATCATGTCTTTGAACACTTCATGCATTACTCAAGAAATAAAAAAAACCCGATACACACGTTTTGTCTACTGCAATGCATTCAACAGGAATAAATATGTTGAAGCAATTGTTGTAGATGACAGAATGTCTTGGAAGTCTGGATAAACAAATTCACAAAAAGAATATGTTTTTTCTAAATTAATTGTGTAGGCTATAGTGAAACAATGACACCGCCATACAAATCGTCAAACAGAGTTAATGATAAAACATATCTGATGATATCAGTCATGATAACCAGATGGAAACATTATACACAAACCCATTTAAATAAATAGAAATATTGTTCTTTTTATGAAGAGAACTTTCTGTTAGCCCATCAAACTACATATCGTTTATATATCTTGCAATAATTTAATTTTGGATGTAACGCGTCTTCTGATTGGCTGACGTTATTTTGTTATCAGCCCATAGACATAATTTAGTTATGTGACCGTGACGTCATCAACGTTTTTTCATGGTTTTCTACGGTTTAAAATGGAATTTAGAATTAAATTATGAAAAATGACTGTAATATTTTTTTTGTCTATTCGAAATAACATAAAAATGTGGTGCACACTGTTAAATAACCCGCTACGCGCGTTATTCAGTGTACACCAAATTTTTTATGTTATTTCTTCATAGACAGAAAAAATATTACAGTCTTTCCTTAATTAGACGACAGAACCAATAAATGGTAGGTTTGGGGTAAAATGTGTTGTTAGGATAGGGTGGCATTATTATCTTCCTGTGGAATTTTTATCTTATATACATTTTCTTGTACTAGCATATACATTTGCATAGTAAAAAGATGGGTAAAATGTTCCTGATATGCATGTAATACTTTTGCAACTTGTATAAATTACTGAAGAGATGTTGACAACTGTATAAGCGGATCCAAGACTTTTGAAAAGGGTCGTTATTGAAGATATAGCTAACAAAATCTGATAAATTCATATATATCGTGAAAAACGGGAAAATCACAGGGGAGGGTGTATGCTATGTATGCCCCGTTAATCCGCCACTGATTTGTTGTTAATTTTGGTTCAATCAGCTATATTAGTGAAATAATGAAATAATTATTCATTTTAAGGCGAGGTATATGTAATTACACGACTCTAGCGAAATTGGGGATAAAAAAAACGTGCGTCATTAGTTTCGAGCTTTACCTCCCCTATTCCAAAAAAGGATCGAAATGACTATCTCACTTTTGTCAAAATAAGCAAAAACATACCACTAATGTATTACTCACTTGCAATGTGACCTTTAATCGAACCCATTATGTAGTGATTATTTGCGCATGTGTAAGTCGTGTTCAGCACTTTCAAGGAAATGAATGCCAACATTGAAAAAGAAACAAAGGAGAACCTTTTCGTTGACTGATTCGATCCACAAAAATTATTTAAAACAGTTAATAAACTTATTATGTTTAACCTATAACATGAAATTAAACAGACCTAGAAGATCCAATTGCACGAGGTCGCTACCTCATATTTATGTTAATGTCGGGTTATGTGACCGTCGGTAGTCTTCGGATGTACACAAAACTCTGATATATACTATTGAGTGCATGCATTGTTTAATATTTATTTCCGACTTTTTGGGCATACGTTTTAGTGTTTTAAATCACATATGATAATTTAAATTAAATCGATGAAGTTCAACATGAATTTGACAGCTAATGCCCCTTTAAATTAAAACATTAAATTCATGTTGTAAATGAGAAATTGAAAGAAATATTTTGAAATATACATTATATGGAATAAAAATACGCCTAACTTTTAAAGTTAATTAAGAAAAAAAAATCAGTATCCAGGGTTACAAACAAGTATCTCTTTACACGATGATCAGTCGAACATTGGGCAACTTACGATATCGTCATACAAACAAATGTGTTCATTCATAAATGTTATAAAAACACTGAAATGATTTGTAATCAGTATAAAGTTGAATGCATAATATCCATCTTTTTTTCCAATAAATGTCAGTTTCCTACCTTGCATTGACTATATAGTGTTTAAACATATTTGATGCAGATAAAGTGATGCATAAATGCAATTACTATATTACGTTTGAACGTCGTTAAAAAGCGCAGACAGATAAATTATGTTTTTATCAAGTAATAAGTTTAAACAAGCATAGGCGAGCTTCTCTAAATAATCTAATACTCATAATTATAAATATGAAGTAATGTAATAAATGTCTAATGAAGCATTCACTCAAGTTTCACGAAGTCAATAAAGATTAACTTGCATCTGGTTTTGTGGTATATTGTGACTGCATACTGCATCTCGGTCTAGTACATAAAGCATTTCCTAGTATGACTGTATGCATACCTCCTCAACGTGTTGTCTTGATTATAGATGTCACTGAACTTTATACAGCCACCACTCGAGTTTGTATGCGTGTGTGGTTGGAGAGGAGTAACAAAGCATTTGTTTCCGCAATTTCATGACAAGTTGGTGGTTATTAAAACGCGAAATTAACAAACCTTCATGTCTTTCAAAGAAGACGACGTTGTACGATTTCCAATAAGACAACTTTCCACCAAAAGCCAAAATGAGTTAAGTTAACTACTATATGTTGTGTCACCGGACCCTTAGCCTTTCAATAAACACATCATAGATACCAGGATTGAAATTTTATATTTACTCAAGACGCGTGTATCGTCTACAAAAGACTCGTCAAATAAAAAAATGTTTAAAAGGCCAAATAAAGTACGAAGTTGAAGAGCATTTGAGAACCAATAATTCCTAAAAGTTTTGTGAATAGATGCTTATTCATGTACATAATTTGCACTCTATCTGTACCTTTGTATCTAGAATGGTTATGAGAATAAAGATTTTTAACTATTATAGACAAGACAAGACAATATTTTATTTTATTCATATGAATTATGTGAATATTTACCATACTCCTGCAGGAACTTTATTAATCCTTATTGTCATAATGGCTTTATTTTAGAGTATCTATTATTACGTGAAGTAATTGTAAAACATTTATTGGTCGAGATGTAAGCCAGGTAGTAAATGTCTATCTTTCTGTTATTTCATTGTTAAGTTACTGTCTCTTTGACATTAAGCTCACATCTTCCTTTTTTCATAGAAGTAACTTCTCTGTATCATAACTAATATATCTTCCCTCTTTTGAAAAAAAAACAAAGATGTGAGTTATTTTTAACAGATATGTAGGCATATTAATGTGACGTTACGGCCTTTTAGTCTGAACTATAACTTGATCGTTTCTGTTAATTTCAAATTTTATAGAACGACATAGTGTGTAGGACTTCAACAATGGGGGGGGGGGGGGGGGGGGGACACGTATATAGTATAATTCGTTATAAAATCCCCGACATGAAAAATATGAATCATATATTATAACAAAATAGTTTACAATAAACAAATATTAAAGACATGCATGGTGGTGGCTAATCTTTACATGGGTGAAAACTATCTGCCTGCAAAAACAGTCCATAAACAAATAATAGAAAACTGTTGGTCTCAAAGTGCCGACAATGTAAACTGATCTTAATAAGAAAAAATTAGTGTCGCAAAAGCACATATTAACCAGCTTGTTTTATCAAAAAGTCAATAATCAATTAAACTAACATGTAGCTAATGAGATGTCATTAACCATATTGAAATTTGTTTAACATGTGACAAGTTATATTGGTACTGCGTTTAAAAAGAATAATATTCAGGAGGTTTTGTTCTTTTCAAAGGAAAATATTGCTATTACCAATCAATTTTGAATAATTAATATTTTTTTGCATTCAGTGCAAATATTAAATTTGGTTTTAAAAGCTCTTGTTCCTAATGAGGTATATTGTACAAAATTAAAGTGTTTTCGTCCTTGTTATTACTAATGAACCAGCAGTAACCAAAAAGCTAGAAGTTGTCGTTTTTATTATTGATTAACATATAACTTTTTTTGGTATTCCACATCCGAACTTGTAAGCTGGTCTGTAAAATTATAAATGATGTTGAAATGTTAGCACTATAAAATGGTCTATCGTTGCGTTTTTCTCACAAATCTCTGATCAGAAAAACTTGGTCTCTATCTTTGTTCCTCTCTCTTACTCTCAATAGAAACAGAACTTCTATGATGTAGAAACTAAACCTTTCCATTTCGGGAATAACTAACTTGTTACAATGCCTGGGATGACATTGCTGTGGCTGTAGAGACAGACCGGAATCGACTGATACCTATTAAGGAGTGGTTCGTATTTTAGTGAGCCAGCTCTAGTTCAAACTTATTTAAGAATTGAATGCTTCTTTTTGTAACTTCATAGGGTTGTAAAAGCGTTGACCGAAGTACATTTTGTATGAAATTTCTAAAAATGTGCGCACGGTCAACGCTTTTACAACCCTATGAAGTTACAAAAAGAAGCATTCAATACTTATTACATTTTTTAGCTAGGATAATGAAAACACGAATTTTTTTTTTTTTTTTATTTAATTCTCCTATGCACTTTATTCAGGGACCTCGTGTTATCATGGATGAGAAGTTTTATTGAGTGATACAATTGCTTAAGGAATAACATGTGATGTGCAGTTAGCCAATCAGAATAATGTATTGTAATGAAACATAGATCTAATGTAATTATATAGAAATACACGCTGATGTTATGGCAACGTAACTTTCTTATTTATTAAAGCCAAATATCGAGTTGTCCGAAATATAGCCAATTGTTAAGTTGTTTAATGCTTCCTCAACAAATGTACAATGCAATGTTATGTTAATTAATATGTTTTTCTGTATACCTTTGTTCAACTTTGGTGATATTAGAAAATGATATATAAGAACAGATGTTTTTATTATGTCCAAAGGTATAAAGTAAATGTTGACCTGTTTGTGATGTTAATTTGATTCTTATCTCATCAAAGATTTGTTCTATCCAGAAATAGATAATTAGTCATTTGCATCAATCTTGAAATGATAAAGATAATGTCTTAGAGGATTATTTAAATGAGTATTTACAATAACCAACTATAATTTGTAGTATTGCAGCTATTGATTCCAATTATATTATTATAGTGAAATATTAGTTTCCGACCTAGATTGTTATAGTTTTATCAAATATTTCGTCACAATATATACATACATGTATTACTTATGATAGTTTCCGAGTACGACCTATAAAGTATAGAAAAGCCACACAAACATTTACAGGTAACCATACGACCTACAAGGCAAAGCAAAAGCGGTAAACGTATAGTAAGCCACACACACATTTACAGGTAACCATACGACCTACAAGGCAAAGCAAAAGCGGTAAACGTATAGTAAGTCACACACACATTTACAGGTAACCATACGACCTACAAGGCAAAGCAAAAGCGGTAAACGTATAGTAAGCCACACAAACATTTACAGGTAACCATACGACCTGCAAGGCAAAGCAAAAGCGGTAAACGTATAGTAAGTCACACACACATTTACAGGTAACCATACGACCTACAAGGCAAAGCAAAAGCGGTAAACGTATAGTAAGCCACACAAACATTTACAGGTAACCATACGACCTACAAGGCAAAGCAAAAGCGGTAAACGTATAGTAAGTCACACAAACATTTACAGGTAACCATACGACCTACAAGGCAAAGCAAAAGCGGTAAACGTATAGTAAGTCACACACACATTTACAGGTAACCATACGACCTACAAGGCAAAGCAAAACCGGTAAACGTATAGTAAGCCACACACACATTTACGGTAATCATACGACCAACAAGGCAAAGCAAAACCGGTAAATGTATAGTAAGCCACACACACATTCACAGGTAACCATACGACCCACAAGGCAAAGCAAAACCGGTAAATGTAAAGTTTGCCACACAGCCCTTTGACTCACATTCAATTGATATCATTGAAGTTTACATAAACAGCCAATTGACTCATATTTAACTGAATCACTGAACTTCACCTAACAGCCCTTTACCTCATACTCTCCTGAACAATGGAGGTTTACCCCCACAGTCCTGTTACCCATATTCAACCGAATAATTGAGGTTTCTATAGCACAGTCCTTTACCTTCAATTTAACTGACTCATTGAGGTTCCCCCAAATCCATTGAACTGATATTCAACTGATTCAATGACGGTGACCAATACAGACTTTAACCAATATAAAATGATCAATGAGAGTTATCTCTTAGATTTTTAACGAATATTCAACTTTCAAATTGAAGTTTACCACCAGCCCTTTAACTTATATATAACTGATAGTTTGAGCTTTACACGATAGCCCTTTAACTTACATTCAACTGGCTATTTGTGCTTTACCTGACAGCCATTTAAATCATATTCAACTGACTTATAAAAAGTTAAATCACGCCCCTTTAACTCATATTCAATTCACTCATTGAAGTTTAACCCGAAACCATTTAATTCATTTTTAACTGACTCGTTAAAGATTAACCTACAGCCCTTTACTCATTTTCAACTGACATATTAAATAACCCACAGCCCTTTAAATTATATTCAATTGACACATTGAAGAATACCCATCAGCCCTTTTACTCATATTCAACTGGTCAGATATTGAAGTTAACCCACAGCCCATTAGCTCATAGACGTTACGCTCAGTGTTCGATTTAGTAATGATAACGTTACTCGACGTTTTTTTTAAATAATTTCAACCGACTTCTGTACAAAAAATCAAAGCTTTGTGCTATTTTTAATACAGCTAGCGTTTTGATGTTTAACTACTTTAAAAAAAAACATGACTGATTATATATTTTTGACAAATAAACTTTATTTCCACATGATCTTAACTTATTGAAAGTATATATTTCAAATACTTGTCACTGCCCGAGCATGTTAAATGTTGCAAAATGCATATCCTCTATGATGTTCAGAATTCCGTCATCGCAAGTATCTAAGTCTAGGCATATATATCGCGTGGAAACAGCGAGTACCAAATCTGTTTAGTGCTTTAAGAGTATAAAATTTATAAACCCGCCTTTAACTGTAGTTCTCGAACTACAATTAGAGAATAATTTTAGGGTCTTTTTATCCGTACTATCAACATCCCAACTGTGTCTTTCAAGATGATTGTAATGAAAAATAATCATCGCTCGGGTTAATTTCAGCAACAGCTACTATATATCCTCTCTTTGCTTGATCTGTTATTTCAATTTCATCCTCAGATTTTGGAATGAAAACGGCAGTTTATTATTATAAAAAAACTTCGAAGCCTAAATTAAGATCAGCACATGGATTACAAAACTTTGATGGAAGTCAAATTTTCGTTGTGATTTATTAACTATTAAAAGAAATTATTAAAAATTATCTCGAAAAAATATATCATTACACAGAACGTGTCTAATGCTAAAGACACAAAAATTCTAAACTTTCAGTCAATGGAAAATAAAATTATATATAACTACGTTACATTGACGTTCCGTGCGAAAAACGTTCAATTTGGATGTGGTAACATTTTGGGGAGACACGGACAACTTGATGGAATAATTGATGAAAAATTTATAGTTTCCTTAACATTAAAGGCTTAAACAAATCTTTTAAAAAAATCACATTTCAGTAGTAACTTTTGTTTTCATAGTTCGTTTGTCTGTCACAAATTTAAAACACTCTAAAGTATCATGGTACTTAAAAATCTTGAACAGTTGCTCTAAGGTAACATTTTAGGGAGACACGGAAAATACTGGAAAAAAATAAAACTAGAGAAGCTGTGTTAGAAATAAAAATGTGTTCATAAAAGTCAAGATAATCACATTTTCGTGTAAAGGTGGCGAACATTTTCTATAAATTATGTGAAAATGTTGTAATATCGAAGTGATTGCTTTCATTTTTGTATACTCGAATTTTCAAATCTTACAGCTCTATGAAATTTCGAAAATAGCCGATTGCTTGTGAAATGACATGACATTTATCTTGACCATTTTACATCATAAATATGATCATATTATATCCAACCTGTACAAATTTCATCGAAATCTATTCAGTAGTTTGCATTTTTTTTTCTTCGTTTATATTTGAATGGTTAGTTATTGTTGTAACGTCTTACACGGCAAAAATGGCATTATGAACACGGAATCATTGCTTAATTATGAAATAATCCATAAAATTAAATTTATTAAAATCAGGTTTTATTTAATTTCGATTCCACTGATGAATCAAGACAAGTAATTATTTAATAATACGTAGAATTGTTCTGTTTTTGTCCTACTTAAGCATCAAGAAAGTGTTCAAATGAAACATAGACTAACACACAACATTTTACCTTACCAATTGAAGTTATCTTGTCATCCCTTCAACTTATATTCGACTGTCTCACCAATTGAAGTTATCCTGTCATCCCTTCAACTTATATTCGACTGCTCACCAATTGAAGTTATCCTGTCATCCCTTCAACTTATATTCGACTGCTCACCAATTGAAGTTATCCTGTCATCCCTTCAACTTATATTCGACTGTCTCACCAATTGAAGTTATCCTGTCATCCCTTCAACTTATATTCGACTGCTCACCAATTGAAGTTATCCTGTCATCCCTTCAACTTATATTCGACTGTCTCACCAATTGAAGTTATCCTGTCATCCCTTCAACTTATATTCGACTGTCTCACCAATTGAAGTTATCCTGTCATCGCTTCAACTTATATTCGACTGTCTCACCAATTGAAGTTATCCTGTCATCCCTTCAACTTATATTCGACTGTCTCACCAATCGAAGTTATCCTGTCATCCCTTCAACTTATATTCGACTGCTCACCAATTGAAGTTATCCTGTCATCCCTTCAACTTATATTCGACTGTCTCACCAATGGAAGTTATCCTGTCATCCCTTCAACTTATATTCGACTGTCTCACCAATCGAAGTTATCCTGTCATCCCTTCAACTTATATTCGACTGCTCACCAATTGAAGTTATCCTGTCATCCCTTCAACTTATATTCGACTGTCTCACCAATTGAAGTTATCCTGTCATCCCTTCAACTTATATTCGACTGTCTCACCAATCGAAGTTATCCTGTCATCCCTTCAACTTATATTCGACTGCTCACCAATTGAAGTTATCCTGTCATCCCTTCAACTTATATTCGACTGTCTCACCAATTGAAGTTATCCTGTCATCCCTTCAACTTATATTCGACTGCTCACCAATTGAAGTTATCCTGTCATCCCTTCAACTTATATGTCAACATTGAAAGTGAAACAAAGGTAAAACCTTTGATTGACTGATTCGATCTACAAAAAAGCTTTCTGATACAGGTAAAAACGATTATAAACATATATTTTCAATCTATACTATGAAATCAAACAGACCTAGAAAAATCCAATTGCACAAGTTCTCTTAGTCTATATCTAGATTTATGTTTACATCGCTTACATGGTCATCGGAGGACTTCGGGGGTCAACTCAATAGTTAAGTAGATGGCGTCTTGAGTAAAATACACACACAAAGAAGCTACATATTATCGAGCCCATGTCCTGTAAATTGTTCATTCTAGACTTATATCAATTTGGATAAATGATTTACATTAATATAAATATGATAATTTGAGTTCAAATCAGTGACCATGAATTTGACAGCTAGTGCCCCTTTAACTCATATTCAACTGACTCCTTAAAGTTTGATCCCACAGCCCTTTAACTCCCTTGTGCAATTATTGGAATACACGAACGATAATCACGAAAGGAAGTTGTGAAGATATTGGAATAGACGATTAATAATTATAACGAAAATTTAAAGAGCGCCCTATTCAAAAATTGATAATAACTCTGCTACATGTTTATGAGAACAGTTTCGTGAGATATGAGGATAACGAACCAATGATTTATTTGGAATATACAAATTCTTCCTGGCTGTATCAAAACAATGTACTTTAGTATTGAGAGAGAAGTCGTCTTTGGACGTAAGACATATACAGATTTACCAATTATTGTATATATCGAAACAATTTCATAGATGCATAAGCATAAAACGTCATCTGCTATTAAATATGTGCAATTCTCCATATGCAGATTCCATTAAGTACTCTAGCGTTGTCTGAAAATTACTTTCACTGAATTCAGAAAAAATAAATAAATTGCCTGGTAAATATGACATAACTATGTAAATGGTAAGGGATATGCAGTGCTAAAACGCTTTATTACTACGCCGAAAGTACATAACTATGTAAATGGTAAGGGATATGCAGTGCTAAAACGCTTTATTACTACGTCGGAAGTACATAATTAAGGACCATTGTCTATTAAATTACCATTTTATATTTTGTTTATCTCCTCAGACCCGCCATGTTTAGTGTTTGTATTTAAGGAGAATAACGAAGTGATTTAAGGCGATATTAAGTTTGTCAGTCACCAAAATATTGTCGAAATTTCTTCGGCTGTACTCTAAGACTTTTTTTTTTATATACTTCAAATGATAATAAATGAAAGGAAAAGGAAAACATGCTTCATTCTACGGAAGCCGATAAGGGCCATTCAAAAAAAATAAATTATGTCGTAATTACGACATAGCATGTCGTAATTTCGACATAACATGTCGTTTTTACGACATCGCTATGTCGTAATTTCGACATAACATGTCATTATAACGACATTGCAATGTCGTAATTTCGAAATATCATGTCGTAATAACGACATACACTATGTCGTTTTAACGACATAGCTATGTCGTAATAACGACATCGCTATATGTTTAATAGAATATGTATTATGATTGCCAAGAGACTAAATGACACAGAAATTAACAACTATAGGTCATCATAATGCCCCCAATAATTAGAAAAGCCCCCGCATAGTCAGCTATAAAAGAGGGACGGTCGAAAGATACCAGAGGGAGAGTTCCCGAAATGCTGTGTGGCAGACAGTGTTATTAATTAATTATTAGCTCCCTTGGTAAAACTCCAAATTTCATATTTAATGTATTTCATTGTTAAATAATTTACATGAAGCTTAATAAGTATATATTTGTTAATTGCATAGCTTTTGCTATTTGAATTCATTGGTTAAAGATATTTATTTATATTGTTAAGTTTAATTTTTGCATCGTCGCAAAATCTCTGGTACCTTCTTTGGTTACCTTCTGTAAGAAACTTATATATTTTATAGATCCAATTGAAGTTCAACAAAGTTCCGATCGTGAAAGGGCTATATAGCCAGTCAAGGACGATATTAACAAGCCAAACTGTCCACCTCCCTGTAAATAAGCGCAAACTACATGGCTTCTTGTAATAAGGGTGAACTGAAGTATTGATTGTTCTATATCTACTTTCAAACGGTGGGCACGATGTTCCTACAAGCCCTAGGATTTAAAACAAAATCTTCAAAATTTCATTCGCAAAACAAAATAAAAATGTTAGAAAACACGAACCAATATTAAAACAAAATCAATATATGTTTTAAATTATGTTTTTACAGCTCTTCATCATTTAGTAAGTAATACCTAGTTTATTTGAGGATTAAAATAACAAAGCTATGTGAAAAAAACGGATGTCCAACGTTACATTTATGAAAAACTGTTTTAACTCTTATGTAAAGTGATCCTATTTCTTATTCTCTGATCTTTTTGATTCTTGGCAGGAACAGCGACATGTGTCGGTTCTTTGTGGCGTTAAAGCCGTTATTTTGCCAAATTTCATTTGACTCGGTGGCTGCATATTAAGCTGGAATAAGAAAAAATGTCCAACGACGTATTTCGTTAAAACTGGGTCATTTTCAAAAAATGTCGAATTTTGAAATTGAAAAATTTATTAAAAGTTACTTATTCAAACAACCCTCTACATAAGCAAATCAAAACAAACAGTACTTTATGCCCGCGTCACACTGTCCCGATTTTTATATACGATGGACACCCGAATGCGAAAATTGTAAGTTCGTACGAAGTTGGTCCCGATCTCGTTAAAATACCAAAAAAGTGACCGAAGAAAGTACGATGAATATCGAAGTCTATACGATGGTGCCGAAATTATATACGATAGCAAAAGATGGACATACGAAGGTCAACCGAAGACGGGTATTTAAGCTTCATATCTCAGCCGAAGCCTACACGATGGATCACGAAGGCTACACGATAGATTACGAAGGCTACACGATGGATTACTATGATGGCGCGATGGCCATACGATGTCTAAAAGATACGAAAACAATTTCGACAACATATCGTTTCTGTACAAGTCTGCCATGCATGGCGGGAAATCGATCTTTTTGTCTAATTCTTATAAAACTTAGTTTATTATCCCCTCGCCTATTACATGTACGTTGCGTGTATATAAAATTGTTATTGACACTCTAGACCCAAAATGCTCAAAACTTGGTATGGTGTTACTCGTTAAGAATATCTTAAGCGCTATTGACTTTAAAGTGCAAAGGTCGAGGTCACAGTGGCAGTTGTAATACAGGGCAATATCACCCTTGTGTACACTCTAAAACCAATATGCTTCAAAAGATTTTAACCACATTTGGTATATTGTTCCTCCTTGTAATGATCTGACATTTTTTACGTTCAAGGCCAAAGGTCAAGGTCATGCAGATGGACTTGTTTTTTCTCCTTGAAATAGCATAATACACAGGAATTGGTTGCTCATTTTTTTACCTGCTGGTTCTAAAGACAATATTAAAGGTATTTCCAGTTACTGAATGTTTTGGTTGATTTCTAGAAAAATAGTTTATGTATCAAATATGCATATTCAATTTACCATTTTCTGCATGTGTATATACAAATATAGTTTTCTATGGTCGGGTTGTTGTCTCTTTTGCACATTCCCCATTTCCATTCTCAATTTTATGTCCATATTTGTCCCCAATATGTTACATACGAGGGGATGCCACGCTCGGCATTGCCTTGTTTGAACTGTAAAATGTGTGCACTAGTCTGAATAATCACCCATAATTATGCCCATGTTTACTGATCTATCTTAAAGGTAAGGTAATGGGTTCGTTGATCCCTTTTATTCAAAAAGAGCTCTTTCCAGGAGAATATCATAATAATATAGACAAAAGGAAGGATGTGGGGAAAGCAACAAATGCGGCAAAATATGACATATAGAAAACAAAATGGTTATGGAGTAAATATTCGTGTGACAACAACTCAGACGATACATAAAAAAATCAGAATAATGAAGAAAAAGTTGGTTTCCCTATATACGTGTACCTGCAGTGTTGATGTACGAGGCGCGTTTATGATTTTCATTATGTTACTTGATATGGAAAATTGACAAAAAATAATATTTTATTTGTAAAAGTAAATCCTGAGCCTGTAATAGCTGCTCTTCTTGTTCCATTTGAATTAATAAAAACAACGCTGTTGCCTTTCTTGTTCTCATAGAATCATATGATATGAGCTCCATGTTTTGTGAACGTCTTTCTTAACTGTCATATTAGACTGACCAGTGCATATCGCGCATGGCACTTTAAATGTATTTTAACGCGAAAATTAACTTACATTTAGCTGGATTTATTGCCGTCGTAGTTCCATCTTGTCGCCTTCGTACTTTTATTCGATGGCAACACGACGGGATTACGAGGTCTTCACGAAGTCGTGTTGCCATCGTTAGACCTTCGGATATCTTCGTGATTCATTCGTGTAGACATCGTAATGTCAAAACTGCCCGATGGAAACGATGGAAACACGAATGCAATACGATGTGCAAAGATGCATTCCCGGTGACATTACGATAGTGAGGATGGTGATACGAACTCAATACGAACCCTCAACATCGGACGCACCTTCGGGGATTTTTTAACATGTTAAAAAATTTAGAACCCTTCCCGAAGTTGTCCCCGAAGGCTAGAAAAAGTGGCCGATGGTTCTACGATGGTTAAAGATGGCACTACGAATAGCCCGATCTGGATACGATCAGTCCCGATTTTGAAAATTTCCATTATCGTGTTGCCATCGGCGTAAAAATCGGGACAGTGTGACGCGGGCATTAAGAACAACATATTAAAAGATGCAATCTTAATGATGTCATACAAGAATATCTTGAAACATTTTTTGATCGGTGATACAATATTTTGTCTATCCTGTTACCATTTTCAAAAGAAATTTTGGGTTATCAAGAAAAGGTTTAGATAAAATGTTAAGCTTGTTTTACGTTACCAATTAGATGGTTTTCAAGAGAATAAACTTCTATATATATTCTTTCTGTAAAATAATAGATTATTTGCCAATTTTCTAGGTTGTACTGAAAAATGGCTCTAAAAATTGGTTTTCAAAGGTTGTAAAAATTACCACCAGTAATGTAAGTCTAAGATAGCAATTTATATTTTTCGGCCTTTTTCACCTTTTCAAATAAACCCAACATCAAGTAAATCCCTCAGAAGTTAATTTACTTTTCTCTTTATTTCGTTGGTAACAGGAACGTACGTTTCTGATATATCACTATATGTCTATCCTGTTACCGATATCAGTATTGCACCTGCAAATGCTTAATTGGGAAGATTAAGACGTTATAACCTTAAGATTAGTTTAAACAATGAAATATTTCATTCGTTTTCCACCTACATGTTAAGATAAAAAATTTAACGACGTTTTTGTCTATAATTGTCTATCCTGTTACTGTAACCATAGCAACCATAGTAACAGGATAGACATAACAGGATAGACAAATTTCTTCGTTTTTCATTGCTGTTGTGAAATAACTACTCCCTTTGGTGAAGTGATTATGGTTTTCTATTGTGAATTTGGTTTCCAACACTTTATTGCACTTTTTACAACCATACTGTTAGTGTAATTAATCAAAATGGTTGGTAACAGCATAGACATGAAAAAAAGTACGCTCTATTTTTTTCACTAAATGTCTTGAAATTTCTTTTCTATACACTGTCGTTCAAGAAACGAGGCGTTTTAAATGTAAAGATTACTTTGCATTTTTGAAATCAACACTGACTGATTCAATATTCATAGGGGGGATAATTTAACGACTGATTTAAGTAGCGGTAACAGGATAGACATGAACCTCCTGTACGCTGATTGAATTTAGTTTGTAGATAATCTGTTACATACAATGATAAAGAAGCTACGATTTTTCGTTAGAATTATAATTAACGTTCTTAAAAATTCCCTTTTGCAGATATCAAGGCGATCAGAAAATCGGAAAAAAATCATTTGAAATGTGTTTTTCTGACATTGTACGCACACAAACACCCCCAAAATCGGCCTTAAATGCAGTTTAATCATATCAAAATAGATGTAAGGTGTGTTTATTATTAATGTTCTGAATCACAAATCCGACAAGCTTTCATTTAAACCAATACAACTGAAATTTCCATTAGAAATAAAAAATTTAGCATTGGTGTACTGAAAATTCGACATTTTTTGAAAATGACCATCTCAACGACTGAAAGTGAATTTTATAAGTAGATATAGCAGAAAATGAATAAAAAGAGTAAGACACTAATAATATATAACAAAAGTACAAATATTTGCCTCATTGTTCGTGAGTTCAAATATTGCTGATTCAATAAAATCTTCTCTTCACAGTCGTTTTTCTAACGGTAGCCATTTTGTCCAAGTTGATATTTCATTTTCAAAGCAGTTAACGCGTATTTTTTTATAATTGATCAAAACAAAAGTTAGATACACGACGAGTAAAAAATGCAAAGATTCTTTTCTTATTAACTTCATATTTGGGTCTTCAAGGAATAAAATGATTCCACACATTACAAAACGGTAGCCAATTTGTCCAAACGTCTGAAAACGTCTAAAATCCGAAAGACGCTAATTTCCTACGTTACATGTGCTAAAGTTTCATTATAATTAACAACAAATCGTGTTATGAAATTTGGAAAAAGAGGTTGATGATTGCTGCAGAAAAAAAGAATAGTGCATGTTGACTCCGCCCGGGGACATAGGTTCGACACAGGTTAAATTTTGCAATTTTTATTAATCGTTTATAGCTTTTAACGATTTATTTAATAGAATGGGGAAATGGGGAAAAATCACATGATCTTCGTCCACTTTTTGCAAAGACAAATTGGACACACCAAGACAGTCCTCTAAATGTAAAATGCGAATTGAAATTTATGTTGCGGAAGTACTCTGAAATAGACAATTTAAAGTCGTCACTTCAGTAATGTGCAATAACCAATAATAAAAGACTTAATACCAGTTCACGGAATGTTTTAATTCGCGATTTGTCCTGTTCATGTTATAACTGTCGTGATGAAAGTAATTCCTGTACTATCGAAACCGGAACTTTTCGTCAATATAAACTTGTGCATGAAATGGAGGTAATTGAAAGACGAATCCCAAACAGCGACGAAAACTGTTTCATCGAATTAATAAAAACCCGGGATTATATTAGCCGTTTTCGCGGACGATCCAGGAGTAGATTACTATATTTTAAAATGTATATCAGAAGTTGAACCCTATAGATGACTTGGGAAATAATTCTCAAGCCAAGGTTCAAATAATTGAAGGGGTGTATTTCGACAACTTGTGTGCCAGGGAAAACACAATTCTATTCAAATTTAACCAAGGGTAAAAATGTCCGATTTACTTGCAGTGTCAGATATATTTGAATTGGAGTTGAATTAAGATATAGAAATTTTACAATGACAGAAGATATGCACCTTGAAAGTTAAACATCCTATGAAAAAAGTTTTGTACATCTAAAAAACATTTTTTTTATTGAAAACCGTATACATGTACTTCCTCCCATCTTTCCTTCCTACATTACTTGCGACAGTTCTGCATTTTTTGTTGAAATAACTTAAAGGATAAACATTAATAAATCGAATCATTTCCACAACTTTAGGTAACTTATGATAAAATGACATCACAAAACGAACAGAACCAGAATCAACCAACGTATAAAAAACCGAATAAAACTTGCAAAAGTTAATCGAAGTCAAAAACCCTCTTCGACGCCGCATTTTAAGTGTAATGTGGTGTTGTAGGAACATCGTGCCCAACGTTTAAAAGTAGAAATAGAGCAATCAATACTTCAATTCACCCTTATTACAAGAAGTCATGTAGTTTGCGCTTATTGATTGGGATGTGGAAAGCTTAGTTTGCCTTGGTAGGACTGAATGTCAGCCCACATATAGTTCCACATATTATTCTTCCAATACATTGAAGTTTTTAATGTCTTTGACTGACTATGTAGCCTTTCACGATACGTCGGTAGTTGAAAGAACTTTAATGGGTTCTATAAAATATATTTATAAGTTTCTCTCAGAAGGAAACCAAAGAAGGTAACCAAAGATTTTGCGACGATGCATATTTTAAATTTTACAATATAAATAAATATCTTTAACCAATGGATTCAAATAGCAAAAGCTATGCAATTAACAAATATATACTTATTAAGCTTCATGTAAATTATTTAACAATGAAATACATTAAATATGAAATTTGGAGTTTTACCAAGGGAGCTAAATTAAATAATTTATAAATAACACTGTCTGCCACACAGCACTTCGGGGACACTCCCTCTGGTATCTTTCGTCCCCCTTTTATAGCTGACTATGCGGGGGCTTTTCTAATTATTGGGGGCATTATGATGACCTATAGCTGTTAATTTCTGTGTCATTTAGTGTCTTGGCAATCATAATACATATTCTTTATATACATATGGCGATGTCGTTATTACGACATAGTGATGTCGTTATTACGACATGTTATGTCGAAATTACGACATGTTATGTCGAAATTACGACATAGCGATGTCGTTTTAACGACATGTTATGTCGAAATAACGACATCGCGATGTCGTAATAACGACATGTTATGTCGAAATAAAGACATGCTATGTCGTAATTACGACATACATTTTTTTTGTTGAATGGCCCTTATCGGCTTCCGTATCATTCTGAGTCATTTATCCATGTAATAAAAGTTTAAGGACTGAGGATACGTGGTTTAAAAAAAAAATCTAGTATGTTAGCTAGTATGTTTTTCTCACAACAGTGTTCGCCAAATTTTTTATGCTTGTACGAAAAGATGAATAATGTCCAATAGGCGAAGGGACAATTGGTCCGACAGAACATTGTTCGTCCAATAGTATATACAAGTTTGAAATATAGAAGAATGCCCAGTAAGCGAGTGGACAAGTTTTCCACAGAACATTGTTCGTCCAGTAGTATTTACATGTAAGAAAAAACTAGGTGATATCATGTGACAGGGACGGATTCAGCCATTTAAAAAAAGGGGGTTCCAACTATATGCTCCAATTCAAGTGCATTGATAGTCCAAAAAAAAGGAGGGTTCCCGTCCCCAGTCCCCCCACCCTGGATCCGCCGATGTGTGATATCATATGGTCGTGAAGGGTAAACAGATCATATATAGTTGTGACAGATAACATATGATGGAGAAGAAATGTGAACGGGATTATGGTTACTACTGTAACATACGACATCAATACCAAAGAAATGTGAACGGGATTGGGGTTACTACTGTAACATACGACATCAATACCAAAGAAATGTGAACGGGATTGTGGTAACTACTGTAACATACGACATCCATATCAAAGAAATGTGAACGGGATTGTGGTTACTACTGTAACATACGACATCCATATCAAAGAAATGTGAACGGGATTGTGGTTACTACTGTAATATACGACATCCATATCAAAGAAATGTGAACGGTATTGTGGTTACTACTGTAACATACGACATCAATATCAAAGAAATGTAAACGGGATTGTGGTTACTACTGTAACATACGACATCCATATCAAAGAAATGTGAACGGGATTGTGGTTACTACTGTAACATACGACATCCATATCAAAGAAATGTGAACGGGATTGTGGTTACTACTGTAATATACGACATCCATATCAAAGAAATGTGAACGGTATTGTGGTTACTACTGTAACATACGACATCAATATCAAAGAAATGTGAACGGGATTGTGGTTACTACTGTAATATACGACATCAATATCAAAGAAATGTGAACGGGATTGTTGTTACTACTGTAACATACGACATCAATATCAAAGAAATGTGAACGGGATTGTGGTTACTACTGTAACATTCGACATCAATATCAAAGAAATGTGAACGGGATTGTGGTTACTACAGTACTATAAAATACGACATCACTATCAAAGAAATGTGAACGGGATTGTGGTTACTACTGTAACATACGACATCCATATCAAAGAAATGTGAACGGGATTGTGGTTACTACTGTAACATACGACATCCATATCAAAGAAATGTGAACGGGATTGTGGTTACTACTGTAATATACGACATCCATATCAAAGAAATGTGAACGGTATTGTGGTTACTACTGTAACATACGACATCAATATCAAAGAAATGTGAACGGGATTGTGGTTACTACAGTACTATAAAATACGACATCACTATCAAAGAAATGTGAACGGGATTGTGGTTACTACTGTAACATACGACATCCATATCAAAGAAATGTGAACGGGATTGTGGTTACTACTGTAACATACGACATCACTATCAAAGAAATGTGAACGGGATTGTGGTTACTACTGTAATATACGACATCCATATCAAAGAAATGTGAACGGTATTGTGGTTACTACTGTAACATACGACATCAATATCAAAGAAATGTGAACGGGATTGTGGTTACTACTGTAACATACGACATCAATATCAAAGAAATGTAAACGGGATTGTGGTTACTACTGTAACATACGACATCAATATCAAAGAAATGTGAACGGGATTGTGGTTACTACTGTAACATACGACATCCATATCAAAGAAATGTGAACGGGATTGTGGTTACTACTGTAACATACGACATCAATATCAAAGAAATGTGAACGGGATTGTTGTTACTACTGTAACATACGACATCAATACCAAAGAAATGTGAACGGGATTGTGGTTACTACTGTAACATACGACATCCATATCAAAGAAATGTGAACGGGATTGTGGTTACTACTGTAATATACGACATCAATACCAAAGAAATGTGAACGGGATTGTTGTTACTACTGTAACATACGACATCAATACCAAAGAAATGTGAACGGGATTGTGGTTACTACTGTAACATACGACATCAATACCAAAGAAATGTGAACGGGATTGTGGTTACTACTGTAACATACGACATCCATATCAAAGAAATGTGAACGGGATTGTGGTTACTACTGTAATATACGACATCAATACCAAAGAAATGTGAACGGGATTGTTGTTACTACTGTAACATACGACATCAATACCAAAGAAATGTGAACGGGATTGTGGTTACTACTGTAACATACGACATCAATACCAAAGAAATGTGAACGGGATTGTGGTTACTACTGTAACATACGACATCCATATCAAAGAAATGTGAACGGGATTGTGGTTACTACTGTAATATACGACATCAATACCAAAGAAATGTGAACGGGATTGTGGTTACTACTGTAATATACGACATCAATATCAAAGAAATGTGAACGGGATTGTGGTTACTACTGTAACATACGACATCAATACCAAAGAAATGTGAACGGGATTGTGGTTACTACTGTAACATACGACATCAATATCAAAGAAATGTGAACGGGATTGTGGTTACTACTGTAATATACGACATCAATATCAAAGAAATGTGAACGGGATTGTGGTTACTACTGTAACATACGACATCAATATCAAAGAATAGCTTTAAAAATTTAAAAATAGGGAGGAAAAGAGAGGCGAATGATACCACATTTCATCATGTTTTAATATTATTTTGGGGGATACCACGGCTTTTTTTGTGTTGCCTATTTTTTTTTATCATCTTGATAAACAGACGTCGTATGATTGCCAATGAGATATGTATATAACAGTCAAAATGACGAAAATGTAGGAATATAATATGCTTTGTAACTCAAACACAAGTTGTTATTAAGGACGTTGTGTTCCTAAAACGCCGACATTCGAGGTGTATGCGCAGAGGTATCAATTATTTTGCAGTAAATGTCCTCGAGTACTCACTGTTTAAAAAACCAGAGAATATAAATGTATAAAAAGTGGGGGTTGGATTACGTAGGCATCATATAACAACCACACACAATATCATATATATGTTACATGATAATCAAACTTCTAATAATTAATTCATATTAATGCATTAAGTAAATGAGTATTATATTTTGCTATTGATTGTTCGTGTTAATGAATTTCCGGTTGACCTGGAAATGTGATATTTCTTTGTGAAATACGAGGTAAAAAAATGAGTCATTTATGATTTTGGTTATTTCAAAGCAACAATTTTTGCTAAAAACAAAAATTTGTGCTAAAAACAAAAATAAAAGAAAAAAGAATAAGAGCGATAAAAGAGGAAGACGCTATCAACAAGGATGCAATAAACACTCGTTACAACAGAGACTAAACACAAACCATTGGTGAACTACGTACGATCACCCGAATCAGTGTCGTTACAGATTTCTTAAAAGAACGTGATTCAACTGCTAAGTTAATGAAAATATTTCTCATCCACTTCTTTTTGAGAGTGTTTATAAATTGTCCTTCAAATATAGATTTAGAAATCATCTTACAACAGAAGAATGATCCAACGACCGACGAACAACACACACTTGATAATTAGTATCATTTTCAAAATCTACTGCTGGTTAGGATACAGTATTTGATATGTTGATATTGAAAAATGTCCTGTCTTACTCACGAAAGCAGGCAAATTTCCCCTGTGTAGACAGTTCCGTGCTTTTGACACATTATGGGACGTCACAAATTTATGGTATTTGGAAATACGCATATAGGATATGCTGCAAGATAATGCATGGTTACACCATGTTGCCATCTATTATTTATCCTGTTTTTATCGAACGTTCGGAGGCATTTTATTTCAGTCTTGTCAAGTGTTGAAATGTGTTTTATTTTGGTCTTTATGCATGTTACCAACATAAACTTTAGAATAACATGCAGATATACTAACACCATATATGGGCAGCCATATGGAATCGTATTAGGGGCGTAGACAAAATAGAAAAATCATTTGATAACTCCTTTTTCAAAATCAGTCAAATAATTATGATATAATCAGTAACCTTACCATATATTAAGTTCAAAAATCTAATTCATGGTAGAAGTTCCATCGGAAGAATAGAGGAGACTCCGAGTATATCGATTTATATATACGTCTGAGTCAGTTACAACTCTACAACAGATATCTGGTGTCACGATATCTCAGTAGCATGGGTTCGAATCCCGGCGAGGGACGAACAAAAAAATTTGCGAAAGCAAATTTACAGATCTAACATTGTTGGGTTGATGTGTAGACTAGTTGACACTTTGACAGGTTGACATATATTGAAATATATCATTATCGACTCCTAGGAGTCGATATTAAGAATTGAACGATGGACAGTTAGTGCGTGAATTTTTCTTGCTACCTGATTGGAAGATATTACGAGACGTGAATAATCAAAGTTTATTGATTGGTTAGGACAATCCAAACCTAGTAAATGTCCCTCAATCCCGTAGAGTATCGGATTTGTCCTCTCTATTTTAGCAATTAGATTTTGCCTGGTCATTAATCATGCATATTCATGATATTGGTACACATATTTAGCGCTTCGAAAAAACAACAACACCCCACTTTTAAAGTTAAATGGTTGCTCCCTTATAGACTGGTTATCATATACGTACATGTAGCTCCATTATGGGTCCTAGATCAACCACTGTTTTTAAATAGTAATAAAAGGAAAGGGATTTGTTTTGTATTAAGGGATATTATTGTTCCGTATTTGCATTTTGTTATTTGAACATTTTTAAGTTATCGTACGACAATCGACTTTTGGCAAACTAAAAGAACACAGGTACATCCAGTCAGAATGGGGCGTGTAAAGAGAAGCCACAGTGTCAGATGATGATTTTTTCCCATTTTTTGCCATACACCAATGTTGCTCTCGAAAAACCAGTACAATGTAAAAGTAAAGAATTCAACTACGGAACGCTGAAAACTAAAATTTGAAAGTCAAGAAAAATAAGAACCGAAAAAAATTGAAGAGGTTTTGGCCAAAGTGAAGTTAAAACATACCAAAATCCATCTATAAGGGCTACTTTGACCGAGGGAGTTGGATCCTAAGTTTCTTCGTAATTTGTACGTAAACAACCTATTTTAAATTATCTATTTTTGTTGCCAGTGACGCATATTTCATGAATGTTCCGGAACAAATTAGCAATAAATACAGCAGGGAGAGAGTGTGCATAATGAAGACATAACCTTTCAATCAGTTTAATTGAGGTCTGGAACTGGCGTATGGCAGTAACTGCTAGCTTTATATATAGTATATATTAGTCCTTTGTTAATTTATTATCATTGTCATTTTGATCAGTTTCGTTTGTTTCCTATTCTGACATAGGACTTGTATTTCCTTTTCAAGTGCGTTTTACTGTTCGTATTACTGTGTGTTTTAATTCTTTATTGGCTAGAGGTATAGAGGAGGGTTGTGATCTCACGAAACATGTTTAACCCCGTCGCATTTGTGCGCCTGTCCCAATTCAGGAGCCTCTGTCCTTTTAAGTCTTGTATGATTTTAATTTTAGTTCATTGTTATATTTCGAAGTTTAGTATGACGTCTATAATCACTGAACCAGTACACTTTATTGAAAATGCCTGTACCAAGTCAGGAATATGACAGTTCTTGTCCATTCGTTTTTGATGCGTTTTGTTATTTGATTTTGCCATGTGATTATGGACTTTCCGAATTGATTTTCCTCTGAGTTCAGTATTTTTGTGATTTTACTTTTGTCTAGTGGCCAGCTGAAGCGCGCCTAGCACAACGTTCATTGCGACGCTATACATTAAGTACTCCTTCCGTGTTATTTTTTGGAACTGAAATAAATCATAAAAGGCAATATATTATCGTCATGCAATCGATAAAAAAGAAAACAAAACGTTTAAAGCTGCATGAGACCGAATCGCTTTTTCTGGATCTACCTTCATCAGGAACATCAAAAAGGCGAATAATACTATTTGGTTTACTGCGAGTTGGTCAGTTTTCACTGTCACTTCTAAATGTTGGGCACTGGGAACACCAAATAGCTCTGAATTATTTATCTCAAACGCTAACCTTATATAAGAGATTTAAATCAACTTATTAATTCCGGTTTAAATAGGTTTAACAATTTTTTTTTTTGATAGTTGCACAACCATAAAATTTCAGGATACTGTTATCCCATGTGATGTCTAATATGTTTTATATATATAAAAAAAAAGCTTCTTCTTTCCATCATTTATTTTGTAATTAAAAATGATTTGATATATTTTGTGCTATTTATTTATAACTAAGAATGATTGTTATCAGAGCTGTGTTTACATCAGTGTTTACAGGTACCCCTCTTTTCGCCCCTTTTCTATTTTTGATATTTTAATCAAAAATTTAAAAAATCAAACTTTCAAAAAGTGAAATAATCAAAATTGCACGTTAGGTTTAGTATTTTAAAAGTTTGATCAAATTCCTAAACTATCAAATTTATAAACGATATTTAGAAATTTAATATTTTAATAATTTGGTTAAAATTTCAAAATTTCAAAACTTTTACACAATTTGAAATTTTGATATTTTAAAACTTTGATCAAAATTCCAAAAATCTAAAGTTTCAAAACTTTTTAAAACTTTGAAATGATAAGTGTTACACGGACCATAAACGTCTTTATTTAGGAATTTCCGGATAACGTCCCTGTTCGATTTCTGACGGGAACACTCCGCATCTTAAAATTGAGAATGGAAATGGGGAATGTGTCAAAGAGACAACAACCCGACCAAATAGAAAACAACAGCAGAGGGTCACCAACAGGTCTTCAATGTAGCGAGAAATTCCCGCACCCGGAGGCGTCCTTCAGCTGGCCCCTAAACAAATATATACTAGTCCAGTGATAATGAACGCCATACTAATTTCAAAATTGTACACAAGAAACTAAAATTAAAATAATACAAGACTAACAAAGGCCAGAGGCTCCTGACTTGGGACAGGCGCAAAAATGCAGCGGGGTTAAACATGTTTGTGAGATCTCAACCCTCCCCTATACCTCTAACCAATGTAGAAAAGTAAACGCATAACAATACGCACATTAAAATTCAGTTCAAGAGAAGTCCGAGTCTGATGTCAGAAGATGTAACTAAAAAAAATAAACAAAATGACAATAATACATAAATAACAACAGACTACTAGCAGTTAACTGACATGCCAGCTCCAGACTTCAATTAAACTGACTAAAAGATTATGATTTCATCATATGAACATCAGGCACATTCCTTCCCGTTAGGGGTTTAGTATCATACCATCATAACATATATGAGAAGAACGTAACCCGCGTCATGCCAACAACTGTTTTTAGAATAAATGTGTTTAGTTCCGATGCAAAGACCTTATCAGTGACTCAATATTAACGCCAAAATATGCAATCTTTAATGACTTGACAACAGTATCGTAATTATATCCCTTCTTAATAAGTCTATTCAAAGGTTTTGTAAGTTTCTGAGGTGAATACTGACACCTTTGTGCTTTATAAAGAATATTTCCATAAAAAAATTGGATGTGAAATACCTGAACGTATTAGAAGTCTGCATGTTGAGCTATATTTACGAATGATGTCTTTATACCGATGATAAAATTTAGTAAATGTTTTGACTAGTTTGTGATATCGAAAACCCTGGTGTAATAATTTTTCAGTAATACATAAATTTCTCTCGTTAAAATCTAAAACATTATTACATACACGAGCGAATCGTACAAGTTGAGATATATAAACACCATAAGATGGTGACAAGGGAACGTCACCATCTAAAAACGGATAATTAACGATAGAAAATGAAAAATCATCCCTTTTATCGTAAATTTTAGTATTCAGCTTTCCATTAGTGATATAGATATCAAGATCGAGAAAAGGGCAGTGGTCATTGTTAGTATTAGCTTTATTTAAAGTAAGTTCAACAGGATAAATTTCATTAATATACATACTGAAGTCGTCATTATTGAGAGCCAAAATATCATCCAAGTATCTAAAAGTATTATTAAATTTGTTTATCAGATGTTGTTTCGATGGGTCTTTGCTTATTTTTGTCATAAATTGTAACTCATAACAATACAAAAACAGGTCCGCAATAAGTGGTGCACAGTTAGTCCCCATTGGAATTCCGATAATCTGACGATATACGGAATCCCCAAAGCGAACAAAAATGTTATCCAATAAAAATTCAAGGGCATATATAGTATCAAAGCATGTCCAATTAACATAGTTTTTTTGTTTATTGCTACTAAAAATGACCTAAAAGAGTTTGAACATATATATTCACATTCTGATTTTTTGAATGCCCATTTAAGTGTGTGAATTTTTTCTTAATGAGAATGTGAGGCAATGTGGTATACGGGGTAGAAAAATCAAAACTTTGAACAGATTCAAAATCACCAATATAAGCATGCAATTTATCAAGTACTTCCAACGAGTTCTTGACACTCCAAAAGTAATTTATTCCACTATTTTCGAAGGCCTTATTTGAACAATTTATTATCAGGTTTTTAATTGTACCAAGTGTGCTGGTAAGAAGAATAGACAATTTAGTAGTGGAACAATGGCTTGAAGACGAAATAAATCTATATTTGTAAGGGGTTTTGTGTAGCTTCGGAAGCTAATACATAGTTGGGACTTTCATTGTATTTGGCTCTGCTTGTAAAACGGTGGCTAAAAGTTTATGTTTGTTACAGATTTCGTTTTCTGAAAAAGGAGTCAGTTGGAATGTTGGTGAATTGGTGATTTCCTTTTTCAGAACCTCAATGTAAAATTTACGTCAAACAATAATAATATTATTAGCAGCTTTATCGGTCGGGACAAAAACAAATTCCTTGGCTAGTTCTTTTAGTTTATGTTTGATACGAGAAATAGGTTTATTGTGGTTTTTGTTTATTGTAAAATGTTCTTTAAAATGTTGAATACGTATATCAACTATCTTCATTACTGAATTAAAAAAAGAGTCCAAAGATTTTTTGTCAGCTTTTTCCCGTTTTATCCATTTCATACAGTAAGTATGGAGTGAGTCGTGGATGATATTACGACACTCATTCCAATTAATAATTGACGGGGGACGATATTTAGGTCCTTTACTGAGGAATGATTTTAACTCTCGATCTTGAACGATGTTAAGATCTCCTGTTATAACATGGGAAATGGGTCCATAAATATATTCGAGTAATCAACAAATGGTCATTTTCACATACGGTTGCACTGTGCATTAAGAGGACGTCTTGAGTGCTTATAAGTTCGGAGTTTGGGACATTTCCTCTAGACTCTAATTCATATAATAGTTATCAAAGGTATCAGGCTTATAATTTATACGCGAGAGGCGCGTTTTGTCTGCATAAGACTCATCAGTTAAAAAAAGTTTAAAAGCCAAAACAAGTACAAAGTTGAAGAGCATTGAGGACCCAAATTTCAAAAAGTTGTGCCAAATACGGCTAAGATAATCTATGCCTGGGATAGGAAAATCCTTAGTATTTCGAATTATTAATGTATCGAGTATAAAAGATGGTGATCGCTATCTATTTAAGGATGTCAGTGGCGGATCCAGAACTTTACATAAGGGGGTCCGCTGAATAACATAAGGGGGGCTCCAGTCATGCTTCAGTGATTCCCTATATAATCAACCAAATTTTCCCCACGAAAGGGTGGGGGGGGGGGGGGGGCGGCCTCGCCGCCCCCTGGATCCGCCTATGGATGTTCGCTTGTCAAGTTTTTGAATTTTTGTCAGATTTTCGAAATCTTCCAGTTTTATCCATTTGAATGCCTTAAAAATGTTTGCCCATTGATCCATTGATCCCCTTTTTCCGTTTTTATAAATCTTTTGCATATATAATTATAAGTCATTTGTAAAAGTCTTATAAAATCCTATTTATTTTTTAATAGTTTTTGAGAACTTTAACTTGTCAATGAAAGCTATGAAAAATCAAGAGAGAACATTTTCCCGCCATAATTCCCTATCAATTTATTCTAGTTTTAAATAAGCTTTTTATTTTGAAACTGAGTAGGAAACTTCCTTAATGTGGCTCTCGGGTCTAAATCAATTTTTTTTTAATATAGGATTTCGCTTTATTTTTCTACAAATGAACTTTATCTTATACTTAATAGAAAAATAAAATAAAAAGATGGGGTTAACGTTCATTTACGCTCACAATCTCCCTTCGAAAGAAGCATACATTAGTGTAAAGTTACTTTTTTTCTGTTGAACTAATAGAAGAAAAAAAGTAAATATCGAAATAAAAAAAGAACTAAATTACAGAAATCGCTTAAATTTAACAAAAGTCTAGTTTAAGTACAGCTTATTTGAAAATAGTAATAAAAAATATAGGTCACCGATGAGTAAAAAAGATATTTCAATTTTGATGAAAATGGCATTTTTGCACCAAAGGGAGATAATTTTGATCTTTTTCAATAGATACACATTTAAAGTCATCTGGGTCCAACACCAAAAGATTTTGTTTAATGATTTTTTTTGTACCATATGATAAAGTAATAACTAATAAAGGTAATAAATTTAATTTGTAATGAAAAATAACTATTTCCTTTTTTTCCGAAATTTTTATACCCTCGAGCCTCCTTAATATATCATTTATTCTTGCAAAATACATTTTCTGTGTTCAAATAGGACATGGCGATACACATTATTTAAATGATTTTTATCAAAGACAACATAACTAATTTCTGATCATTGTTAAACAATCATTTACAACGATTATTGCTAAAAACGGAAAAACAATGTTACTGACCTACCGAACAAAACATAAATGTCGATCTGGTTTATTTCGAGCGGTTATGTTCCATCAAAATTTGATGAAGACCAAAGTAATGATCTGAAAAAGTATTATCCGAAAAAAAATGAAATGCCAAAACTTTAGTCTACTTACTACTGTTGCGACCTTGACCTTTGACCCAGTAAGATAAAACTCAATCTTGATCTTTTCACCCGAAGTTGTGGTTGGTTAATGTCGTATTTTTTTGTATCCAAACCTACATACGTCATTGAAGAAAATATCGTTTTACTAAAGTACCACTGGTATTTTATTAAATGCTTTTGTAAAGTAAACTCATCGATTGGACAGAAAAAAGACTATAATACTGTTATCTTCACATGGAGAGTTTTACAATACCGTAACCATACCAATAATGTATTTGATGATACGAGATTTCCCAAGAGGCAAATTATAAAAAATATAATAGGAGACAAATCATGATAGCGTTTAGGGACTAATAATTCAGACAAGGGCACATTTTATGAATTATATGAAATTGTCAGTTAATAATCGAAAAATAATACGATCACAACAATTCCGCGAACAATGCAAATAATAAAAATTAAAATAGGAGTGTGCAAAAAGTATCATATTGGAGAACTCAACGTACACAAAGTATCCTTCTGGAAAACTAAGCATAAAAGCAGCGTACATGAAGCATAGTTCCGAAGAAAGCAGCGTACATAAATATGCGTTTTCTGTAGGGTTCATATTTTAAATTATTAAATGATATGAGCAAAGCAGCGTACATAGAATATACTTTTGAGGAAAGCAGCGTACGCGAAGTATTATAGTTCAGAAAAAAGCAGCGTACATAGAGTATACTTATTTTTGAGGAAAGCAGCGTACACGAAGTAGAGTTCCTAAGAAAGCAGCGATATACGTACACGTTATTTACTTCTGGAGAAATCAACTTGCGTGAACTTTCTATTGATATCGCCAGAAAATAATTTTTCTCTCGAAACAAGCCATTATTATATATGCAATATCTATTTGCAAAACAGATATTTACTTTAAATGGTTTTTGGTATAAAATTAAAAAAAATATATAAAAATAAATAGTTAAAATATATTTTGATGCAACATACTTTTTCATTAAGTTTTATCTACATGATACCAACAGACCTCCGTAAAAAAGTAATACCACATATTTCTAGAATTTTTGTTCATTCCACAGTCCTATTTAAGTGTATTACTATTCATATTTTATAAGAAATGAAAGTAGATTGCAAATATAGAAAATCATAATCTCTGGAACTAAAGTGGAGCTTGCTCTGGTAGTCAAGGCTACCTGAATATTTGATAGGGTTTGTACATTTCAATTTTTATATCTTATTATTCAAGATGTTTGATTTGTTCCTCCTGATATCTTCGTCCTTTGTCCTTCTGTCATATTAGACCTTTTAACTTGCTTATTTGGATATGAGAAAGAACATCATTTTATGGGAAGTAAAGTATCATCAAACTGGAATGTACTTACTGTAGATTACTTATACGACACGTGACCTCAAAGTTTCAGACTCAACATTGTAAAGTTTAAAAGACCATCTTTTATGTGTAATTTTTTTATGATCTTGAATGAATAGAAAAAAGTTAGATTTATCATATTTTACTTCCGGTATCATGATCATATAATTGAATCCGCCATACAAAATTATTTAAGCAATGCTTTGAAACTTCCTACATCATATTAGGGTCCCGCAGACATCCTAGATTAATCGCTTCCATTTAAATGAATAAAAACACCTAAAGCTGTGTAATAACTGGTTATATGCTGTACTATGACAGTCATGATGAATTATAATGGATTCTACTTTGCAGAGGAAATATAGTTATAATTCATTATTGTCTGTAAGGGTGTTTATATATACCATGGTGTAGTTGTTGTAGCTTGAAATAAATGTCCACTTATTTGTAACAATAAGATATCAAGGGGACATCCAAATCTCATTAGTCATAGAGAACAAGACAACCTTCGCCATGATGGCAAACAAAAATATATTAAAAAAATTTGCCAATGAGACAACAAGAGAGCAAAATGACACAGCACATACCGCATAGTCAGGTATAAAAGGCCCCGAAATGACAATGTAAAACAATTCAATAGAGAAAACTAACAGACTTATTTATGTACTAAACATGAACGAAAAACAAATATGTAACACATAAACAAACGACAACCGATGATTTACAGGATCCTGAACACTATTATCATTTCCACCAAAAACTTGAGTTAATTTCAAGGAATAGAACGGTCTGTTGGCACGTCATTTCGTTTGTTAATTTTTTTTTAGGAGACGGAATTATAAGAGACATTTCGAACTTGTTTCTTAATCCCATGTTTGAATATTATGTAAAATTTGTACTACTTCATTGTTATAATATTTCAAATAATAATAATACTCTGTTCCGTTAGTAAATTAAGACGCAATTCGAAAAATTATAAGGGGTCATGTTCAGTGACCTTATGACATCTTATCTTTCCCTTCAAATGTTTCGGTATTGTTACAATGACTTATCAAACAGATTTGCGAATATAGTCCGTAAATTGTATATTTTAACCTCAATTTTCCGTCATAATTTCAATTTAATACATTGAAATTATTGATGACATTTTCAGAAAAACAACTAACGAAAAAATATATGAGAGAAATGAACCAACGATATATACTGAATTCAAAGTTTTTCTTTTATTGCATGTTAACATATTCCTTTGGTTTATACTGAACCTTGTTTTACATATCGCTTGTTAACAGTACATTTGATTTTTTACTGAAACATGTTTTACATATCGCTTGTTAACAGTACATTTGATTTTTTTACTGAAACATGTTTTACATATCGCTTGTTAACACTTCCTTGTTTTGTTAATACTGAATCATGTGTTATGTATCGCTTGTTAACAGTACATCTGATTTGTTAATACTGAAACATGTTTTATATATCGCTTGGGTGTCTTCCTCCTATTCCCACTTTTAAAAAATACTATTCCTTCTATTCCCACTTGCAAATAACAATAGATGTTTTGATAAATAATTTGTTTTTATAACAATCAGGGTTAATTAGAATTTCACCTAAGATTTACCTGTCTTTTTTTTTAAAGCATAACATATTTTGTACACTGTTTAGGTATAATACCTTGTTTATTTGTAATATGTTTCTTTTTTCATCAAATAAATACTTAAAAATAGAGAAAAATTATGATAAATAGATTGGAGTCAGATTTATTTTAAAATTTTTGAATTTGTAACTTTAAAAAATTGTCTGCTTTACTAATAAATCATGATATAAATAATATTATATCCAAGTATAATCTTATATATATATAAATCTTTATTCTAACAAACCAAATAACAGAAAGGTATAGAGATAATTTTACATATTTCAATACAATTACATAAATATATAATGTACGAAAGTAGATAGAGGCATTCACAATTGTTCACCCAGAAAAATTCAATTTGTTATTGATCTCCTTTATAAGTTTACAAAGTTCGTTCAGTTCTGTACATATTGGGGAATTCATTAAGTCATAAAACTTCAATGTGTTTGTTCTATTTCTATTGTAAAATGCAATACGTTGTTTTCTACAATTATCGAAAGCTGAACAATTAAAAATGTAATGGTATTCATCACCAATGGCATCTGAATATTAACACAATACACATTTTCTGTTTTCTCTTTCTATGTTTTGCCATCTTCCAGTTTCTATTGGAGATTTCATGTTCAAAGTTCCAAATTTAAGAAATAAGGATATCTGCCATTCATCCAAAATAAATATTTCTCAAACTCCAAAGTAACTTTAAATTAACGATAATTTAATGCTTTTGGTGATTCCTGTTGGCTTAAGATGTGGAATAAAAGTATACTTTAAAACATAATTACTTGGACCAATAATCAAAGATATAAAATAATGGGTGAAAACTGTTAACTTTACTTCATTATTTATTTTGTTTAAAAAAAACAGAATTCATACAGATGCAAAAATAACTTATTACCTGTTCTAATAAAAAAAAAACACTGGTCAATTAACAGTTGATTAAAAAATGTTTGTACAGTATAATCCTTTGTTTGCACAAGTTTTCCTTCTATTCCCACATGAAATTTTACCTTTTCTTACCAGATTTATAAAAAGTGGGAATAGAGGGAATGAACCATAATACGATCCTACCGCCATCATATTTTTTATTGATCGTAGTGGGATCTTCATGGTCTTGGTCTAGTGTGACGGGGACCTTTGGTAAAGAAATATATAACGTTCATAATACTGGGGAAAACCGCTACAAGAACCATCGCTTGTTACTACGATACTTCTATGTCGTAGCCACGATAATTTCACGACCTCATCCTGTTGTTACCGCTTCTTTAAGTACCACGATCTCTGACATTTTTGTTACATTTGGCGGCATATTTTCTGAAGGAAAATGGTGTGTAAATTAATGGCCTTGTTCATGTAAAACCGACCATAATACGATCCTACCGCCATCATATTTTTTATTGATCGTAGTGGGATCTTCATGGTCTTGGTCTAGTGTGACGGGGACCTTTGGTAAAGAAATATATAACGTTCATAATACTGGGGAAAACCGCTACAAGAACATATTATTCATGCCATCATGCTATGAAAAGACCGATCATGTTTCATTTACTTCTGTTTCGTTGAAAAGGGTAAATACAAAACGATCGAATGATTGTAGAACTGTTATTTATAAATACAGATAGAACAACACAATCAATCGTATGCTGAAGCTTGAAAATGCTTGTCAAATCACCGCCCTAAATAGAAAAGTTTGCAAACTTAATGAAAGCAAAACTCGATTTGTTTCATATATAGGCACTGTCAAATTAAGACATGCTAACAATATACATTTTACATTTACGAGGATGCTTTCAATTTTGTAATTTACTTCTGTCATTTAACAATAAACTTATAAATCACCAATAAGTTACATAAAGTCCTAAATTGCAATAAAACAATGAAATGCATTAGGAGTTATAATTGAGTGGTGTATATTTCATAATGGTATGATGTCAATGCTATAAGTACCGAATCAGACTAATGTATGGTACATGGACGAAGTCACGCTATAATACCACAAGTTATTGACGATGTCATATGTCACATGGCGACGATTTTTGTTCCTCTAAGGCCACAACTAATCAACATTTACTTCGTGGGAAAAAAATACTGCATGTTTGCATGCTGTATAGAAATAAATTATTCCCTGAGGAGGGTGAACAAAATTAAGTGTTCAATAATCATTGATAGTGCAACATAGCTTAAAAATAATCAAATTAAGAGTGAGTTGACATAGTGTTATAGTCATGTGAAAAAAAGGTCATTGCACTAATTTTGATGAATATAGTTCCTATTAGAAGATTAATTGCACGTTATAAGCTAAAAAATATCATTATACACTAGTTACATTTATTCATTTCTACTGGATTCATTTAGTTATCGACTAGCTTGTAACTTGACTGATGGCATAGAATCATTTTCATAACAGCGTAGACAATACCATTTCTTGGCGCGCTCAGGTTATCAATTGCCTGGGTCAGATAAGATGAACGTTCGATACTTGTCATATCGTTTGTATAGTAGACATTTTAACTGCGGGGTCACCAAAGGTTACAGTACGAATAACTACCATAGGACCAAACCTTTTATCTAATTATATGTTGAATACTTAAACTATCATTTTTCTTCTCTTACACCTGCACGTACTATACTCTTTTATTCTATTTAAATTACCGCTGCAAGCCAGTGACAGACTGAGTGAGCGTAAAATCACTGTTATTGATAGCCAATGACAAACAAGTTAAAGGTAAACAGTTCAGTATTATTTCCAACACATGTATTGCGGTTGTCCACTTTGTTATGAAAATAATTCTATTTCTACATTGAGACTGTTTTCTAGAACAGGTGTCGATCTATTATTAGATAGTAGACCGGTGTGTCAGTTAACCAAAGATCCATTTCTCCCACATGTCTTATTCTAGCAAAAGAGTTCGTTCATTGCAAACTGATCTTTTATCCAATGTATACTAACCTATCAAAATAGGTCCGTCATAACTGATTATCACAAATTAATTCCATAGAAATAAGGGTATTGTTTTCAACATTTCGTTTTTCCTGTGAAACATTCTTTATGAAACCCAAAGCTGTAAATTAAAATCGGACACAGTGTTATAGTATACCAAAAGTTTGAGGACATACAGTGTTATAGTATACCAAAAGTGTGAGGACATACAGTGTTATAGTATACCAAAAGTTTGAGGACATACAGTGTTATAGTATACCAAAAGTTTGAGGACATACAGTGTTAAACCAAAAGTGTGAGGACATACAGTGTTATAGTATACCAAAAGTTTGAGGACATACAGTGTTATGGTATACCAAAAGTGTGAGGACATACAGTGTTATAGTATACCAAAAGTTTGAGGACATACAGTGTTATAGTATACCAAAAGTGTGAGGACATACAGTGTTATGGTATACCAAAACTTTGAGGACATACAGTGTTATAGTATACCAAAAGTTTGAGGACATACAGTGTTATAGTATACCAAAAGTTTGAGGACATACAGTGTTATAGTATACCAAAAGTGTGAGGACATACAGTGTTATGGTATACCAAAAGTGTGAGGACATACAGTGTTATAGTATACCAAAACTTTGAGGACATACAGTGTTATGGTATACCAAAAGTTTGAGGACATACAGTGTTATAGTATACCAAAAGTTTGAGGACATACAGTGTTATAGTATACCAAAAGTTTGAGGACATACACCAAAAGTTTGAGGACATACAGTGTTATAGTATACCAAAAGTGTGAGGACATACAGTGTTATGGTATACCAAAAGTGTGAGGACATACAGTGTTATAGTATACCAAAACTTTGAGGACATACAGTGTTATGGTATACCAAAAGTTTGAGGACATACAGTGTTATAGTATACCAAAAGTGTGAGGACATACAGTGTTATGGTATACCAAAAGTGTGAGGACATACAGTGTTATAGTATACCAAAACTTTGAGGACATACAGTGTTATGGTATACCAAAAGTTTGAGGACATACAGTGTTATAGTATACCAAAAGTGTGAGGACATACAGTGTTATGGTATACCAAAAGTGTGAGGACATACAGTGTTATAGTATACCAAAAGTTTGAGGACATACAGTGTTATAGTATACCAAAAGTTTGAGGACATACAGTGTTAAACCAAAAGTGTGAGGACATACAGTGTTATAGTATACCAAAAGTTTGAGGACATACAGTGTTATGGTATACCAAAAGTGTGAGGACATACAGTGTTATAGTATACCAAAAGTTTGAGGACATACAGTGTTATAGTATACCAAAAGTGTGAGGACATACAGTGTTATGGTATACCAAAAGTGTGAGGACATACAGTGTTATAGTATACCAAAACTTTGAGGACATACAGTGTTATGGTATACCAAAAGTTTGAGGACATACAGTGTTATAGTATACCAAAAGTTTGAGGACATACAGTGTTATAGTATACCAAAAGTTTGAGGACATACACCAAAAGTTTGAGGACATACAGTGTTAAACCAAAAGTTTGAGGACATACAGTGTTATAGTATACCAAAAGTTTGAGGACATACAGTGTTATAGTATACCAAAAGTTTGAGGACATACAGTGTTATAGTATACCAAACGTTTGAGGACATACAGTGTTATAGTATACCAAAAGTGTGAGGACATACAGTGTTATAGTATACCAAAAGTTTGAGGACATACAGTGTTATAGTATACCAAAAGTGTGAGGACATACAGTGTTATAGTATACCAAAAGTGTGAGGACATACAGTGTTATAGTATACCAAAAGTTTGAGGACATACAGTGTTAAACCAAAAGTTTGAGGACATACAGTGTTATAGTATACCAAAATTTTGAGGACATACAGTGTTATAGTATACCAAAAGTGTGAGGACATACAGTGTTATGGTATACCAAAAGTTTGAGGACATACAGTGTTATAGTATACCAAAAGTGTGAGGACATACAGTGTTATGGTATACCAAAAGTGTGAGGACATACAGTGTTATAGTATACCAAAAGTGTGAGGACATACAGTGTTATAGTATACCAAAAGTTTAAGGACATACAGTGTTATAGTATACCAAAAGTTTGAGGACATACAGTGTTATAGTATACCAAAAGTGTGAGGACATACAGTGTTATGGCATACCAATAGTTTGAGGACATACAGTGTTATAGTATACCAAAAGTGTGAGGACATACAGTGTTATGGTATACCAAAAGTGTGAGGACATACAGTGTTATAGTATACCAAAAGTTTGAGGACATACAGTGTTATGGTATACCAAAAGTGTGAGGACATACAGTGTTATAGTATACCAAAAGTTTGAGGACATACAGTGTTATGGTATACCAAAAGTGTGAGGACATACAGTGTTATAGTATACCAAAAGTTTGAGGACATACAGTGTTATGGTATACCAAAAGTGTGAGGACATACAGTGTTATAGTATACCAAAAGTGTGAGGACATACAGTGTTATAGTATACCAAAAGTGTGAGGACATACAGTGTTATAGTATACCAAAAGTTTGAGGACATACAGTGTTATAGTATACCAAAAGTTTGAGGACATACAGTGTTATAGTATATCAAAAGTTTGAGGACATACAGTGTTATGGTATACCAAAAGTGTGAGGACATACAGTGTTATAGTATACCAAAAGTTTGAGGACATACAGTGTTAAACCAAAAGTTTGAGGACATACAGTGTTATAGTATACCAAAAGTTTGAGGACATACAGTGTTATAGTATACCAAAAGTTTGAGGACATACAGTGTTATAGTATACCAAACGTTTAAGGACATACAGTGTTATAGTATACCAAAAGTTTGAGGACATACAGTGTTATGGTATACCAAAAGTTTAAGGACATACAGTGTTATAGTATACCAAAAGTTTGAGGACATACAGTGTTATGGTATACCAAAAGTTTGAGGACATACAGTGTTATAGTATACCAAAAGTTTGAGGACATACAGTGTTATGGTATACCAAAAGTTTGAGGACATACAGTGTTATAGTATACCAAAACTTTGAGGACATACAGTGTTATAGTATACCAAAAGTTTGAGGACATACAGTGTTAAACCAAAAGTTTGAGGACATACAGTGTTATAGTATACCAAAATTTTGAGGACATACAGTGTTATAGTATACCAAAACTTTAAGGACATACAGTGTTATAGTATACCAAAAGTGTGAGGACATACAGTGTTATAGTATACCAAAAGTTTGAGGACATACAGTGTTATAGTATACCAAAAGTTTGAGGACATACAGTGTTATAGTATACCAAAAGTGTGAGGACATACAGTGTTATGGTATACCAAAAGTTTGAGGACATACAGTGTTATAGTATACCAAAAGTTTGAGGACATACAGTGTTATAGTATACCAAAAGTGTGAGGACATACAGTGTTATAGTATACCAAAAGTTTGAGGACATACAGTGTTATAGTATACCAAAAGTGTGAGGACATACAGTGTTATAGTATACCAAAAGTGTGAGGACATACAGTGTTATAGTATACCAAAAGTTTGAGGACATACAGTGTTATAGTATACCAAAAGTGTGAGGACATACAGTGTTATAGTATACCAAAAGTTTGAGGACATACAGTGTTATAGTATACCAAAACTTTAAGGACATACAGTGTTATAGTATACCAAAAGTGTGAGGACATACAGTGTTATGGTATACCAAAAGTGTGAGGACATACAGTGTTATAGTATACCAAAAGTTTGAGGACATACAGTGTTAAACCAAAAGTTTGAGGACATACAGTGTTAAACCAAAAGTTTGAGGACATACAGTGTTATGGTATACCAAAAGTTTGAGGACATACAGTGTTAAACCAAAAGTTTGAGGACATACAGTGTTAAACCAAAAGTTTGAGGACATACAGTGTTATGGTATACCAAAACTTTGAGGACATACAGTGTTATAGTATACCAAAAGTTTGAGGACATACAGTGTTATGGTATACCAAAAGTTTGAGGACATACAGTGTTATAGTATACCGAAAGTTTGAGGACATACAGTGTTATAGTATACCAAAAGTGTGAGGACATACAGTGTTATGGTATACCAAAACTTTGAGGACATACAGTGTTATGGTATACCGAAAGTTTGAGGACATACAGTGTTATAGTATACCAAAAGTTTGAGGACATACAGTGTTATAGTATACCAAAAGTGTGAGGACATACAGTGTTATAGTATACCAAAAGTGTGAGGTCATACAGTGTTATAGTATACCAAAAGTGTGAGGACATACAGTGTTATAGTATACCAAAAGTTTGAGGACATACAGTGTTATAGTATACCAAAAGTTTGAGGACATACAGTGTTATAGTATACCAAACGTTTAAGGACATACAGTGTTATAGTATACCAAAAGTGTGAGGACATACAGTGTTATAGTATACCAAAAGTTTGAGGACATACAGTGTTATAGTATACCAAAAGTTTGAGGACATACAGTGTTATAGTATACCAAACGTTTAAGGACATACAGTGTTATAGTATACCAAAAGTTTGAGGACATACAGTGTTATGGTATACCAAAAGTTTAAGGACATACAGTGTTATAGTATACCAAAAGTTTGAGGACATACAGTGTTATGGTATACCAAAAGTTTGAGGACATACAGTGTTATAGTATACCAAAAGTTTGAGGACATACAGTGTTATGGTATACCAAAAGTTTGAGGACATACAGTGTTATAGTATACCAAAACTTTGAGGACATACAGTGTTATAGTATACCAAAAGTTTGAGGACATACAGTGTTAAACCAAAAGTTTGAGGACATACAGTGTTATAGTATACCAAAATTTTGAGGACATACAGTGTTATAGTATACCAAAACTTTAAGGACATACAGTGTTATAGTATACCAAAAGTGTGAGGACATACAGTGTTATAGTATACCAAAAGTTTGAGGACATACAGTGTTATAGTATACCAAAAGTTTGAGGACATACAGTGTTATAGTATACCAAAAGTGTGAGGACATACAGTGTTATGGTATACCAAAAGTTTGAGGACATACAGTGTTATAGTATACCAAAAGTGTGAGGACATACAGTGTTATGGTATACCAAAAGTGTGAGGACATACAGTGTTATAGTATACCAAAAGTGTGAGGACATACAGTGTTATAGTATACCAAAAGTTTGAGGACATACAGTGTTATAGTATACCAAAAGTGTGAGGACATACAGTGTTATAGTATACCAAAAGTTTGAGGACATACAGTGTTATAGTATACCAAAAGTGTGAGGACATACAGTGTTATAGTATACCAAAAGTGTGAGGACATACAGTGTTATAGTATACCAAAAGTTTGAGGACATACAGTGTTATAGTATACCAAAAGTGTGAGGACATACAGTGTTATAGTATACCAAAAGTGTGAGGACATACAGTGTTATGGTATACCAAAAGTGTGAGGACATACAGTGTTATAGTATACCAAAAGTTTGAGGACATACAGTGTTAAACCAAAAGTTTGAGGACATACAGTGTTAAACCAAAAGTTTGAGGACATACAGTGTTATGGTATACCAAAAGTTTGAGGACATACAGTGTTAAACCAAAAGTTTGAGGACATACAGTGTTAAACCAAAAGTTTGAGGACATACAGTGTTATGGTATACCAAAACTTTGAGGACATACAGTGTTATAGTATACCAAAAGTTTGAGGACATACAGTGTTATGGTATACCAAAAGTTTGAGGACATACAGTGTTATGGTATACCAAAACTTTGAGGACATACAGTGTTATGGTATACCGAAAGTTTGAGGACATACAGTGTTATAGTATACCAAAAGTTTGAGGACATACAGTGTTATAGTATACCAAAAGTGTGAGGACATACAGTGTTATAGTATACCAAAAGTGTGAGGTCATACAGTGTTATAGTATACCAAAAGTGTGAGGACATACAGTGTTATAGTATACCAAAAGTTTGAGGACATACAGTGTTATAGTATACCAAAAGTTTGAGGACATACAGTGTTATAGTATACCAAAAGTTTGAGGACATACAGTGTTATAGTATACCAAAAGTTTGAGGACATACAGTGTTATAGTATACCAAAAGTTTGAGGACATACAGTGTTATAGTATACCAAAAGTTTGAGGACATACAGTGTTATGGTATACCAAAAGTTTGAGGACATACAGTGTTATGGTATACCAAAAGTTTGAGGACATACAGTGTTATAGTATACCAAAAGTGTGAGAACATACAGTGTTATGGTATACCAAAAGTTTAAGGACATACAGTGTTATAGTATACCAAAAGTTTAAGGACATACAGTGTTATGGTATACCAAAAGTTTGAGGACATACAGTGTTATAGTATACCAAAAGTTTGAGGACATACGGTGTTATAGTATACCAAACGTTTAAGGACATACAGTGTTATAGTATACCAAAAGTGTGAGGACATACAGTGTTATAGTATACCAAAAGTGTGAGGTCATACAGTGTTATAGTATACCAAAAGTGTGAGGACATACAGTGTTATAGTATACCAAAAGTTTGAGGACATACAGTGTTATAGTATACCAAAAGTTTGAGGACATACAGTGTTATAGTATACCAAAAGTTTGAGGACATACAGTGTTATAGTATACCAAAAGTTTGAGGACATACAGTGTTATAGTATACCAAAAGTTTGAGGACATACAGTGTTATAGTATACCAAAAGTTTGAGGACATACAGTGTTATGGTATACCAAAAGTTTGAGGACATACAGTGTTATGGTATACCAAAAGTTTGAGGACATACAGTGTTATAGTATACCAAAAGTGTGAGAACATACAGTGTTATGGTATACCAAAAGTTTAAGGACATACAGTGTTATAGTATACCAAAAGTTTAAGGACATACAGTGTTATGGTATACCAAAAGTTTGAGGACATACAGTGTTATAGTATACCAAAAGTTTGAGGACATACGGTGTTATAGTATACCAAACGTTTAAGGACATACAGTGCTATAGTATACCAAAAGTTTGAGGACATACAGTGTTATAGTATACCAAAAGTGTGAGGACATACAGTGTTATAGTATACCAAAAGTGTGAGGACATACAGTGTTATAGTATACCAAAACTTTGAGGACATACAGTGTTATGGTATACCAAAAGTGTGAGGACATACAGTGTTATAGTATACCAAAAGTGTGAGGACATACAGTGTTATAGTATACCAAAAGTGTGAGGACATACAGTGTTATGGTATACCAAAAGTTTGAGGACATACAGTGTTATAGTATACCAAAAGTTTGAGGACATACAGTGTTATAGTATACCAAAAGTGTGAGGACATACAGTGTTATAGTATACCAAAACTTTGAGGACATACAGTGTTATAGTATACCAAAAGTGTGAGGACATACAGTGTTATAGTATACCAAAAGTTTGAGGACATACAGTGTTATAGTATACCAAAACTTTGAGGACATACAGTGTATTAGTATACCAAAAGTGTGAGGACATACAGTGTTATAGTATACCAAAAGTTTGAGGACATACAGTGTTATAGTATACCAAAACTTTGAGGACATACAGTGTATTAGTATACCAAAAGTTTGAGGACATACAGTTTTATAGTATACCAAAACTTTGAGGACATACAGTGTTATAGTATACCAAAAGTTTGAGGACATACAGTGTTATAGTTTACCAAAAGTTTGAGGAGTTATTAGACTATAACGAAATGCCATGTTAGAAATCGAGCGTCATGTCTTCTCTTGAGTATACATAATAGAAAATGGGAGGTCAATACCAATTATACCATACATGACACCCATGACACATATGACACTCATGACACACATGACACACATGGTACAAAAGTACAAAAGTCGAACCAACATATTATTATCATCAACTTTGCACCAAAGGCTGCTATAAAAAAAGTAAAATCACAAAAATACTGAACTCAGAGGAAAATCCAATCGGAAAGTCCATAATCACATGGCAAGATCAAACGACAAAACACATAAAAAACGAATGGAAAAGAACTGTGCTATACAAAGTTAATAAAGTTTAAGGATTTTAATAAAGAATAATATTTCCATGATCATCTCGTATCAGGATTCTGATATTCAGGCTTTATCTACATAACAAGATTAGGTATATGAAAATCGAGGCAGACATCTAATATTTTAATTATATGACGTATGATTTCAAATGTAATTCCCCCCAAGGGTGACTGGGGAATAGAAATATGGTCACTTGGACTTCTCCCGACCAACAGTAAAACGCTTGCTGAAGTGGGGCGTTCGTTTGGCTGTGCGGGATGTATCAAATTCGCAGTCACGTCCGGTCAGAATGGGGACGTTAAATCCGATGTCTCGTGTCGAGAGATTGCCACGCTCTTTGCACGTTAAGAACCCTTACAACAACTCTTTGAGTGGTCCGTAGGTGGTGTGTTGCAAGGCAAACTTTCTGTCCCTATCCAATATACCCTCATTTTCCAGTGGCAGTCCAAATTTCCCCGACCATCATCCCAGATGGCCTCAATTGTGACAAGACCTACCTATTGTATTTATTGTGAACTTGTTCTCGTCCTGAATATGCATGAAATATTTGCCACTGGACGTTAATCAACCAACAATCAATCAAATGTAATTACACAATGTATACAGTCTTACCTGTCATTTTGTGAATCAAATACCTAACGTTCCGTTTTTGCTTCCAATATGTTAATAATTTCTTGGTATATTCATTCACTAATTAACACTAGTTTTTAATCTATGAAATCTCTAAACAAATTATTCATCTTTTTTTAGTATCAACAATAACGTAATTGTCGTATGCTGGAAACGTAAACAAATCGTTGAGCTATCAGGAAACTGACGTCCTAAGCCATAAATTCTCACTAACCGTTTACATTAAGTTGCTTATTTTATCAACTATTTGATAACTAACGGGAATTCTCTTAGGACTGAAGTCAGGAATTTTAGAATATTATTTTATGTTGGAATTGACTTCGAGGTTGAGCTCTCTGTTGTGTGAAGACAGGATTCACCTCAAAAAGAACTTTTCATTAGAGATTCATTCATCACTCTGACTGGTCAAGTTAGGACATGTATTAATATAGAAAGGTCTTGTTAGGCAAATTGAAAGGCTATAAGATCGTTGATTATAACATCTAAAAGCTTTTTGAACATTAATCTATTACGCGAAGATCACGGCAATATCAAAAGCGTATGTTGTAACTGTGTAAAGTGTTTAATCTGCTATAAAGTAATTACTGGTTAGCGTTTAACGTGCTTCGTCAAACATTATACAGCTTTGTGTCGAGGAATAAACTGAAAGCAACAAATATTGCACAATAATTCTGTGAACAAGATTGAGATTAAAAAGATTGCACATGCTGCTGCATTTGTGATCAATTAACAATAAGTAACATAGGTTCCATGCATTTCAGAAATTAACAGGACAATAATAGAACTTTTAAGCTCGTTTAATACACAATTTTATCTTGGTATAATATCATGACATTGTATCATGGTGGGTCACAACTTTGGGAATGACTTTTTCATTGTATACATGCAATAATCACATAATGTGTAAAGGGTTTTAAAGGATAGAAATGAATCGAAAGTGCATATATTATTTTCCTAGTGGAATTAACATTCAGTTTTGGAATAATAAAACTGTTTTGCTGCTCGACAATTGATTACTTTAATCTTGGTGTAAATAGCTTATACAAATTCAAAGAGAATGGCCAATATATTTAATTAAATAGGAAAGTGCATTTTTGTATTTGATAAATAATCGTGACAGAATGATAGCAGATCAACATAAAACTAAACACGCGTGAAACCTCGCGAGATTACAGTCGGGTTACAGAACGGATAGAGTAGGATTCAAACAAATATACCGCCAATATTGATAGTTACGAAAATTAAAAGATTTATTTTACGACCACTGGGTTCCGTGTCACTGCTGTTGGAGCCCCAAGGTATTAATGGACGTCAAGTTGGTTACTTATTCCCTATTCGTTACATATTCCCTATTCCCTATTCGTTACCTATTCGTTACCTATTCCAGGTTATTCCCTCGGGGGTATCACCAGCCTCTAAGTTTGTGTTCTGACCATATTTATGTATTTTAACTGATTACAAAACGTTGAATTGTTCGAAACGCTGAATTCTACTCATGAATAGATTACTTTTTAATCCTTAAAACAAAAAACAAAACAAAAAAGACGATGTGGTATATTATAATGTAAGTTTGTTATAATCAAGACAAACCTATTCTTTTGAAGGTTCTCGTTGGATTTATTTGCACAAACTACGGTAAAAATCGGCATGCAATATGAAGTTTCTTAGTTCAATATTGCTGGTACTTAAAATCTTTAGCATAATTACGATCCATCTAATTTAGTGATCGTCCCTAGGGATCTTAAAACGTTTCATTTCTAAGCATTTAACAGCAGTATAAAAATGTGAATACAAGGAGATTATATTAAAATATATTTGTTTATACCCTGCAGTTCTTAAGTTCACTAGTAAAAATTGTATTTGCGAAATCTGAGCACGATGGATGAGATACCAATAAATGAAGTTTTAAATATTTATAACACGATGTGTATGCATGTAAAACGAACAAATGCTTTGGCAGGGGCTGATCCAGCCATTTAAAAAAAGGGGGTCCCTAACCCAGGAGAAAAAAGGGAGGGGGGTTCCAACTACATGTCCCAATTCAAATGCATTAATCGTCCAAAAAAAAAAGAAAGAAAGGGGTCCCAACAGCCGGACCCCCTAGATCCGCCACTGTTTGGGATATCATACGAACTAAAAAGATAAGAAAAGAAAAGAAAACGCTTCAAGAATTACATATCTTTCATTTTTGCTGATATACTTTTTTTTCTGTATATAGATATAGGAAGATGTGGTATGAGTGCCAATGAGACAACTCTCCATTCAAGTCACACTTTATAAAAGTAGACCATTATAGGTCAAGGTACGGTCTTCAACACGGAGCCTAGGCTCATACCGAACAGCAAGCTATAAAGGACACCAAAAAATATATTAGTGTAAAACCATTCAAACAGGAAAATCAGCGGTCTAATATATAACAAAACCGAAAAACACTTATGAACCACATAAACAGACGACAACCACTGAACCTCAGACAATTGCAGTGGGATTAAATGTGTTAATGGTACCAAACCTTCTACCTTTTCTGAAACAGTGGTACAACATCACAACATAGAAAGACACTATACAAATAGCAATTGGAATGGCTTAACTCAATCAAATGCCTTTTTGTGTTTCATGGTTACATACGCTGTGGCTATATTCTAATACACACTGTCATTGTGTTATTGTGTCATGGTTAATGTTTGTTTATATATCTGTTTGTTTTATAGTGAGTAAGAAAATAACCCAACGCTGACTGCTATACATTCTGAAAATTTTACCTATTATGTCTGTTTGTTTTGTTCACACATCGTTGTCAATATAATAAAATTTTATACGACTGTCGTACAAGTGAGAGGTTCAAATTCCAAACAAATTTAAATCTGATGTTCAGTAGTTGTCGTTTGTTGATGTGGTTCATAAGTGTTTGTCGGTTTTGTTATATATTAGATTGCTGATTTTCCCGTTTGAATAGTTTACACTAATCATTTTGGGGCCCTTTATAGCTTGCTGTTCGGTTTGAGCCAAGGCTTCGTGTTGAAGACCGTACTTTGACCTATAATGGTTTACTTTTACACAAATTGTGACTTGGATGGAGAGACTTGATCGATTCATATTCTATATCATATCATGTTGTACTGATCGAATCATTTAGTCTGTGTATACAAATAAAGTTATTGCCCCTTGTACAATATCTTGACTATACATACCGTCAAAGATATTGATATAGACAAAAACATGTGTACTACACATCATAAAAAATTATATCAGTTGGTTCTGCATTTCTCTTTTTTGACGTAATACTGATATTGTCTAATTACTTTAACGCGGCGGTTACGTTTAGCCTTTATTTCGTTTAAAAGTAGTGACATCCGTCGTGTGCAATAACGGAAACCGGTTATAAATAAAGCCAACCACAGAGGGAAACACTTCAACTATAAGAGGAGAAAAAAGGAACCACAGGAACACCGAAGTGCAACAAAAACAAACAGCAGACGGAAACACATCAGCTATAAGAGGGGAAAAAGGAACTACAAAACCAAACGCAAATATACACAGAAACGAACTATTTTATAACAACTGCCATATTCCTGATTTGGTACTTGTAATTTCAAAATGGTGGGTTGAACCTAGCTTTATAGCCAGCAAAACCTCCCACTTATATGACAATGCTATAAAATATCACTAAAAATTGAAAACAACTAGTTTAATAATGTCATGCGTCCGAAGCGTTTTCTGGATTTACCTTCATCAGGAGTGTCATCTGACTCATCTCTAATCATTCCTCATCATAACTCTATAGGAGCAGTTTTGCGTAAGGAGCACACTCGTATATTTACGGTCAGTGTTGCGTAAGGAGCACACTCGTATATTTACGGTCAGTTTTGTGTAAGGAGCACACTCGTATACTTACGGTCAGTGTTGCGTAAGGAGCACACTCGTATATTTACGGTCAGTGTTGCGTAAGGAGCACACTCGTATATTTACGGTCAGTTTTGCGTAAGGAGCACACTCGTATATTTACGGTCAGTTTTGCGTAAGGAGCACACTCGTATATTTACGGTCAGTTTTGCGTAAGGAGCACACTCGTATATTTACGGTCAGTTTTGCGTAAGGAGCACACTCGTATATTTACGGTCAGTTTTGTGTAAGGAGCACACTCGTATACTTACGGTCAGTTTTGTGTAAGGAGCACACTCGTATACTTACGGTCAGTTTTGTGTAAGGAGCACACTCGTATATTTACGGTCAGTTTTGTGTAAGGAGCACACTCGTATATTTACGGTCAGTTTTGTGTAAGGAGCACACTCGTATACTTACGGTCAGTTTTGCGTAAGGAGCACACTCGTATACTTACGGTCAGTGTTGCGTAAGGAGCACACTCGTATATTTACGGTCAGTGTTGCGTAAGGAGCACACTCGTATATTTACGGTCAGTGTTGCGTAAGGAGCACACTCGTATATTTACGGTCAGTTTTGTGTAAGGAGCACACTCGTATATTTACGGTCAGTTTTGCGTAAGGAGCACACTCGTATATTTACGGTCAGTTTTGTGTAAGGAGCACACTCGTATACTTACGGTCAGTTTTGCGTAAGGAGCACACTCGTATATTTACGGTCAGTTTTGTGTAAGGAGCACACTCGTATACTTACGGTCAGTTTTGTGTAAGGAGCACACTCGTATACTTACGGTCAGTTTTGCGTAAGGAGCACACTCGTATATTTACGGTCAGTTTTGCGTAAGGAGCACACTCGTATATTTACGGTCAGTTTTGCGTAAGGAGCACACTCGTATATTTACGGTCAGTTTTGCGTAAGGAGCACACGCGTATATTTACGGTCAGTTTTGCGTAAGGAGCACACTCGTATATTTACGGTCAGTTTTGTGTAAGGAGCACACTCGTATATTTACGGTAAGTTTTGCGTAAGGAGCACACTCGTATATTTACGGTCAGTTTTGCGTAAGGAGCACACGCGTATATTTACGGTCAGTTTTGCGTAAGGAGCACACTCGTATATTTACGGTCAGTTTTGTGTGAAAGTACAAGAGCATATAACGTTTCAATTGAGATATGTAAACACCATACGACGGGGCAGAGGGTATTTACTACTGAGAATTGGGAAAATTGATAATTGGGTAGAATCAAGCGTATGTCATAGATTTTCGTATAAGTCATAATGTGTGATGACACATTCAAGGAAAGTCGGCCGAATTAAGCTTTCGACAAGTGGAACATATTTCTTGTCATTTGTGACATAACTGTTCCATAGCGGTAAACATGCTGGCATATGTCAAACTTTTGAGGAAGAAGTCGACGTTACCATTAGCAACTAATAAAAAATAGCTGCAATGAAGTTATTGGTGAACATATATAGGATGTGCACTTGTCATGAAGGAAGTTGATGATTCACATCCTGACCGCTTCTTTAGACTAGTAAATAATGAGCGAGTATAACAACAGATAGCAAAAATTACAATCTGTAAGTTTTCCTTCTCGACATATTGGTTGACTATCTGTTCTTATCGATCGTGTCCGACTTTTTTTCAAATGTCAGTTGATGTTTAGTCATTTCCTCCTTTTAGCAAAGGTCTCATCTTCGTGAACTGATATATAAAAAAGAGATGTTGTATGATCGCCAATGAGACAACTATCCACAAGAGCCCGAAGAGACAAAATGGCAGAAATAGGATTTTGGGTAGAATGTCATTTTCCTTCTGTCGGCTTATTTGAACTGGCCTAGATGTTGCATATATTTTGTCTCTGCGTTGTACCATCTCGGTATTTTTGTTGTTGTTTTGGTGATTCATTTTGTCTTAGTTAATGAATTAGAAGTCAATATCTTACTTTGTAAAAAAAGTCCACAATTCAGCAATCCATTTACTTTCCTTCATCAAGATTTTTGTGTTACGTAATCTTTGAACTCGATGAGTTGAGCTCATATGACAATTGTTTTGTGGAACCTGTACTGAATAGAATGTAGAATATCACGTGTGTCTGAGTGGGACATGATGTTGCTGGTAATTATAAATATGTGTTCCATCATTTTAAAGGCTATACAGATTAGCGATACTGGAAGATAGTTTTTTTCTGCTTTGTATTTTGCCTTTTTATGTAAAAATAAGACATACGTTGTTCATTTTCAGTCTTATGATATGTTCTAGATTCATATGACTTTTGAAAGATGCTACTGAATATTTGTGCTATTTAGAGGGCAAGTTCGATGTAATTTGGTCTGGACCAGCTGTCTTGCATGGCTTTTTAATTTTTAGAATGTTTAGTCTTGCATTATCGGTTATGCGTACGTCATGCATAGATGGATAATGTTAAGTACAAGCTCCACGTCTATCTTAGAACTCCTGATAAAAAAAGCAGACCGGAACTGAAGGTTTTCTTCAAAGGATCTACGTGTTGCATGCAGAACATCTTTTTTCAGTGGCGAGACTTCCACACTTCCTTTGTGCTTTATATTTGCCAAGAATGTCTTCTTTCAGCCACGATTTTCGATGATATTATTTTCTGGTGGTTTAATAATGGATTACACATACTTTCAGAATGACCACCTCATGTCGGAGAATACGCGAAGTACAAACATTACTCTATGGTAACGTTATAACAATAATGCTTTACTCTGTGACGTTATATTGTATATGCATTCGCTATCACGACGATTAAACGTTTAGAAAACACAGCGTATTTATTAAGAATCTTCAACATTTAATGGTACCGTAACCTTTGGATATATATTGATTCAAAGCTGAAGTCAGTTTGTGATGGACACAAATGAGCCGTCACGAAGCTACTGGTGAAATTCGACGAGTTAAAGTCAAAAACAGACACAGAAGTTGACGAAGTGAAAGCCCTTGACGATGCCGTCACGCAGAAATAGAAAACATTGATTGACCTGAATAACAGACTTTTGGAACAGACATCGGAGGAAAATCTGGAGCAGGAAATCACCGACTCAGATGAGTATATGTATCTACTTGATTGCAAAATTAGACAAATTCGCAAATTTAATAAGTCCTTTGAAACAAATACTATAATTTCGCATGATACTGTTGGTCCTTCAACGAGCAGACTTAACCCAGACGCATATAATTTCACACCCGAAGCTAGAGTTGATATGAACACATGTGCAATAGATTCTATGAACCAGCAGTATTAAATTCACGACCCTGCAGTGCATACCCGTCCGTCAGAGAATGTCATGTTTCAAGTCCAGTCAGAACCGAAATCTTCAAAAATTAATTAGTACCATAGGCATTCTAAAGTTGGACTTATCCTATTTTAATGGAGATATTCTCAAGTGGCAGACATTTTGGAATTGTTTCGAGTCATATATACACTATAATGACACATTAACGCCAATCCAAAAGTTTAACTATCTTAAAGCCCAGCTTGATGGAACCTAGCAAACTAGTCCATGGATACGCAATCACATTCATACAAGAGCAAATTCACAGACACACACATAAGAAGAACAATAAACGTACATGTATATTTTGTTCAGGTGAGCACTATTCGACGGAGTGCTCTGAAGTAACAGACGTACACGCTAGAAATCAAATTGTAAAACAGAAACAGTTATGTTTCAACTGTTTAGGGTCACACCAAGTGGCCGCATGCCAGTCTACTAAACGATGCAAAAAGTGTAACGGAATGCATCATCCTAGCATATGTAAAGATAAAGAGGTCATTTTAGGTACGAAACCGGAGCCTACAATACAACAGTCAGCGATAAATGAAGTGAAGTTGAAATACCAAACGACACTAGAGTAATGCATTCATCACAACATAGTCACGACATTCTCCTGAAAACAGCAACTGCACCAGTTATATATAACGACCAAGAAGTAGAATATAACATATTATTTGACGAGGGAGCACAGCGTTCTTTCATAACTCAGAATTTGGCTGATAAACTAGAAATTAAACCAACAGAAAATGTCAGCATTCAACTGTCTGCGTTCGGAGATTTATCTTAGAAATTTCGTAACTTAGACACTGCAACAATACAACTACAGACAGACACAGGAGAAAAGGTGCGTATTAGAACACTAATTGTTCCGGAAATTGCCGTCCCAATTAAGAACAATATTTCCCTGACTACAAGGAACTTGCCACACTTAAGAGAACTTAAACTTGCACATTCTGTGCAAAGTACAGACGTTTTGAAATCGACTTACTCATAGGCGCTGACCACTATTGGGACATTATCGAGGCCAAAGTTAACAGAGAAAAAGGACCCACCGCTGTACAGTCAAAGATCGGATATCAATCATTAGGACCAATCAATAAAAACATCAACCATCCGTCAAAATCTACAGTTCTTGTAAACGACATTGCATACAAGAACACAGCTATTGACAACGAGAAACGAAAGTCCGAGGCAGAGGTGCCTTGGAAACATGACCATCTAGATGATATACCTTCAGGTATGACCGTTGCAAAAAGAAGACCAGTAAACACATCGCAATGGCTCGTACATAAAATCAATTAAGTAATTTGCGACCTAGACCGCCCGAACAAACACATCATCAACTGTTGGAGTCAACAAGCCACATAGATACAGGACAGGAACATATAACGCGTAAAGAAAATTACCGCTTAGTGAAGTTACCATGTGTGCCAGAAGAAACATCCACGAATGGACTAAAAGATAAACTGTAAGTGTGTTCATTCAAGGTTAAGGAACTAGATTATTTTATTTCAGATGGACATTTATTTTAAATTTCTTTTATCTATATTGTGAACTTAAACTTTTCATTTTTCGTTACATATTTCATTTTTTTTTCGGCCACCAGAATGTCGGAAAATACACGAAGTACAAACATTACGCTATGGTAACGTTGTAACAATAACGCTTTACTCTGTGACGTTATATTGTATATGCATTAGCTATCACGACGTTACCATAAAGTAATGTTTGTACTTCGCGTATTTTACGACATTCTAGGGGCCGACAAAATGTCGGAAAATACGCGAAGTACAACATTACGCTATGGTAACGTTGTAATAATAACGCTTTACTCTGTGACGTTATATTGTATATGCATTAGCTATCATGACGATTAAACGTCTAGAAACACAACGGGTTTATTAAGATTCTTTAACACCTCATGCCTTGTAACTGGCACTTAATGGTTTTGTATTTCTTAGCGTCTCTTTTGTCATGAAATTTATCTTCTTTTTCTTATATAGCATATCTCTCTTTCAGATGAGTTGTTCGAGATCTCTGGATATCCATGATGGAATTCCTTGGTTCTTGCCTGTTTGAGCGGGATATTCAAATTGACGGTTTTTTCAGAATTTTTCTTTGTACAGTATTCCTATGTCGTTGATGTAAATGTTGCCGGTTGTCAATATCAACGATAATAAATTTCAACACAGAAGTGCTGACTACTGGACTGGTGATACCCTTGGGGAATAAAAACTCCATCAGCAGTGGCATCAACACAGTGGTTGTAAATATACTCATCATAGATACCAGGATGGAAATTTTGAATTTGCACCAGTCGCTCGTTTCGTCTATAATAGACTCATCAATGACGCTTGGATCAAAAAAAGTATTAAAGGCTAAATGAAGTTCGAAGATGAAGAGCATTGAGGACCAAACATTCCCAAACGTTTTCCAGATACAGCTATGTAATCTATTCCGGAGTTAGAAAAACCTTATTTAAAAAAAAACAAAAAAAAAAACAGTTGATTTATAATTATGACCATATCAATGATAATTTATTTGAACACAGAAGTGCTGACTACTGGGCTGGTGCTACCCTCGGGGAATAAAAACTCCAACAGCGGTGGCATCGACCCAGAGGTTGTAAATATATATATACTCATCATAGATACCAAATTGAAATTTTAATTTGCGCCAGACGCGCGTTTCGTCTACAAAAGACTAATCAGTGCCGCTCGAATGAAAATAAAGGCCAAATAAAGAACACATATGTGACCCGCTATGACATTTCCAGGCTTATGGAGGTAGAACGTCATTGTTAGAAAAATTATAAACATGATAAATATCGAGATTCAATGAAATACGTATTTGGGAAGAAGAGATAAACACTTTTCTTGGCTTCTTTTTTGCGGACGCCGAACTATACATCATTGAAGAAGTTTTACTTTTTCGTTTGAAGTGAAAAATATTTGAAACTAAATTTTAAATTGATATAAAAAACAACAAAACAAACAAAAAGCTCTGCTCTATAGATTTTCTTTCATAAATGAAGTCTGAAATATATCCATAATAAATGCACCATATCAAATGCATATAAGAGAACACCTACGTATAAACTGTTACGCGTCGCATACTATGTATAGAGACATGCATAATAAATCTAAATTAAAAGAAGGAATTCTTAAAGCTTAATGACAAATTTTGAACTAACTTCATTTCAACAAGTTAAAATTACATAATCTAAAATAGAGCTACAAAAAAAAAAAAAAAAACAAACCCAAAAAGCTCTGCTCTATAGATTTTCTTTCATAAATGGATCTTAAATATATCCATAATAAATGCACCGTATCAAATGCATCTATGAGAACACCAAGACTTATAAACTGTTACGCATCGCATACTATGTTTAGAGACATGCATGATAAATTTAAATTAAAAGACAAATTTAAAAAAAGGAATTCTTAAAGCTTACTTTGACAAATTTTAAATTAAATTTGTTTCAACAAGTTTAAATAACATGTTCTAAAATAGAGCTAGGAATTGTTTGTATTGTAGTAAATTTAATTCTTTGAAATTCTATTCAAATACGCTATTGAACATCACTAAGAGCCAATAAATACAATAATTTGGTATTTTATATATTAGTGCCTACAATAAATAAAAGTCTCATTTTCATACCGGTATTCGAAATGACTCGTTTCATTGCTATTAGAACAAATACATGAAATATGTCATAATAACATGACAGAGAGTTTTGTTTCGGAATATTATATAGATAAATATACAAAAAGCAAATTTTAGACAATGTACCCTCCTAAGCCTGGAAGTGGCTAGTCACATATAGTTAACGGCGTTTTTCTCACAATGGCGTTCTACTACCATAAGCCTGGATATGTCGTGGCTGGTCACATATTAGTCTTAAAGTAAAAAGCTTTCAATCTATAACACATCTTAGCCTAAAAGCAAAAAAAGCTTTCAATATATCTAGGTTTTAAAGTAAAAGGCGTTCGATTAATAACACAAATAACACAAATACTAGTAGGTCTTACGATAAAAGGCGTTCAATCTATAATATATCTATATTTTACAATAAAAGGCGTTGAATATATAGAATATTAATCCTTAGGTGAGGTTTTGGAATTTGTGTCAAATGTTCGGACTCCTTTTATAGCTGACTATGCGGTATGGGCTTTGCTCATTGTTGAAGACCGTACGGTGACCTATAGTTGTTAATGTCTGTGTCATTTTGGTCTTTTGTGGATAGTTGTCTCATTGGCAATCATACCACATCTTCTTTTTTTATATCCTTGGTGGTTTTCCATACAATACAATGTAAAATATTTTGCTCCATAAAACCCATTTATTTTTTCATATAAGACTTCATAGCTCATGAAAGGTCATTTGCCAAAATTTTAGAAGATTCTTGATTTTCTTTCTGTTGTTTTAAGACCCAAATAATACCAATGCAAATATAAGGTAAAAGTCCGAGTCCGCCTTTTCCAGCCATATTTTAAATCTCAAATATTTCGTAAAGGAGGTCCATGACCTATTAATATTAGCATATTTTTATCCTTAATGGATGCTCTAACAGCTTATAGTATCAATTTTAAATTCTTAATTTATTAATTTTTACCTAAGTACATCCTTAAAGTAAAAGGTGTCCAATCTAAAACACATCTAGGCCTTAAGTAAAAGGTGTTGAATATATAGGATATTTTGGCCTTAAAGTAAAAGGTGTTCCAACTATAACACATCTGGGTCTTAAAGCAAAAGGCGTCCAATTTATACCACATCTTGGTTTTAAAATTAAAAGCGTTCAATCTATAACACTTCTTAGCCTTAAAGGAAAAAGGAATCTATAACACTTCTTAGTAATAAAGTTGAAAGCGTTCGATCTATAACACCACTTAGCTTTGAAGTAACAGAATTTTCATTTGTAACACACTTAGTCATAAGGTGAAAGCTGTTCCATCTATTTATTATCTTAGTCTTATAGTATAAAGTGTTCAATCTATAAAACCTTTTAGGTCTTTAAGTAAAAGGCGTTCAATTGATAAAACATCTTGGTCTTACAGTTAAAGGCGTTCAATCTATACCACATCTAGGTCTTATGTAAAAGATGTTCAATATATAACACATCTTAGTTTTAAAGCAAAAGGCGTTCAATCTATAACAAATGTCAGATCTTAAAGTTAAAGTTGTTCAATCTATAAAACGTCTTAGTCTTAAAGTAAAAGGCATTCAATCTATAACATATCTTATTTTGAAAGTAAAAGGCGTTCAATTGATAACACATCTTAGTCTTACAGTTAAAGGCGTTCAATCTATACCACATCTAGGTGTTAAGTAAAGGGTGCTCAATTAATGACACATCTCAGTTTTAAAGCAAAAGGCGTTCAATCTATAAAATGTGTCAGATCTTAAAGTTAAAGTTGTTCAATCTATAAAACGTCTTATTTTTTAAAAGTAAAAGGCATTCAATCTATAACATATCTTATTCTTAAAGTAAAAGGTGTTCAATCGATAACATATCTTATTCTTAAAGTAAAAGGTGTTCAATCGATAACATATCTTATTCTTAAAGTAAAAGGCATTCAATCTATAACATATCTTATTTTTAAAGTAAAAGGTGTTCAATTTATAACACTTCTTAAACTTGAAGTAAATAGGGTTCAACTTAGATCATACCTATGTCTTGGGATTAAAGGTGTTTATACCACATCGTTGTTCTAATGTGAAAGGTGTTTATTCTATACCACATCGTTGTTCTAATGTGAAAGGCGTTTATTCTATACCACATCGTTGTTCTAATGTGAAAGGCTCAATCTATATGGAATATATTTCTTGAAGTAATAGTCGAAAATAGCATTATCTAGGTCTTAAAATTTAAGGGAGTTCGTTAAAATGATTTTAATATCTATGGAAGAAAGGCATATTTAGTTTGTTACCCCGGATTTGTTTTTTGTGCATGGATTTATGAGTTTTGAACAGCGGTATACTACTGTTGCCTTTATTTAGCGACATTGTATCACGAAATGTTTTATGTTTTATTTTTTTTTTATATAAATTAAAAGAAAGAAATGTAAATTCGAAATTTACATAATTTTATTAATTTTTTATATCCATATGTAGCCAAAAATAAGGATTTTTTCACATGTTCGTTCACATATTTATATCCATAAATAGAGCACAGCATTAACTACTCTGTGAAAATATAATCATAAAAAGATCGTAAAACAATAAGTAGAGTGTATTAAGGTTCAAAAGCTTTTATTTTTAAATTGCACATTAGATAACCATCATGTAAAAAACCCTTCTAACTGTGACAAAACTAGATCTAATAGACAGGGTATGAATACAGTAGGTTCAAAACTGATTTCCTCATCCATAAGATCTTATCTTATAGTTTTTCTTATAAAACTCTTTTGTGGTTAAAAAGCTTGCATGTTTTATAATCCAATTAATTTATAAATTATAAATGTAACAAAACAAAACATAAGGAATGACTGTAATATTGTGTTTGTCTTTGGAGAATAACAATAAAAAATGTAGTGCACGTTGAATAACCGCGTACCGAGTTTTAAAGTAAAAGATGTTCAATCTATAAAATACCTTAATCATAAGATTTAAAGCGTTACAGTCATTACATACCACTTCTCTATCATATAGCTTAGCGTAAAAGTAAAAGAAATGCAGTCTATAACATATCTTAGTCTTAAAGTTAAATGTGTTCAATCTATAATAAATCACACATATAGATCTTACATTAAAGGCATTAGATACATAACACATTTAGGTCTTCAATTACATTTTTACAATCTATTTATTTATAAGTTTTAAATGTAAAAGGCTTAAACTGATAAACATATACAGAAGAAATGTTGATTTCATGAAATCATTTCACGCAAACTATTGTTGATAGTTTTGAGAATAGATTATTAGAATGAAAAGTACATTCCAAATCTGCTGGATTTTATTCAATTTTATTTTATCCTAATATGCAGGCAAAGATTATGTATTTTTTCACACAAGTTCGTTCACATGTGTTTATGCATTAATAGAGCATATATTTAAACGGTATGTGAAAATCAAATCATACTTTTTTTAGGGAATGTTCCAGTTATGAAAGCATTTTTAAAACTGTACATTAGAGAACGACTATTTAAATAAATAGACCTTAATTAGTACTAGATTCGTGAAAGTTTATGAATAATGAGATTACCATGATAGTTCATCGTTCCTACCTATTTTCATCTAACCTTTATACTTCCAAACTCTTTTCTAGTTATAAAAGTTTGAAGTTTTTTAAGTTCCAATTGATTAATAAATGAAGAAAAACAGAGCACAACTCATTACAACATGAATTATTATAAAACACACAAAATGTTGATAACCAGGGAGGAAGTTAAGTGTACTCCTGTCTGAAGAGATACACACCATTCAATATTATCCTGTCCAGGGTGGGAGAGGCATAACTAGAACTGAACATTGCACCATTTCAAAAATAATAAAATACATGTACCAAATCAGGAGTATGACATTTGTTATCATTTCGTATGATGTGCTTGAGCTTTTGATTTTGCCATTTGATTAAGGACTTTCCTTTTTGAATTTCCCTCGAAGTTCAGTATTTTTGTGATTTTACTTTTATGCCATGTCGAGGGGAGGCCTATACACTATATAGTGAATTCCTGTTAAGGGAGAGACACACAACTCAATGTGTTTCTGTCCAGAGAAACAGTTGTATATACAATGTACAGTTATCTCCTGTTTAGGGAGGGACACAAAATGAAATCAGTTGTCTTTTGTCGGGGGAGAGGCTTATACACTATGTAATGAAGTCCTGTTTAGGGAGAGACACAAAACTCAATATGCTTCTGTCCAGAGAGAGAGTTGTATATACAATATATATTTGACCCCTGTTTAGGGAGGGAAACAAACTGAACTCAGTTGACTCCTGTCGAGGAGAGGCCTATGTATTAAAGTCCTGTTTGGGGAGAGACACAACACTTATTATGCTTTTGTTCAGAGAAGGAGTTGTATATACAATATACATTTGACCCCTGTTTAGGGAGGGAAACAAACTGAACTCAGTTGACTCCTGTCGAGGAGAGGCCTATGTATTAAAGTCCTGTTTGGGGAGAGACACAACACTTATTATGCTTTTGTTCAGAGAAGGAGTTGTATATACAATATACATTTGACCCCTGGTTAGGGAGGGAAACAAACTGAACTCAGTTGACTCCTGTCGAGGAGAGGCCTATGTATTAAAGTTCTGTTTGGGGAGAGACACAACACTTATTATGCTTTTGTTCAGAGAAGGAGTTGTATATACAACATACAGTTGACTCCTGTTTAAGGATGGACACGAACTGAACTCAGTTGACCGACTCCTGTTGAGGAGAGGCGTTTAATCTTTAACATATCTAAGTCCAAAAGTAAGAGACGTTCAATCTATTGTACATTTTAGTCTTAACGTAAAGGTTGTTCCGTCGTAGAGTAGAATGTGTTCCATCTATGACACATCACACATATAGATTTTAAATTATAGGTTGCATTTCTGTAAATATTGACAATGCAATTTCCCATAGGAACTCCTTTTACGGCTAAAACTGTACCATTTTTACTAAGAAGTTTTGAAAAAAATCTTATCCTAGAATTGAAAGTTCATTTGCACCACAAATTTTTTCAAAGGTCAAAATATAGGGCTGTGCGGCATATTTTCAACGTTTATATGCCCTGAACTTCTCAGAGTTTAAACTTACACTAATTTTCTTAACTACCGCTACCTTGAATGAAAGGTTACCACAGATTTCAATGTAAACAATATGCACGTGTTTATTTACTGGTAACATTCCCAAGTTCTATCTCTGCGATATGGAACACAGAGGGCATAACTGGGAACCAGTATGTAAACAAATTTAATTTTCTATGAATATTCAATTTCTCCCCAAAAGAGGCGTGTTGTCAGAAACAGCTGTATTTACAGAGTGCAACCTATAGGCATTCGATATATAAAGCATCTGGGTCTTAAATTAAAATACGTCCAATCATTTAATTAATTAGTTTTAAAAATAAAAGGCGTAAACTGATTATGATAAACGGAAGAAAGGCAGATTTCGCGGAACCATAATATGCAAATTATTGTTGAACTTTTTGAATTTTACTTAATCCTAGTATGCAGACAAAGATTATGTATTTTTTCACACAAGTTTGTTGAAATGTGTATATGCATTAATAGAGCATATAATTAACCATGTGTTATACGGTCTGTGAAAATCAAATCATAAAAAAATATTTAAAAAAAAGTAGGGTATGTTCCAAGTATGAAAGTTTTTTTTTTTTTTTTAAATTGCATATAAGATAACGACTATTTAAATAAATAGACCTTAGACCACCTTAACCAGTGCATGATGACATTTTATGAATAATAAAGGTTAACCAAAATATTCCCTCATCCCTAACTTTTTTTTTATCTTGCCTTTAAACGTACCAAACTCTTTTCTAATTATCAATGTTTGTTATTTTTTAAGTTCCTTATTGATTTATAAATGTAGAAAACAGAACTTAAATAATTACATCACGAATAACTATAAAACACAGAATATGTTGATGACCAGGGAGGAAGTTAAGTGTCCTCCTGTCTGAAGAGATACACAAAATGCATTATGCTCCTGTCCAGAGAGGTAAAGGCATAACTAAAACTGAACAGTCCATATATATTTTAGTTATGAAAGATTCTTTTTTTAAATTGCACCCTACCAAATAACGACTATTCAAATCAATAGACCTTATCTATTACTGGATTTGTGACAGGTTATGAATAATGAAGGTTAACAAAATATTTTATCATCCCTACCTATTTTTATCTAACCTTTATACTTACCAAACTCTTCTAGTTATTGTAGTTTTTTAAGTTCCAATTGATTAATAAATGTAGAAAAACTTAACTTAATCATTACATCATGAATTATCATAAAACACACAATATGATGATGACCAGGGAGGAAGTTAAGTGTCCTCCTGTCTAATACAATGTATATTACATATTTGTCTAGCGGGACGGCTACAGTTCAGGCGATTTGATCACGATATCTCAGTAGCATGGGTTCGAATCCCGGCGAGGAAAGAACAAAAAATTTGCGAAAGCAAATTTACAGATCTAACATTGTTGGGTTGATGTTTAGACCAGTTGTATATACATAATGTACACAGTCATGTATCACCATCATTGCTGGTGATCCTATGGATAAATCTGTTGTAGAGCTGTCACTGACTCAGACGTACTTATAAATATAATTATTTTCTGTGACTGTATCTTGCATTAATTTGTAGGATCCTTTACTATAAATAATTGAGCTGATCTGTAACAATAACATCTCCATGCCTTATATATCATGTACTGTAGTACGACGCTAGATTAAAACTGACGAGGAAAGGTAACACACGACCAACGAAAGCCTTATTATTTGTGAAGCCCAGGTGGTCGTGTGGTCTAGCGGGACGGCTACAGTGCAGGCGATTTGGTTTCAAGATATCTCAGTAGCATGAGTTCGAATCCCGTCGAGGGAAGAACAAAAAATTTGCGAAAGCAAATTTACAGATCTAACATTGTTGGGTTGATGTTCAGACGAGTTATATATATATATATATATATTGGGTTGATGTTAAGACGAGTTGTATATATACAGTCCGCCAAAAGTTAAGCACCACCTATTTGTATTGCATCGATTTTTTTCCAATTCAAAAAATCAATTATTCCCTGAAAAAAAAAACATTCATGAAGCAATTTTGCTTACATATGCCATAAACAAACTATCATTATATTTTTGTCACTTATGACGGTTCTATGCATTTAGGTTTTACGTTCATAGAAATAGTGTAAATTACACAAATCAAAAACGGGAATTTAAGTTTCACTGTGATTTTATTTTTTACAACAATTAATCACCCAATATCATTAAGATTTTCCACAAATAATCTTTGGTATGTTTGACAAATTTAATGTTAGTTTTTGAGTCATATGCATGTGTAACAACCTCTCTTCCGGTACAATTTAAAACCCGACGTCGTCATACTCGTTACAAGCCTTCAAAACTTTAGTTGAGGAAATCTAAGCCATTCATCAACAATTGCCACTTCTAAATCGTCAAAATATTGTGAAGGTTGTTATCTGCGATTTAGATTTCCGCCAATGGCATCTCAGACATGTTCGATAGAGTTTATGTATGGATACATGGAAGACCAAAAGACAGTGTAAATGTTTTTTTTGCTCTTTCGACTCGGTTACAATCATTCCCCTGTGAAGTTTAGCGTTGTCGTCCATGTACAAGGGCCGTGTCCATGTTGACGCAAGTGGGGGATTATCAAAAATGAGGACCTACAATGTTTTTTATGCACTAGATCTCTGTATGTCTGTCCGTTTATGTGACCATACAGATTATGCATAGCCGGCTTACAACGGTATAAGCAGCAACCCCGTACTGTAACACCACCAGAACCGACTGAAATCATTTGGCAAATGTTGTTTTGGTCATAGATCATTTTATTTCCCCGCGAAATTCGTATTATGGCGTCTACTGGTCGAAACATAATCCGTCTCTCATTTGACCAATAAGTGTTTTGCCAGCTTCTCAAGTTCAAGCATAGATCGTCATTCTCCTATTGGAACCTGCCGAAACAGTGCCTGCCTGTTAGGGCATGTCTCTTGACAACACGACTTACATTTCGATTGCCTCTATGAAGTCGACGGACCAGTGTACGCACATTAATACGACCACCTGTAAGAACATTGCATTTGTAAACGCGCATGGCCTTTAATAAAAAGTTGATGACTGCTTTATCGGAGTTCAATCTTTTTGGTCGTAATGAAATTACTTAATGTATGTTAAAGGTAATTCATTACATCAACAATAAATATTTTTTTTCGCAAGAGTTAAAAAAAATATTTCCAGTTAGATATTGGTGGTGCTTAACTTTTGGCGGACTGTATATATAGGGTTATATATATGTAGGACTCTTTAAGTGCGATGGGGACGCTAAGGTACGATGGTCACGCTAAAGTGCGATGGTCTTCGCTAAAAAGCGATGCCTACACACGCTAAAGTGCGATGGTCCGCGAAAATATAGACGTATAGTAAACGTTCTGTTAATTATGACGTGTCGTTTATAAATACAAGAAAAAATGAACATGCCGATAAATATAGAATATTAACAGCTTTAAACCAAATGTCCATGACTTACTTAATTTAACCCTAACCGTGCTTTGTCGGCTAAGGCAATTGTTTTTTTCCCGGGTACTGCTGGAAGAAGGACTTGTGTCCTGAAGTCCACCATTTTACTATATAGATATAAAAGTATACGCATAAGTATCTTTTATCTTGTTTCTATTAGAAGCTAACGGATATTGAAATCATTTTTTATGTTGCAGTTCACTTTGCTGTCCCCGTTAAAATACTGTCGATTTTATTGAAAATCAAAGTCGGTAAAATATAAGGTACATGTTTTCATGCATAAATCATAAATTGTCTGCTAAAACATTATTTTGTACATTGTAGGAAAATACAACCTGTATTTGTACTCGCTGCGAAATGGAGAAAGCTCGGGGAACATTGCATTTTTCTCTCTTTTAAATAAAGATTTAAACTATTAAATGTTACACAATGAACGAATTTTGTATTTGTAACTTACGATGACGACTTTAAGGGGAGAAGTTCAAATAAGGGATAGACTACATGTGAACTGCAAGCTACACTAATTGTCAAAATATTTGATACGCCCGAATTTAAAAAACCATACAAAAGATATATAGATTTTTGTCACACCAAAATTACCATTTTAACAATGTTCACGTGGTCAGTCTATTTAATTTTGAAACAATCACTTAAGACTATCGGAAATTATAAAGCCTTTCACATATGTTATAAAACATTATCATACTAGCTTTTGCAAAACGAGACTTTTTATTAACATCCGTGTTCTTTAACATTTTAAGCCCTTTAATGTTACCCTTTTAGGCCATCACACTTTCGTGATATTCCATCGTACTTTATCAAACAAACACCATCGCACTTTAGCGTGATACACCATCGTAATTTAGCGTAGACCATCGCACTTTCGTGACCATCGCACTTTAGAGTACCATCGCACTTTAGAGTCCTACATATATATATATATATAACAAGTCAAAAAGGGTACAACATCACCATAAAGTAACTATAAAATGAACAAATATTAAATATTTCGGATAACAGATATCCTTCTTCGGTAATAGCACGATGTCAAATGAATCATGTCAATATATTCAAATTAAGACACTATCAAAATCTGGAAATTTATACAATTTAAGCGGACATTACAGACGCTGGTACAATTTTAAAATTACCAAACACGGCGCAAAGATTACAAAGATATGCCAAATAAAAATAATTATTTGCGATGTGCTGGCACAACTCTAAATTTCCAAAGGTTGCGACAGTTGAGATGTCATAACTGCATGGAGAGCAGTCCCCAAATTAAAAAAAATCAGAAATGCCCTAACCGATCCATGTTGGTATAATAATATTTAATAAGGTAAAATAATTGAACATGGCTACGTACTTATAAATCCATCCCAAATGAACGAAGCCCTGTGATTAAAACTGGTATTTAAAAAAAAATCTTCAAACTGTAAAGCCAGTACGGAAGCCGGAGTTACTGGAAACAAGTGATTGCAGGAAAATGAGTGACTCATTCTATGTCTTTTTATTTATGACCTCTGGGGAAACTGTCCTTAACTTTCTTATCAAAAATCTTTTCCCGAGCGACTCTGTCGACCTTCGACCAACCCTCGTTGTGGTCTATGATTGTGATGGTAAGGTTTTTGAGATCAGCTTAGGCGTGCCCAGGTGATCTCAAATGACGACTTACGGGTAGAATTTCTCGTTGCATGGGAGACCTGTTGGTGGCCTTCTGCTATTGTCTGTTCTATGGTCGGGTTGTTGTCTTTTTGGCACATTCCCCATTTCATTCTCAATTTTACCCTTTATATCGGCAAAATACTTTTTTTGTATAGGAGAATATTCAGAATGTTCCACGGACTCCTCAGAATTGCATGAACACATTTGACAAATGGTAATCTCGGACATATTCATTATGTACAGAACTTGATTGATGGGTAAACAATTTGTTCTTGCTAACAATTTTAACCTTGTAGACTTAAAATCGAACAAGTTAGACAGGTACGGCTGTCTAACAGACGCAAGATTGAATTTGGAGAACGCATTTAGACTGCTTTTATTTCTTATAACTTGAAATTCTCTTTCACGAACAAACCTTCCAAAAAACTGTTCGAAAATATTCAGGTTAACATTTGAGTTGTAAAAATGCTCAAGACCAACAGAATTAAACACATTTTTCATATACTGGGGATATCCCCCTCCTCTATGTAGTGTTAAGCCCTTTAGCTTATCAAATATGATTCGACATAATCTATTCTTATCTAGGTCATGAAATCTAGCAAAATAAGACACCCTTTGTCTTATTAGGAAATCATTTATCGGTTCCCAACCCAAATCTACGAACAGAACCGACTTAGGAAAATCAATATTAGTACTAAATATGAATTTCGCCGATTTATATTGCAAAGTTTCAAGAATTTGTTTGCTTGAAGCTGAGAACGACAGCCATACAGAGCAACCGCTTGCGATAGATGACCGTATTACCGAGTTTCAAAGGGTATCTTCGAAGGATATGCGATTGAAAGATCCGCGCTAATTTAGCAACTTTGTCAATTAATGAGCATGCGCTCGAAGTTATCTTTTAAAAGTAACAATTTATATGGTAGGCAAAAGTCAATGAACGGATAAAATAAACACCGAGATATTTGTATTCATTGGCTTCCTCTAGGAGCGGATTACCTAATTGCCACTTCTTATCCTTATCTAAACGCTTGCCTATTATCATAACCTTGGATTTGTTTTGGTTAAATTTAAGATTCCACTTTGAAGCAAAATTAGCAAAATCAAGTGACGATGTAGTTCCGCCTCGGACTACATCATTATCAAATAAAAGGCAATTCACTAGTTGTGAGGATAGTTTGGCACCAAAATTGTTGGCTTCGAGCATACACACGAGGTCATTCATTAGAACATAGAAAAGAGCTGGAGACAAGACACAACCTTGTTTCAAGCCAAATTCTTGATCAAAGAAGTCTGTTTCACAATCACCAAACAAAACTTTATTTGATACATTACTGTAAAGTGATTTCAGCAGTGTCCAACACTTACCTTGAATGCCAGTTTTCCACAACAAATAGAAAAGGCCATCACACCAGACTCTATCGAAAGCTTTTGATAGATCAAGAAAAGCTAAAAATGTTTTATACGTTTTAGCTTTTCGAATAGAACAAAGACCTTGTAAAGTAAAAATATGATCCTCTGTTCTTCTATTTTTTCTAAATGCCCCTGAACCTCGCCTGAATATTATTTTGTTCTAAGTAGGTCATTACAGATTCCACCAAAATTTGTACACATTAGACGTTAAAGTAATCCCCCTATAGTTATCAATATCATAGGCAGATCCAGCTTTGAGTAGGAGTTTGATGATGCCATTTTGCCAATCATCAGGTACGGCTTCAAGGTCAGTAATAATGGCGAAGAGTGAATCCACAAGTGCATCGCCGCCAAACTTTAAAAATTCATTGGGAATCTCATCGATACCACTAGCTTTGTGAGACTGAAGATTTCTTATAATTTTATCTATCTGCTCTTTGTCAAATTTTACTGAGATATGTGAGTCGGAAAAAAACTTCATTTTTCCACACTCAAAAGAAATTCCTTAACTTCATTTTGCATATTAAGTTTTAAAGAAGAATCTCTGTCGAAAGATATAAATGATTACTCAAAACAGCATTGATGTCTTTTTCATCCGCCAAAAGTTCGGACTTATTCTTTGGGTTCATAATTTGATTGGGGACAGTACTCTTAATTTTGCCTTTTAAAAAGTCCCAGAAGCCTTTAACTTTATTGGAGGAGTTAACACATTTGTCGTGAAATTGATTCAATCGCAGGGCGTTTTCCTTCTTTTTAATAGCTTCTTGGACTTTGCCTTTCCTGAGTTTATAAGTATTAGTGAAACGATTGCCCGTCTCGCTATTACAGGCTCGGGATTTGTCGTGAATTCTTTTAAGACGGTTACTTTCTTTTCAGCTTGTTATCAAAAGGTCAAGTTCTTTGTCCCAGAATCTACGATATTGCTGGGAATGATCTGCTTTTCCGATAGAAAAATCAGCAACATCATGAACGGACTTTTCCCATTGACCCCAAACAGTATAGATATTAGATGTTACTTTCGTGATAGGCACTAATACGTTGACATTTTGTTTTAGGGTTGACTGAAAAGTGTGCCAATCAGTATTATCGTTTATTTTCCAAATGAAAGCAATTTTTGTTTTGTTTTTTCTGTATACTACACATTTTTACATTTATTTCAGTCAGTATTGTTACACGGTCACTATGTAGATTCAGATTTTGACTGACAGAAAATTAACAAATATATATAATACCGTACTATTTGATCGAAAGTATATTTCATCACTTTTATTCGAAATTTCAAGCTATTGAAAAAAAAGTTTACCAGCTTTTAAACAAGATATATTTGATTTATTGATATTAATTTTTTAAAGCAAAAGTCAAGTGTACGCCCGTGCGTTTTGACATAAACGTAGCTACGCGCCTGGCTGTTTTTTTTGGTACGATGGGAATGAACATAGCCTGAGTTAATGTTGTCTTGTCTTCTCGGTTTTTGATACGCAGGAGTTCTCCTCAAATCATCCTGTATCTTAGGCTTTTCCTTTTGGGATTATATCCAAATTTCTAACAAGCTTAGCTACTTCCTTCGTGTTCAAGTGAACCCCATCTCTGTTGTACAGAGACATGTCAACAGCACCACTTAGTAATCTGAAAATCATTATCTATAAATAAAAAGTTTTCGTCATTAGCTATTTGTTTTATACATTCGTTGCCTATCACAAGGTTTCCCTAGCTATCATCTAAGCGATTACACATACCAGAAATAACTACATTTTCACAGACAGACTTTGCTGTAGCTACATGTGTTTTATAGTCTTCGTTAAATGTGTCACTTTCAAAGTTGAAGCTACAAAAGAGGGACAAAAGATACCAGAGGGACAGTCAGACTCATAAACTCGAAAATAAAATGACAACGCCATGGCTAAAAATGAAACAGACAAACAATAGTAAAGATGACACAACATAGAAAACTAAAGAATAAGCAACAGTCATTACTACCAACTTGAATAATAATGATTTTTAAGCTCAGTATCTTTAGGAAGCGCCAATAGACGTTCAGCTATATCCTTGATTTTACCTCCACGGACACATAGAGGATCCGTATCTAAGATAAATTTGTTTTTGTTAATATCCCGTATAATTGAACTACCAATCAGTAAAGTTCCTGTCGATCTTTTTGATTCCTTTATATTTGAACGATCTGGATGATTGCAATGAACCAGGTTGGTCGTCGCAAGAGATTCCTTCTAGGTCCTCATTGTCACTCACAGGCTCTGTGGTAAGAATACTGTTAAATCGACTCATAACATCCTCGTCAATTGTCTCTTCGGGGACTTTCGAAACAGCTTTTTGTTTTCTGGATTTACCTTTACGCCGGTTAGCACTCTAAGAAGAAGGCGAAACTTCGGCTGTACTTGACTTGTTCAAAAGGCTCCTTTTGCCTGTCCTAAAGTGATAGAAAAAATACAGTATGCTCCAAAAAGGCAGAGGCATGAATGAAACAGTCCACCATTTTCTACATAAGAAAATGCCTGTACCAAGTCAGGAATATGACATTTGTTTTCATTTCGTTTGATATGTTTGGGCTTTTTGTTTTGCCATTTGATTAAAGACTTTCTTTTTTGAATTTTTTCCTCTACGTTCAGTATTTTAAAGATTTTACTTTTGACTCATGTCGAGGGAGATGCATACAAAATATATAGTGAAGTCCGGTTTAGGGAGAGACACAAAACTCAATATGCTTCTGTCCAGAGAAGAAGATGTATATACAATATACAGTTAACCCCTTTATAGGGAGGGACACAAACTTGACTTCTGTCGAGGGAGAGGTCTATATACTACACAATGGAGTCCTGTTTAGGAGGAGACACAAAACTCAATTTGATCCTACCGTAGAGTGATTGGCTTTTACAGTATGCAGTCGAATACTGTAAACCAACTTATTTTTGCGGATACTTTCGTGTTTTCCTCTTTCTAGTAAACTTCACGGCTATTTAATTTCACGACTATCTAATTTACTTGATGTAGTTTGATAAGGATAGATCCAAGATTTATATAATCGCGACGATTTATTTTCGCGTTATTTTTCTACTCGCGAAAGTCGCGAAAATAAATCGCTCGCGAAAATAAGTTGGTTTACAGTATTCTATAGGGATGGACACATACTAAATTCATTTGACTGTTAAGGTATTGGTAGATGTTTTCTTGCTGATTATTTTTGCTGTTTAAAATGTTAAATTTATATTCAGGTGGAAACCCTTAACTCTGACAGACATCCAACAATTTGATTAGAAACTGGTGATATCCCTCACATAAAACCGGTGATATCCCTCACATAAACAAAAAACTGGTGATATCCCTCACATAAACAAAAACCGGTGATATCCCTCACATCAACAAAAACCGGTGATATCCCTCACATAAAACCGGTGATATCTGTCACATAAACAAAAACCGGTGATATCCTTCACATCAACAAAAACCGGTGGTATCCCTCACATCAACAAAAACCGGTGATATCCCTCACATAAAACCGGTGATATCCCTCACATCAAACAAAAACCGGTGATATCCGTCACATAAAACCGGTGATACCTCACATCAACAAAAACCGGTGATATCCCTCACATAAAACCTGTGATATCCCTCACATCAACAAAAACCGGTGATATCCCTCACATAAACAAAAACAGTCATAAAACCGGTGATATCCTCACATAAACAAAAACCGGTGATATCCGTCAAATCAACAAAAACTGGTGATATCCGTCACATAAAACCGGCGATACCTCACATCAACAAAAACCGGTGATATCCCTCACATTAAACCGGTGATATCCCTCACATAAACAAAAACCGGTGATATCCCTCACATCAACAAAAACTGGTGATATCCCTCACATAAAACCGGTGATATCCGTCACATAAACAAAAACCGGTGAAATCCGTCAAATCAACAAAAACTGGTGATACCTCACATCAACAAAAACCGGTGATATCCCTCACATAAACAAAAACCGCTGATATCCCTCACATCAACAAAAACTGGTGATATCCCTCACATAAAATCGGTGATATCTTCACATAAATAAAAACCGGTGATATCCGTCACATAAACAAAAACCGGTGATATCCGTCAAATCAACAAAAACTGGTGATATCCGTCACATAAACAAAAACCGGTGATATCCGTCACATAAACAAAAACCGGTGATATCCGTCAAATCAACAAAAACTGGTGATATCCGTCACATAAACAAAAACCGGTGATATCCCTCACATCAACAAAAACCGGTGATATCCCTCACATATAACAAAAACCGGTGATATCCCTCACATCAACAAAAACTGATGATATCCCTCACATAAAACCGGTGATATCCCTCACATTAACAAAAACCGGTGATATCCCTCACATCAACAAAAACCGGTGATATCCCTCACATAAACAAAAACCGGTGATATCCCTCACATCAACAAAAACTGATGATATCCCTCACATAAAACCGGTGATATCCCTCACATTAACAAAAACCGGTGATATCCCTCACATCAACAAAAACCGGTGATATCCCTCACATAAACAAAAACCGGTGATATCCCTCACATCAACAAAAACTGGTGATATCCCTCACATAAAACCGGTGATATCCCTCACATAAACAAAAACCGGTGATATCCGTCACATAAACAAAAACCGGTGATATCCCTCACATCAACAAAAACCGGTGATATCCGTCACTGTGCTGAGCCTGACTAAGCTAGTATAACCATGGGACTGTATCGCAATCTCGGCAAATTATAAAGAATAACAACTTGTGTGTGAAGATTGTAGATTATAATTCCACCAGAAATGATACAGGAGTTTTACAGAGTGTGTATTGTTTGGTAAACTGAAAGAAATAAAAATACTATATTTTACAATATGCACGAAAGAAATATATGAATGTTCAAAGCAACGTTAATATCAAGTCAAAAACGAAAGTAGAATTTGCAGTTCAATTCATAGAAATAACAATTACAGTTCGTATTTGTTGAATAAACGTGGAATTCAAGTTAACGGAATTAACGGTATATATATTTAACAGTTTATAATTGATTTGAAACGTACTTGACGGTGATTAGTCACAATATCCACAGGTGCAGTTTTGTCGTGACATCCATTTGTAATAGACAGGCGAGGGAGAGATAGTAAGCAGTAGTGAAAATACGGACAAGTCTAGATTATTTCCGGAAAATTCGGATGCCTAAAAATTCAATCCAAGAGACTATACAGTTAATATAATTGCGAATGTGATCCAGAATACTCCCCGTCTGAAATCTACCTGATATCACTATTCCATAAGATATAACACATATGAATGTCACTATATAAATCCAAAATAAATACATATAATTACACAGGGTTGTTTTCTATGAGAAGAATCATGTCCACGATAGGGCGTGTGTAGATTGTGGCTTTTCCATTAACGATTACTCGCACTTCTGCTTTTCGGACATGTTCGTCTGAACTTTTAAATGAGTTCACTATAGTTCCAACGGGCCATTGGGTACATTAAATGTTTTTGTCCTTTAGAAGAATGACGTCTCCTTCGATGAGATCACGGCGATCTTCGGTCCATTTTCGTCGTTGTTGTAGTAATGGCAGGTATTCCTTCCTCCAACGGGACCAGAAAACACTGGCAAGAGCCTGTACTCGTCTCCATTCGGCAAGACATAGATCTCGTTTATCGAATTCTCCAAGATGATCTGAGGTGAATATGTAGTCGGTTTTCTGTGTCAATAACATAGCCGGAGTTAATATCAACGGATTCTCTGGATCTGTTGATACCGGTACCAGAGGTCTAGAGTTTACTATTGCTGAATTTCTGCCATTAGTGTGTTGAGCACGTCATGTGTTAGGCTTCTTCCGGCTGCGTTAAGAAGCATAGAATCAAGAATTCTCCTGGTGATACGAATCATTCTTTCCCAGGCTCCACCCATGTGGGACGAATGCGGCGGATTGAAGATCCAAGTTGTACCAGAATTGTACAGAAAGTTCTTGAAGGGTCCATCTTCAACGTTGATTGAGTCAATCTTTTAATCGTCGATTGCGCCGATAAAGTTCGTTCCACGGTCAGATCGGAAAATCTTAACTTGGCCTCTTATAGCGGCGAATCTCCTGACAGCGTTTATGAAGGCTGAAGAACTCATTTCCTCGATTAATTCGATGTGAATAGCTCTTGTCACTAAGCATGTGAATAAAATTGCCCAACGTTTTGAGTTGGCGTATCCACCACGTGTTGTACGTGAAACAATTGTCCAGGGTCCAAAGGTGTCTATTCCAACGTTAGTAAACGGAGGTGAAGGTTCAAGACGGTCCTCTGGCAAATCAGACATGATTTGATACTCGGTTTTTCCTCTGAGTTTGCGGCATGTCACACATTTGTGAATAATAGATGAGATCAAGCGTTTTGCTCCTACGATCCACAATCCTGCGGATCGAATCGCTCCATCTGTGAAATGGCGACCTTGATGTTTTATCTTGCTGTGGTAGTGTCGAACTAATAATGTCGCTATATGATGGCGTCCAGGGACGATCAATGGTTTCTTTTCACGGAGGTCTAAGTCAGATTTGGCAATACGACCTTCTACTCGTAATAGTCCTTGTTCGTCAAAAAACGGATTGAGGTTAGCTATCGGGCTCCGCTTATTAATTTGTGTCTGACGTTTTATACAATCTATTTCATCTCCATAAACTTCATGTTGTGCAGATATTAAGATGAAATTTTCGGCGTTCGAAAAACTATCCAGAGTAGTTACTGATGATGCCTGTTTTGACCCGTGTAAACGGGAAAAACGTTCCAAGAAGGCTATCGCTCGCACAAGTGCTGTCCAGTTGGAGAATCGATTAAATCTATCAGTTCCGATACCTTTATGCTCAGGTGTGGTAAATGTTTTTGCAACGTTAACAGTAGCACGGATTTCTCCATCTTCCTCTGGATCTATAAGTTGGAATATGTCCTCAGAATTCTTTTGTTCTGAGGAAAGAAGTTGTTTTGGTCCCAAAAACCATTCACTGCTGTGAATTTCATGGGCTGGTACGGACCTTGTTCCTGAGTCTGCGGGATTACGGTTAGTTGGTACATAATTCCATTGACTTGGAGAGCTAAATTTCCTTATTTTCTCTACTCGATTGGCGACATAGATAAAGAACCTTCTTGTCTCGTTACTGATGTAGCCTAGGACTACTTTACTGTCTGTGTAGAATTTTACGGTGTCTATATGTAAATCTAAATTATCCATGATGGTCTGTGTTATCTCGACTGCTAATACTGCAGCAGATAGTTCAAGGCGTGGAATAGTATGACCACTTGTTGGTGCAACTTTAGCTTTCCCAAGAATGAAACCTGTGTTTAGTTCACCACTACTGTCGGTGGTGCGTAGATATGCAACAGCTGCTATGGCTTTTTCTGATGCATCAGAGAATACATGTAACTCCTTTGTGGCGGTTTTGCTGAGATACAGCACGTAGGTACGTGGAATGCGCAATGTTTCGATAGCAATTAGAGTGTCTCTCCAAGATTTCCACTCATCTGCTGTCTCATCAGAGAGAGGTTGGTCCCAATCGACGGTTTCTGATACTATTTTCCGTAATAGGAGTTTCCCTTGTATAATCACCGGAGCCAAAAATCCTAGAGGATCGTAGAGACTGTTTATCGTTGATAAAATTCCTCTCCGAGTGATCGGTTTGTTTTCTGATGATAATTGAAATAAGAAGTTATCAGTGTTTACGTCCCAGCTGAGACCAAGACTAAGTTGTAGGGGTTTACTGTTGCATTCTAAGTCTAGATCTTTAAGATTTGAAACCAAATCACTGACATGAAATTCAGACATAACTTCCGTACAATTAGAGGCAAACTTGTGATTTATGTATTATTGTCATTTTATTTATTTTCTTTTGTTACATCTTTTGACATCGGACTCGGACTTCTCTTAAACTGAATTTTAATTTGCGTATTGTTATTCTTTTACTTTTCTACATTGGCTAGAGGTATAGGGGGAGGGTTGAGATCTCATAAACATGTTTAACCCCGCCGCAATTTTGCGCCTGTCCCAAGTCAGGAGCCTCTGGCCTTTGTTAGTCTTGTATGATTTTAAATTTTAGTTTCTTGTGTATAATTCGGAGTTTAGTATGACGTCCATTATCACTGTACTATTATGCATATTTTAGGGGCCAGCTGAAGGACACCTACGGGTGCGGGAATTCTCGCTTTATTGAAGACCCATTGGTTGCCTTCGGCTGTTGTTTGCTCTATGGTCGGATGGTTGTTGCTTTGACATATTCACCATTTCCTTTCTCAATTTTATTGTGAAGGCGTAAGTTTCCATATTTTGCTAATGCTTGCTGTGTGTCCTTCATGAGCTTAACAGCTTCCTCTTTAGTAGAACATGACGTTAGACCGTCGTCGACATAAAAGTCTCAACACTCTTATAACAACGCTAGTCACGTGACTGCCAAACTCTTGTTCGGATGCTTGAGCTGCTTTTCTGAGTCCAAGCGTAGCAACGGCAGGTGACGGACTATTTCCGAAAACATGAACTCTCATGCGGTATTCGACAAGGTTCTTCTGTATGTCATTGTCTTTATGCCATAACAATCTCAGATAATTTCGGTGGTCTTTTCTGACAACAAAGCAGTGAAACATATGTTGAACGTCTGCAGTAACTGCGACCATTTCTTTCCTGAAACGCAGCAATACTCCCAAGAGATCATTGGTCAAGTCTGGACCTGTAAGCAGGACGCTGTTAAGTGAAACTCCGTTACATTTGGCGGAAGAATCAAACACACCTCTTATCTGATCGGGTTTCTTCGGATGATAAACACCAAACAATGGCAAATACCAGTACTCCTCATGTTCGTGCAATGGTGGAGCGAGCTCTGCATGATTATTATCTAAGATTTTACTCATAAATGTAAGAAAATGTTCCCGCTTCATTGGGTTTCTATTCAGACCGGCGTCTAACATGTTAGCACGGTGAAGAGCCTGTGGTCTGTTGCTTGGCAATGGCTGTCTTGGCACTCGGAACGGTAACGGTGCTACCCAACTTCCTTTCGAGTCTCTGACAAAGTCGTTGTCCATCCGTTTCATGAACATTTTGTCCTCATATGACTGTCCAGGCTTATCATCGTCCCTTGTTTTTTCAAAGAGTGGCGATTGTAAATCTTTCGTTACAGGGTCTGTGTAGTTTTCCCGGATGTCAAACTTGCTTGTGCATGGTTGAAAGGTTGAAGGTTGTCCTGTAGGTAAAACGTTGGTTATTTTAACATTTAACTCAAGAGGAACATGCTGCTTGTTAATGCAGGTTTCTCCTATCACTACCCAACCAAGTTTCAATTGTTGTGCATATAAAGTTCTGGGTGGTCCTATGCGCTGGTCGAGGACATGATGTGCCTCTATAAGGTCTCTGCCAATTAAGAGAAGAATTTGCCAATTTTCCTCTATAGGTGGAATGCTACCCCTAAGTTCTTTTAAATGAGGGTGATGCATTGTTACTTCAGGAGTAGGTATTTCGTCCCTATTATTTGGAATATGATCACATTCAATCAGTACAGGAAGGTCAAACTTGTCATTACAGTTGATTGATTCCATGATGAAACCTCTTCCGCTTTTCCCGGAAGTGACTACTTTGCCGGAGCATGTTGATAAAGTATAGTTCTCCGGTTTATCTTTGACGTCGAAAAGATTAAAGAATTCGGGCGATGCTAGTGACCGGTTGGTTTGGTCATCAATGATGGCGTACATGCGAATAACTTTGTCCTGGTTATCTTTGTGATAAACATTCACAGGCAGTATTTTAACACAAGATTTCCCGCTATATGTATCTTTGCAGATCTCAGTACAGGTAGAGTTAACTGAGGTTGCCTTAGTTTCAGCCGATTCTATAGGCTCCCCGCCGTAGGCTTGCTTAGGCGGGCTAGATTGAGAACTTGCAGGTTGCTGTGGTCTAGTGATGTGAAGTGCGGTAGTGTGTTGTTTACTTCCACATTCTTTACAACTTATGCGTGCATTGCATTCCCGGCTCCTGTGTGTGGTAGAATCACAACGCTTGTAACATACATTGTTTTCTTTTAAAAGACCTTTGCGCTCCTCTATTGACTTGGCTCGGAACGCTCGACATTCATTTAAGGAATGCTTTGTATTGTGCAGAATACAAAGACCTTGTTTGCTGGCTTCTCCAGATTGCTGTTCAACTGCTGTTTTATGAGCACCAACTTTAGTCTTAGGGTAAGACGTAGACCTCGGCGCAGCACCTTTTGTATTTGGTGTGACTTTTGACCCAAAGATAAACCCAGGTTCGTTCTTTGTTTTGCTTATTTCCCTGATGAAGGCAGAGAATTCTGTGAAAGGTGGAAAGGCAACTTCATATTTAGACTTGTATCTTGTAGCCCTCGTTGTCCACTTTTCTTGGAGTCCGTACGGTAATTTTTCAACAATTGGCTTTATCCCGGACGAAGAGTCAAAGTATGCTAGCAAACATCCCAGTTTGGGATTTTCCTTGTGATATTATATTTCTGATAGAATGTCAGACAGTTCGTAGAGACGTGCGTTGTCCTTATTCGTCAATGTAGGGAATTTGGCAAGTTTACTCATGAGAGAGGCTTCCAACATTTCTGGAGCACCATACCGCTCGTCAAGCCTCTTCCATAGTCTCTGTATACCTATGGAAGGATTATTGGCGTTCGACGCTCTTATGCTAATGGCGTATTTAGCAGACTCTGGACCGAGCCACTTGATCAGTAAATCGATCTGTTCTGAGTCAGAGACTTGTAACTCATCAGTCACGTTCTTGAAGCTTGCTTTCCAAGTATGAAAGGATTCTGCCCGATCGTTAAAGCTTGTTAATCGGGAGAAAAGCAGGTCCTTGCGTAAGAGGAATCTAGTTATCTCTGATGTAAGGTTGATTTGTTGCTGGTGTGCAACAGGGATCTCTTCTATTACGTCTTGTTTTTTGTGTGAAACAGGGATCTCTTCTATAACGTCTTGTTTTGTGCGTAAGACAGGGATCGCTTCTTTAACACCCTGTTTTTGGTGTTCAGTAGGGCTCTCATCTGAAAGACCTAGTTTTTGTATGCCGGTTACTAATCCCAGATCTGGGATAAAGGTAACTTCCGGTGACTTATTATCGGAAGGCAAGACGGCAGATGTCTGTGACAGCAAGTTCGATGCCACGGATGGCACGAACGCTGGTGCTTCGTGACTCAGCTCGATCTTAACAGGAATTTGTTTTTTCTTTTGAGGTCCTGTTACTTCCTTAACAACAGTTGATACAGGAAGTTTATTGACGAAATCTTGCACACGCTGGAGCGGGTCTTTTTTTTCGTCAGGGAGATCGCTATACGCTTGGCTATCATCGTATTCCAGGATACGAGCCTCGACTTCTGCGGCTGCAGCTTCTCTTTGTGCTTCAAGAAGGTTAAATTTGGCTTTAAGCTCGGCCTTTTCCCGGCTTACTTGTGCGGCTTCTTGTTGCATTTGAGCCTTCCTGCGCATAACCTCTTGTTCTAATTGCGTTTTTCTGTGAGCGGCCTCCTGTTCTAGCTGAACTGTTCTCTGTGCGGCCTCATGTTTACGTTGAGCGACTTCTTGCTCCATTTCTGCCTGTTTACGACTGGCTTCCTGTTCCATTTCAGCCTTTTTGTGTGCTGCTTCCTGTTCCATTTCATTTTGTCTGAACAGGGCTTGTTCTTCTAACATTGCTTCCTGTTGTAGGATAAGGGAATGTTTTTCGACAAATGCTATCTTAGACTTTGCAGCCTCTGCCTTGGCTCGCTTTCTCCGTGTCAGGCTTGACATGTATGACACGTTAGAGCTACCGCTGTGCGAGGTTTTCTTACCCTTGAGGTCTTTGTTTTAGTGGATTTGGCCTTTGTTAGAGCGAGGCGATGCTCGTGTAGTTTTTCCATAACTAGCTCCACTTTGGACAGACGTAAATCCAAAGAGAGTTTACATGCATCAATTTCTTTTTGACTCTCCAATGTTCGGGTCCTTTTCAGAAAGTCTAGGTATTCATCTGTGAGCCTACGATAATTATTACAGGCTTTAACAAGTTTGTCCTGGACTGTTAGGAGTTGCTGGAGATCGTTAGGAGGCGTTGTTACTTCCAATAACTGGGATTCAATGTCTGCCCAGATAGCCTCTAGTTCCTGACAGAACTTGTCACGTTTTTCAGTGAAAGCTCCTTGTCCTTTTTCCGTGAGGTCACGTACTCGTCTAGCCTCGGGAGTTTCATCTGACTGTGATGTATTAGACGGATTTTCTAATAGTTCAGGGACATCTCCTTCTTGGGGCTGAATCTCTTCTTGTTGTTCCACATGACTGGGATCCATGTTGACTCAACGTTGTTGGGTTGCTATCGAGTTCACACAAGATATGTAGTCCACTGTCAGTGTAAAGGTATGTACGTATGTACGTTGCTACGTTGTCATTCCTGACTCAGCTAGTATAACCATGGGACTGTATCGCAATCTCGGCAAATTATAAAGAATAACAACTTGTGTGTGAAGATTGTAGATTATAATTCCACCAGAAATGATACAGGAGTTTTACAGAGTGTGTATTGTTTGGTAAACTGAAAGAAATAAAAATACAATAGTTTACAATATGCACGAAAGAAATATATGAAAGTTCAAAGCAACGTAAATATCAAGTAAAAAACGAAAGTAGAATTTGCAGTTCAATTCATAGAAATAACAATTACAGTTCGTATTTGTTGAATAAACGTGGAATTCAAGTTAACGGAATTAACGATATATATATTTAACAGTTTATAATTGATTTGAAACGTACTTGACGGTGATTAGTCACACTATCCACAGGTGCAGTTTTGTCGTGGCATCCATTTGTAATAGACAGGCGAGGAAGAGATAGTAAGCAGTAGTGAAAATACGGACAAGTCTAGATTATTTCCGGAAAATACGGATGTCTAAAAATTCAATCCAAGAGACTATACAGTTAATATAATTGCGAATGTGATCCAGAATAGTCACATCAACAAACACCGGTAATATCCCTCACATCAACAAAAACCGGTGATATCCCTCACATCAACAAAAACCTGTGATATCCGTCACATCAACAAAAACCTGTGATATCCCTCACATCAACAAAAACCGGTGATATCCCTCACATCAACAAAAACCTGTGATATCCGTCACATCAACAAAAACCTGTGATATCCGTCACATCAACAAAAACCGGTGATATCCCTCACCTCAACAAAAACCGGTGATATCCCTCACATCAACAAAAACCGTTGATACCTCACATCAACAAAAACCGGTGATATCCCTCACATCAACAAAAACTGGTGATATCCCTCACATAAAACCGGTGATATCCTCACATAAACAAAAACCGGTGATATCCGTCACATAAACAAAAACCGGTGATATCCGTCAAATCAACAAAAACTGGTGATATCCGTCACATAAACAAAAACCGGTGATATCCCTCACATCAACAAAAACCGGTGATATCCCTCACATAAACAAAAACCGGTGATATCCCTCACATCAACAAAAACTGGTGATATCCCTCACATAAAACCGGTGATATCCCTCACATAAACAAAAACCGGTGATATCCGTCACATCAACAAAAACCGGTGATATCCCTCAAATCAACAAAAACCGGTGATATCCCTCACATCAACAAAAACCGGTGATATCCGTCACATCAACAAAAATCGGTGATATCCCTCACATAAACAAAAAAACTTAACCTCTCACAATACAAAACTCCCAAAGAAACATAACCTTGCCCAATTCAAATTCCAACACAAACTAAATCTCACAAAACAAAGGGGTTAATGTGTTGGATATTGGAGTTAATGTGTTTGATTTAGGAGTTAATGTACTGGATTTAGGAGTTTGTTTTGGATATGGGAGTTAGTGTGTTGGATATGAGAGTTAATGTTTTGGATATGGGAGTTAATGTGTTGGATAGGGGATTATGCGTTTTATTTGATTGTTAATGTGTTGTATAGGGGAGTTATGTGTTGGATAGGGGAGTTATGTGTTTGATATGATAGTTCACGTGCTTGATAGATGAGTTAATGTATTGGACATTAGAGTTAATGTGTTGGATATAATAGCTAATATATTAGGGTTGATACTTGTGTTTGATAGAGAAGTTGATATTTACTTTTCTCGTGAATTTATTTATACGTTATACATTTGGTCACTTTGTAGTGTAATATTTGCCTTTGCTATTAATTAACAGGAAAGATTAACAAAGAACTACAAATAAGTAATAGCATTTGTGTGCGGTAGTTCAAGAAACGACAAAACAGAAAAATGAACGACTATAAGTACGGTTATCTTTTGTTACTGTACGTTAAGGTTAATCTTACAATTAATAATAAATAACATTAACACTGATTTAGCCTGGAGAATGAAGATTATTGATAATGTAGCGCCTATTGAAAGATGTATGAATTTCAATTTTTTTTTACATTCATTTGACGTTGAGCTCGACAGTCTATACAGACTTGTAAAGATATTTTGATATGGGGTACAGGTAAGCGTGAACACGATTAAAGAATAACTATTTAAAGATGTATAACAGAACAAGGCATGTCATACGAAAAACAACCACCTTATTGAATTGATACGCAAGAAGTACATATGTTAATAACTGATTAAGGGATACAAGTTTTTATTAAAGTGAGGTAAGGACATTATTTTAAATAAAGGATTACTAGATGTATATAAACTAATTATAAATATTATTATTAGTATATGGGTGTTCGTTTTGTTTTTTAAGAGCTAAGTGCAGCTTAAATATTTTTTCGTTTATGATGACCATCAGTCGGTTTATTATTTTAAAGATAAATCATTGAAACAATGTACAGATGTTATTTTGTCTCTGTTCACACAGGCACTTGTCTCACTTCCCTATATACTTTCATGTAACACTGTCTTATATTAAGGTATATCGGAAATAATTTTTTAAGACAAGCGCCTGTGTCTTTTCCATCCAAATAAATGTGGATAAATACTAAATCAATTTAGTGTGCGTGGCAGGTCAAGTTTTGTAACTTTCGTAAATACCATGTATTTTCATTAAGTAAATAAAAATCACAGAATTCAAATATTTACAATTTCACATATAATTACGTAGATGCGATGTTCAGAAAATCTGGGATAACTTCCAGATTTCCGAAAATATATCCTGTTCTGATAATACTAACAAATGAGTTTATTTTACGATGTCAACACATGAGTTTATAAGTTTGTTTTCCGTTACTAGCAAATGAGTTTTTTTTACGATTTTTACGATACAAACAAATGATTTGTTTAGTCGATTTTTACGATACTAACAAATGAGTTGTTTAGTCTTGGATGCATGATTTTTTTATTAGTTGTTAGTGGCTTTGAACTAGCTGTCAGATAACTGCGAGTACTCTCAGATCTGTTCATTGTGTCTTTTGGTGTCGGGATGTATAAGTACCTGGCCACGTCCACTTGTATTTTTGTCCATCTGATGAGTTAAGCCCTTTTCAACTGATTTTTATAGTTCGTTCTTATGTTGTACTGTTATACTACTGTCCCAGGTTAGGGGGAGGGTTGGGATCCCGCTTAAATGTTTAACCCCGCCACATTATTTATGTATGTGCCTGTTCCAAGTCAGGATCATGTAATTCAGTGGTTGTCGTTTGTTTATGTGTTACATATTTGTTTTTCGTTCATTTTTACATTGTCTTATCTGGGCCTATTATAGCTGACTATACGGTGTGGGCTTTGCTCATTGTTGAAGGCCGTACGATGACCTATAGTTGTTAATGTCTGTGTCATTTTGGTCTTTTCTGGATAGTTGTCTCATTGGCAATCATATCACATCTTTTTTTTTATATTATTTTACGATACTAACAAATGAGTTTATTTTAGCCTTGTTTTGGTGTATATCCAATGGCAAAGAATATCAAATTCTTTACAATAATTAGAGATAAACAAGTTATATCTGTAAAGAATATATCTGACGCATTCAGATGTGAGCCAAGATTTGAAAACAAACCCTGAATCTTAATCATAGTTAAAAAACAATTCACATAATTTATCATAATTTTAAGAATTCGAGATACAACCTATTTCGTTGTGTATATCGGGGACAGACGGACGCCGAAGGGAGATTATTTATGTATATTATTTTTAGATAGACGTATTTTGACAGTTTTAATTTCAAGTAAAATATTTTGTACTTTTAAATTTTTTAAATATTTGTTTAGAGTTGTCTTCGAATATCTTGTTATACTTTAATGTGTGTGTGTTTTTATAATGTAATTGCAGTTTAGTCGTCTCTGGAGTATGTCGGTCAGTGTATATTTTACAATGCTTGAAATACAAAAAAATAAAGTGCATTATTTAAAGACGAATTCACTAGTCTAAGAGACGTTTAAAATAGGTGTAGCTTTCAGGTTATTTAACAAGCCTTAATCGTAGATATTTCCTATAACACACTATTGTAAATATGTTTAAAATACGACCAGAAAACAACCGGGGTGTCAACAACGTCATGTTAGAGTGAAATATTTCCGGAATAAACATTTATTCGATTAGTATCTGTCAGTAGTAAAACCTGTTGGAGCAGAAACTGCGCAGTAGAATTAGGATTGCTTAATGTTAAAACTGTATTGTTTTCTTTAATTGTAAAATAAATTAGGTATGTCTGTTTAGTACAAATTGAAAGATCTGTCTCTGCTGTTTATCAATTGCCATGTTGTAAATATGTTTTCGTTGCTATAGCATATATGTATATGCTTTTTGCAATAAAGTACTCATTCATTAAATCTATAGCTCTATAGCCCTAACCCTAGTCCAGATAATCTTAATGTATGCAGAAAGTATTTTTCAATTTTTGAATTTGTATAGATTCCCCATTCAATATGGAGTCTTCCAACATATCCAAAGCGTCATATTATTAGAACTAAACCTAAACCCAGCAATGGTAATGATTTTAGATTATTGTTCATACAAAGCGTCATATTGTTAGAACTAAACCTAAACCCAGCAATGATAATGGTTCATACTTCTATTAATTTCAGATATTATAATTTACAGTAATTGAATCTGTGTTAACACAGAACTTAGAATATTGAACAATATTAACTTGGTGGACATTTGTTATAAATCTAAACATCGTCCTTTGGTCTATGATCGACAGTCGTCTATTGACAATCCTTTTTTGAGAAGGTCGAAATAAATGGCAGAAAAAGAAATATTGGAGTTTTTAACAAATTTATTAAAGCAAAAATCTTTTTTTATACATCCAAAAATAATGCAATTTTACACTCAAACGGACATATACCGATTAGTAAAATTTGTACTTTAGTACAAGTAATCTTGATGTACAGTTCTAAAGATGCATACAAAATGTACATCTGTAAAGCTGTATACACTACCAACAATTTGCCTAACGTTTACATGTACATTAAATGCCGCTATATAAACAGCACTTTTAGGAAACATAACTAATCAGTACATTAAATGCCGTTGTATAAACAGTACTTTCAGGAAAAATAAATAATCAGTACATTAAATGCCGCTATATTAAAAGTACTTTTAGGAACATTACTAATCAGTACATTAAATGACGCTATATAAACAGTACTTTTAGGAAACATCATTATTCAGTACATTAAATGCCGCTATATAAACAGTACTTTTTGGAAACACCACTAATCAGTACATTTCATATTCATACATTTTTAGTACATTCATTTACATATCATTTTTAGCAATGTTTAGATAAAGTTGTGTACAGTACTTAGAATTTCAGTCATTTTCTGTACATAAAATTTCAGTCATTTTTTAAAGTACTGTAAATTTCAGTCATTTTTTAGTACTGAAAATTTCAGTCATTTTATTGTACTGAAAATTTCAGGCATTTTTAAGTACTGTAAATTTCAGTCATTTTTCAGTACTTAAATTTTCAGTATTTTTACAGTACAGAAAAAATTCAATAATTTTTAAATACAGAAAGCTGATATTCAAGACCTAATAAAAAAAGTTCTTGGGTATGCTATCACAAATATCATAACCAAAGGGTGAGCAGGGAATAGAAATATGGTCACTAGGTCTTCTTCCGACCGGCAGTAAAAGGCTTGCCAAAGTGGGGCGTCCATTTGGCTATGCAGGATGTATCAAGTTTGCAGCTACGTCCTGTCAGAATGGTGAGGTTAAATCCGATGCCCCGTGTAAAAAGAGTGCCAAGCTCTTTGCACGTTAAGAACCAATGCAACAACTCTTTCGAGGGATCCGTTGGGGGCCTGTTGCAATACAAAATGTTTGTCCCTGTCCAATATACCCCTATTTTCCAGTGGCAGTCGAAATAACCCCAACCATCATCCGATATGTCTCTACTATTGCAAGACCCGACCTACCCGTTGTATTTATTTTAAACTTGTTATATTCCTGAACATGCATGAAATACTTGCCACTGGACTTTAAGCAACCAGCAAACAGTCAATCATCATCAAATATCATAAGTTGGCTTGGGATAAAAACAAGTATTTTATTTAAAACTCCATCGCTGTATGTATTCTTTTATTTCAACCCATTAACGCATTGAAGATGATTCTTTTGATGAACTATGTGGCCACATTCTTTATGTGTGTGTTTCAAGCCATGACTTCTCATTTTTTTTTATTGTCGTTGCTGTATGTAATAAATGGTGTTATTCAATGTTTTTGACGTAGATCATTGCGGGTTTTGTTTATCTTACGATTAGTTTCCCTAGTTATCAAGTAGACTTTTACAACTTTCCATGCGCTAAGATATTTTTATTGTTGATTTTGTATGAAAGACAGAAAAGGAGCTGCCATAAAGACATTCAAATTAAAAAAAAAGGCAACATATACAAAACTATCAGACAGAGGTCACCAATGCAGTTCTTCGATGTTTAGCAGTCCACCCCATACAAGCTCTGAATGGCTCCGACAAAAAGAAATAGCTGTACAGGACAATGTCAGAATATCGTTCATGAAACTAAATGTATAGCTACTCAAAGACATATCTATGACACGACTTTGTCCGACTTGGGACAGATGTGCATATAAATGTGGCGGATTAAACCGATTATATTGATGTCTGTCTGACGTTGGACATTATTGTTACATATAGTATCCTTGTTCTGTTGTTGACAGTTTGGATGCATACCACATCTCCTTGTTTTATTAATACAAATAAATATGTAGATTATATATGCAGTCGTCCATATTAAAACTGTTACTCTTTAATCAACAATGCATGGTGACCGTGATAGCTATTTTTGACTAGGTACTTTCTTGGAACAATAATATTGCAATGAAGTCTTTTATATAGTTCACGTTTCTCCTATAGATAGAAAACATTCTTCTGATACCATGTCAGTTTGTTATCAGTAATAATTTCAAAGTACACATTTCAAGATCTGTTTATCACGTAAACCTTGGACCAAGTCAGGAGCCTGTAGTCTAGTGGTTGTGGTTGGTTCATTTCGGTCATATTTGTTGTTTGTATTTTTTTTAATTATAAATTAGGCAGTTAGTTTTCTCATATGGATTGTTTCATATTCATATTTTACATGTTTAAACCTTTTATAGCGACTTTACAGGATGTTTTTTTCACTCACTTTAACAATACCGTACAGTTGACTATATTTGCTTATATAATGGAAGTATTATATTGTCAATATAATACTTCCATGTGTATATCTACCTAAAACTTTGGTGAATAGTTGTCTCATTGGCAATTTTTACCACACTTCCTTATTTTTACCAACATTGATTTTTTCTATTCAACGGCAGGAAAATAGAATCTGGACATTACTACTTGTTGTTCCTTGTGTGGTTTTAATATTTCATAAGAATTTTGACAGCAGTAGATTTTGAATGAAAAGCTGGACTAATTTTTAGGATAGTAAGGTAGAATCCAAGTTAAAAACATATTCGAAATATAAAAGGAAATATTAGTTAAACCCCTATGAAACAGAATTCCTTCTACCAAAGATATTTCAGTATATTACTATATGAAGACATATTCGGTTTTCTTCATCTTTAACGTCACAACTAAGAGTGTTCAATTGCAAAAAACGGCATTTTTGTTTGTCCCTAACTTCAAGCACTTAAATCCAAAGCGGTTGGTGTAAAAGATTTGTCTAAAATACAGACAAATTTTTAACCTATGAAATTAAGGTGAATCAAGCAATTACATAATTCTTTTTAATGGGAAATTAACATGAATCAAGCCTTCACATGAATTTAACAGTAACTGAAAATATTTAAGACAATATTAATGCTTATCTAGCATACCTTCTATCTTTTATAATACATACAATTTTAAATATATATATATCTTCCTTTTGGTAGTGAGCATGTTTCATACTACCTTCCAAATTTCTTGCTTGTTGTTCAAGTTTCTTGGTCCTCAACAATAAAAGTCAGTCCTGCAATAATTTCTCATATACAACATATAAAATGCAACAAGAATGCTCATGCTGAAACATATCGCCTGCTTTTCTATTCACGAGTTATTTTATGCTGATAGTCTAAGGATAGAGTTTTAGTACAAGTGTAACATAAACCTCACATTGTCAAAGATCCATGAAAATGAAGTCAAGGTGAGATCAACTAATTTGAGCCAGAAAGACATGTATAGCTAACAATCATTACACACACCTACTATAGTTTTGCTATTGCCTATCTTATACAAGAAACAGACAAAACCATGAAAATTAAATATTGACCAATGAACCATGAAAAAATAAGGTCAAGGTGACTTGTCAGGTGAACCCTGCCAGACAGACATGTACACCTGTGCATATTAGACAAATAATAATACATAAAAAACATAGAAAACTAATGACTAAGCAACACAAACCCCACCAAAACTGGGTGTTATCAGGTGCTCCGGACGGGTATGCAGGTCCTGCTCCACATGTAGCACCCATCGTGTTGCTCATGTTATTACAAACCCGGTAGATAGTCTTATTCCGCAGTCACATAGTAGGTAAGTGACAAATTCACATAACAAATAAAAACGTGTTTTCAAGCAGTCGCTTGACCATGACAACTAGGTCAATATAAAAAAAGAAGATGCGGTTTGATTGCCAATGAGACAATTCTCCACAAGAGACCAGATGACACAGAAATTAACAACTATAGGTCACTGTACGGCCTTATGTACATATGGAAAAGAGTCTTGCTCGCAAAAAACAGAATTGAAAGATGTTCATTCTTTTATGAAAATTGTGTTGATCTTCTGATTAACTTAATATTCTAAAAATGGTTTATTCAAATGCCTATACCAAGGTAGGAACCTTCCCATAGGTCGTCTCATGTCAAAAATACATAAAATAAAATATTATGTTATTGGAAAATTCTTTGTTGATATAGTTTTTTATTTATTTTATTCACAATAGAGAGCATGCTACATGTATGAAGTGTACGAAAGGCATGTTTCCCTTTTGATGTTTGTTTTGATGGTTTTTTTTATCGATGGGATGATGTCGGATACATACACGTTTATAAAGGGGACAGGGACCAGCGCCCTTTATGGAGCTACATAACTGGTAAATGCATTAACTTTCTCAGTGGCGGATCCAGAACTTTTCCTAAGGGGGGCCCGCTGACTGACCTAAGAGGGGGCCCGCTCCAGTCATGCTTCAATGATTCCCTATATAATCAACCAAATTTTTCCCACGAAAGGGGGGGGCCCGCGCCCCACAGGGCCCCCTGGATCCGCCTATGTTTCTACATGCCCCACAACATGGAATGTTTTGTACTTTTATATTTCATTTAAAACAAAAAAAATTTTTTGAGACTTTATCTGTAATGCTCATACAATAATTTGGATTTAAATTGTATAATTTTCTGAAAGAGCTTGTTGTTGAGAGAAATATACACTCATGACTGAAATTTTCAGTACTGAAAAATGACTTAAATTTTCGGTACGGAAATCAATTTTTTCTCTACATTACTAAAAATGATATATAAATAAATGTACTGATTGGTGATGTTTCTTAAAAGTAATGTTTATGTATCGGCATTTAATGAACTGAATAGTGATGTTTTCTAAAAGTACTGTTTATATAGTGGCAAAAAATGTACTGATTAGTGATGTTTCCTAAAAGTACTGTTTCTATAACGGCATTTAATGTACTGATTAGTGACGTTTCCTTAAAGTACTGTTTATATAGCGGCATTTAATGTACATGTAAACGTTAGGCAAATTGTTGGTAGTGTATAAACTGTACAGCTGTAAAGCTGTATATAAACTGGATAGATATCACATATGATGCAGTGGTAGAAGCTGTATATAAACTGGATAGATATCACATAAGATGCAGTGGTAGAAGCTGTATAGTCAGCTTATACAGATTAAAAATGCGCAGTTAATGTACATTTTTACAGAGTTACAGTTTATATACAGCTTTAAAAATGTACACTTTATAAACAGCTTTAAAGATGTACACTTGATATGCATCTTTAGAACTGTACATCATGATTACTTGTACTAAAGTAGCTGTGTATAATCCGACAACTGAGTATTCCAACATCCTGCTTTAAACGACACATTTTCGTGGTCCAAAAATATACTTATCCTTGCAAAAAAATACCCTGACTATTCTGACATCCTGCATAATCCAGCATTTTTTCGATCCCCAAGTGTGTTGGATAACACAGGTTACATTGTAATTCAAAAACTCTACACGCGTCGTCACTCCCTCTTCTCTGTTTATGTGTTTTTTTTAATTTTCTTTTATTCAAGCTTTTGTATACATTTTATTTGTGAGAATTGTCTTTTCTATACGTTTTGGTAACGAGCCATTATTTGGTAGATATTTCGAAGATATGTTGTAATGTCGTTTGAATGATTTGTTAAGCGTATATTTATTTGTAAGTTTGGCTGGTTAAAATCAAATACTTAGATTTTAAACCAAATAATGATTTGACTTGATTTCAGTATGATTTATAACGTATTGAATATTACAGTTACTATTTTTGAAATTTGCGATATTATGATATTTTACACGATTATAATAGTTTTGCTTGGTGTTTTAGAATTCTTTTATTTTATAAAGTACCCGATATTAGACATGTTAGAGATATTAGTAATTTTGTTTAAATTTTAGAATGTACCTGCTATTAGAGATATAAGTATTCTTTAATTTTATAATGTTCCTGATATTTAGGAAATTAGTTTTTATACGCCCGTCGTCTTTTAGACGGGACGTATTATGGTATACCGTTGTCCGTCCGTCGTCCACACTTCGGACAATAACTCAAAAACACTTTCACCAATTTCCATGAAACTTTGGTGAATTGTTTATATCTATTGATGTAAGCCTCCTTTCAATTTTTATAAATTTCAGATTTTAAGTTTTGGATTTATGGGGCTTTATTCATTAAAAAAAGGGGGATTTTCAACACTTCGGACAATAACTCAAAAAGGCTTTCACCAATGTCCATGAAACTTTGGTGAATTGTTTATATCTATTGATGTAAGCTCCCTTTCAATTTTTATAAATTTCAGATTTTAAGTTTTAGATTTATGGGGCTTTATTCATAAAAAAAGTGGGGATTTTCAACACTTTGGACAATAACTCAAAAAAGCTTTCACCAATGTCCATGAAACTTTGGTGAATTGTTTATATATATTGATGTAAGCTCTCTTTCAATTTTTATAATTTCAGATTTTACATTTCCGTGTTATGAATTTTTATGCTTAAAAAAGGGGGGGATTTTCCAATTTTGGGACATTAACTAACACTTTCACAAAATTTTATGCAACTTTGATAAATTGTTTATATCTATTGACATAAGCTCCCTTTCCATTTTTATAAATTTTAGATTTTACGTTTTCTTAAGTAATGAATTTTTATACTTAAAAAAGAGGGATTTTATTAAACTTTGGTGAATATATTAATGTAACATCCCTTTTGATTTGTATATATATTTCTAGTTGATCATATAAATTCATTTAAAGCATTAAAGACAAGTTAAAAGAGCAACGGGTGTATCATGCGCTAAAGCGCAGCCCTTTATCTTTAATGTTTTAATGTACCTGCTTTTAGAGTTAATTATTATGAACCTTTTATATAACATACGACCTGTGTAAGAATGAATTTATTTTAGTCAAAGAAGGTCATAATGAACTTGAAAAATATGTAAAAGCCGATAGAAAAACTAATTTACGTTATATGATATTCATCCTCGAACGTGACTTAGAGTGTTGCCGTGTCACGTGACAGGAGTCCGAATTTTTGGATTCTTGGTAAATGGAATAACATTTCTGAGTACCTATGTACCTATGTACTTTATCATTCCATCACGTGTGTTCAAGCTTTATTGAATTCGTTTCTATATTATTTCGAAATAAGTAGACGGAATGTGTGTCGTGGCTAAACAAAGAATTTACATATTATTTATGAACTCATTACACAACTGCTATTCAAGATTATTTCTTTTCTTCTTTAAATGTAATCTAAATCTCTTTCTTTTTTAAATGTAGTCACGATTTTCTTTATTTTTTTTATATTTGGGTAAGTTGTATAATAAATGTACTTGGATATATTGCTTCGGTACAAGTACGACATGGCATGTTCTATCGATCTTGATATATGATATGAAAAGAATTATTATAAATAGATACATATCATAACATTAATAGAACATTTCATTTAAAACATGTGCATTTGAGAACAATTGGGGTATAATTCTTTTATTTAGAAAAGGGTTTAAAACCGCAATTTTTATTTTTTTGATTGAAATCTGAACAGACTGAAAAATACAGTATCCAGCTGTACATTTTTGGAGACCCAATTTGTTATTATACCAATTTTTACTGTTTTCAAAAATGCATTTTGTTCCCGATAAATTCTACTCGTTACTTTTTGTTTCGCAAGATTTCCAAAAGACACTTGATGCATGATACAAGACAGATAATAAATACGTCCTCGCGCTCGAAACGTAAAAGGCATTTTACTTAGATTTTTCATTCTTATTATAAGTAAGCGGAACGCTAGAAGCTTTTCACTAATTTTGTCATCCTTATCAATCTTAAAGCTTTCATTGTCAGAAATCGAGACTGAAATGCCAATAGGCTTTCATTAGATTTCTTATAACATTTGAGGCTGAGACGCCAATGGGCTCTGACTTAAGAGCTTTCATTCAAAACGAGACTGAACAGTCAAAATCCTTTTATTTAAGATTTTTAAATTCAAATTTAGTTTGAAACGCGAAAAGCCTTTTGCTTGGGACGGGATGGCTTCCCTTAGTAAATGTGGTAGATAACACAAAGAACCCGGGGTCCCGGGTCCGAGTCCCGGTGGAGACAAGCGGTTTTGTAATGAAATTCATGCGCTCTGGTTACATTGGCGCTCAACAATAAAAACTCACGGAAGAAGAAATACTAGCCAGGGAAGTATATAATTATACCAAAAAATGAAAGAGTATAATGACTCTTGAGGTGGAGGAAATGTGACGGGATTGTTTCCCTCGGTGAATGTAATAGATACTTAGCCAGCCGTAAGCGGTTAGGCTAAGGCATTTCTTCTTTGGTACAGTCGGTATACGCACTGCCTTGTACTATAAAAATCCCGAGTTCCATCCGGTTGGAGAAAAGCAATTTTGTAATGAAGTTCATGCTCTTCGGTTATGAACTCTAGATTTCTCATTACGATTTAGATTTAGAGAACAAAAGCTTCTAAAAATTATTCGATTTTAGCAGTCAGTTTTGTTCAATTTTGTCAAAATGAGCTAAGAAACATTGCTGGTTCAAGTAACAAGTGAATAGTTCGACCTCTTTGAATTCGTATTCAAATGAACTTCAATTTATTCTCTTAGCTGAACATGGGTTACGCATGTATTTAGCTATTAAAGCGAAAAGAATGCCAACATTGAAAGTGAAACAAGGATGAATCATTTTGTTGACTGATTCGATCTACAAAAAATCATTCTTATACAGGTAAAAACGATGATAAATACACTTTTCAAACTTCAATATAAAATCGAACAGACCTAGAAAAAATCCAATTGCACGTGGTCGCTGACTTATTTATGTTTATATTGGGTTACTAGTATTTGACAATCGGTAGTCTTCGGAGTTCATCTCGATGGTAATAAGTTAACGTGTAGACAAAATAAACACACGCAATGCTAATACATAATATCGAGTTCATGCATGGTTAATTGTTTATTTTAGACTTTATGTAATTTGAATATACATGTATGAGCATATGAGCCAGATCAGTGAACATGAATTTGACAGCTAGTTTAAGATTTCTCATCTCAATCTATAATAAAGGACTTTTCATTACACATTCGATGAAACCTTACGGCTACACATTTGTTTTCTTTTAAATAAAAATAAATCTTTACCGAAAGTTTAAGAAACTGTTATCCTTTAGTGTTGTTTTATTAGCTGGATTTTCTAAAAGGAGTAGGTCCGGTCCTCATAATTTTAATCAAAAAATTACTTCAACCGTAATGAACAATTTGGTATTGATTGGCTGAATATTTTTCTTTGCAAATGTAAACATGGCTATCTAGAAAGTTTTCCAGGCATGTTTTTTTTTAAAATTTATAATGTTTCATTCCTTTAATTGTTAAAAAAAGGTAGTTATTGCGTCTATTAACTTACTGTTTTGTACCTGGGCGAGTGCAGTTATGGTTCCTCAACCGCCCCATATCCGTTATAAAATTGAGAAATGAAATGGGGAATGTGTCAAAGCGACAACAACCCGACCATAGAGCAGACAACATTATCTACTGAAGTGTGACAAAAAAACCTATTTTTTTTGTTGTTTTAATTCTTGCAAGTATGTCTTTTGTGCTTTATGTATCTGCTATATGTATGTTTTGTATCATGTAAATTGCTTATCAATCTGATTTTGTTATGAACCTGCATATATCTGTTCTATTTGGGTTATCGATGTTATAGTGTCCTGTGACACAAAATTAAAAAACAACCATTATAAAATTCTGAATCGTCACAAATCATATGCTGTGTACGAAGTTTTTAATGTAAAAAAAAAAAAAAAAAAAAAAAAAAACCACTATGTACACAGCCTTGTTATCTCAACATTGGAATATCAGACGGTTCAAGCAGAGAAAATAATTAATGTTGCCAAAATAATTACTGCTTTATAAGATACAAAATATATCAAATAATATATATAAATAGCATCATCAAGACTTCATTTCTTAAATCGAATAAAATAACTTCGAAAACTGTTTGAACTTTCAATCTGTAAAGTAAAGGTTATGGAAGGTTTGTTATTAGCCCCCTACAGACGAAGTCGAGGGGACTTTAGGTTTGCACTCTGTCCGTCTGTCTATCTGTCCATCCGTCAGTCTGGCATATCAGTTTTGCACACTTTTTTTCTTCATGCTTGAATATATTGATTAGATATTTAGTGTATAGTTATATAATGACAAGTTACAGATCAAGGTCGAATTCTGTTCCGGTCTGATGATTTTGTGCAGAGTTATGGTCCTTTGACCTTGAAAATTTACTAAATATATTCAGTTTTCCTCACTTGTTTTCGTCATGCTAGAAGAAATTGATTTGGAAGTTGGTATATAATTTTATCATGACAAATTACACGGTTTAGAATGGGAACGGACTTATCGGGTTTTTGTCGGCGTTTCCGCACTAATCGGGTTCGGCAACGGACTTATCGTGTTTTGTTTTCAGACAATGTGACTCAAAATGAGCCAAATAGACGAAAAGAAGTCGTTAGTGTTTATGTTTATATGATCACGGAAGGCATCGATGATCAAACTTTGCAAAAATTGTCATTTTGCTTCGGTATCACTCTTGCCTTTTTCAAAAAGCTCCACACAAACCAGGACAACAGGCCGAACACAGCTACTAAATGATGTGTTTTCCGTTCAAATACACAGTATATTAGAATGTGGACTTTTTGTGCTCCTTTATTTCATAAAAAATACATATTAGAACCACTTGTGTGCATTCAAAAACTTAAAATATCGTATATGAAAATTGCTTGGCAGCGGACTAATCGGGTTTCTCTAAAATGACGTTTTTTTGGAACCGAACTGTTGAGGTTTGTTTAGCACAGGACTGATTGTGTTTTTATTGTTTTACCAGGGTAAAAAATGATGTTTTCGAATTTTTTGTTTGTTTGGGAAATGAAAAATAAAAGATTTTAATAACCTTATGTATTTGACATCGTGTGCTAGAATATACAAGTCTGGAACTTCTCACGGACAAGTGTTTTTCCGTAATCTTGATTTTTTTTCTTTGGTAAAAGTACATCGGTATGGGGCAGTATCACATGCAATGCCAAACATAACACAAATGGTCTATTTCTGCTCTATCCCAGATTAACTTGTGAAGGTATTTTGACGGATGTTTCGGAAAGACACGTAATAGAAATTTTCATAATGATGCATGTATCAGTGAAGCTTTATGTGTCAGTCCTAAAAACAATTATTTATGGAGCCGGTGAATAACTATGAAAACCTAAATTAGGAACCCATTTAGTGCATGTTAGATGCATGCTTTTAGTAATAGTTGTTAGTGACTTTAAACGAGTTGTCAATTAACTGCGAGTATGCGCAGATCTGTTCCTTGTGTCTTTTTGTTGTTTGGATGTACTTGAACCCAGCCACGTCCACTTGTATTTTTGTCCATCTGATGAGTTAAGCCTTTTTCAACTGCATTTTATAGTTCGTTCTTATGGTGTACTGTCCCCACTAACATGTTTAACCCCGCCACATTATATATGTGTGTATGTGCCTGTCCCCAGTCAGGAGCCTGTAATTCAGTGTTTGTCGTTTGTTTATGTGTTACACATTTGTTTTTCGCTCATTTTTTTTATATATAAATAAGGCCGATTGTTTTCTCATTTGAATTGTTTTACATTGTCATTTCCGGGCCTTTTATAGCTGACTATGCGATATGGGCCTTGCTCATTGTTGAAGGCCATACGGTGACCTATAATTGACAATTACTGTGTCATGTTGGTCTCTTGTGGAGAGTTGTCTTATTGGCAATCATAACACATCTTCCTTTTTTTTTCTTTTTTTTTTTTTTTATAGATTACTAGATGTATATAAACTGATAATATTTATTATTATTATATGAACGTCGATTTGTTTTTAAGAGCTAAGCGCAGCTTCAATGTTTTTGTTTATTAGGATCATCAGTTGGTTTATTATTGTTAAGATAAATCGTTGATACATGTACAGATGTTATTTCGTCTCTTTGAGATAGAGGTATTTTTATTTCAAGCATGATATTTTGTACTCTTAGTAGTTTTTGAATATTTGTTTAGAGTTGTCTTCTAATACCTCGTTATACCTTAATGTGTGTGTTTTTATAATGTAAATGCAGTTTTAAAGTATTCGACTGCAGAGTAAGTCAGTCAGTGCATTTTTTTTTTTACAATACTTGAAATACAAAAAATAAAGTGCATTATTTAAGTGGGAATTTACTAGTCTAAGAGACGTTTAAAATTGGTGTAGATTTCTTGTTAATTAACAAGTCTTATCCGTAGATATTTCCTATAACACAATATTGTAAATAGGTTTAAAATACGATCAGAAAACCGGTGGTGTCACCAACGTCATGTTAATGTGCAATATATCCGGAATAAACATTTATTCGATTAGTATCTGTCAGAAGTAAAACCTGTTGGAGCGGAAACTGCGCAGGTGAATGAGGATTTATATATATACTTAACTTAGTGCTAACATTGTCTGGTTTTCTTTAACTGTAAATTGATAAAAAAGGTAAGTCTGCTTAGCTTTAATAAGTACAGATTGAAGGACATCCGCCTATCATTTTCAGAATTTGTATTGGTCTCTACTGTTTATTATTTGCCATGTTGTAAATATGTTTTCGTTGCTATAGCATATATATCTGCTTTTTGCAATAAAGTATTCATTCATTAAATTTATATCCCTAACCCTAGTTCAGATAATCTTGATGTATGTAGAAAGTATTTTTCAATTTTTGCATTTGTATAGATCACCAATTATTCAATAGGAAGTCTTCCAACATGTCCATAGCTTCATATTATTAGGACTAAACTTAACCCTAGCAATGATTCTGACTTAAGATTGTTGTTCATACAAAGCGTCATATTATTAGAACTAAACTTAACCCTAGCAATGAAAATGATTATAGATTGTTGTTCATACAAAGCGTCATATTATTAGGACTAAACCTAACCCTAGCAATGATTCTGACTTAAGATTGTTGTTCATACAAAGCTTCATATTATTAGAACCTAGCAATGATTCTGACTTAAGATTGTTGTTCATACAAAGCGTCATATTTGTAGGACTAAACCTAACCCAGCAATGATTCTGATTTAAGGTTGTTGTTTTAAAAGCGTCATATTATTAGAACTAAACCTAACCCTTGCAATGATTCTGATTTAAGATTGTTGTTTATACAAAGCGTCATATCATTAGAACTATACTTAACCCTAGCAATGAAAATGATATAAGATTGTTGTTCATACAAAGCGTCATATTATTAGAACTAAAACTACCCCTAGCAATGATTCTGATTTTAGATTGTTGTTTTAAAAGCGTCATATTATTAGAACTAAACCTAACCCTAGCAATGATTCTGATTTAAGATTGTTGTTTATACAAAGCGTCATATTATTAGAACTAAACTTAACCCTAGCAATGAAAATGATTTAAGATTGGTGTTCATACAAAGCATCATATTATTAGAACTAAAACTACCCCTAGCAATGATTCTGATTTTAGATTGTTGTGCATACAAAGCGTCATATTATAAGGACTAAACCTAACCCTAGCAATGAGAATAATTTAGGATTGTTGTTCATGCAAAGCGTCATATTGTGAGAACTAAACCTAACCCTAGCAATGATTCTGATTTAAGATTGTTGTTCATACAAAGCGTCATATTATTAGGACTAAACCTAACCTATGGAACGCCGTAACTGCCTTATGGTACTTCATTCTTTATCATGATGAGTTTTTTCTTTATTATGATGAGGTTTTTCTCTATTATGATGAGGTTTTTCTTTATTATGATTAGCTTTTTCTTTATTAGGATGAGCTTTTTCTCTTTTTTGATGAGCTTTTTCTCTATTGTGATGAGTTTTTTCTTTATTATGATGAGCTTTTTCTCTATTATGATGAGCTGTTAGAAGGGAGTCATGGGAAATTAAGAGAATTAAGATCAAACAAAAAGAAAAATGGCAGAATCAGAAATGTTGTGAAAGTTCTTCGGAAACTTGGCTTGCTCCATGTGCGGGAAATGTTTGATAAAGAAATTTTTTTTCAGCATGCTTTAAAAACATGAACTGGAATATCTAGGAGCTACCTTTTAGCGAATATGATGACACTGCAAATGGAATGCATCAAGTATGGAAACATGAAACCTGTGAAAACTGATAGTTTGGGTGGAGTTGATGGGTTCAGTAGGCTTATTATGTTTCTACATTGTCGTGACAACACCACCGCCACCGTATTGAGTAGCTTCCTCTCTAGAGTAGGGTTTTTGTATAGGTTCTATCTGCAGTGGCGGATCCAGAAATTTTCATAAGTGGGTCCCACTGACTGCCTAAGAGGGGGCCCGCTCAGGTCATGCGTCAGTGATTCATTATATAATCAACCAAATTTTTTCCAGTTAAAAGGGAGGCCTGGGCCTCCTGGCCCCCTTTAAATCCGCCTCTGGTCAGGTAAGGGACTAGAAAATTTATTTGTGGCGGATTTCATGTTGACAAAAACATGGTGACGACAGTATGATTACAGACCCAAGCACGCACAATCAGAGAATAGAGAGATTGTGAAGGGACGTTAACGAGGGTGTTCTGTGCTATTCTATCCTTTTGGAAGACCAGGGAATTCCCGATCAACTAAATGAGCTGCATCTAATAGCTCTGCACTACATTTACCTGGATAAAATTAACAGAAGACTTGATATTTGGACTCAAGCTTGGACAAGCCATAGAATGAGAACAACAAAATCATCTCCTGTCAGTATTTGGATCGCCGGTCAAATACAGAATCCAGTTGGTACACAACTCAGTGATCGAGATTAAGTTGATTATGGATTAGGAGAAACATTGATGCGGCTAATCTTATGGAAGATGGAAGGCCATTTTTTGTTTTTGAGCCAATAAACATTGCAATTAATAACCAACGAATAATGAGAGCAGATTTCTATAGGACAGGTACCAACTTTGGCATTAATGACTTTGTGAATTGAAACTCATCTGGTACACCTATATAAAAAAAAGAAAATGTTGTATGATTGCCAATGAGACAACTCTCCACAAGAGACCAAATGACACAGAAATTAACAACTATAGGTCACCTTACGGTCTTCAGCAATAAGCAAATCCAATACCACATAGTCCGCTATAAAAGGCCCTGAAATGACAATGTAAAACAATTCAGACGAGAAAACTAACGGCCTAATTTATATACAAACAAGAATGTGTCCCAAGTACACGGATGCCCCATCCGCACTATCATTTTCTATGTTCAATGGACCGTGAAAATGAGATACAATATCTAATTTGGCATTAAAATTAGAAAGATCATAAAATTAGAAAGATCATCTATAAAAATGAGGATGTATCCCGTTTGAAATAAGTTTTAAGGTACAACCAAACTTTAAAACCTAATATATCTATTATATATGAAAGAATTAAGTAAAGGTTTAAAGTGGTAACGAAGTCCCTAACTTGTGCATAGTCGAGAGGAGCCTGGTTGGCGGCAGAAGTGAGAAGCAGTGTCATCATATGTGACCCGTCATAACATTTGCAGGCTTATGGAGGTAGAACGTCATTGTTAGAAAAATTATAAACAAGATAAATATCGAGATTCAATGAAATACGTATTTGTGAAGAAGAGAAAAACACTTTCCTTGGCTTCTTTTTTGCTGACGCCGAACTATACATCATATATAAGTTTTGAAGAAGTTTTACTTTATCGTTTGAAGTGAAAAATATTTGAATCTACATTTTAAATTGATACAAAAAAAATCAAATTTCTGCTCTATAGATTTCCTTTCATAAATGAAATCTGAAATATATCCCTAACAAATGCACCGTATAAAATGCATTTAAGAGAACACCTACTTATAAACTGTTACGCGTCGCATACTAAGTATAGAGACATGCATAATAAATCTAAATTAAAAAAAGGAATTCTTAAAGCTTAATTTGACAAAGGAGTAGGTCCAGTAAGACCCCTTTTTGGCCCGAAAATATAGCAGTTTTACAAAATTGTTTAAATGTAAACTGTTAGTTATTTATTGGACAGTAGAATGCTTCTGCTACATAAATATGGCCTGTTTTTGACAATAGAATGCACATATATCGGGTACTAGCACCATTAAGTCATGCTAAATTACTGAAATCTTCACAATTCCATCATTTTAGTTAAATTTTAGACGGTTTCCGTGTAAAATGAAAGTGGCCGCATTCGTGTTCATCCTAAATATTGAAAAGCAAGTTGTATTTGATGATAATACATAACATATATAATGGTTGAGGATGAACACGGATGCGGCCACTTTCAATTTTGACAAAAACTATCTGAAAAGTGACATTTTTCGGCAAATTTGGTAGATTTTTCATATTTGAGCTTGAATCGGACCGTTTTTAAGGACTAAGTTAGTTAAAACCTTTCACATAAATTAATTGAATCAAATGAAATAGACACTTAAGTGTTTAAAAAGTGGTCCAAATCGTTTGTCAGATGAAACTGAAATTTGAGGCCAAAATCGGTCCTTACCGGACCTACTCCTTTTAAACTAACTTCATTTCAACAAGTATAAATTACATGTTCTAAAATAGAGCTAAAAATTGTTTGTCTTGTAGTAAATTTAAGTCTTTGAATTTTTATTCAAATACTCAATTGAACATTACTAAGAGCCAATAAATACAATAATTTTGTATTTTATAAATTAGTGCCTTCAATAAATAAAAGCCGTCATAGAACAGTTTCATTTTCATACCGATATTCGAAATGACTCGTTTCATTGCTATTACAACAAATATGTCAAATTCACATGACAGAGAGTTTTGTTTCGGAATATTCTAGATAAATATACAAAAAGCAAATTTTAGACAATGTACCCTCCTAAGCCTGGAAGTGGCTAGCCACATATAGTTAACGGCGTTTTTCTCACAATGACGTTCTACCTTCATAAGCCTGGATATGTCGTGGCTGGTCACAATTATGCGCTGGAATGGTAACTCCTAGATATTCCAGTTCATGTTTTGAAAGCATGCTGACAATATTTGGAGTTATTTTTTCTTTATCGAACATTTCCCGCACATGGAGCAAGCCAATTTTTCGAAGAACTTTCAACATTTCTGATTGTGCCATTTTCTTTTTGTTTGATCTTAATTCTCTTAATTTCCCATGATTCCCTTCTGACAGCTCATCATAATAGAGAAAAAGCTCACCATAATAAACAAAAAAGCTCATCATAATAGAGAAAAAGCTCATCATAATAGAGAAAACGCTCATCATAATAAAGAAAAAACTCATCATAATAGAGAAAAAGCTCATCATAATAAACAAAAAGCTCATCAAAATAGAGAAAAAACTCATCAAAATAGAGAAAAATCTCATCATAATAAAGAAATACCTCATCATGATAAAGAATGAAGTAACATAAGGCAGTTACGGCGTTCCATACTAACCCTGGCAATGATAATGATTTAAGATTGTTGTTCATGCAAAGCGTCATTTTGTGAGAACTAAAACTAACACTAGCAATGATAATGATTTAAGATTGTTGTTTATACAAAGCGTCATATTGTGAGAACTAAACCTAACCCTAGGAATGATTCGTTTATAAGATTGTTGTTCTTTAAAAGCGTCATATTATAAGGACTAAACCTAACCCTAGCAATGATAATGATTATAGATTGTTTTTCATGCAAAGCGTCATATTGTGAGAACTTAACCTAACCCTAGCAATGATAATGATTTAAGATTGTTGTTCATACAAAGCGTCATATTATTAGGACTAAACCTAACCCTAGCAATGATAATGATTTTATAATGTTGTTCATACAAAGCGTCATATTCTTAGGACTAAACCTAACCCTAGCAATGATTACGGTTCATATTTGTATTAATTTCAGAGATTATATTTCAAAGTAATTGAATAAGTGTTAACACAGAACATAGAATATTTAACAATATTAACTTGGTGGACATTTGTTCTAAATCTTAACATCATCGTCCTTTTGTCTCATCGAAAGTCGTCTTTTGACAATCATCTCACATTTCCTTATTTTAAAATGTCGTAATAAATAGTGAAAAAAGAAATATTGGAGTTTTAAACAAATGTATTAAAGCAAATATCCTTTTTTATACCTCTAAGAATAATGCAATTTTGAACTCGAACGGACATGTAATTAATATCACCGATTACCAAAATGTATTTACAGTATAACCTGCCTAATCCGACACCTCAGTATTCCAACATCCTGCTTTAAACGACACATTTTCGTGGTCCAAAAATATGCCTATCCTTTGCAGAAAAAAGCCTGATTATTCTGACACCCTGCTAAATCCGACATTTTTTTCTGGGCCCCCAGTGTGTCGGATAACACAGGTTACACTGTAGTTACAAATAGTCTCATTTTGTATAGGTATTGGTTAGTATACTACAAATGTTTTCCAAAATGGAGGCTCTGTAATGATGGGCATCTTTAAAATATCATTTATTACTGAGAAAACATAATTAATCACTTCAGTTCAAAATATTACTATTCGGACAGTCCAATTTTGTCTGAGTTTTGTTTACCCTGAAGCTCCATCGTCTAGAGTATATTGGAAATATTGAAAGGTAGACATCAAAACTCTATACACACCTCGTCACTCCCTCTTCTCTGTTTATGTTTTTTTTTTAATTTTCTTTTATTCAAACTTTTTGTATACATTTTATTTGTAAGAATTGTCTTTTCTATACGTTTTGGTAACAAGCCATTATTTGGTAGATATTTCGAAGATATGTTATAATGTCGTTTGAATGATTTGTTTAGCGTATATTTGTAAGTTTGGCCTGGTTACAATCCAATACTTAGATTTTAAACCAAATAATGATTCGACTTGATTTCGGTATGATTTATAACGTATGGAATATTACAGTTACTGATTTTTGAAATTTGCGATATTATGACATTTTACACGATTATAATAGTTTTTCTTGGTGTTTTAGAATTCTTTTATTTTATAAAGTACCCGATATTAGACATGTATTAAAGAGATATTAGTAATTCAAAAAAAAATTAAAATGTACCTGCTACTTGAGATAAAAGTATTCTTTAATTTCATAATGTATTTATTTTGGTTAAAGAAGGTTATAATGAACTTAAAAAATGTCTAAGGGCGGATAGAAAAACTAATTTACGTTATATGATATTCACGCTCTAACCTGACTTAGTAACACATTGGTGTTTATGTGTCAAGTGACTGGAGTCAGAATGAGGATTTTCGGTAAATAAAATAACATTTCTGAGTTATAAAATAATATAAATAGTATCAAAGAAAAATCAGTACCGTAATTTTATAGATAAAAAAAATAAAAAAATTGTTGAATGAATTTTAAAATAATGCATGCAATGTAAACAAAAGGTGTAAATAGATATAAGAAGATGCGGTATGAGTGCCAATAAGACAACTCTCCATCCAAGTCACAATGTAAAAGTAAACCACTATAGTTCAAAGTACGGTCTTCAACACGGAGCCTTGGCTCACACCGAACAGCAAGCTATAAAGGGCCCGAAAAATGACTAGTATTAAACTATTGAAACGGGAAAACCAACGGACTAATCTTTATAAAAAAAGAGAAACGAGAAACACTTATGAACCACATCAACAAACGACAACTACTGAACAACATATTCCTGACTTAGGACAGGTGCAAGCAAATGCAGCGGGTTTAAACTCATTTAATTGAATCTGCCAGACCCTCCTTTCTATGACTATCCAGATGGCTTATTATTATCTCCCCTGTCCTCTGTGAAACCTAGTAGAAGTATATGTAATACCATATTTGAAATTTACATTGTCATTGAACTTTGTTTTAAAATGATTTTTTTTCTACAACATTGCAATTGTTTTTTTAAAAACCCACAAAAAAACCTACATACAATGATATTAGTCTACAGAGAAAAATATGTGATGCTTTAAATCCATGAAATAATTGTTTATCATCCATTCTAATTTTAACTTGTATCAGATATTCTAAATTTTAACTTGTATCAGATATTCAAGGAAACAACTAAGCTATTCTTGTTTTGAAATCTAGGACAAAGGAAGGTTTATACATTTGAAATGTATTCCTCCTTTATTTTTCGCCTATTTTTCACTGATCAATAATTGTCTAACATCCTCTGACAGGGGTAAACCAATAGACTGATAACAGAAAATGAACATGTTTTTGATGGGGGAAAAACATCTCAATGAACATTCAGAAAGAAAACTATGTACATCAAGTCACTTTTATTTAAAATATTGGTTGCGAAATATATCTTGATATTGTAAAAAAAAAATGGAAAAATACAGTCTTACGAGATTTCGCATATATGCTCACCATTTACTTTAAAAAAAAAAGTAAACTATAGTAACACTAAAGACACAATAGAGTTTACAAAAGATGTGTAATAGTGAGATCGAAGATGAAAATCATTTTCTTTTAAATTGTGTTAGTCCATCAGGCCAACTTAAAGATATGATAACAATATATAATGATTAATAAATGCTGCAAGATTTTTAAGAATTAGACCCCATCAAAAACTGATTTGGATAATGAATAATGAAGATGAGAAAGTATCAAAATTTTGCATATGTACTTAGAGATATGAATAGTTTTGATGGGATTGAAATCTAAATCTTCCATTTTTATAGTAACTATGTCTCATGATCAGATAATATATTAAAATAATCACAATCCAATTCTTTTTATTATCACTTGAACTTTATAATGTTCCCGTACAGTATTCTTGAGCATCGCCTCTTGATGAATTTTGCACAGGAACAATGTCTACCCCTACCTGATGTGATCTCAAAATATTTGTAGCATGTTCTAAGCAACCGCTCCTTGGTGACCTCTGCATTGTAGTGATGTAAAGTTCATGACTGCTATGAACTAATCATGAGGAGAACTACTAAAAAATATTAAATTGTATTTTTTGTTCTATTATTTCGTTTTAATATTTTTCACATCTATTAAAAAGAAATTCGACCTACACTTATACTGTACGAGCCACATAACTTAGTTTTGTGCCAAAAAATGTAGATGTAAATATATTTTTGTCCCCCATTTATTTAATGATATTACCTCTGGACCTTTATCATTCCATCAAACATATTCAAGCTGTTATGAATTCCATTCTATATCATTCCGAAAATAAGTAGACGGAATGTGTGTCTTAACAATTAATTTACATATCTTTATGAACTCATCATAATACTGAGATGAATGATTATTTCTTTTCTTGTTTAAATGTAATCTAAATCTCTATTTTGGTAAGTTGCATAATAAATGAACTTGGATAGATTGACTCGATACATGTATATAATATAATGTCATAATAAACATATCATTCTCTAACGACCATTCATATATATGTTATGAAAAGAATTGCTGTTTAACATAAATATGAAATAATCTAAACGTCAGGATAACATTTTATTAAGATGTACACTTTGAGTTAAGAACAATTGATGTATACACCTGTTATTTTATTAAAAAGAACAATAAAAACCGCCATTTTTATTTTGTTGATTATAATCTTAACAGAATACTGCAGTATCCATCTTTACATATTTTGAGACCCAATTTGTTATTCTACCAATTCTTACTGTTTTCAAAATGCATTTTTCTCTCTAGCTAAATTCTACTCGTTACTTTTTGTTTTGCAAGATTTGTATAAGAAATTTGATGTTTGAAACAAGAAAAATAATAAATACGTCTTTGAGATTGAAATGTAAACAGTCTTTTACTTCAATTTTTTCATTCCTATCAAGATTGGAACGCCAGAAGCCTTTTACTTAATATTTTTCATTCCTATCAAGATTGGAACGCCAGAAGCCTTTTACTTAAAAAGTTTCATTCCTATCAAGATTGGAACGCCAGAAGCCTTTTATTTAAATATTTTCATTCCTATCAAGATTGGAACGCCAGAAGCCTTTTAATTAAAATTTCGTTGATATCGGGATTGAAACGCCAGTAGTCTTTAATCAAGATTTTTCATCTCAATCGAGGTTGAGACGCCAAAAGCTTGTTATTTAAGATTTTTAAATTCCAATCGAGATTGAAACGCCAAAAAGCCTTTTACTCTAGAATTCTCATTTCGATCGAGATTCAGACGCCAAATGATTCTTACTTAACGGGTCATTAGCTGCGAGATATAAAAATAGAATATGATGATGTACCTGGTCGAGTGCATTTATGGTTCCTCAACCACTCAACCACCCCTACCTCTTAGAGATTGATTTTAAGGATGTCAAAAGATCTGAAATTTAATACTCGGATACTCGGTCATGATACTCGAGTACTCGCGAGTACTCGGATGAATCTTAAACGTCTATTCAAAAGTTTAGATTTTAGGCTGGATGCAGTGTTTTTGGTATACCTTGGAAGTTTTTGAGCTATTGATTTTGCCATTTTATAAGGGACTTTTCGTTTTGAATTTCGGTATTTTTGTTATTCTACTTTTTATGAATATGGTCCTAATCTTAGCTTTGATGACAATTCGTAATGATATGTATACATGTCTCAACCTCTAACCTTCCGTGATAATATAATTTGATAAGTTTTACTGCTGTTAATTATCTTTAACCAAAGAGAATATGTATTGTTCGTACAAATCATATTTATTCAATGAGTATTTTCTTATTTTTGTATTTTTTTTATGTATAAATAAATAATAAAAGAACAGAGTTCCAATGTTCCCCGCGTTGCACATATTTTACATTTCCAAGGGGTATTACTCTTTTTAAAAAGGTCGATCGGTCAACATTATGGAACTTGTCCGAGCTATTGCTAATATTAATCTATACTATAAGTTTTATGAAAATCTGGCAAGAATTGTACCCGTGAGAGCACTACCGAGGCCATTTTCCATACATTTAATATTTCCAAGGGGCATAACTCTATAAAATAAAGTCGATCGTTCCCCATAATAGAACTTGTCTGAGATATAACTTATTCTAACCTATAGTATAAAGTTATAACAGTCTGGCAAAAATTGTACCCGTGAGAGCTCTAACTAGGCCATTTTCCATAAATTTAATATTTCCAAGGGGCATAACTCTTGTAAAAAAAGTCGATCGGCCACCATTATAGAACTCATCCGAGATATTGCTGATATCGTCCTATAGGATAGGTTTTATAAAAATCTGTCAAGAATTGTACCCGTGAGAGCGGTAACGAGGCCATTGTTCCATAAATTTAATATTTCCAAGGGGCATAACTCTTTTAAAAAAAGTCGATCGGCCACCATTATAGAACTTATCCGAGATATTGCTGATATCAACCTATAGGATAGGTTTTATAAAAATCAGGCAAGAATTGTACCTGTGAGAGCGCAACGCGGGGACAAAAATATTAAATATATATTCCTTTTTATTTTTGAATATGTTAATAAAACTAGAAATATGAAATATTGCTTTGATAACGTATATTCTATTTCAAATTGTCAAGTATCGTCAATAAAGTCCGAAACCCTTGATTAACACGTGGGAATAATCATGTGGACAAACAATCGATGTCAAAATTATTCTTTTCAAATTGTTATTGATTATATTATGTCTTCTCATTTTAGAATGACTGTGATCCTGTTTATAATTTTCCTTTTGGTGACTTCCGTCAGTAGCCATGGATTATACGTACCAGGTCAATCATGCGTAGACATGAATCCAGCAGGACATTTAGATTCAGAAGGAAATAAGGCTTATTCTCAAACAATATCATCTCCTTACAAGATATCGATCAACAGCACGACCTATACAGCTAATTCGGTCATTGAAGGTAATACCTTATGCATTACGTTAACGGCTATGACATAACTAGTACATATGGCCATTCCAAACTGAACGAATTTGAAATGAATCTGTCAGTCATGTTTAGTTTTATTACAATTTTCAGATATATATATATCGTTAATTATCAAACTGTTTTGATTTTAAGTGTACACATTTTATTTACTTGAATAAGCAAAAGGGGCGATACACAAGTTCAGAAAACATAAAAAGTGATCTCCAACGAACGGTTTGTAGCAATAGAATATGTAACAACATTCGCTTCTGTTCCGACTATATCTCTTCAGTAACTGACATTATCGCTATTTTACAAAACTTCCCATTGATCTTACTGACTGATAATATCCTTTCTCAGCACAATAGAGTGATATGAAAAAATATTGCTAGAAACTAAAGGTGCACATGCCATTGTCAATGAAATCAACAACGTCGTCATAGGTAAAATAGCGATAGACAGATTATCATTGGTCATTTCAACTCGATTGCTTTTCTCACTTTCGCCTACAGACTCAAGCGAGAAAATGAAATTCGTTGAGATGACCAACGATAATCTATAATTAACATGTGCAATATAAATGCAATGCGTATTGAAAACTCAAAGAAATAATTAGATTGCCTACACGCGAAATATCTGGCGATAGTCGATTTACCGGCATGAAAATACCTTAAAATATGGCCTAATCTTCTGGTTAACATCTTATGTTCGAAAATTCAGTTCTTGAGATATAAATGACCGTTTCAGACTTATATTAATTTCCTAGATCATGTATACATACACATTGGAAAAACAATCTTAAGGTTTATCAACTGAATATTCAATTGAACCGATTTCAAAAAGAAATTTATGAATGTCTAGGATATTGATTATCATTTAGAGATCATGTGGTTGCAGTGGTTCTTTAACGTTCAGAAAAAGTGGTACTCTCATTACACCAGAATTAAAAAAAAAAAAATTCCTTATTCGGAATGGACGCACAGATCTCGTACTAGCAAACGGACTTCCCCCACATTCAGCATGTGATTTAGTGGTTGATGGGAGAGTTCCAGATGAAAACATTTCAGTCTACCAGTCAACGCTTTATGCTATTAAAATAGAAACTTGATTAAAATACCGTGAAGTATTTTGAACGTCATTGAATTTTCAGAAGTATGTTTTAATTTTATATTTATGGATTGGCATATTGGTATTCTGGTCGGATTTTCTGATACAGATAGAAAGGTTTGGCATTGGGTTTTCACAAAACAACCACATGGAATAAAACGACGATAAACCAGATACCAAATCCTGGGTGTAAGCAGCTACAGGTCACCATACGGCCTTAAGTAATGTGCAAAATTAATACCGTATAGTTAACTACAAAATACATGACCAATGTGATACAGAGTAAACTGAAATACCAACCTCAACAATCTCGTCATGAGAAGTAACAGTTTAAGTATTGGTTTCGGTTAAATGATTGTTACATCCGTTGGACCTAGTTGTTTGACAATTTTAGCTTTCCTAAATTTGTTCTATATCTAAAATCAATTGCTTAGATATCATTAGAAGTAATAAAATAAGTTTGGGTTTTGTCCCAGTATTTCTAATCCAAGTTGACGTTGTACAGCAGATATCAACCTCACTCAGAATGCTTGTTTCTTATAGCCGTGGCGTTGTATCTTTTTTGACCTATGATTTTTGTATTGGCCTTTTAGTACTTTCAACCGAAGTAGAAATAAGAAACGAATTAAAAATAAACAAAAAAAAGATTTTTATTAATTTTATTTTACAGTATTTGTTTATGCCAATGGTGACCATGGTTACGATTTTTACGAAGGAATGATTTTACAAGTTCGCCGTGCTAACTGTGACCATAAAAATAAAGATGTGTCGGTTGGCACCTTTAAGCTTGGTGCTGGAGAAGATTTGCTAACAACGATGTCTTGTACTAATCTGGATGTAAGTGTTACAATCCTTTTCACGCGAAGATTTGTTAACATTGTGTTTGTAAAGGGGCATCAATAAAAGGCCCCGTAATGATAAATGTAAAACAATTCAAACGAGAAAACTATCGGCATAATTGATGTACAAAATATTGAACATAAAACAAATATGATGTCTTCACAAAGTAAGATGTTGTATGACCTAATACAAAGAACCTAAAGCTACGATTCTGTAGTAAAAGCTCTGTTTGATAAGACGATCTTGTCAATCTACAACCTAAAGCTACGATTCTGTAGTAAAAGCTCTGTTTGATAAGACGATCTTGTCAATCTAGATTCTGTAGTAAAAGCTCTGTTTGATAAGACGATCTTGTCAATCTAGATTCTGTAGTAAAAGCTCTGTTTGATAAGACGATCTTGTCAATCTACAATTGAGCAAAGTAGCGTAAAGCGAAGGAAGAACAAACGTTTTATATTACTGAAAAATTGTAAGAATGTTGCGTAGATATTTAGATATTCAGGTATCTACATATGATCGGCACAACTTGTTGAAAATACCTCATCAAAATATGTATGAAAGGTATCTGTTCTGCAGAAAGAATGGCAAAAGATTTTAAGTAGAACATCTTGACGACCCGAAAATATCTCTTTCTTCATTAGGATTGATGAAGTGTAGATGACCAGTATAAAGACGGAAGATTTGTTTTTAAGGGAATACCAAAAGAAAGAGGAACAGATATGTGATTTTGATAAAAACCTCCTCTTTCGTGAAGGATGCAGGGGAATCTGTGGGACACCCAGTTTTGCTGTGAATTTTATGTTTTTAGTTATACATTTCATTCTGAATAAATAATTTGCAACAAAAAAAAAAGTGTTTGAGTCTTCGTCTGCGATGTGGTAAACAGAGGACAAGGCTTTCAAATAGTGACTATAAAGGCAAGGGAAGTGAAGACTATAGTTATATGAAAAACCCTTTGAAATCACAATATCTAATGTGATTATCTCTTTTTATGACACACGACACATACCTCTTTTACAGGATACAGTTGGCCACATGGCACATGCTCATATCTATAACAGGACATTTTATTGGAAAGCACCCCCAGTGTCAGAAGGTCCACTGTTTATCAGGTATAGGCTTTTCTGCATACAACACTAACATTGAAATTTGTAACTTGTGTAAAGCATAGAAAAATTCACAAATAAATAATAGTACATTACAACATGTATACCACAGAATAATAACCGACAAAAAGTGAATCTAATGTTGGATGATGCGTCTTTCTGACAACGAAATGTTCTATTATGAAGCAGTCAGTATATCCTCTATTAAACCAATAATAAATAAAAGTTTTGATAGATAATTAGCTTTTGAATATCGCAAAGTTAAACGTTGTGTTTGCAGCATTCATATTTTATTTAAAAATTACTTTTTTTTTTTTTTTTTTCAAATAAATATTCTTTATTCTTCAAATTGCTTGTTACATGTTTACTTCATTGTCCAAGCTTCAATAAAGTATCCCTGTGAAATACTTTCTGAGTATCCAGGAAAATACACAGAATATAATAAAATATAATAAAACATTATTTTTGATTCCCATCAATTATATCAATCTTTTTAACTTTATGAAAAATACATTTTGAGATACTGTTTTGTTCTCATTCATGAACCTTCGTAAATCCTTTATAAACATAGCATACACATCTAAAAATTTCAGTTTTTGCTCGGATACATAGTACGACTTGTAAATACAAAAACCTATAATTGTCAAGAAATAATTAAAACCGTTATACCCTTGATCTGATATTTTGTATCCAAATACTATATGTTTTGCTAATATCTTGTTTTGAAAATTCATTTTTGCTAGAAGATAATGTACTTTCTCCCAAAAATCTTTCAAAAATGAACATGTAATAAAGAAATGCAAATAATATTCTTCTTATTTCAAAATTACTTTGTGCAATACATTGGAAAGATGTACTGGTATGACATCCGTTACCATTAATAAAGTAAGAAAGAATGAGATAAATTAAATGAAAAATTAAAAACAAAGATAATTCATAGCATTTTAGTAAAATAATTTTACAAAAATAAAAACGGAGATTGTAAAACAGTATTGTAAACTACCTGAAAATCGATTGTCTAAATTTATCCTAAATGAAATAATAATTTCAAAATGTAATGAATGGAAATATATAGAAAACATCGAAATTATTTAACCGATCCCATTTCTTTACTAATACACATGTTACGGTGCATTACAGGTCTGCAATAAACAAATATAAATCCAGGACGTCTATAATAAAATGGCGACAAAATACAAAACCAGGACGTTTATGATAAAATGGCGACAAAATACAAAACCAGGACGTCTATGATGAAATGGCAACAAAATACAAAATCAGGACGTCTATGATAAAATGGCGAGAAAATCAAAAATCCATTACGGACAATTAAAGATAATATTATAGAGGATATTGAAGTGTTTAATATGTTGTTCTTTTACAGAGCCACGATTGCTAGGCGCCAGATGACCTTTTGGATGAATGTTGTATCAGAATTCATTATGGATCCTGGAAGTTCGATCACTCCCGAAACATGTACTCAACCACCTACCATTTGTTCAGCTGCAATACATAAAATGTCGACGTTACTTGTACTTGCTATGACTGTTTTCATATTTATTGTATATCATTCATATTGAATATGATGATTATATTCAGGGATGGAACACTGTCACAACATCAAAATTTAATTCCTGAACTGATATAAAGAGAATTGATATTATTATATCTGAAAATAAGATTTTTGAAGAGATTTTTGACCCAAATTCGGAGAGTTGAGAGATTGATTTCTGCTTAATATGTATACAGCCCTGAAGGTTGAACCTTTATTATGCTAAACATATCTTGTATGGTCAAATAATTTGATCCCACTATAGTTATTATATAATAATTAATAATAATTATAATTGTGGTAAATATAATAAGCAGCCTTTCTTATAGGGTTAGTTTTCTTTGCTCTCAATGTTTACCATGTTTGCCATGTTTATTTATAAACACAATTCCAGTTTCTTAAGTATTACCATTAGAATGCTGTAATAAGGGTGATATAATGAATGTCCGATAGTTATTATTATTGACATTTTCGCTTAAACTGGTGTGAACACTTGAAAAAATACAAATACTATTTATTTAGTCTCTTTCACTAAGGAATGTTTTCTTTAATCATCCTGCAAATTTTTTGGAATATATGGGTTTTGGTCATCTTCGTTATGGATACAAAATACAATACAAATACAAAGTTTTTTACGGCGTTTTGCATTTGCGCCGATCTGCATTTCATTTGCGCCGATTTTTTCTTTCATTTGCGCCGATTTTTTTTTTCATTAGCGCCGAATTTTTTTACAGGTATATAACAGGTAAATTACAGGTGATGAAATGATATAAGAAGATGTGGTATGAGTGCCAATGAGACAACTCTCCATCCCAGTAATGTTATTTTCATTTATCATTAAAGACCTCTTCCGTTAGCCAGTTGTACATATATTATGAATTGTCAATCATAACATGTATAAAACTGTTGTTTCCTGCTTAAAATCAAGAAGTAAAAACCTAAGATAAAAGCACTTTGTTTATAATACTTAAATGACGAATTAAAAATATATGTGCAGCATTCAAATCCATAAAATCGGATTAAATTCAAATCATAAATCTGTTCTTGCCGAGTATGTTTAGGCAACACATCTATTATATTCCTTTCTTATGATTTCGCATCTTCTATATTTGGCGAATTAGTTGACCGTTATGGAATGTGTACTTGCAGGTTGTCCAAGAATATATGACATTTGTCATCAGAAGGAGCGGAGCGTCAGACAATGTCAAACGTGAAGCAGTCATCGATTTCATTTAGGGAAAGGAATGGTAACCTGAAACATTGGGATAGCCATTTACCAATAATTGCAATGTCACTTGATTTGTCTTTATACTCTGTGCTCAGCCAATCTAAAAGTATAAATTAACCTGTAACTTACCTGTAAATCCAATTAGGAAAAAATATAAAATCGGCGCAAATGAAAAAATGAAATCGGCGCAAATGAAAGAATGAAAATTTTCAAAATCGGCGCAAATGTCATACGCCCGTTTTTTATTGTCAATCATGATGCCCAATAATTTGAGCAGTACAATTAAGTTCAATTTCATACAAGTGATTACATATTGATTACATTGATTATTTAACAATTAAACAAAGTCAAGTCTTTTTCAACCAAATAAATTCTGCAGAAAAGATATATATATATATAGTTTTACAATATAATATAGATGGACAAACTACCGGTGACTAAACTGTATCTAGAATTAATTTTCTCTCTTTGAATAAAGTACACAATAATAAACTTACTTTTTTAATTATAACATTATCCTCAGATGACATTAACCATATTAATTTTGATTTATTTGGGAGGCTTTTTAAGTTTTTGTTAACCTTATTTAAGTAATCTATATATTCAGATCTTTTATTTTCTAAAACAGGACACTGAAGAAGAAAATGAATTTCATCTTCAACTTCAGTGTTACATAATTTACATATTCTATCCTCCACTCGAAGCCCCACATATCTGCCTCTTTCAATTTCTAATTTATGTGCACTGACTCTGAACTTAGTGAGCAGTAGCCTTTCATCCTCATTTAAAATTAATAAGTACTTTTCCATATAAATATTTTCTTTAAATAATCTGTAAGTCCATGCTGTTCATTTTGTCTATCATTGTAAAGTTCAGATTTCCAGATACAAGAATATTTCTGTTTTAATTTCCGGTAAATTAGTGATTTTAAATCCATCTTTGAATTTTTAACAAGTTTAAGATCTATATCAAGATATTTCATAAGAATAGCAATACAACTATACCAACTATTTTTGTTTAAACTATTTAGTGATTTAGAGACATTCAGGGCTTCAGAGAGAAGGATATCATCAGACTTTAATATATATTTATAATATCTAAACATATTTAAAATTACTTCAAAAAATAAGGGATATCTTCCCATTTCACCCAATACAGCTATATTTGTAGATTTGTTACCTAAACCCAAAGAAAATTTACAGAATTTGACATGAATACTTTCTTGTTTCATGTCCTTGCATAGTTTAAAAAGATTATGTTCATTTTTATTTAGTTTATTTATTACTGAAGATCCCCATATTTCACTCCCATATAACAACACAGGTTTCACAGTATGATCAAATATATGTGAAAGTGTGGAGACCCATAGCGGTATATATACAACTATGTATCCTGGACAAGTTTTTTTTATAACGGAAAACTTAGAAGGTATTATGTCATAATAAGGCTCGTTTTGTCAGTGTCTATTTTTGTTTCAATCTTTGACTGTTCAATACCATTTTATCTACATGTAATATCATTTTCATGTATGCTTATTAACAGTGTAACCCTATTAATGAAAGCGGGTATTTATGAGGCATCGATCATTCCTCTTTTGTGGATCTATGAAATGTCATGTTGTGTTTATTTTTCCTCTTAATTTGCCATCGAACAATTTTTTTTGCCTTCAATTAAAAAGAAAATGAATTAAACATTTGTTTTTTTAAATCCATCCTCCTAGAGCTGAATGGTCAGTACCTGTGTGAAGGAAATTATATATTATTATATATCGTATTGTCATTTATTATCATCTCATGTATTGTCATTTTCATTTTCAGTAATGCATATTTACAGCGTAACCTAATAGTTATTAAAATTAGTCGGAAAATTAAGGCTTCGACAATTCCTCCTTTAAAAGGGGCAAGGTTTTTCTTTCCCAGGAACAATTTTATTCATCTTTAATAGAAAAATTATTTTCCAAAGCATACATCACTGGTTTTGGTGGGATACGTGCTCAATCTTTAGTTTTTTATGTTATGTTTTGTAAACTGTTGTCTATCTTTCCATTGTTTTTTTTTGCCGAGGCATTGCCAATTTATTTTGACTTATGAGTTTGATTGTCCTTTTGGTAATTACGCCTCCCTCATACAGGAACAGGAATATTTTTGATCACTCTCTTATAAATAGAAACAAAATCAAACATAAAACACCATGCCTCCGCGAATGAACGGTCGGTGCCTAAGTAAGGAAATTATGAATTTATATTTTTATCATTATATCTCGTTCTTATGTGTTTTGGTATTAAATAGACTTTTAATGCTTTAAAAATGTTGAAACTTAATATTTTACTCGCGCTTACCATCTGCCAATATCTAATATAGAGAAGAGTTTTATTAGCAATAAATATATTAAAAAAGTGTATCGTGTGAAGGTTACCTAGTATTGTACATGTAAGCAACCCATCGGGCAAAGTTAATTAAAAAATTATGGAAATGTATAATTGTGAATGTGACTCGAATGCATACGTGGTATTGCTGATGGTCTATGAAAGCTAGAAGGCCTAGAACAATCAGGGAGAAAAGGGTGTATTTCAAAAGGGGGAGGTCCGTAAAAACTAACAAATAATTAAAACGTTATACTATATCAACAAATGGAACAAATGGAAAACAACTGTCATATTTCTGACTTGGTATAGGAATTTGCCGTAGAAAATGGTGGGTAAAACCTTGTTTTATAAATAGCTAAACCTTTCACTTGTATGACAGTTATAATTTCGTTATATTGACAAATATAATCTTGTAAATACTAAGTACTTTTCTAAAATCATACTTAACTATGAAGTTGCCAAAGACAAAATTTTAATATAACACCTAGAAGATAAAAACAACATGATGATTAAAAACAAAATAAATAAAAGACGCAAATTATCCAAATAAATGCTACAAAGAAGAAAAAGATCGAACAACACACATCATCAGTTGATACCTTTCAACTGATATATGTAAAGTTGAATGGACATTTCCTTTCTGATATTTTAAGTCTTTGAGATAACAAAGTCCTTTAAATTAGAAAACAGTATTAAAAAGACACGTTCACAATTTTCAATATTTTAACTAAAATTGTCTTTTTGTAAAAGAAAGACTATAAAATACGGATAATTTTTACAACATGATGAAAGCCTAGACTGTGAATATTAGAAACAAGAAGATGTGGTATGATTGCCATTCAGACAACTCTCCAGCATATGACGAAAATGACGCAGAAGTTGGCAACTATAGGTCGCCGTACGGTCATTTACAGTTAACGAAACTCATACTGCATTGCAACTTATAAAAGGCCCCGAAATGACAAATGTAAAACAATTCAAACGAAAAATTAACTGCCTGATTTATGTACAAAACGATTAACGAAACACAAATATAATAAACAGCAAAAAAACAACCACTGAATTACAGGCTCTTGACTTTGAGTAGGCACATACAAATGTGGCGGGGTTAACTTCATTGTAGTTAGATGACGCCAAACCCTCCCCTAATCTGACAAAGTAGTGCATTATCACAATACAAGAACAAAATGTGCAATACAATACAAGTAAAACAAATATGATAAATAGCAAGAAACGACAACCACTAAATTACAGGTAACTGACTAGGGACAGGCCATTATGTGGTTGATTGAGCATGTTTTGGTTGCCCCACTTTCTCAAAAGCCTGGGAAGTTGTGTAACAGTACAACATACGAAAATATTGAAAATGATTTAGCTCATATGGACTATACAAAGCACAGACAGACCTAACTAAAATACTGAAGACACAAAGTACACATCTGAGCGTACTCGGAGTTACTGCAGCTAGTTCAAATCCAATAACAACTTATACACAAATTCTGTATCTATTAAAGACTAAAATATCAATCATTCAATGTGTTTAGTTTTAAGACGTCACTAACAATCAGAGAGAAAAAAAGATCTTAGTGAATGGTGAAATTTTTCAGTTTTGAAAAAGTGATAAATACACGTGGATCATTGTTTACATATTACTCGGAAGAAATTTTTTTTTATTTTGATTGGTTAGCATGTTACCTTTATACAGGACGCTCATAATTATTTCTTTGTTTTGGGATCACGACACATTTTAAATGTATTGTTGAGAAATCAGTGATTTACCCACCCACAGATTACAACTGTGTTAATCTTTATTTTATGTTTACAAAGTAGTGCTTATTTAGCTTAAATTCTTTATCCTGTTCTGTGAAATATATTTGTTTTTATGTCTTGTTACTATACATTTTGCAGTTATAACATTATGTAACTTTAATTTCGTTTGTGAGAAGCCTGGTTATTCGAAAATGTGAGCATACCCACGATAGAGTTTTCTTGTCTCTACATGTCTTCTTTGATTTTGTTTTATGAAGTTTCTATATAAACTCGTCAAAAATACCAGAATTAATTGATATTTTGTATGCCAGACGCGTTAAGGCCGTTAGTTTTCTCGTTTGAATTGTTTTATATATATCTTTATTCTCATAAAGCCAATGCATTACATCGGTACAGAGATAACAAATACAACAATAAATATTTACAATATGTACAAAACAAGCGAGAGAGGTTACAAAAGTTACAAGCCAGGAGTACAAACACTAGTATTTATATTTTTTATAAAAGAACAAAGCTTCTTCAGAACTGGTTTTCTTGTACTTGACATAAGTTCAGAGAATTTAACTGTATTTTGCCGTTTTGTAAAATATGCAGTTAAAAACTCTTTGCGTTTTTGATGGAAAAAATTGCATTCAAATATAAAATGATATTCGTCACCTATTTGTCGATTGTTACATAGACTGCAAACGCGGTTTTCTCTGATCACGTTTTGCCATCTTCCTGTTTCAATCGGCAGCTTAGTATTAGTCGTTCTAAATAGACAAAAAACAATAGCGTCTTTGAAGTCCAAAATATTAAAATATTCTTCGAATTCCAAGTTTTTCTTAAAAATTTTGTAGTTAATACCTTTTGGTGAATTTTGAATGAGGGAATTCCAGTTCTGAATATATTGATCTAGCAATCTCTGCTTTATAACAGTTTTTAACCATTCTTTATTAACAAAATTTTGTGACTCCCATATGTATGAGAAACCACAATCTTGAAATATTTTTTGTATAAACAGGATCCATTTTATCTGGTTATTATGGTGCTCGTTCATATGACGAGAAAGTTGATATAATATGAAGGAAAACTTTGCTTGTTTACCGGATATCAAATTTGCCCAGAATAGTACTGTTCGAACTTTAATATCTATTTCGATCGGATGACGACCTAGTTCCCCGTAAACCATATAATTTGGCGTTGAGGATTTCAAGTTTAAAAGAATTTTACAAAATTTTAAATGAATCTTTTCCAGGATATCATTATTACCAAAGCCCCATACTTCGCACCCATACAATAGAATGGGCTTGATCATTTTGTCAAAAAGGTCAGTTGACATTTAACAGAAAGCTGATACATCCTTCCTATTTTCAGGACTTCGTACATGGCTTTTAAGAACTTATCGGATAAATATTTTTTAGTCATATTAAAGTTTCCTGTTTTAGTAAAAACAATACCCAAATAGTTAAACTGCTTTACTAACTCAATGTTTATGCCATTATAAGTAAATTGGAGGTTTTTTGGCAAACGTCCCAAACCAAATACTAGGGTTTTAGTTTTGTCAACGTTTACTTTCAGTTTCCAACCCTTACAATAGTCATGAAAGGCATTGAGTTGCGTCTGTAGATCCTGTGCTGTTTCGGCCAACAGCACCGTGTCATCTGCGTATAATATGATAAAAAGTTTTAGATGTATTTCTAATTCTCTTTCAAGGTCTTCTGATAAGGTTTTAAGTCCTGTAATATTTTTACTAACCAAGAAATCTTCTAAATCGTTTAAAAATAAAGAAAATAGGAAAGGTGATAAGTTTTCTCCTTGTCGTACGCCGTTGTCACAAGCAAAGTATTCTGAATTACAATTATTGTATGATATACGAGATTTAGTATCACAGTACATATTAGATATAACCTTATACATCTTACCATTTATATTATTTAACAACATTTTATAAAACAAACCATCTCGCCATACAGTGTCAAAAGCCTTCTCAAAATCTATAAAGGCACAATATAATTTCTTTTTCCTACATTTCAATAATTCAAAAAAAGAATACAAGGTAAAAATACTATCTGTAGTAGAATATTTTTGCCGAAAACCACTTTGATTTTCTTGTATTAAGGTAAACTATTCTGAAAAATCATTAAGTCTTTTATTCAAAACTGCTGTAAATAATTTTCCCAGACAGCTAACGATAGTAATTGGTCTATAATTCTTTGGATCTTTGGAGTTTCCTTTGTTTTTATAAATTGGTTTAATTGTACCTATAAGCCAGCTATGTGGAATAAGACCTTTATCAAATATAATATTAAAAAGTTTCTCATAAATGCATAAAAACTGGTTTGATGTGGATTTTATGTATTCGTTTATAATTTCGTCTTCACCACAAGCTTTGTCATTCTTCAGTTTTTTTATAGACTGGAGAATTTCATCTTTTGAAAAAGGCGAATTTATATGTTCATTCATCTGTTCACATTGCATGGGATCGATCTCTGGAAGTTGCACATTTTTTTCATCTTCCGGTGCAGCGTTTAAATTTTTGAAAAAATCGTGTAATTTTCCAATGTCAATATCGGGTTGTTTCTTTCTTTTATTCTGATTTAAAATTTTCCAATATTCTTTCGGATTTTTGCCACGCAAATTTTGAATTTTATCTGAAAGATCTTTTCTAAAGTTTCTAAATTTGCTATCGAGAATGTGTTTATATGCTTTTTCGGCATTTAGCATGTCTGAATGGTTTTTAGAATGATTTTTGAACTTGAAACGTCTTTTTAATTTCCTGTAATTTTGACGTGAATTGTTTTACATTGTCTTATCGGGGCCTCAGTATTATAGCTGACTATGCGGTATGTGCTTTGCTCATTATTGACCGCCGTACGGTGACTTATAGTTGTTAATGTCTGTGTCATTTTTGGTCTTTTGTGGATAGTTGTCTCATTGGCAATCATACCACATCTTCTTTTTTATATTTGTTCTGATATTTCTTATGTAGTTTTCCAAAAAGTTCCAGTTGATGCTGTAGGTAAGTGCAATAACATTTCTATCAACTACCACTACTTAAATTGAAATAGGCTCAAAAAAAGGAATAAGAATTCCCTTCGAATGGTTTTTAATGATACTTAAAAAACAATCTTATAATGTGCACTGACAGTAATCAAAATCGGAATAATCTTACCTTTGTTATTCTTGTATTTTAATTTTTTTTTAGTTCATTTATATTAGTGGAGTGACAAATCGGGAAAAGTCGCTTATTTAAAGAGTTAGGGTAGACCGAAATACCTCACGGCTGAAATTTAGCATGAAGATAACGTAAACATTATAATTTAATTTAAGCCCTGTCGTAGAGTTTTCCCACGGTGCAGTTTTTTGTAAAATCGCGTTAAAATTGGGATTTTCGGATTTTTTTCTTTTTCATGTTCAAACACGGGAACGCTTAATATAATAAATTCCCGAATAACGATACCATCAAAAAATTGGTATGAGATGAAAGAGTGATGTATCAGCTTTTATTTGACATCAAACTTTAATGTCATATGAGCATATAAATTGAGTGAATTGGAAGATTTTCAAATGTATGTAACATTTTTTTCAATCTTATTGTATAGCAATATAATATTTCCCACAGAAAATATCTTCAAATTCATGACGTCATCAACGTCAAAATCTTAGTATAAACTAATGTTTACTTCAAAATATTATATTGCTATACAATAAAAGGGTTATTGCATGAATATTTGGGAATATTGTCCCTCGTAGAACATATATTGCACTCGCAAGCTCGTGCAATATAAAATTCTAGTCGGGACAATGTTCCCCAATATTTATGCAATAACCCTATATTACCGTCGGTCAAAGTATATTACATTTCTTATATATATCACCAATAGTAAATTTTCACACAAAAAAGTGGAACAACCAATACTTAAAAAGTTTTGATATATAAAAGTTTGATAGAAAATACAAATCAACTTTTACAAGCATTTTTATAAAACCCATCACATAGCAGTATTACTACTCAATTTTCACCCCAATAAGTCATGTAACGTTCCCCTTTCTTATTTTCCCCTGTCATATGAAATGCAATGAATTTGATATGCATTTTATTAAGTTTTATAAAAAAAGAATATATATTTGTATCAATAGTTGTGTCTATGTGCTTGAATAAATACAGATGCTACGGTTTATTTCCCAAACTGAGTGATGAATCAGGTGTAGAAAAATATGAAATAATTTTACATACAGATGAAAATGAATTTTTGAGAATGTTTTTTTAATGTTGTATTCACTGCACCATAAAAGACCTAAAAGTACTAGTGGCCTTAGGTTTTGAAAAATAGCAAAAAAAGTAAACGGTCATGATACATATTCAAATTCATTTCTGAATAGTAAAATGAAAGTACTTCAGTTAACTGTCAAATTCAATGTAGATTTTTTTGCAGTGTTAGAAAGTGGTGAAAATTCTAAAAACGCTATCAATATCCCTTATGGGCCAGGAAATTCTACCGTGCCACCTTTAATAACTTTTGAGGTGCTTTTACTCTTGTTTTTCGAAAAGACTAATTTTAAACCACATTTGAACAACTCCGAAAAAAATCCGGAAAATTATTGTCAGTGCTAATTCCATTTAATAAGATCGAGTAAAGTAGCTTAGATCGTGTTATTTTGCCTTTACATGTCAAAGAAGAAAACATTTTTATACATTTGAATTAGTAGGGGAAAAACATGCGTGTAACGATGAATCAACTTTCGTTTAAACACGCTTCATTACATTATCACGATTACCATGATTGGTAAACAATGTATTTTCTGGAGGCAAAAGTCATACAAGCTAAGCAATTAAGGCATGTTTAGTCATTTGAGAGTGCCGATATTTTCTTAAATGACGCAAATTATCAGACAGGCCATCCAGTGGTGAGTTTACTCTTCATAAATAGCTTCAAGGAGAAGCCGCTTCAACATTCAGCATGCCCTGTTAACTACTTGATGAAATCAAAAATAATTTGCTTCTGATGCTTCAAATAATCGGGACATGATGTGGTTTTTCAAGTACTAATAGAAAGTCTACATGATGATCTATATGGAAAAGAAAGAAAAAAAAACTGTTCGTTGTCGTAAAGTTTGCACGTTACATTTGTTTACAGATATCGCATTTTGCGAAAAAAAAATTGTGAAATGTTGTTTACGATCGTCGAAATTTCAATTTATTTCTATCTTTACAATGTATCAGTATTCCAAACTCTCTGATTATTATTTTGTCGGTTAGTAGATGACAATTATTTTCAAATGGATAATGATTACAATGCAGACAATTATTTTCAAATGGATAATGATTACAATGCAGTATGTGGTATGCGGTGCATTACGTTTGTGCGCATTACCATTACATTTGCGCGCAAAAATCATTACGTTTGCGCGCAGATTATGATTACAATTGCGCGCTTTTTTTTTACAGGTAAACTCAGGTAAAATACAGGTAATAATACTTGTTTATTTATAAATGGTTCAATTATTTACAAGTACAAATGTATAAGTACTTATTCCGTTAGTCTTGGTCCCCTACTCACCCACGATGAGGTGGAAGTGGGATTTCCAGCAAGATAAGTCCGTTTTATTATGCACAAGCACTAAATCCTAGAAATATGTACAGATAAAAATGTTAAAATGCTAAAACATAGCTAATCATAAAGGTAAAAGTATTGATAATTTCATTACTTTACATGTAGGTACGTGTCGATTGCCAATTAGACAAATCTCCACAAAAGACCAACTATTACAAATACATTATAACTATAGGTCACCGTACGGCATTCAACAATAAGCAAAGCCCTTATCGCATTGTTAGCAATAAAGGGCCCGAATTGACAAATGTAAAACAATTCAAACGAGAAAAACAATGGCATAATCAATGTACTAAATAATAAACGAACAACAAAAATGTAACAGCAACATATGACAACAACTGATTAAGAGGCTTCTGACTTCGGACAGCCACATACAGAATGTGGCGAGGTTAAAGATATCAGTGGGCGTCCAACCCTTCCCTCAGACAATGGTGTATATAAAACAAAAGACGTGGTATGATTGCCAATGGAACAACTCTGCACAAGAGACCAAAATGACACAGATATTTACAAGTATAGGTTACCGCACGACCTTCAACAATGAACAAATCCCATACCACATAGTCAGCTATTAAAGGTGTCAGATGGACAATAAGGTTTATTTCAAATGGTGGTAGATCCAAATTATTCTTCAAGTCATTGCAATTGAATACAGATCAAGTAGAGATTATAAGAAATGTCTTTGTGCACCTGAAAATAATCATAGGTTGATAAGATTTGTAGGTACATTGTAACTATGCACTAATAGCACTACCATGATTTTGATTTGCATAAACATGACGAAATATTTCTAGTGGGATCCTTTCAAAATCTAAAGACTGTGAAGTAAATATGTGTAGGATCTGTAAGGATTTGCAAGTGACTGAAGAGGCAGATATAAGAATTATTCTGCCGCCTCTTTCTGCCAATGAACAGATAATGAAAAGTTATTCAAGGGGTTGCATCATATTTAAATCATGACAGTTATGTTTTTTCTAATGAGGTCTTTATCTCCGATGTCAAACATGATGAATTTGTGATTTTAGACTGGAGGCGTTTCTTAAAGCAAAGCCACAAGGCAGTGTTTAACCTATTCACGATATATGAAACTTTTTAGTTATTGGACCCCTGATGTCTGGCACACCAACAGCAGCTCGCGCTCTTATAGGATGCGACACGTCTTCTCTAATCGAAATTGACAAATGACAACAATTACAAGGGGTCTGGAAAAACATGCATGTATAAAAATTTGTCATTCTAGCTGGTTCTTATAGTCATACATATGTTGCAGTGAAAATCAGTTCATCTCGGCACAAAATGACCCCATAAGCAATGATCAATCAGTACATTTTTTAGTATAATTCCGTTACCTTTTCAAATTGATGTGCATATTGATGTCTAGTGTTAATGTATTATAATTATACATAGACAGCAACCTTTGAAGTATAATATCCCTGTGAATCTTTGTTTGTAGTTCACATATATATATCGGGCTTTCAAGTCTGATTTTTATTCCATTGTTTATAGACATAAGAAGATGTGGTATGAGTTCCAATGAGACAACTCTCCATCCAGGACATAATTTGTAAAAGTAAACCATTATAGGTCAAAGTACGGTCTTCAAAACGGAGCCTTGGCTCACACCGAACAGTAAGGGCTCCAAAAAATTATTAGTGTAAAACCATTGCAACGGTCTAATCAATATAAAAACTAGAAACGAGAAACATTTATGAACATGTATGTCGTTGTTTTATAAAAAAAAAAGGGGGACATATCTTCTCAATGTGATATTGGTCTAGTACTGATTTATTTATTAATATAAAAACAAACTTCATTCTATACTATAGTGTCATGAACATGACGACCATTTTTAACCGGATTTTTGTGACAAAAATGTCGGTTATTGATTTGGGGATGTACGGCGGGCGGTCGGGCAGTCGGGCGGGCGGGCGGGCTGGCGGCAATCAAATGTTGTCCGTGCATTAACTCATGAACCGTTCAATCAAAGCTTTTAAAAATTTAATATGTTGTTACTGACAACTAAATGAAGGTCAAGTTCAATAATGGCGATTTTGACTTTTACCGTTCAGGAGTTATGGTTCTTGAAAGATTGAAAAATGAAGTTTCCAGTCGTGTCCGTGCATTTACGCATGAACTGTTCTACTAAAGCTTCCCAAATTTTAATATGTTGTTACTGATGACAAAATGGAGGTCATGTTTAATAATGACGATTTTGACTTTTACCGTTCAGGAGTTATGGTTCTTGAAAGTTTGAAAAATGGAGTTTCCAGTTGTGTCCGTGCATTTACGCATGAACTGTTCTACCAAAGCTTCTCAAATTTTAATATGTTGTTACTTATGACAAAATAGAGGTCAAGTTCAATAAAGACGATTTTGACTTTTACCGTTCAGGAGTTATGGTTCTTGAAAGATTGAAAAATGGTGTTTCCAGTCGTGTCCATGCATTTTCTCATGAACCATTCAACCAAAGCTTTTTTAAATTTTTATATGTTGTTACTGTTTACAAAATGGAGGTCAAGTTTAATAATAACGATTTTGACATTTACCGTTCAGGAGTTATGGTTCTTGAAAGTTTGAAAAATGGAGTTTCCAGTCGTGTCCGTGCATTTACGCATGAACTGTTCTACCAAAGCTTCCCAAATTTTAATATGTTGTTACTGATGACAAAATAGAGGTCAAGTTCAATAAAGACGATTTTGACTTTTACCGTTCAGGAGTTATGGTTCTTGAAAGATTGAAAAATGGTATTTCCAGTCGTGTCCGTGCATTTTCTCATGAACCATTCAACCAAAGCTTTTGAATTTTTTATATGTTGTTACTGAAGGCAAAATAGAGGTCAAGTTCAATAATGATGATTTTGACTTTTACCGTTCAGGAGTTATGGTTCTTGAAAGATTGTAAAATGGCGTTTCCATTCACGTTGTTGCATTTACTCAGGTATTTCGTTCCATTAAATTTTCAAATTTACCATATTTGTCACCATACTATATTTTTTGGAGTTAAATGTGGCGTTCATTTTCATTGAACTTACGGACTGACTGAAGTGCAGGATTTGTTCCAAACAAATTGCTGGCCTCGGCTGTTTTCTGCTCTTTAGTCGAGTTGTTGTCTCTTTGACACATTCCCCATTTCCATTCTCAATTTTATCATTTATTAGTGTTTTGATGTTTGGTATCAAAAGCAGTTAACTAACCCAGTTTCGGTGAAGTTCATATTTCTCAGTCTTTCTATGTAATGTTTTGTTCCTCAAGTTTTTTCAATTATTTTGTCACATGTATTGTTTGATTTTATTGTACATGTACTTTATTTTATCTCCTATAGATTTAGGTATATGATTGGTTAAAGGACTACACGTGGTGACTATATATATTTGATATAGGGTGACCTAAAGATATATATATGGTTAGTTACCAGTAAGGAGTTACTTCCCTTTCAAAACAAAAAAGATGGCACGTCCCTTTATAAAAACAACACGGTGTTGAGGAAAAATCTAAAAGATTTCAACAGACGAAGAAATTGGTATTGAAAGATTGAAATACATTCATAAAACACACCCAAAGCTAACAAGTTGTTTGTTGTTTGCATTAAGGAGTTACACGGTGTTCTAGTGACCTAATACAATATATATGGGGTCAGTAAATTTGATACGAGTTTCTCTCTCATCCCATATGGAATTTACTGACCCCATATGTATACGGTATTAGGTCACTAACACACCATGTAACAAATAATATTTGGCCAATGTTAGAACACTTATAGAAACTTGGGAAGAGCTAGATTTACAGAGCCTGTCAACTGTTCCGTGCCAATACAAACAAGAGTATATATGTTTTTGACTTTTATCCAAAATATGGTTGTAATACTGAAGTTAAATATGATCTTAAAGTCATATGAAACGAGTGAGTGCATGGTGAACAATAATGTTCATTTAATTCTTGAACCAATGCATGTATATATCATAAACTTAGTCCTCTGTGCACGATTTTATCATTTTTTATGCAAATTTATTGTAACAAATATGGCTGCTCATTAAATGCCGTGTTTTGAAACCGAAGTTTACCGATTGTCACCTTATAGTAAACAAATAACAAAAAGCATGGGCATTGAGCACGTGTTTAACATGTACAATCAGATAATTGTTTATTTTAATGACAGATCCATGCGTATTGCGACCACCGGATTTTTACGAGGAGGGTTACGCTCAGGTCACTATGCATACAGAAAATATGTAGGCGAATTGCTTCCTTGAAGGAAGCAATTAAAACTAAGTAAACTTCTTCTAAATGTGAACAAATTAAAGAATTTTCCTCAGAAAATAGCACATAAGTTGTATAATGAAAACTATCCATTTAGTTATAAAAAAAATATGCATATTTTTTTTAATTTGAGGTTTCTTATGACTTTAATGTAAGATATCTAAGAATTTTCCAATGTTTTTTTTTAATAATTGTATTAGGGTGTTAAAGTGTTTGGATCATTCCTGATGTAAAGTTTTGAAATAAATTTTATCATGAAAAATCTAACATGTAACAAAAATTGTATATACAGGCAAGGAAAATTGTATTTTAGTTTTGGAATAGACATAAGTTTTCTGTATGATTGCCTGTCGGGTTCCAATTGTTGAGCATGATCTGTTTACCTTTTCGAAGAACCTGAGATGATCCTTGGGTTTTGGTGGGATACCAGTGGCGTAGCGAGGCTATTTTTAAGTGTACGCCCAAACCTCGGCGAGGGTTTGAGGGCCCCAATCGGGTTCAGGTTAAAGCATCCACTGGAAGTGGGTTCGAGTGGCGAAGACCCCCATGAAGTAAACGAGTTATAGAGAAAGGGATACAATTTCTGTCGTTAAAAACTCACCAATACATTGAAGCAACATACTTTAGAGTCTAATTTGTGTATCTCTTATGCTACATTTATTCATATTGTGTTAATTTGGTATCTAGTGGTATCTTGGTTTAAGTGAACATATCCAAACCTTTTACTCTTAAATATGTATAAAGGGAGCCACACTCTATCAAAACCCCTTGTTTGGGCAAATTTCGTTTATGACACGAAGTAGTTAATTTTCATAGATTTTCAGGTGTATTATGAAAATTCGTCAAGGGATCCATGGAACCCTTTTTCTCGCCTTGGATTACTTCCCGCGAAAATAGAATCCATGTATCAGTTCATTACAGGTTTTTAAAAAATTCCACCTTTTCTTAAGGTCAAGTTACAGTAAATGAGCTATATAACAGATTTCAGTAAAATTTTGCATACAACTTTGGCTCGATGAACTACAACAGAAAATCGAAAAAATAATGGATTTATCTAATTTATTATTTGAAATATTACTGTTTGTATTCTTTCAAAATGGGTGAACATTTGTATAGAAAGCACATGAAATCGGCTTAAAATCTTCTAATAATTGTCTTTAAAACATCAAATCTTTAATTCTACTCCATAGACTTTTCTTAAAAAACTATATGTTGTGGATACATAAATTTCTGTTTTAATGGTGCAAAATAAAGATAGGGTCACCGACTTCGTTTTTACGGTATACATCATTCACTGCAGTGTTCTTTGTGAAAAAATCCCACAAAACGTCTAAATAATCGGAACGTCGTCGCGTTACAAGCCGATTTTTGACGTTTTTCACTACCAACAAGGTACAAAATTGATTATTAGACAAAAAACGAAGTCGGTGACCATATGATTTTTTTATATCATTTAAACGGAAATTGATGTGTCAACAACATTTAGTTTTTTAAGAAAAATCTATGGAGTAGAATTAGAGATTTTATGTTTTTTAGCCAAATTTTAGAAAAGATTTCGCCGATTTTATGTGCTATCTATACAAATATTCACTCATATTGAAGGAAGGCAATCTGTAATATTTCAAATAATAAAAGAGATAAATGCATTAATTTTTCGATTTTCATTTGTAGTTCAACGAGTCAAGGTTGTATGCAAAATTTTAGAAAAATCTGCGACATAGCCCATTTACTGTTCCTTTACCTTAACATTCAAACTGGAAAATATTTTTTGTTGATCTGCAATATTAACTTCTATCCAAGTTTTATGATAGTCTCTAAAGGTTTTCAAATTTATCATGTACAAAATGATAATCCCAGACTGTCAGTTAAATGCGAAAAGATATGTCAACTGAAAAAAACTTCTGCCAAAGGTTCATAAAATTCAATGTAGGTTTGACAACGCAATTGATGTGTAATAAACTTTTACTCCAGACTTTATCTACTTGTTAATTTTAAATAGAAATTCCTTTTTTATCAGTAAAATATGGGAAAATTAAAAGTATTATTTCATCACTTGGTCTTGATACATTTTAGAGTCTTTTATTCACAAAAAGCTTCTGTCCAACTTTCGTAAAATTTTACGAAGGTTTGACAAAGTCGATGATATTCGCGACATAAATGGTTTAGGCTCCATCAAAATGCAAACCACATATCGAATCTCAGCAGATAATGAAATGCATTAAACCAAAGGAAAGTTGGTAGAATTCATAGTAGATTCAGACTTTGACAGAAAATGAAAAAATATAAAACACGGTACCATTTGATTGAAAAGTGAATGTCATTACTTTTATTCGCGATTAAAAGCTACTATCTACAGAAAGATTTACAAGGCTGATGTGCTTATAACCAGTTCTTTTTTAATAATTTAGATTAAAATATTTTTTTTACCAAAATTCAAGTGTACGACCGGGCGTTTTGACGTAAACGTAGCCACGCGCCTGGTATGATACGTGTTGCTCAGTCTAGTTTTTCATGTTGTGGTTTGTAAACTGTTGTTTGTCTTTTGATCTTTTTCGATTCATACAATAGGGCTGCCCGTTTATTTTCGATTCATACAATAGCGCTGCCCGTTTATTTTCGATTCATACAATAGGGCTGCCCGTTTATTTTCGATTCATACAATAGCGCTGCCCGTTTATTTTCGATTCATACAATAGCGCTGCCCGTTTAATTTCGATTCATACAATAACACTGCCCGTTTATTTTCGATTCATACAATAACGCTGCCCGTTTATTTTCGATTCATACAATAACGCTGCCCGTTTATTTTCGATTCATACAATAACGCTCCGTTTATTTTCGATTCATATAATAACGCTGCCCGTTTATTTTCGATTCATACAATAACGCTGCCGGTTTATTTTCGATCCATACAATAACGCTGCCCGTTTATTTTCGATTCATACAATAACACTGCCCGTTTATTTTCGATTCATACAATAGCGCTGCCCGTTTATTTTCGATTCATACAATAGCGCTGCCCGTTTATTTTCGATTCATACAATAGCGCTGCCCGTTTAATTTCGATTCATACAATAACACTGCCCGTTTATTTTCGATTCATACAATAACGCTGCCCGTTTATTTTCGATTCATACAATAACGCTGCCCGTTTATTTTCGATTCATACAATAACGCTCCGTTTATTTTCGATTCATATAATAACGCTGCCCGTTTATTTTCGATTCATACAATAACGCTGCCGGTTTATTTTCGATTCATACAATAACGCTGCCCGTTTATTTTCGATTCATACAATAACACTGCCCGTTTATTTTCGATTCATACAATAACGCTGCCCGTTTATTTTCGATTCATACAATAACACTGCCCGTTTACAATAACGTTGCCCGTTTATTTTCGATTCATACAATAACGCTGCCCGTTTATTTTCGATTCAAACAATAACGTTGCCCGTTTATTTTCGATTCATACAATAACGCTGCCCGTTTATTTTCGATTCATACAATAACACTGCCCGTTTATTTTCGATTCATACAATAACGCTGCCCGTTTATTTTCGATTAATACAATAACGCTCCGTTTATTTTCGATTCATACAATAACGCTCAGTTTATTTTCGATTCATATAATAACGCTGCCCGTTTATTTTCGATTCATACAATAACGCTGCCGGTTTGTTTTCAATTCATACAATAACGCTGTCTGTTTATTTTCGATTTATACAATAACACTGCCCGATTATTTTCGATCCATACAATAACGCTGCCCGTTTATTTTCGATTCATACAATAACGCTGCCCGTTTATTTTCGATTCATACAATAACGCTGCCCGTTTATTTTCGATTCATACAATAACGCTCCGTTTATTTTCGATTCATATAATAACGCTGCCCGTTTATTTTCGATTCATACAATAACGCTGCCCGTTTATTTTCGATTCATACAATAACGCTGCCCGTTTATTTTCGATTCATAAAATAACGTTGCCTGTTTATTTTCGATTCATACAATAACACTGCCCGTTTACAATAACGTTCCGTTTATTTTTGATTCATACAATAACGCTGCCCGTTTATTTTCGATTCATACAATAACGCTGCCCGTTTATTTTCGATTCATAAAATAACGCTGCCCGTTTATTTTCGATTCATACAATAACACTGCTTGTTTACAATAACGTTCTGTTTATTTTCGATTCATACAATAACGCTGCCCGTTTATTTTCGATTCATACAATAACGTTGCCCGTTTATTTTCGATTCATACAGTAACGCTGCCCGTTTATTTTCGATTCATACAATAACACTGCCCGTTTATATTCGATTCATACAATAACGCTGCCGGTTTATTTTCGATTCATACAATAACGCTCCGTTTATTTTCGATTCATATAATAACGCTCCGTTTATTTTCGATTCATACAATAACGCTGCCGGTTTATTTTCGATTCATACAATAACGCTGCCGGTTTATTTTCGATTCATACAATAACGCTCCGTTTATTTTCGATTCATATAATAACGCTGCCCGTTTATTTTCGATTCATACAATAACGCTGCCGGTTTATTTTCGATTCATACAATAACGCTGCCCGTTTATTTTCGTTTCATACAATAACACTGCCCGTTTATTTTCGATTCATACAATAACGCTGCCCGTTTATTTTCGATTCATACAATAACACTGCCCGTTTACAATAACGTTGCCCGTTTTTTTTCGATTCATACAATAACGCTGCCCGTTTATTTTCGATTCAAACAATAACGTTGCCCGTTTATTTTCGATTCATACAATAACGCTGCCCGTTTATTTTCGATTCATACAATAACACTGCCCGTTTATTTTCGATTCATACAATAACGCTGCCCGTTTATTTTCGATTAATACAATAACGCTCCGTTTATTTTCGATTCATACAATAACGCTCAGTTTATTTTCGATTCATATAATAACGCTGCCCGTTTATTTTCGATTCATACAATAACGCTGCCGGTTTGTTTTCAATTCATACAATAACGCTGCCTGTTTATTTTCGATTTATACAATAACACTGCCCGATTATTTTCGATCCATACAATAACGCTGCCCGTTTATTTTCGATTCATACAATAACGCTGCCCGTTTATTTTCGATTCATACAATAACGCTGCCCGTTTATTTTCGATTCATACAATAACGCTCCGTTTATTTTCGATTCATATAATAACGCTGCCCGTTTATTTTCGATTCATACAATAACGCTGCCCGTTTATTTTCGATTCATACAATAACGCTGCCCGTTTATTTTCGATTCATAAAATAACGTTGCCCGTTTATTTTCGATTCATACAATAACACTGCCCGTTTACAATAACGTTCCGTTTATTTTCGATTCATACAATAACGCTGCCCGTTTATTTTCGATTCATACAATAACGCTGCCCGTTTATTTTCGATTCATAAAATAACGCTGCCCGTTTATTTTCGATTCATACAATAACACTGCTTGTTTACAATAACGTTCTGTTTATTTTCGATTCATACAATAACGCTGCCCGTTTATTTTCGATTCATACAATAACGTTGCCCGTTTATTTTCGATTCATACAGTAACGCTGCCCGTTTATTTTCGATTCATACAATAACACTGCCCGTTTATATTCGATTCATACAATAACGCTGCCCGTTTATTTTCGATTCATACAATAACGCTCCGTTTATTTTCGATTCATATAATAACGCTCCGTTTATTTTCGATTCATACAATAACGCTGCCGGTTTATTTTCGATTCATACAATAACGCTGCCCGTTTAATTTCGATTTATACAATAACACTGCCCGATTATTTTCGATCCATACAATAACGCTGCCCGTTTATTTCCGATTCATACAATAACGCTGCCCGTTTATTTTCGATTCATACAATAACGCTGCCTGTTTATTTTCGATTCATACAATAACACTGCCCGTTTACAATAACGTTCCGTTTATTTTCGATTCATACAATAACGCTGCCGGTTAATTTTCGATTCATACAATAACGCTGCCCGTTTATTTTCGATTCATACAATAACGCTGCCCGTTTATTTTCGATTCATACAATAACACTGCCCGTTTATTTTCGATTCATACAATAACGATGCCCGTTTAAACAGAATAGACATAATAAGTAAACTTTGGGATAAAGCAGTCAACATTTTGTTAAAGTCTGTATCTCGTTTCTCGTTTTTTATATAGACAAGACCGTTGTTTTTTTCCGTTTGAATGGTTTAACACTAGTAATTTTGGGCCCTTTATAGCTTGTTGATCGGTGTGAGCCAAGGTTTCGTGTTGAAGGCCGTACATTGACCTATAATGGTTTACTTTTATAAATTGTTATTTGGATGGAGAGTTGTCTCATTGGCACTCACGCCACATCTTTCTATATCTATCAAAAACAAATAACTTTTTCAACAACGAAAAACAAGAATATTGTGGCGTTGATACAGAATATATCAGCTGCAAGCTCATCAATACCAAATGAGTTGGGGAAATGTTTATACCATTTATGCAGGTGAAGTTGATAAATTGCTGCTTATAGGTGGGGCGGATAATTTATAGTTTTAAATCAAAATCGTTTCCTCGTTTGTCATAGATTCTGATCCAAAGAGCCGTGCAGACGCAAAGAGATTATTTAGGTTTAATGCATATGCTTTATATCATATAAATACGTTGAGATGTTTCTTTATGTTTTGTTTTTGATAAATACAATAAATGAATAAGACAATTTTGATATTATTCTATCTTACTCTTACTCGTATTAATGCTCTGGGTCAGAGTCCTTCAAATTTAAAAAAATCTCTATTAGAATATTCATCGAATTAACATTGTGGTATTACGTTTTTAGTTCATTGTGGTTTTTTTTCTCACTTTGATGTTGGTCTGTATTATACATGACGTTAGGATATTTGAACATCAGTATATGAAATCTTACCATACTGATGGGTGTTTGAACATCTGTATATGAAATCTTACCATACTGATGGGTGTTTGAACATCTGTATATGAAATCTTACCATACTGATGGGTGTTTGAACATCTGTATATGAAATCTTACCATACTGATGGGTGTTTGAACATCTGTATATGAAATCTTACCATACTGATGGGTGTTTCATAGAAGACATTATCAAAGTAAGAAGTATACTAGTAATGATTTATTTTGAACAACATTTACATTTATTACATACAGTAAATATGGCCTGCCATATAGTTAAATCACAACCTATACATATAACAATTGTGTATACAAAAGTATTGTTCAAATAGGCTGTAATGCAGTCTAAGGGGGATAACTCTAAATCCTCTATATTTGTGTTTTACAACCTTTATATTGATATTATCGAACTGATGCTCTAATACAAACGTCCTCTAATGGGTTCTCTATTTAAAAAGTGTTAGCCTAGCCCTAACAAGACGCATATTAAGACGTGTTGAAAATTAAATGTAAAGTCTATTTTTTTTTCGTTCAATTTTCATCGCTTAAATAATTATCGTATTCTCACCCATTTGTACATGAGTTCTTGAAACACTCGTCAATTGTGCTTTGAATCAAGATAAAAAAAAAGGTAAGGAGAAAGATTCAATGATATTTTTAAACAATTGTACTAAATATGAAAGTTATAACTGAAGTAAACAGATTGCTTCTATTGTGTGTGCATTATAAAGGTACTAACAACGGTGCTAGATAAAGTGTCCATTTTGACTAAATGATCAGAAAACGTACAAAAATGAATTACATATATGAGTGAACCTTTCTATGTAAAATGCGCCGACACAAAAACCAAAACAATTTTAACTGGTCTAGTATTCATCTTGTTAAAATAAAGATGTATTGATTTTTGTTAGTGCATATTACCGCATGTTGTTTTAGGAACATACAAATCAATCATTGTATCAGAGCATGCGTTTTTCAATATTCTGTATTAATCTAAATCAATATACTCTATTTAGTATATTGTCTATTACTCTAAGGAATATGTTAGTTATGAAATATATAGGAAAACATAAAAAACAACTTAGTCAAATTGCTTTAAGTTCAAAACATAAATATTTAAAGTCACAGTTCACAAGAATTGATTGATTAGTAATTGCTTTACGCCGTCTAATCACAAAACAGTTATATCGTAGCGAGAGAAACAAGTACAACAAATAGAATATATGTTAGGTGCCATTGTTAAAATGTGAAGAAATATTAACGTTGCACAATGTTTCATCAATGTAGTTCTGTTGATTGAATCATAATTTGTCTTTTATTCTCAATTCAAAGGTGAAGCATACCATTTTATTTTAGTGTTTAAATCTATCAGAGAAATTCAACAATAGAACGATATGATCTCAAATTTGGATTGGATAGAACGGAACAAAATTCAATTTGTGATTCAATATAAAAACCTCAAAATGCAGATCAATACAAAACACACTAAAAATATATATTTTCTTATTTTAACCGTTCAAAATGGTTGACAATGGTACTTTGAGGACATGATAAACCTAATTTTTATACAACTATTTATCTAAAATGAAACAGTTTGTCGTATACAGTTTAGTCAACACTATAATGTTGACTGATCTAATTGACAATTTATCTACAGAATACTGTTTCATAAATATAAATACTCTATCGTATGGTACTGTAGTCTAAGAGATATCTTTCTCAATTAAAAGTTCTTCTTTATCCTAGTTTCTGTCAATTGTGTATTGACACCAAGTAATGAGGTGATAACATATTTTGATTTATCAAAAACGTTCGAAATCTTGTAATCTATCTGAAGGTTCCACACTTTCACACATTGTCCTTTCTTTCTTTCTCTTCATTTCCTCCAGTCTTTCCTTCAGTCGCCTTTCTTGTGCCTCTTTTTTAGCTGTCAGTCTGCAAAATTTTAATTTCAAAGTTTGAGAAACATAAATAATGAAGTACATAGAATTGTTTAACAGTTCCATGTTAAATTATTGATCCTTAGAATAAATATTGTAAAAGGATCGAAAGTTTATCCTATGAATGCGGCGTTCACACATTGCCGATAATTGCTCCGGTTTGAGATCACGAAAAGTAAAAAAGTCGGATTACTATCCTCAATTATCTAGAATGTCCTATCATTGCCTGAACGCAGACGTTAAAGTTCGTAACAGATCACTAAGAGTCGGGTATGGTCCGAACAGTTCGGAGAAGCACCTCGACAGTTAAGTTCGGCCCGTAAAGCTGGGGTCACACATTCACGACCTTTCCCGATTTAAATTTGTCAAAAGTCTGATCAAGATCCTGTGAATCTTGGATGAAAATTCAAACTTTAATCTAAATTTATGAAAAAATAAATTTAATCACGACAACAATCAGATATTGTTCAGGAAGCGTCGATATTCAACCGTTTCCAACCGAATTTATCCTGATAATCCCGTTCTAAATCCGCTTCTAATACGATTTGTATCTTTCGCCAGGTAAAATTCGACCGAGTCTGTCACGACTGCGTCCCGATTCTACCGAATGTAATCCGACAGAAATCAGATAGTGACAAGACAGTGAACCGACGCTGACGGAAGTTATCCGTTCGAAAACTGTCGGCATACTCGGGATGCTCAGGTACTGTCGGAACGTAATCCTATCACGGTCCGCTCTATCGCATTGCAAAAGGCTTTGTCTGGTCTCAGTCGTATTGTATTCTGTAATTGTCGGGACTCTGACGTGGGTTTCATTGACGAATTTAGAATTAATAACGGGACTGTTTCGGAACGGTTTCGGCAAAAACGGTTCGCAATCGACAAGATATGGATGCAATCTGGACTCAATCGGCAGAAATAGTTATCAAAGGTACCAAGATTATAATTTAATACGCCAGACGCGCGTTTCGTCTTCATAAGACTCATCAGTGACGCTCATATCAAAATATTTATAAAGCAGAAAAACAGCAATGAAAAATTTCTCTAGATCATTCCCGTTCCACAGGACACCGTCCCGAATACACAGAACATTGTTAGGAATTCGATCCGATACAGCTGAATCTGTCACGACATAGGCACGATTGTAATCCGATTAGACAAAATCGGCTGAGTTTCCCCGAATGTTACGGGACGCACCTAACTGTCGGGGTGCTTTGCTGAACTATTCGGACCCTTCACGACCAGTAGGAATCTATTACGAACTAAAACGACTGCGTTCAGACAATAATAGGACATTCCAGATAATTGAGGATACTAATCCGACTTTTTCACTTTTCGTGTCGTATCGCTGTCAGATCTCAAACAGGAGCAATAATCGGCAATGTGTGAACCTCGCATTAAGCTCAAAATACTATTGATTTCTGAGACATTTTAAAATTATATTTATCCTTCTTCTAAATTGATGTTAAAAAGAGAGAAAAATACAATTTATAAACACTTGTTTTAAATACAGCAATGGAGATTTGTAGCAGTGTGTATGCTATTAGATGACTGATTGCAAGAATGACATTTCCTGGCTCATGTACACTTTAACTTACTGTTTGTCCATCATTAACGCCTTCTCTAATAATTCCAGGGCTTGTTCCTCCCTCGACTTGTGTGTTTCTTTCCTTCTAGCTTTTCTTTCCTCTAGCAATTCTGTTTGCCTGTATCTTTCTGTTGCTAACTTATTGTCAGCAGTCGACAGATTCTGCATAATGGCATCGGTTTCCTGAAATAAAAATATGTTTATTGCGTGTTATGAATAAAAAGACATGAAATATAACCATCAATTAAACAGAAATCCAATAAAAATTAAAAAAAAAAACATAAACAGACTTAGACTAGGTGTCGTGAACAAACAACGACCATTACTTCGTTATCTTGATCAATAGACCAGGATCTTTATTACAGCATGTAGTTATCTTCATGAAAAGACAAAAACCTATAGTACATGTTGAAAACCTAATGAGTAGACGGAAAATTTGTCTTCATTCTAATATCTTCACTGCCCATAATTTACAAAAGACGTGGATAATCCAAAACAGACTATTAAAGATCTGTTATCGTTATTTTTTTTTATAGTAAATTACTATTTTCATCAAGGTTATATGGTGGGGTTGTTGTCGCTTTGACACTTTCCCCATTTCCTTTCTCAATTTTATATGTAACATAAACTAAAGATTCGTGTCATATTTTCGTGTCTAAAGTCCTTACACATGTTACACCAGAAACATGTCATAAATATATCTTTTAATTAAAGAAGTATTTTGCAGATCATGTGCGTTGGCTTCTAATGATGATTGGATTACCAAAAGATATTCAAATCCGAACAAAAATAGATAAACATGTTAATATGAACAAAATGGACAGATAAAACTTAAATCAGTTATCAAAGGAAATCACATATTTACATGCATAATATGTGAGAATCATGATCAGTTATGTGATTAAAGCCACGTAATATCATAATATTGATGGTTAGGAAGAGGAATAAAGTAGGTACTCATTCTGTGGTTTTTTTATTAACCCAGGATGCTGACGGTTTAAATGATTGTACAATGTATTCCTCCTTCCATACATCAATATTGAAAAAAAATACGAGCCCGTCGAATCGTGATAATTTGTATAGCGATCAAGATTATTATTTCAGTTACTTACATCTTACTGATGAAGGATATTATTTATCCCGGACCGATATATTTAACATTTGTTCATGATTTTATGTTTTTTTGTGATATTGTACCCTTTTTGGACTTGATATATATACCCACACATTTTTGGGAAAATGCATGCTCCACAGATACAAGTTCGCAGGAAATTGTTGAACCTTCCATATTGATATCAAAAAGCCATGGGTAATGCTTAGCAACTCAATATGGAAAATATCAGAAATAAATTACTTTCTCATATTGCTTATAACTTATTCATAACGGTTTTGTCATTAAGCGTAGCTTTGAGTAAGTATCTGATATTTAACTGATTCTATTTCTGCAGTACTATGTCATTTAAACAAAATTGAAATACATCTATTATAAATATATTAATTTCAATATTTAAATGTTCATTTTGTAAATAAATAAATTGTACAAATCTTAGTAAATCTTGATGAACAATAGCTCAGAATTATTACTTATAACAATTATTATATTATTATTGCAAATTAGAAATTTTGGATATGCAAAGTATGTCTGTTTCTTATTTAGAGATCATGGGTCATGAGGATCGACGATTTAAGCAATAATTTTATTATATTTCCCCCCATATATCGATGATAAGAGCAATGATTTCTTTTTGTCATATATCGATGATAAGAGCAATGATTTCTTTCCCCCCTTATATCGATGATAAAAGCAATGATTTTCCCCCCCCAGATATCTATGATGAGAGCAATGACTTCTTTTTTTCCAATATGTCGATGATAAAAGCAATGATTTCTCCCCCTTGTATTGATGATAAAAGCAATGATTTATTTTCCCCAGATATCGATGATAAGAGCAATGGTTTCTTTTCCTTATATCGACGATAAGAGCAATGATTTCTTTTTTCCAATATATCGATGAAAAGAGCAATGATTTCTTTTCCCCCTTATATCGATGATAAAAGCAATGATTTCTTTTCCCCAGATATCTTTGAAAAGAGCAATGATTTCTTTTTCTCTTTATATCGATGATAAAAGTAATGATTTCTTTTCCCCAGATATCGACGTTTAGAGCAATGATTTTTTCCCCAATATATCGATGAAAAGAGCAATAGTTTCCCCCATATTTCGATGATAAGAGCAACCATGATTTCTTTTCCCCATATATCGATGATACGAGCAATAATTTCTTTTTTCACATATATCGACGACAAGAGCAATGATTTTGCCCCCATAAATCGACCATAAGACCAATGCTTTCTTTTTCCTATATATCGATGATAAGAGCAATGAATTCTTTTTCCCCATATATTGATGATTCTAACGAGCAATGATTTCTTTTTTCACATATATCGATCATAAGAGCAATGATTTCTTTTTCTCCATATATTGATGATTCATACGAGCAATGATTTCTTTTTCCCCATATATCGATGAAAAGAGCAATGATCCCCCCCACATATCGATGATAAGAGCAACCATGATTTCTTTTCCCCATATATCGATGATACGAGCAATAATTTATTTTTCACATATATCGATATTAAGAGCAATGATTTTGCTCCCCATAAATGGATCATTAAGACCAATGATTTCTTTTTTCCATATAACGACGATTTGAGCAATGATTTCTTTTTTCCAATATATCGATGAAAAGAGCAATGATGTCTTTTCCCCCTTATATCGATGATAAAAGCAATGATTTCTTTTCCCCAGATATCTTTGAAAAGAGCAATTGTTTTTTCCCATATATCGACGATTAGAGTAATTATTTCTTTATTCCCAATATATCGATGAAAAAAGCAATGATTTCCCCTCATATATCGATGATAAGAGCAATGATTTCTTTTCCACATATATCGATGATACAAGCAATAATTTCTTTTTTTTCCCACATATATCGATGAAAAGAGCTTTAGTTTCTTTCCTTATATATCGATAAGAGCAATGATTTCTTTTTTCCCATATATCGATTAAAAGAGGAATGATTTCTTTTTCCCCATATATCGATGATAAGAGCATTGATTTCTTTTTTCCCTTATATCGATGATTAAAGCAAGGATTTCTTTTCCCCAAATATCAATGATAAGAGCAATGATTTCTTTTCCATATATCGACGATAAGAGAAATGATTTCTTTTTTCCCAATATATCGACGAAAAGAGCAATTATTTCCCCCCATATATCGATCATAAGATCAATGATTTCTTTTCCCAATATATCGATGAAAAGAGCTTTGGTTTCTTTCCCCCATATATTGATGATAAGAGCAATGATTTTCCCCAAATATCGATGATAAGAGCTTTGGTTTCTTTCCCCATATATCGATGATCAATAATTTCTTTCCCCCCATATATCGATGGAACGAGCAATCATTTCTTTTTCCCCATATATCGATGATAAGAGCAATGATTTCTCTTGCAGGTTAAAGACACCCTTGTAGATTTCGAAAAAGAGTAGGCTAATGCCGCTACAAGGCAGCACTCGTACCCGCAGAGTGGAAAGGGATTAATATAAGTTGCAAAACTTGTTTCCCAATCCACTATAAAAAAATATGTTTAAATTAGATTAAATTTAAATTAAAAATGATTTCTTTTTCCCGTATGTTGATGATAAGATCAATGATTTCTGTTACCCATATATCGAAGATAAGAGCAATGATTTCTTTTCCCCCATACATCGATTATACGAGCAATAAGTTCTCTTTTCACATATATCGATAGTAAGAGCAATGACTTTTCCCCATATATTAATGATAAGAGCAATGATTCCTTTCCCCCTATATATCGATGATACGAGCAATAATTTCTCTTTCACATATATCGATGAAAAGAGCAATGATTTCTTTCCTCTTTATATCGATGATGAAAGCAATGATTTCTTTTCCCAAGATATCGTTGATAAGAGTAATGATTTCTTTTTTCATATATCGACGATTAGAGCAATGATATCTTTTTTCCAATATACCGATTAAAAGAGCTCTGATTCCCCACCTATATATCGATAATAAAAGCAACCATGATTTCTTTTCCTCATATATCGATGATACAAGCAATAATTTCTTTTTTCACATGTATCGATGATAAGAGCAATGATTTTGCCCCCATAAATCGATCATAAGATCAATGATTTCTTTTTCCCATATATCGATGATATAAGCAATGATTTCTTTTCCCCATATATCTATGATAAGAGCAATGATTTCTTTTTCCCCATATATTGATGACTCATACGAGCAATGATTTCTTTTTTCCCATATATCGATCATAAGAGCAATGATTTCTTTTCCCCCATATATTGATGATTCATACGAGCAATGATTTCTTTTTTTCACATATATAAATGATAAAAGCAATGATTTCTTTTTCCTATATATCGATGATAAGAGCAATGCTTTCTTTTACCCATTTATCGTTGATAAGAGCAATGATTGTTTCCCCTATATATTGATGATTCATACGAGCAATGATTTCTGTTCCCCATATATCGATGATAAAAGCAATGATTTCTTTTCCTCATACATCGATGGAACGAGCAATGATTTATTTTCCCCATATATCGATGATAAGAGCAATGATTTCTTTCCCCCATATATCGATGATAAGAGCAATTATTTCTTTTTTCATATTTATCGATGATTAGAGCAATGATTCCTTTTTTTGCTAAAGTTCAGTTCTCATTCACATTATCTGCCCTAGCATCTAGCTTGAATGTGACTCATTTAGAACATTTTACGGCTATTTTCTCTTTAACACAACGGTATACTGGCATGGTTACGGAAACTTATCAAAATGTATTAGGCACATGATGAAAACATTAAAAGTCTGCAAATTTCGATTGAAACTCAAAATTGTAAATTAATAATCTCAAAATATTGTCAATAACTTGAAACTTTTTATATTAAAATCTTGATTTTTTTAATTTTTAAAGTAGAAATTTTTTCTTTAATAACTCACAAATTTCGACTTTTCAAAAGTAGAAATTTCGACTTGATTACCAAAATTCGACTAAAAACTTGTCACTGTTCACTTAAGCTTTAGTTGACTGTTACATGTAAACCGTCTCTTTAGCTACCATTTAATTGTGCCTATCATTCCTTACATCACAAAGGAATGTCTAATGAATTTCTAAGCAGGTAAGAATTATATACAACAGTTTCAATTCTTCCTGATCTGATATTGATTGGCAAACAAACAGCAGCAGTAAACTTCAGTTAAGTATATCACGCTGGAGTCATGAATGTACAGTTTGATCATATATATGATTTCGACATTTCCATGTAAATGTAGCATTCAGATTTGTTATGCGTTGAATTGTATCATCACGCATCAAAAAGGGTTAGTTTATTGGTGAATGAGAGGGATGAAGGTAATAATGTTATTCACATGAGTAAAAGTCACAAATAAAAGGAACATCTTTAAAATATATATGTGTATAACATAAATTTATTAAACAGATAAGTAATTGTTCCTTAGCCTTGAAAAGGGATTTCTTTAAAATTTTAATTATGCAAAGGATAAATTTATTTGCACCATGAAGACGTATATAAGTACCAAGCCACTTTATCATTTTGTTTTCTTAACATTTTTTTGAGAATGATTGATATTTATTGAATACGTTTAAATTGAAAAGTTTTTTGACAGTTAATGATCCAAGAAAAATACAAATTAAAATGTTTTTTTTAAGTAAGTGTTTTCTTATTAAAAGAAAATTATCTTAAAACTGATTTGTGACTTTTTGTCCTTGACTTTTTGTCTGTAACTTTTTGTCTAATGACTTTATGTCCTACATTCAGTTTTAAACACACTAGACGATTTTAATAAATTTCTTAAAACCATGTATTGGGATGTTGATGTACATTCCTATTTTGGAAGAACTGTTGAAATGCTATGTAATATAAACACATAAACTTATCAAGTCATATAAAATGAAGTAATTGTATAATAACCGCTTGTAAAGCTTTCTTGCTCATTATAGGGCTGGGAGTAGGTAAACTTCTTGATGACTGAGAATTGATGGGTCTTTCAACAGGTGCCATGGATGGTACACTTAGTGATGAAGGACTCCTGGATTCATTAAACTGAAGTCTACTTTGTTCTTTCCTTTTCATATAGTCTTTGACACTTGCTTTATTCTCATCCGATCGTTCGTCTATAAAGGAAATACGAGAACTATTTCTGGACGACCTACTTTTTCTTCCTTTCTCGTCTAGGTACTTGTTGACACTATTCCGTTCATAATCCATACGTCGCTGTTCTGTAATAAGAATAACAGGTAATTAGATTAACAGGTAATAAGAATATTAGGTAAGAAAAATAACAGGTAAGAAAAATAACAGCTGATGAGGAAACATTATTTAATTATCGAACTTTAATTTCAACATGCAAATAGAAACTTATGTATCATCCTTTTTTATATATTCCTATATATTCTAGCAAAACATGTGAATTTGGTTCATACAGACATGCAAGTACTCATTTTTCAATAATGCTTTCTAAAATGTCGGGTTTAATATTCTTTTGATATAATCGATAAAATACTTAAAATATTTGACTCTGAAGGTTTTTTATGTACCTAACATTCTAGATTCTGCCCTGAGTTGTTCGGTCTCGTCCTCAAAATCCAACATTGTTCCCCTAAGTTCCATCCGACTTTCTTCTATAGCGTCAATCATGTCCTCTGTTTCTTGTTCGAACAAATCAAGAAGACTCTCCACAAATGCTTTCTAAAATAAATGACATAACAGTTAGCGAATGTAGCCTTGACGAGGGTCTAACTCCCCAATTAGTCACATAATATATAATAAAAGGGTAAAAGAAATATTGCAAATGGTCCAAACAAATAATGAGTGGGATAATTAGTGACTTATACATAAACTACATATAAGATAAAATGATTGTCAAAATGTATCTAATACTCATCTGATTAACATTGCAATGTTTCAGTATCTTACAGTCAAAAAGGTATACCTTTTCAGTAAGAGGAGTTGTTAACGTTCTACTATTCTTGTGAATAGTTCAGGTATTACGCAACCTATATAAAATAATTTCCTTCCTTTGAAACGTATAATTCATTAATAAGACTGCTTCTGCTGACATATCTCTTTGGGTCACCGAGACACACACGCTCCGACAACAGTTCCAGTATATAGTTATCAAAGGTACCAGGATTATAATTTAGTACGCCAGACATGCGTTTCGTCTACATAAGACCCATCAGTGACGCTCATACAAAAACATTTATAAAGCGGAACAAGTACAAAGTTGAAGAGCATTGATGATCCAAAATTCCAAAGTAGCTTGTACGGTAAAAAACTTAAATTAGATCTTAAGTTCTGACTGCATTTTACCTCTTTATAAACCTGTACGGTCAAAACTTAAATAAGAATTGCAGTTTTAATTTACTCGACCTTTTCAGTATCTAAAACGGTAGAAAAACTTATTATAAACTAGACTTTAAAGTTTTCGATCAGTAGCATACTTTTCTTTTAGTTTTGATTGTATTACAATGACAGACTTGGTCACTTCGGTGTTGACATGAATATTAATTATGTGGTCACTTTTATTTTTCTGTTTACAAAACTTTGAATTTTTCGAAAAGCTAAGGATTTTCCTATCCCAGGAATAGATAACCTTAGTCGAATTTGGCACATTTTTTTTAAATTTTGGATCCTCAATGCTCTTTAACTTTGTATTTGTTTGGCTATATAACTATTTTGATATGAGCGTCACTGATGAGTCTCATGTAGACGAAACGCGCGTCTAGCGTCCTAAATTATAATCCTGGTACCTTTGATAACTTTGTACACCTAGCCGTATTTGGCACAACGTTTTGGTATTTGGGTCTTCAATGCTCTTTAACTTTATACTTGTTTGCCTTATATCATACAAAACAGTAATATAGAATATATAATGTAAACTCATTATATCATACGAAACAGTAATATAGGGTTATTGCATGAATATTGGGGAATATTGTCCCGAGTAGAATTTTATATTGCACGAGCTTGCAATATATGTTCTACGAGGGACAATAATCCCCAATATTCATGCAATAACCATTTTATTGTATAGCAATATAATATTTGAAAGTAAAAATTGAAATATACTAATATTTTGTCGTTGATGACGTCATACATTTTGATGATTTATTGCACTAGTGTAATAAATAATTTATTGCACGCTTACTTTTGGTTACTTTCTGTGGGAAATACAATAATATAGAATATATAATCATACGAAACAGTAATATATAATATATAATCATACGAAACAGTAATATAGAATATATAATCATACGAAACAGTAATATAAAAAATAGAGACATGTTTAAAACTCATTATATCATACGAAACAGTAATATAGAATATATAATGTCATACGAAACATTAATATAGAATATATAATGTCATACGAAACAGTAATATAGAATATATAATGTCATACGAAACAGTAATATAGAATTTATAATGTCATACGAAACAGTAATATAGAATATATAATGTCATACGAAACAGTAATATAGAATTTATAATGTCATACGAAACAGTAATATAGAATATATAATGTCATACGATATAGTAATATAGAATATATAATGTAGATCGTGGTCAATAGAAATATGGATTATGTTGACATTTTACAATGTTTAAGTAGATTAGTTATTGGTCACTTTGCATATATTTGAGCTTCAGAATTAATAATTTATAGAAAGGTCCAGGATGCGTTGTCAGGATTGAATTCTGATATATTCAAGGAAGAGATGTGTTTATCATAAACCGGATCTTGATTATCGATGTAACTGTATATAGCATAGTTAAATGTTTCGTTAATGTTACCGACATGTACTATTGAAACTATTTAGAACAGTTAACTTCGTGTACAGTTCAATATCTACTTGAAAGAAAGCAATTATAACACATTCCATCTATATTGATGATTTAATAATTTCCTTGCTTGGTAAAACATAATTAAATTAACAATGAACTATATGTACATTGCAGAGTCATTGCACAATTGAGTGATGTAATGGAAATTTACAGATATGCGATCTTCACAGTTTTAACAAGACATAATAAGATGCGAATGGAATGCTAAAAAGAGCATTTCAAGACATTATACAATTATTGACTTTTGATGACGTTGGTAAGTCATTGGATCAACTGAAATCAAAAATTGACAATTGTTTTATTAATATCTGACTTTTTATCCTTTTAAAATTTGCAAGTATTGACTCAAGATACCTTTGCTCGCGTTTAAAACTGATCACCGTTTTTATATTAAATTTGTGCATGTGCTTTGTAGTTGCTTATTATCATAAGTTTAAAAATTCCACAAATTAAGTAAATTAAAAAAACAAACTACACCTTAAAAAAACAAAACAATCAAGAGCAGAGAAACATACACCGGGAAAAAAAAGACTAAGAAAAAAAAAACCTGGAAATTTACTTAACGTCGTGAACGTTGCCTTAGAATATCTATATTAAGGTACACGGACGCTGTTCCAAATCTATTTAAGATGCTATACGGTGTAAGCTGCTATGAGTAGGCTCTATGGTATTGGTTTATGCGAGCATGATAAAGATTTTTAGAGAAATACTGTTTCGTGATCACTGATATTGGTAATCACAAAACGGTACGACTTGTGGATGTGTTTTTCTCTCTTTTTTGGTATTGTTTTGTTAATGATGTTGTGCTTAAAGATTATGGTTTGAGGTTGAGTTTGGTAGTGGTGTTACACTGTAGGTGTAGTAGTGTTACAATGTAGATATAGTAGTGTTACAATGTAGGTATAGTAGTGTTACAATGTAGATATAGTGGTGATATAATGTAGATAAAGCGATGATACAATGTAGATACATAAAGTGATGATAAATGTAGATATAGTGATGATTCAATGCAGATAAAGTGGTGATACAATGCAAATATAGTTGTGATACAATGTAGATATAGTGATGATTCAATGTAGATATAGTGGTGATACAATGTAGATATAGTGATGATTCAATGTAGATATAGTGGTGATACTATGTAGATATAGTGATGAATCAATGTAGATAAAGTGGTGATACAATGCAGATATAGTGGTGATACAATGTAGATATAGTGATGATACAATGCAGATTTAGTGGTGATACATGGTAGATATAGTGATGATACGATGTAGATAGAGTGGTGATACACTGTTGATAGAGTGATGATACAACGTAGATATATATAGTGGTGATATAATATAGATAGAGTGGTGATACAATTTCGATATAGTGGTGATACCATGTAGATAAAGTGGAGATTCAATGATAAAAATTAAGGTTTGTGCGATCGTAACTTCAATAAAGAAGTAATTTCAACCGTACTAAATAATCTATTATGAATAAAAAGAGATAAATTTGCATTCTACGTCATCAATAATTTTCTAAAACAACTTTTGGTTCTAATCAATCTCCAATGTTCGTATCGAAATAGGTTTCCGTGTCATTTGAAAATAATGTTAATTACATGTTCAAAAGCCAGAGTTCCAACCTTCTGTCATAATACACGAAAGAGAATAAAAGTGCCAATTTAAAGAATGGTTAGATACAATTACAAAATCAATGTAGTCTTTGTAATGCTAGGGATCACTTTTAAGTAATATCGACCACTACTTTATTTTACTTTCAACTTAATACTAAATAACAGCTCACTATTCGATAGAAAGGTGTGTTTACACATTCAAATTGTAGTTAGTAAGAATTTGCATCGATATTGGTCGAACCTGGGAACATTTAAAACTTAACAGCATCAATATTCCTGAGGAAATAGACAATGACGATCAATAATAATCCAGGACTTTATTTAGAGGTGTCAAAGGGTATCATAGTCTTCAGATGCTCCTTCTCTGGTTTGTATCCCATGACATTCAAAACTTGTTCGAAATAATCGAACATGCTCTGGTTTGTGTCCCATGGCCTTCACAACTTGTTAGAAATAGTCGAACATGCTCTGGTTTGTGTACCATGGCCTTCAAACGTTGTTAGAAATAGTCGAACATGCTCTAGTTTGTGTCCCATGGCTTTCACAACTTTTTAGAAATAGTCGAACATGCTCTGGTTTGTGTACCATGGCCTTCAAAAGTTGTTGGAAATAGTCGAACATGCTCTGATTTATGTCCCATGACCTTCGAAGGGTGAAAATGTTAATGAACTCCTCTGGCAATTCGTCCACTTGAATTACATCCATAGACCTTTTTTTCTATACATTACTGAAATATTTGTTTTGTGTTTCTTAACACTTTAGTCAGATATCTCTTACATATCTACCAGTTTAGATTTGGTGAACAGTTTTATTGTTGTAAATAAAGGCAACAGTAGTATACCGTTGTTCGAAACTCGTAAATCGATTGAGAAAAAAACAAATCCAGGTTACAAATTTAAACTGAAGGAAACGCATCAAATATAAGAGGAGAACAACGACACAATAGAAACATGACATTTAAATGTAACACAAACAGAAACGAACTATTATATAACAGTGGGCATTTTCCTGACTTGGTACAGGACATTTTTTTTTCTTTCTTAAAATGGTTGGATGAACCTGGTTTTGTGGCATGCCAAACTTCTCGGTTTTATGGCAATAATAACATTAAAATGACAACATTACATGACAGGACTAAAATACAAATAAATGGGAAATATATAGGACAGAGAAACACCCGAATAATAGCTAACAACAGGTACAAGGTTTAAAATTTAATACGTGCGTTTCGTCCACATAAGACTAACCAGTGACGCTCAGATGAAATATGTCGAAAGCTAAAACAAATACAAAGTCGAAGAGCATTGAGGACCAAAAGTTCCAAAAAGTTGTGCCCAATACGGCTAGGGTTTTCTGTTTGGGATAAGAACATCCTTATTATTTAAAATAGTTCATACTTTTGCAAACAGTAAATTTTACAAAATGACTATATAATAGATATACATGATAAAACTAAAGTGGTGACTAACTACAAAATAAAAACGGATACATTACATAAAACAACTTAATCCAGCACATAAAAATACACAGCCGATAGCTGTAAAATATTCATCCCTTTAAATACAAGAAACATAGTTCTGTTGTTTTGTTGGGGTACTTTTTATGACGTGATCGATATGGATAGCCAATGGAAGATTCTGATTAAAAGGGAACTTGTATACTACGTCACGTTTCTCTGCCTATTTAAGAATTTCGTCGGTGGTTTATATCCAATTGATTTGTCCTTTAGGAATCTTAGTGATAGTTCGTTTATCTAAATTTACTATATTTTCTGGGGGTGTAGTTAGTGTCTACTCGAGGGAGATTTATAGTTTGACCTATTGTATGGACATCTACTGTGGACTTTTTTTTATTAGTAGGTTATTAAGTTATAAGCCTTGCAACTTTGATAACTATTCACATACGTTTTGTCCCCGAGGGTATTACCAGCCCAGTAGTCACCACTTCGATAGTGACATGAAGATCAATTATATGGTCATTTTATAAATTTACTGTTTGCAAAAGTATGAATTATTTGAAATACTAAGCATGCAGAGATCACCATAGCCGTGTTTGGCACAACTGTTTGGAATTTTGGGTCATAAATGCTCAACTTTGTACTTGTTTGGGTTTCAAACTATTTTGATCTGAGATGAGTCTTATGTAGACGAAACGCGCGTCTGGCGTATTAAATTATAAGCCAGTTACCTTTGACAACTATTTACACCACTGGGTCGATGCCACTGCTGGTGAATGTTTCGTCCCTGAGGATATATCACCAGCTCAGTAGTCAGCACTTCGGTGTTGACATGAATATCAATTATATAGTCATTTTTATTTTCCCTTTTTGCAAAAGTATGAATTATTCGAAATACTAAGGATTTTCTTATCCCAGGCATAATTCACCTTAGCCGTATTTGGCACAACATTTTGGAATTTCGGGTCATAAATGCTCTTCAACTTTTTACCTGTTTGGCTGTCAAATGTGAACGTCATTGATGAGTCTTATATAGACGAAAGAGTCGTCTGCCGTAATGAATTACAATTCTGGTACTTTTGATTACTATTTACACCACTGGGTCGATGCCACTGCTGGTGGACGTTTTGTCCTCGAGGATATCACCAGCCCAGTAGTCAGGACTTCGGTGTTGACATGAATATCAATTATATGGTCATTCTAAATTTTATAAATTAATTGTTTGCAAAAGTATGATTAGTTATCAAATGGTACCAGGATAATAATCTTGTACGCCAGACGCGCGTTTCGTCTTCATAAGACTCATCAGTGTGTTCATATCAAAAAAGTTATAGAGCCAAACAAGTACAAAGCTGAAGAGCTTCAAGATCCAATTATTCGAAATACCAAGGATTTTCTTATCCCAAGCATCGATCACCTTATCCGTGTTTGGCACAATTTTTAGGAATGTTGTGTCATAAATGCTCTTCAACGTTGTACTTGTTTGGCTTTCTATCTTTTTTTTTTTATCTGAGCGTCACTGATGAGTCTTATACGCGTCTGGCGTATTAAATTATATGCCTGGTACCTTTTATAACTATTTATTTTTCGTTGTCATTTATATTTTTGTCTTTGATTGATACATTGGTTCAGTCTACCTTCTGTTTCTAATAATATCAAATTATAATATGAACTAGCTTCACCTACAAAAAGATCAGTTGAACACAAGAACAGCATCTCGACATAATCTGACAGTGTTTCTTTGTTTTTAATGATTACATTTTTCTTACTACTGATATGATAAGCGGACGTGACGTCAATTTGTTTTGAAACAGCGTGTTTAGTTTTGGTTGAGTAAGTAGACAGAACACGGAATCGATCACATAGCTCTTTCAGTCTCATTAATATTTCCGATTTACCTGAAATCTGCCAGCACAATTAATAGGATTAACCACATTCCGTATGGTTCAATATCCACACAAGTTAAATTTAACCAGTTCCACAATAATAAGAATCATAAAGAACCGTAAAGGTTGTGCACTGAAGTTTATGTTGATTTTTTTATACTGATGGGTTGTTGACTTTTTCGCAATATTCCTTTTTATTAATGAAATTTACACGTACTGATCATTGTAAAATATAGGCATCAAGGATACAAAAAAGTTAAAGATAAACGTTTTCAGAAATGGAACATTATGAATATTATAGAGTCAAATTAAAGGAAAATAACAAACTCTGACATTTTACTGAACTGGAAAAAAACAAACCCAAACAAACAAAACAAACAAAAAAATTATTAAACAAAACAAAAATAACACACAAAACAAAACAAAACCAAAGTCAATATGAAAAATAAGCTCCCCAGGAACATAGAACTTAAAACAAATATCACCACAAGTTATTGACGGAGAATTTAATTATAACATTGTTTATCTAAGACTTTGAATAAAACCAATTGTTCCATTTTTAGGACTATTGTGTTAGTACATCAATAAAAGTACTTAGTCTAACATTTAAATATTGACTGCTAATGGAAACTATTTTTGATTACACTACAGATATCAATTATAAGATCAATCGACACCTTCTTTTACATAAACTTTCACAATAAAATGATTTGTTTATACAAGCGAGACGAAAGAAAAGAGACAGTCATAAGTAGACAATCACAGTGTAGACAATAAACTGACAACGCAAAAAGAAAAAGACCAAACGACGAACATCAGAATATAAAACACAAAATTGAAGACTGCTCACACGAGCCCGAACAAAAAACAGGGGTACAACTTTTATAGGACCAGAATATGAAACATTACATTGAAGACTGCTCAACACGAGCCCGAACAAAAACCAGGGGTACAACTTCTATAGGATCAGAATATGAAACACTACATTGAAGACTGCTCAACACGAGCACGAACAAAAACCAGGGGTACAACTTCTATAGGATTAGAATATAAAACACAAAATTGAAGACTGCTCAACACGAGCCCGAACAAAAACCAGGGGTACAACTTCTATAGGATTAGAATATGAAACACTACATTGAAGACTGCTCAACACGAGCCCGAACAAAAACCAGGGGTACAACTTCTATAGGATTAGAATATGAAACACTACATTGAAGACTGCTCAACACGAGCCCGAACAAAAACCAGGGGTACAACTTCTATAGGACCAGAATATGAAACACTACATTGAAGACTGCTCAACACGAACCCGAACAAAAACCAGGGGTACAACTTCTATAGGATCAGAATATGAAACACTACATTGAAGACTGCTCAACACGGGCCCGAACAAAAACCAGGAGTACAACTTCTATAGGATAAGTCGGTTTAGAAGTGCAGTTTCTCGTTTTTATACTGTAATTCAAATATATCAGAAATTTTGCTTTTCCGCATATTTTAGATTGTTGAATTTTTTTTTGCAATTAGTTGCATGTTTTCTATGCATCCTTGACATTATTAGCCGTTTAAAAAAAAAAGTACAAAATAGCATCTATTTAATTTCTATTCTATTGGAAGATTTTTTGCAATGTTTCCCCCCAAAAAAACTTAAAACTGTATCAACACAAACTAAAAGATACACAAATCACACCAGAAGCGGTTACTGTATAACTTCGGGATTAATACTATCGTGTATGTACAGGTTCAAATAAGCATGGATGACAAACATTATGGGTTCTAGAAAAAATGCACAATCAAAACAAATTCGCTTTTTTTTTTACTGTTTTCAGAAAATATGCAAATCTTTTAATAGCTGTTCGGACTTTAAAATATTTAACCTATCTTTTAGGTCCTTGTATAAACCGTTTGAATAAAACAAACCAAAGAAGACACTGCTCATTTCAGTGTTAGAAGTCGATTATTGGGACAATACAAAAAGAAAATAAAGGTTTCACAATATATACGACTTAATCTTAAGATACTTCTTAGTTGCATTAATAAAAGAGAAATAAAAGTACCGAGATTGCTAAACTAAAAATAAATTACCCGCACATGTGAAAATAGTATTTTGATTTTTCCTTTCAACTTACCCGCACATGTGACCTTATTCCTTTGATTTTTCCTTTTATATTACCCGCACATGTGGACTGAGTATTTTGATTTTTCCTTTAACTTACCAACACTTGTGGACCGAGACTTTTTTTTTTCTTTTTTGACTTACCCGCACATGTGGACTGAGACTTTTGATTTTTCCTTTAAACTTACCAGCACATGTGGACTGAGAGTTTTAAATTTTCTTTTAACTTACCCGCACATGTGCACTGAGTATTTTGATCTTTTTATTTTTACATACTCGCATATGTAGACTGAGTCTTTTGAATTTTTCTTTTAACGTACTCGCACATCTGGACCGAGTCTTGATTTTTCCTTATAATTTACCCGCACATGTTGACCGAGTCACATGTGGACCGAGTCTTGATTTTTCCTTATAATTTACCCGCACATGTTGACCGAGTCTTTTGATTTTTCCTTTTGATTTACCCACACATGTGGACCGAGTCTTGATTTTTCCTTTTAACTTACCCACACATGTGAACTGAGACTTTTGTTTTTTTTCTTTTAACTTACACGTACATGTGGACTGATACTTTTGATTTTCCTTTTAACTTACCCGCACAAGTGGACTGATACTTTTGATTTTCCTTTTAACTTACCCGTACATGTGGACTGAGACTTTTGACTTTTCTTTTAACTTACCCGCACATGTGGACTGAGTCTTTTGATTTTGCCCTGAATATCTGGATTTTTTAGTAACTCTTCCATAGCGGTATGTCTGTAACCAAGAAATTGACAACAAAAAAGTTTGTTAAATCTCAATTAAGCAATGTTAACTAGTCATGAAAGTTCAACTGCAATAACATATTTTAAAATGAAGTACGTTCAATTGCTACAAATCACCACATCGTAAAACGTTTGGGAATCCTGCAATTTAAAAGCTAATCAATGATATTACTAATTCATAACCGTCATAGAACTGTCACAGCGCCATCTGGTAATCGATAAGACAAACAATGCATATAAACAATGGTTGCTATGGAGAAAATGATTTTAAAAAGATCTTATCGACATTTTAATACTTAGAATACTATGTCTTATATATAAAATCTCGGTTTCTATGAACTATTTCTTTATTGTTTGGTATCAAAGAAAAAAATCGCATTGACACAACTGAACCATAATTACAGTAGACTAAGTTTAACCAGGTTAAAATCGTTAGAAATAAACTATTGTAATCACATATCCCAACAACTGTTAAAAAGGAGTGTTATTATTGATAGATATGTAAAGCATACGAAATAATATAATACCGAATCACTCAATGGACGGTGTAATTCTTGGGCTACCCGATATTCCCTGTATAGATAGCGTAGATAGATCTAGTAGAGAAGTTCATAATTTGACCACCAATGCGGTTTTAGAATTATTTGCTTATACATAAAGGTAAATGTCGATGATACAATAAATCTAATTAATGTTGAAGATAAAAGAGGAACTTTTCGTTGTTCTTACACTATCCTCATTCACCCTCGAGACAAGGTATGAACTAACGTACATAGTAGTTCCAGTCTGAAATATTTGACGAACTTGCAGGTGTACTTAATAGTTGGGCACCCAACCTACATGAGATCGAACATAAAAAATTAAAACAAACCGCGAAACGAGATAAACCTAAAATGTCGAATCGACCCGACCCCAGAGAAGGCAATGGAGTATATATCTTCCAGTTGACACGATATTACAAAGCTTGACTATCAAATTATGATTTCCTTGGTTATTATACCAAGGGTTAAATATGGTAAAATCTTTAAGAAAGTTTTTCGGACGCCATTACGAGTTAGGGAATATGTATTAGGATCAATATGCAGTAAAGATGGACATATTTTAGATTCAGAATCTTATAATGCAAAAAGGAAATTTACAAAAATACAGAACTCCAAGGAAATTTCAAAACGGAAAGAGAGTTGTCTCTTTAGCAATCATACCACATCTTCGATTTTTTATGTAAACCCTACAGTTAGATATGTTATTTTGAAGGAGTTTATTGGTGTGTTAACAAAATAGAGATCGACACTTACAGAGCCTTTCAGTCTGTGTGGGAATTAATACTCTGGATCTCATTTAAATACTAGCTAAAAAAATACTTTTTTTTCACAAAAAGTATTTTCAATTTGAAATGATTAATTTTCCCAAAACAAAACACAAAACAAGTCTTTAGATATAGGATACTCTACATAAGATTTATCCCTACTCTAATGATCTCTAATGAGGCTACGAAAAAAAAAGAACTAACACGAAACATGGAGAACAAACAGTTTTCTCTGGCTATTGACTATATTTATATATCACATTCAAGTATAAATAGTTTGAACGACCATCTACCAGAGCAAATGAAGTAAAAGTTTGAAATTGATTATTTTATTCTGTTTCAGCTGTATCGATTTGTGTCATCTAAAGTTGTTTTAATTTTAATGGCTTTAGATTACACACATATTCTCTTATTTCTGTTTATTTTCCTTTCTAAGTACTTTTGTATTGATTAATGTCTACTACTACAATAGAAAGGATAGTTAATTCAATGTAAAGGACAACCAAATTCATTTCAGTGTTTTCTTGTTTATTCAGCGTTCAAGTCCATTTTTACTGACAATGTTTCCTATTTTAACCGTGAACGACCAATTATGCATGAATATGAAAAGATGTAACAAAACACTAACTAAAGAAATATCACAATTGCTATACATTGATTAAGTTTATTGGTTTCTTATATATCAATGATCAGTAATCTCCCTTCATCAATATTTCTCCATGCAAAATGGTAGAATTTAAGATTTTAATTGATGGATGAATATCGTAACATATGAGCATTTTTTAATCATTCAATTGTAATCATCTCAAAGAATTATCGTCCTTTTTTTTTATTTTCACAATGAAATTGAAAAACAAATCAATTGAACTAAAAAAAAAATTCTATCATTCCATAAAATTATAGTAAATGATTTGCAAATTCCTATAAAGTTGGATTCGAATTGTTAAAAACTCGCTAATTGAAGAAATTCCCTATGTAAACTCTACGACTAGTTTAACATTTTGGTACCTGGCAAGGCCGTAACTAGGCATCTTAAATTAGTGAGGGAAAATAATTGAGCCGAGCGAAGCGAGGCGAATTTTTTTTTTGTAGGGTATGAAATGAATGGTGCAAAATCCTGCATTCTAGGCATTTTTAAGTGAGTTTGATAATGTTATGAATTTGGACACTTTTTATATAAATTTTTCATATTTTAAGACTTTTACTAACACCAAATTTTTAACAACTTTATTTAAATTTATATGTAAGATAATCATCCAAATATCACTGATTTGAGTCTGCTGCCAGAACATAGAACAAACATCGATTCAGTAGAGTTTGCCAAATTTTTCTATGGCCGGTTCAGTCAAGTCGTTTCAGAATCATAATTTGGTCTGCTGATATCCTTATCGCGATGAACATGGAGCATGGCAAGACCGCACAATCTCTCGCCACTCACTCATGCATGCTCTTTTCCAAGTTTTCAGTCGTTTCAGGGCAGTCTGTGATTCTAAAGGTAGCACATTATCATCAACACAATGATCAATGTCTTCTTCCAATTCCTTCTCCATCAGCAATTCAGTAGCAGCATCGGTAGTAACAGTTTTGTTTGTAAAAGGGAATTAAGCTTTCCTGTAAGCACCATCATACAGTCGCAGTTACAAAATATTAAACTCGCTTTTATGCTGACGAGAAGTAGACAAACTAGGGATAGAATGAGATAAGATACATGTATATGATTCTGATAGAATGAGATAAGATACATGTATATGATTCTATCTATAGAGTAAGACAGTTAGTATATATGATATGGGTACAGGGGGATTGGAATGGAGTTTTTGACGTTTACATGTAGGTTCGTAATTTCAAATTATTTCTGGAAATAGTTGGTGGTATTTTAGTTCCAGAATCTATAAATTTAGGGGTTAGGGGTTGAGGGTGTCCGATTCCGAAACCCCGAATATAAAGAAACGAAATTCCCTAGTCCCGAATAAGTAAAGACAAAATCCTGTGTTAAAGGTTCTACCATTCCTCAATAATATAAAATTGGAATATGGGATATTCTTTCAATTTTTAAGGTTAAAGAAACATGGATAAAAACTAATGCATGCATTTTTCATATTATTTATATTTTATTTATCTGTAAAGAGAAAGATTAAAGTTCGTGAAATGGATACACAGACAGGACTGCCCCCTTGTGATGCCCAGTACCTGATTTGTCAACAGTTGGTGAAACAGAGAAATGAATACGCAGACAGGACTGCCCCCTTCCGAAGACGAGTACTTGATTTGTCAGTCTACTGATTGTTTTTGGATTGTTCTAATGAAGTTATATGCAATACTCAGACTCTGTTCACAAAAAAACTAGTTTACTAGAATTATTCCTTCTTTACCTTCAGTGTCGCTTTTTCTTTTTCTGAAAGAGCCTGTTTTAACCAGATATCCATGATGATTATCGTTACTAGGTTAATGTAATCGAGAAACATCACCCGTCCAGGAAGAATAGTTTAAAAGGAATGATGACAAGTTATAGAAATTAAGGTTGAGACAGAACAACAAATGACTATTATATTTATATATATGTATAAAAAAATCAGTGTCCCAATTTTAGTGAGGCAATTGCCTCACTTGCTTCAAGGGTAGTTACGGCCTTGCCTGGATCGGCTTTACATAAATAAGGCCGTTAGTTTTCTCGTTTGAATTATTTTACATTGTCATTTCGGGGCCTTTTGTAGCTGACTATGCGGTATGGGCTTTGCTCATTGTTGAAGGCCGTACGGTGACCTACAGTTGTTAACTTCTGTGTCATTTTGGTCTCTTGTGGAGAGTTGTCTCATTGGTAATCATACCACATCTTCCTTTTTTTTTATATTTTGATGAACATCCTTATCTTCGCTAGTCACAGGTCACGATCCACTTCCCTCCTCTCCACCCTTGGCAGATTAAGCCAACATTTGTGGTAACAATGTTGCGCCATCTATCGGTAGATTAAAGTCACGCCCATTCCGTATACATTATTCTTTACCAATGGTAGCACTTGAACTCTTCAATTTGGAGGTAAAACACGGAAGCGTCTAGATTCTACACACTTGGTGAAGAAGGAAACGAAAATATACGTGGACATTCATGCATTTGTGCAAGAAACATATACAGGAACTTCTATTAGTTGATTAAAAACATTCAAATTGTCACTTAATATAGTCGTTTGTTTATGGATGAAAAGACTTGTTGCACAATAAGCACGTGGCAAATGTTAACATAAACTTTCTACATTTACACGCGATCATGTTTAAGGCTCTTTATGATTGGATGCAGCGAGTTTCGAAAGCAACCAATGAAAAGTTACCTTGTGTCTCCGAAATTCTATCTCAATCCGCCAAGGGTGGAGTGGAGGATAGTGGATCGTAACCCTTGGATAGCGAAGATAGAACACCATAAACGTCAACATAATTTCATAAAGGTTCAACGTATTTCTGATGACTTGAGAGTATCCATGGACAAAACAGTACAGTATGCGCATTGAAATGCTAATTTGTAAAAGGAGAAGAGTTGGCGCATAGAAATGCTTATATATAAAGGGACAAAACAATATAGTTTGCGCATATAAATGCTTATTTGTTAAGGGACAAAACAATATAGTTGGCGCATAGAAATGCTTAGTATTTGTTAAGGGACAAAACAATATAGTTGGCGCATAGAAATGTTTATTTGCAGAGGGAGAATACATAAAGTTAAAACCATGTTAAATTCATTTAGGCTCGTCTGTCTTTTATTCCTTTTTACCCGGAGAAAGTAAGGGTATACATTTTGGCTCATATCTCCCTATTGTACTTCCCAAACCAAACGGTAGTATATTTTTACATGCAGGCAAGTCTTGTATCAGTGTAGCGACAACTAGTTTTCACTCTCAATATAAAACCAGTTGATTATATGTATGCTTCTTCCATAAGAACAGAATATCACATGCTGTGGTATATCGAATTCAGCCACTCAATAAATTATTCTTGTATTTTCCTGGATATAGAATTCCATATAATGTGTATACATTACTTCAAAACAAAGGTAAATCATATATGTCGTTATAAAGATTTTTAATACTTATTTCCTCTTGGTACAAAAGACCCAAGTATGATTTAATCTGCAATTATATCAGATGTCACAATAACTAGGTCACGATACAGTTATAGTATAAAACGAAAGGAATTAAGATATGAATAGGTTCTATAAATCTGTAGGAAACGTTTTTTTGACTAACAAAATGATCGTCTGAATTGCTTATAGTTTCGTTTAACTTTTTTGCTTAGTCAAAATATTGATAGCGTTTTTAGTCGATGTATTCATGAACAATTAAGAGTCTTTTTTTTGTTTAAACAGATTATTATTATTATCATTTGTTTTTATATATAGATTAGACAGTTGGTTTTCTCGTTTGAATGGTTTTACACTTGTAATTGTGGGGCCCTTTATAGCTTGTTGTTCGGTGTGAGCCAAGGCTCTCGTGTTGAAGGCCGTACATTGACCTATAATGGTTTACTTTTATAAATATGTGATTTGGATGGAGAGTTGTCTCATTGGCACTCACACCACATCTTCCTATATCTATTGTAACGTGTAACCGGACGATCAATGGATCCGTATCTGAATAAATCAGGATTTCAAGTGTTCAACTCAATTTTCACCACAACCAGTTGTCCTATTCAAAACATTTAACACATCCTTAAATTGATTCACAACAAAAACTATATACACAGCACAATGCACATAAATCAAAATGCAAAGTGAAGTAATTTACTCATTCACAATGCATAAACACACTGTATCATAACAGAATATATATACACAATGTCACTATGCAATCACTATGCAACATGTATCAGACCGATTTATTCACAATGTCACTAACAGATTATTATGCAACATGCATACGGCCCTTTATTACACCATGTCACCACTAGATTACTTTGCAACATGCATCAAGCAAGTATCACACAAAACGTATGAACACAAAATCACATTTATACAATATCTATTTACAACGTCCACCAATATGTAGTATCACCTTGTTAGTCTGCAACTAACCACAATAACACAATGACACATTTACACTTGCACAAATCCTTCAATTCACAAGGAATATACATATAAACACAGCTGAACTCACGCACTAACTATCTCCTTTAGTTCACACACAATGAATATTATCCAACTGGTAAGGTTTAACACAGTGCACTTTCACTAATACACTTCCACAATATAACAACTTGCAACACCAGCAAGTAAACACCTTGTATTCTCACTAATACAAATCTATGAAGTATTCACACTTCCACATAGTACAACTTGCAACACCAGCAAGTATACAATTTGTATTCTCATTAATACAATAACCACTTATATATATCAGATTCACTTTATACATTGTATCACAATCACTATTGCAATATTCACATATAAATCCGAACACTATTTATATATCCTTTGGAATCACTTAATTCACTCTACTTACCAGTTGGAATATTTAATCCTGATGTTAACACTTCAACGGTCCACATAAAACTGACAAAGTTTCTCTGTCTTGAGCTGGCTTATATACTACCATAGGGAACGGTCCATTATGCTTGAAGGGGTGAAAATCAAGATTATACCAATTGTAGGGGTGTTTTAACAAATAGACGGTGCTCCAACTATGGAGAAACTTATAAACATATAGAAACACAATTAACAGGAAAAGACAACTGGTATTTCACATCGAAATAAATAAACTATTACCGATTTTCGTTACACTATCAATGTTTGTTAAAATGTCAGGTGTTAGATATAGTAGAACGCAAACCGGTTGAGCTCTGAGCCAAAAATGTCCAGAAACATTTTTTTTATTCACATCAATAAAATAAAATTTTACCATCACGGTTGCTTTGCAGTTTTCACACCAGGACACGATTTCTGTCGATATTCCTGTTTTAATATTACAGTGGAAACCGGCAGTGAAATCAGGCACATTTTTCATCCGATTCATTTGCCTCAATGTAGTTACGGCCCTGTTAAAATAAAAGTGAGGTAAGGTTTCCTGAGACAATATACCTCAAGTTAAATGAAGACAATTTTCAGACATTTCATGTATATTTGAATAATATTTATACTTTTATTATTAAAAACAAATTGGGAAGTGTTTTCCGATTTTTTTTGGGAAAACAGATGAATTTATGAAGAATCTGGTGCCATCTCATACTTTCGATTAGTATTCGCTGAGTTATTTGTTGTCAATACATTGCAAGTCAGGTAATTTGTTTTCAAACTGCATCAGAACAAACCATTTATTTTTGTGATTATCAAGGCTGAGTAATTTATTTTCAAAATCCTCCAGCCCCCCCCCCCCCCCCCCCCAGAATATCAAATGGTCGTCCCCTAAGATAACACAAACAGTAAACAAAATATAATCTTCTTGTAATTACCATTTTCTTTGATAACTATTAGGCCGATATGACTGGTTGTATTGACATAATTTATTCTATGAACACAATGTGTGAGTACATTCCCTATTAAATAGTATTTTGGCAGAAAAAAATCACAGTCAATAAAAACACGGTACAATAGACCTCACCGACCCTCAACATTGAGTCTAAAACAAAAGTGAAAGACAAAACATGGTTCAGATTGTCGGATTTGTTACAGGTACACTATGTGGTGGCGTTAAACAGCTTTTTCAAGAAAGGTTAACTTGAGTTCGGTCGGTAATATACTCATGTATATAAATTTACTTACCCGTCCCCAAAAATGACATTTACTATGGCCTGTTGTACATTACATACCACCGTTAAAGGAACACCATCGTCTGGCTGAAAAAAACCCAAGACAAAACAAATTAAATGGAGATGTCACCAAAGTCCCGAACAAAAATAGTGGAATAAAGACATACCTAGGTATGGGGAAAAAGTGTCCAACATAAAAAGAAGAATAAGTTCTAGGAGGTTTAGCGATAAGATTTGTATGAACTGTATACAACAGGAATGTTGGAATAAAGACATACTGCGGTATAGGCGGTTAAGTGCCCAACAACAATATTGGAATAAAGACACACTGTGGTATAGGCAGTTCAGTGAACAACAACGATATTGGAATAGAACACACTGCGGTATAGGCAGTTCAGTGCCCAACAACGATATCGTTATTAAGACATTCTGCGGTATAGGCGCTTCAGTGCCCAACAACAATATTGGAATAAAGACACACTGCGGTATAGGCAGTTCAGTGCCCAACAACGATATCGTTACTAAGACATACTGCGGTATAGGTGGTTTAGTGCCCAACAACAATATTGGAATAAAGTCATACAGCGGTATAGGCATTTCAGTGACCAACAACATTATTGGAATAACGACACACTGCGGTATAGACGGTTTAGTGACCAACAACAATATTGGAATAAAGACACACTGCGGTGTCGGCGGTTAAGTGCCCAAGAACAATATTGGAATAAAGACATACTGCGGTGTCGGCGGTTAAGTGCCCAAGAACAATATTGGAATAAAGTCACAATGCGGAATAGGCGGTTCAGTGCCCAACAATAATATTGGAATAGAACACATTGCGGTATAGGCAGTTCAGTGCCCAACAACGATATCGTTATTAAGACATTCTGCGTTATAGGCGCTTCAGTGCCCAACAACAATATTGGAATAAAGACACACTGCGGTATAGGCAGTTCCGTGCCCAACAACGATATCGTTACCAAGACATACTGCGGTATAGGTGATTTAGTGCCCAACAACAATATTGGAATAAAGTCACACTGCGGTATAGGCAGTTCAGTGACCAACAACATTATTGGAATAAAGACACACTGCGGTATAGACGGTTTAGTGACCAACAACAATATTGGAATAAAGACATACTGCGGTATAGGCAGTTAAGTGCCCAACAACAATATTGGAATAAAGACACACTGCGGTATAGACGGTTTAGTGACCAACAACAATAATGGAATAAAGCCATACTGCGGTATAGGCAGTTCAGTGCCCAACATCAATATTGGAATAAAGACACACTGCGGTATAGGTGGTTCAGTGCCCAACAACAATATTGAAATAAAGACACACTGCGGTATAGGCGGTTGAGTGCCCAACAACGATATTGGAATAAACACACACTGCGGTATAGGCGGTTCAGTGCCTAACAACAATATTGGAATAAAGACACACTGTCGAATAGGCGGTTCAGTGCCTAACAACAATATTGGAATAAAGACACACTGCGGTATAGGCGGTTGAGTGCCAAACAACAATATTGGACTAAAGACACACTGCAGTATAGGCGGTTAAGTGCCCAACAATGATATTGGAATAAAGACATTCTGCGGTATAGGCAGTTCAGTGTCGAACAACAATATTGAAATAAAGTTACACTGTAGTAAAAGGCGGTTAATTGCCAAACTACGATATTGGAATAAAGTCATACTGCGGTATAGGTGGTTCAGTGCCTAATAACAATATTGGAATAAAAACACGCTGCGGTATAGACGGTCCAGTGACCAACAACAATAATGGAATAAAGCCATACTGCGGTATAGGCAGTTCAGTGCCCAACATCAATATTGGAATAAAGACACACTGCGGTATAGGTGGTTCAGTGCCCAACAACAATATTGAAATAAAGAAACACTGCGGCATAGGCGGTTGAGTGCCAAACAACAATATTGGACTAAAGACACACTGCGGTAAAGGCGGTTCAGTGACCAACAACAATATTGGAATAAAGACACACTGAGGTATAGGCGGTTGAGTGCCAAACAACAATATTGGACTAAAGACACACTGCAGTATAGGCGGTTAAGTGCCCAACAATGATACTGGAATAAAGACACACTGCGGTATAGTTGGTTCATTGCACAACAACAATATTGGAATAAAGACACACTGCGGTATAGACGGTTCAGTGGTAACAACAATATTGAAATAAAGACACACTGCAGTATAGGCTGTTAAGTGCCCAACAATGATATTGGAATAAAGACACACTGCGGTATAGTTGGTTCAGTGCCCATCAACAATATTGGAATAAAGACACACTGCGGTATAGACGGTTCAGTGGTAACAACAATATTGAAATAAAGACACACTGCAGTATAGGCGGTTAAGTGCCCAACAATGATATTGGAATAAAGACACACTGCGGTATAGACGGTTTAGTGGTAACAACAATATTGGAATAAAGACACACTGCGGTATTGACGGTTCAGTGGTAACAACAATATTGAAATAAAGACACACTGCAGTATAGGCGGTTCAGTGGTAACAACAATATTGGAATAAAGACACACTGCGGTATAGGTGGTTCAGTGCCCATCAACAATATTGGAATAAAGACACACTGCTGTATAGACGGTTCAGTGGTAACAACAATATTGAAATAAAGACACACTGCAGTATAGGCGGTTCAGTGCCCATCAACAATATTGGAATAAAGACACACTACGGTATAGGCGGTTCAGTGACCAACAACAATATTGAACTAAAGACACACTGCAGTTTAGGCGGTTCAGTGCCCATCAACAATATTGGAATATAGTCACACTGCAGTATAGGCGGTTCAGTGCCAAACAACAATATTGGAATAAAGACACACTGTGGTATAGACGATTTAGTGACCAACAACAATATTGGAATAAAGCCATACTGCGGTATAGGTGGTTCAGTGCCCAACAACAATATTGGAATAAAGACACACTGCGGTATAGACGGTTCAGTACCCAACAACAATATTGAAATAAAGTTTCACTGCGGAAGAGCCGGTTCAGTGCCAAACAACAATATTGGAATAAAGACACACTGCGGTACAGAAGGACCGGTTTAGTGACCAAGAACAATATTGGAATAAAGACACACTGCGGTATAGGCAGTTCATTGCCCAACAACAATATTGGAATAAAGACATACTGCGATATAGGCGGTTCAGTGCCCAACAACGATTTCGGTATTAAGACATACAGTAACTGCGGTATAGGCGGTTAAGTGCCCAACAACAAAACTGGAATAAAAACACACTGCGGTATAGGCAGTTCAGTGCCCAACAACAATATTGTAATAAAGACACACTGCGGTATAGGCAGTTCAGTGACCAACAACAATATTGAAATAAAGACACACTGCGGTATAGGTGGTTAAGTGACCATAGGGCCGTAACTAGCCTCTTCTAATAGTGAGGCAAAATATATTTGCCGAGCGTAGCGAGGCGAAAAATTTTTGGAGAGGGGTCTGAAGCTCTGAGAAAAATAACGCAAAATCGTGCATTCTGAGCGTTTCCCGGACTTTTTTTTACATTGAACGCAATTTTTAGCTATTTTTTCGACAATATTCTGGTCTCAAAGCTAAAACATAGATTAATTGTAATTTAAGACTTTTAGGTTTCACAGGGACAACATTAAAATTAGACCGATATGTAGGATAAAGCAAAAATCGTAAATCTCATAATCTCATAATCATTAAAACCGGATCTGTCTGTCGATCTGTTGTTGTCTTGTATAGTGCTTAGACTTTTTTATTATTTTTTTTACTAGATTTAAATATAGTGACAGTGCAGTATTATAATTATACTAGTACTGAAAAGTCGTCACTAAGGACCATCTTGGCCTTGTTTTACGGTATTAATGATTCTTTTATTGTTGAAGACCCTCCAGTAACTATCAAGATGAAGAACAAGAATAAAAACTTTGACCATTGATCATTGTATTTGTTTCTATGCATTGACTTTGTGTGAGATTAGGTTCCGTGCACGTTTACTCCATGTTCCTTTATTTTCTGTTAAAGGGTCTGAACTTAATGCAAGTTTAACCCTTCAATGTAAAAGGTCATATTGCAATGCATTGATGTTTTTATAATTTATATAGATGACTTGATACGGGGAAATTAGAGGTCTTACTTTAATTTAAACCATGTCAGCTATCTATTTTTTTTTTCTACAAAAAAGAGCCAGTTTTCTTTGATATCAAGTTCAATTCTCCATGCAGAAACGACATTTTTTTTGCGGTGTCCAGTATAGCATCGTATATTCTTAAAATATTTTCTCACATAATGTCTGGACATCGGTGGACATGCACTATTGCAAAACCAAACGCTTACAAATGAAAATCAACACTCAGACTATAGTCATAAAGTAGGACAATAAATGAACAAAAGACAAACCCGAGACACGGAAGTACAAACAAAAGAAAAACCCGGGACACAGAAGTACAAACAATAGACCATCTACTCTGAAAACTAAAAGTAAAATAGAAACATGGATCACGAAAGCATGCAGGGGCAACAACAGATAGTAAAGAAAACGTGCTTCTTGCAAGAGACTTTCAGTGAAAACAATTTGATATGAAGACAATATTTTGTTTCCGTTTTTTTTTTTTTTTTAATTTCCAACATGAGGCATTTGCCTCATTTGCCTCAATGTAGTTACGGCCCTGGACCAACAACAATATTGAAATAAAGACACACTGCGGTATAGGCAGTTCAGTGACCAACAACACTATTGAAATAAAGACACACTGCGGTATAGGCAGTTCAGTGACCAACAACAATATTGGAATAAAGACACACTGTGGTATAGGCAGTTCAGTGACCAACAACAATATTGGAATAAAGACACAATGTGGTATAGGCAGTTCAGTGACCAACAACAATATTGGAATAAAGACACACTGTGGTATAGGCGGTTAAGGGCCCAACAACACTATTGGAATAAAGACACACTGTGGTATAGGCAGTTCAGTGCCCAACAACACTATTGGAATAAAGACACACTGCGGTATAGGCGGTTCAGTGCCCATCAACAGTATTTGAATAAAGACACACTGCGGTATAGACGGTTTAGTGCCCAACAACAATATTTGAATAAAGACACACTGCGGTATAGGCGGTTCAGTGCCCAACAACAATATTGGAATAAAGACACACTGCGGTATAGGCAGTTCAGTGCCCAACAACTATATTGTAATAAAGACACACTGCGGTATAGGCGGTTAAGTGACCAACAACAATATTGGAATAAAGACACACTGCGGTATAGGCGGTTCAGTGCCCATCAACAGTATTTGAATAAAAACACACTGCAGTATAGACGGTTTAGTGCCCAACAACAATATTTGAATAAAGACACACTGCGGTATAGGTGGTTCAGTGTCCAACAACAATATTGGAATAAAGACACACTGCGGTATAGGCAGTTCAGTGCCCAACAACTATATTGTAATAAAGACACACTGCGGTATAGGCGGTTCAGTGCCCAACAACAATATTGGAATAAAGACACACTGCGGTATAGGCAGTTCAGTGCCCAACAACTATATTGTAATAAAGACACACTGCGGTATAGGCAGTTCAGTGCTCAACATCAATATTTGAATAAAGACACACTGAGGTATAGGCGGTTCAGTGCCAAACAACAATATTGGAATAAAGACAAACTGCGGTATAGGCGGTTCAGTGACCAACAACAATATTGGAATAAAGACACACTGCAGTATAGGCGGTTCAGTGCCCAACAACAATATTGAACTAAAAACACACTGCGGTTTAGACGGTTCAGTGCCCAACAACAATATTGGAATAAAGACATACTGCGGTATAGGCGGTTCAGTGCCCAACAACGATTTCGGTATTAAGACATACTACGGTATAGGCAGTTCAGTGCCCAACACCAATATTGGAATAAAGACACACTGTGGAATAGGCAGCTCAGTGCCCAACAACAATATTGAATGAAAGACACACTGCGGTATAGGCAGTTCAGTGCCAAACAACGATATCGTTATTTAGACATACTGCGGTATAAACGGTTCAGTGACCAACAACAATATTGGAATAAAGACATTCTGCGGTATAGGCAGTTCAGTGCCCAACAACAATATTGGAATAAAGTCACACTGAGGTAAAGGTGGTTAAGTGCCCAACAATGATATTGGAATAAAGACACACTGTGGTATAGGTGGTTTAGTGACCAACAACAATATTGGAATAAAGACACACTGTGGTAAAGGCGGTTAAGTTCCCAACAATGATATTGGAATAAAGACACACTGTGGTATAGGTGTTTTAGTGCCCAACAACAATATTGGAATAAAGACATACTGCGGTATAGGTGGTTTATTGCCCAACAACAATATTGGAATAAAGTCACACTGTGGTAAAGGCGGTTAAGTTCCCAACAACGATATTGAAATAAAGACACACTGTGTTGTAGGTGGTTTAATGCCCAACAACAATACTGGAATAAAGTCATACTGTGGTAAAGGCGGTTAAGTTCCCAACAACGATATTGGAATAAAGTCACACTGTGGTGTAGGTGGTTTAGTGCCCAACAACAATATTGGAATAAAGTCACACTGTGGTGTAGGTGGTTTAGTGCCCAACAACAATATTGGAATAAAGACATACTGTGGTGTACGTGGTTTAGTGCCCAACAACAATATTGGAATAAAGTCACACTGTGGTGTATGTGGTTTAGTGCCCAACAACACTATTGGAATAAAGACACACTGCGGTATAGGCGGTTCAGTGCCTAACAACAATATTGGAATAAAGACATACTACTGTATAGGCGGTTCAGTGCCCAACAACAATATTGGAATAAAGTCACACTGCGGAAAATAAGTAAATTTTGGAATAATATACTCGGTAAACATTACAAAACGGACCACCTTACTTTCATCGTTAAGGGTATATTTTCAAACATTTCAAAACGGACCAAGTTCCCTCCAGTTTTAAGGGTATTTGTTCAAACATTACAAACGGATTACTTTTATAACTTGTTACTTGGATGGAGAGTTGTCTCATTAGCACTCATACTACATCTTCCTATATCTACCTTACCTTCAGTTTTAAGGGTATATGTTCAAACATTACAAAACAAACCACCTTACTTTCATCTTTAAGGGTATATTTTCAAATATTTCAAAACGGACCAAGTTCCCTTCAGTTTTAAGGGTATTTATTCAAACATTACAAACGGATTACTTTTATAAATTGTTACTTGGATGGAGAGTTGTCTCATTAGCACTCATACTACATCTTCCTATATATATCTACCTTACCTTCAGTTTTAAGGGTACTAGTATATGTTCAAACATTACAAAATGGACCACCTTACCTTCAGTCTTAAGGGTATGTGTCGAATTATTACAAAAACGGACCACCTTACCTTCAGCGTTAAGGGTATGTGTACACATTTGTCATCCCATCTTAATATTAACTGATCCATAACATTAACATTGTATACAAATCAAAGTAAAAATGATTTTACTATAATTATATCCTTGTAACAGTGACAATAAATACAAAACTCTAGAGAAACTCGACAAAATGAACATGCCAGCATGATCTGTAATGTATATGTTAGCTGCTCAAAGGAAAATATCATCCTAAAGCTTAATTTTGATTGTGTCAGCCATAATGGCATTTTTATATCATAGACATCTAAAGGGCAACAATAGCCATTATGTTTACATCTAGAGGGCAACAGTAGACATTGTGTTTACAAAGGTTTATTATTTATAATTTCATTCAAATCTACTTTCAGCAAATTGCAGCTCCATCAAAGCTTATACATTATTTATGTTGCTTTGATAAAGTAGGGACCCATCGGTCGATTTTTTGTTGTTTTTGTTACAGATTATGATAGACGGTTGTAAGCTTTAAAATTGAATATGACATGATTTATTGTCTCGCCTCAATGTAGAAGCGCGAAGCCGAGACAAAGGAGTGTTGTTTCCTGCTGTGGCACAGGCTTCAACAATATATTAATAGTTTGTGATTACAACAGTGTGAGGGGGGGGGGGGGGGGGTAGTGGTCTATCAATTAATTTGGTTATCAGTTATATTACCATTGGCACATCTCAGTTGCTATTGAATATTTCATTTGGTCAAACCCTTCAGTAACGGATTATATTGGCTTTTAACCTTTTGCTTTTGCTTTTGCGATGATGATGATGATGATGATGATGATGATGATGATGATGATGATGATGATGATGATGATGATGATGATGATGATGATGATGATGATGATGATGATGATGATGATGATTTGATCTGCGTACACAATATTGCGGAAAACTTTCAGTTATCAGTCAAAAACGCAAGCCGCTGTAAAAACCATCTGTCAGAGAAAGACAGTTATACGAGTATAAACAGTCTGTCAAAGAAGGACAGACATTTCAGATAACCCACGACGGTGCACGAATAAAGACAGTCTATTTAAGAAAGACAGGCAACAGATAACTTTCGAAGGTGTACAATTATAAACCATCTCAGTCAGAGAAAAACAGACAACAGGTAACTCACGAGGGGGCACGAATATAAACCGTAAGTCAGAGAAAGACAGACACCAGATAACTCACGAGGGGGCACGAATATAAACCGTAAGTCAGAGAAAGACAGACACAAGATAACTCACGAGGGGGCACGAATATAAACCGTAAGTCAGAGAAAGACAGACACCAGATAACTCATGAGGGTGCACGAATATAAACCATTTGTTAAAGAAAGACAGGCAACAGATAACTTTCGAGGGTGTACAAATATAAACCATCTCAGTCAGAGAAAAACAGACACCAGATAACTTACGAGAGTGCACGAAAACAAACCGTCTGTTAGAGAAAGACAGATACTTTACAATCAAATTATTCCTGATGGTTTCTACAAAGATCATTCCAACGAACCTATACATCTTGTCGCTTTACAAACAATTTGTTCTTAATCAGACTCAAGGTTTCACAAACATATGATAGCTTTCTCAACTCCTGACGACTTTTTATGTATTTGGTAAATGGTCACTCAGGGGTTACTTTTCACCAATCTAGGTGTTGCGTGACGCAAATGTTGATGACGACACAAAAAGTTATACTATTTCTGTATTTGTATTTCTGAACACATTTCTGGAGTATGCTGTTTGTTTGAAAGATCAAGAAATAATCAAAAGTGAAGTAATTATAAGAAAAAGAGAAAAACATTTCAACCGCTTTCCTGAATAATGTAACGGGCCTACCTGCTCCTTATTTTGTAATCTGATACTACATTCTGCCATGATAATGTAACGGGCTTACCTCCTCCTTATTTTGTAATCTGATACTACATTCTGCCATGATAGATTTCAATTACAATATATTTGCCATAAAAGTTTAATTGAGAAATTAATAATTAATTATATTTCAATTTTATACTGAGTGTAATCAATCTCGGGCATTTTTTTGGTCTTATCATAAATGAAAAACTATAATACATAAATACTGTGATGATTTTCCCGGTCGTGCTCTGGAGTCCGTTATAAATATCGTCCTTGCAATAAACATTTAGAATCGATCAGTCTACATTTTACAATAGATATTTGTTTGCATATTTTGATATGATTTATTTTACTGATTTAAGAAAATGTTTTCATTATGTGAAAATCAAGCACAATTCCTACTGTTAGGGGTTTAGTATCATACCATCATAAAATATATATAAGATAACATAGGTTTGAGGTTCAGATAGCAAATGATTTTAACATCAAACTCGAAATTCAGAATCTGGTCCCCCTTATCTTATTCATAGTACACCGTCGTTCTAGAATATCACTTCTAATAATTCAATATATTTAACTTATGACTGGCCCTACAGCGATTGTGACTAGTATTTGATTAGTCTGTGACCGATATGTTAATGAATTGAGAATTTGATGAAATATCTTACAATTTTCTTGATACAAAAGAAAGATAACTCTAGTAAGACTTATTAACTGTCTATTATTTTCATATGATATTTCGGGCATCTTGAACTCATTGCTTAACAGTTATCGGTTCTGATTGGTTGTCTGGTGATGTGTCTAAGGTTTACCCGCATTGGCTTGAAGTACTATACACTTGAGAACATGTCTCTGTTAGGTGAAGGTATCAATAGTATATAGAAGATAAGAAATAAAAAAAAAACCAGTATGGTTATTCCAGACCCAATCATCAATTAGCGCTTCATGTTGACGTAATTAATGATATTGTGAAGCACTCCATACCTTGTGTGGAAAGAATAAACTTATCCAGTATTAACAAAAAACATAAAAGGTGCAATAATTATGTTTTCCCATTTTACCAAACTAAAATATCTAAAATAACAGTTCACTTTTGATTGGTTTAGTGTAACAACATTTGTCATTTCTAGCAGTCTAAGAAAAGCATGATTTTGTAGAATGCCAAACTATTGGACATTCAAAAGAATGTAGGACATCAGCAGCATAAGTGTTGATAATTGCATAGAAACACATGTTATGCTTGTTGTCGAACTTGCGATATTTATTTCGCGACAACGAGACATAACAATCCTAGATTCCGGCGACGACAGCGTCAGCATTTAGGCTCAGTCTGGTGTTAAATTTTGGACATCAATAACTTTGTCAAACATCAAACATACATGGAATTTTATGAAATGGGGACAGAAGCTTCTTTTAATGACCACAATATAGTATCCAGGGAAAAATTTAGAAAATAAATGTACTTCCTTTTTTACAGTTGACTTCCTATTTTGTTTCAGTCATTATTAACTTTGTCAAACTTTTTCAAAATTTATAAAATTTAAACAGAAGCTTGGTTATTACCAAAGATCGTATCCAGCAGAATTTTGCAAAAAAATGTTTTCATTTTCCCGTATTTTACTGATAAATGGATTGTTTTCAGTTTACACTAGTCTTATGCTCAGTCTGAAGTTAAAGTTTTTAAGTCACCAATATCTTGGTCAGTTGCACGGAAATTTATGAATTGGTCAAAGTTTCACGGAAATTTATGAAATTTGGACAGAAGCTTGTTTCTGATAAAAGTATCTAGGGCCAAATTTTTGAGACATTTTTCTACTTTTTCCGAATTTTACTGAAAAATGCACTTAGTTTATGTTTAACTGTTAGCATGAAGATATAGTGTGGTTAAAGATCTTGCACAGGAATTTCTCTGTCAAACCTTCATAGAATTATATGAAACGTTGGCAGTAGCTTTTAAACGATTAAGAGATAATGTCGGAAAAAAACCTTTGAAAACAAATCTTATTTTTCATTTTTAGTATTGTTTTTGATAGATGGATTTCATTTTTTACAGGTAACATTCAAAGACATTCTGGGATAATAAAAAAAAAGATACGTGGTCATTTTGTTAACCTTCATGGATTGTTATATCTCCAAGACCAAAAAAAAAATCATCTTATCAAAAAGTTGACTATTTTTTTTTTTATTCAGTATTTTACGGATAAATGCAATCACTTTTGAAATCAACATTACAATTACACTGATAGCGGCAATCACAGGCGAGACACAGGTTTCCGTGGAACCCCTTATAATTTGGTTAAATAAAAGAACAGAGTTTGAATGTCCCCTGTACTGCACATATTTTATATGTCCAATGCCATTAACTAAGATAACCTTTTACTTTTTTGTTGTTCTTTAAAATTTTCTCTAAATGTCTAAAAATCTTTTATCATATATATAAATACATTTAATTCTATTGTGCACCTTATAAGTTCTATTTTGTTAGTTTCTCCAATTTAATTTTTGAGTACTCTTTATGTATATTGAAATGCCTCTTAAACAGCTTATTAGTATCTTTTGTTTTAACATTCTTTAACTTTTACATTAAAGACTTTCAACATAAAATCAACGGCCAGTAAAGCAGGAAAGACATTTCAGCGTGTGTACTTTTGTTGAGGTATCCTTTATACGTATAGCTTATAACAACTCCAAGATGATTCATTTAATTGTGCATGTTATGTATACATAATAAAAGGAACTTAAAGATACACTTTTTGTCTGTCATATGTAGGTTTAAAGTACTTTTGTATTTTTGTCCATCTGCCAGATGAGTTAAGCCTTTTTCAACTGATTTTTATAGTTCGTTCTTATGTTGTTCTGTCCCAGGTTATGGGGATGGTTGGGATCCCGCTAACATGTTTAACCCCGCCACATTATTTATGTATGTGCCTGTCCCAAGTCAGGAGCCTGGTTGTCGTTTGTTTATGTGTTACATATTTGTTTTTCATTCATTTTTTTTACATAAATAAGGCCGTTAGTTTTCTCGTTTGAATTGTTTTACATTGTCTTATCGGGGCCTATTATAGCTGACTATGCCGTATGGGCTTTGCTTATTGTTGAAGGCCGTACGGTGCCCTATAGTTGTTAATGTCTGTGTCATTTTGGTCTTTTGTGGATAGTTGTCTCATTGGCAATCATACCACATCTTCTTTTTTATATTTGTAAACTACTGGTTTAACCTACAGCTTATACGAGCATACACGCATCTTTGTTATAATCATGCTTATATCATGCTGATATCTTCACCATGCAATAATTTCTCTATATTGGCTGCAAAAACGATCTTGTTTCGAAAACTCAACATTCATCAACGAACCAAAACTAGAGGCTCTAAAGAGACTGTGTCGCTCACCTTGGTTTTGTGCATATTAAACAATGGACACGGATAAATTCATGACATAATTGTGTTTTGGTGATAGTGATGTGTTTGTAGATCTTACTTTTCTGAACATTCTTGTTGCTACAATTATCTCTATCTATAATGAACTTGGCCCAGTAATCACAGTGGAAAATATTTCTAAAAATTTACAAAAATTTATGAAAAATGTTAAAAATTAACTATAAAGGGCAATAACTTCTTAAGGGGTCAATTGACTATTTTGGTCATGTAAAACTTATTTGTAGATCTTATTTTGCTGAACGTTATTGCTGTATACAGTTTATTTCTATCTATAATAATATTCAAGATAATATTAACAAAAAACGGCAAAATTTCCTTAAAATTACCAATTCAGGACAGTAACCTAACAACGGGTTGTCCGATCCATGTGAAAACATCAGGGCAGATAGATCTTGACCTGATAAACAATTAAACCCTGTCAGATTTTCTCTTAATGCTTCGGTTTTTGAGTTATCAGCCAAAAACTGCATTTTACCCCTATGTTCTATTATTAGTCGTGGCAGCCATTTTGGTTGATTGGCCAGGTTACGCCACACATTTTTTAAACAAGTTACCCCAATGATGATTGTGGCCAAGTTTAGTTTAATTTGGCCCAGTAGTTTCAGAGAAGAAGATTTTTGTAAAAGATTACTAAGATTTACGAAAAAATGTTTAAAAATTGACTATAAAGGGCAATAACTCCTTCAGGGGTCAACTTACCATTTTAGTCATGCTGACTTATTTGTAAATCTTACTTTGCTGAACATTATTGTTGTTTACAGTTTATCTCTATCTATAATATATTCAAGATAATAACCAAAAACAGCAAAATTTCCTTAAAATTACCAATTCAGGGGCAGCAAACCAACAACAGGTTGTCCGATTCATCTGAAAATTTCAGGACAGATAGATCTTGACCTGATAAACACTTTTACCGCGTCAGATTTGCTCTAAATGCTTTGGTTTTTGAGTTATAATCCAAAAACTGCATTTTACCCTTATGTTCTATTTTTAGCCATGGCGGCCATCTTGGTTGGTTGGCCGGGTCACGCCACACATTTTTTTAAACTAGATACCCCAATGATGATTGTGGCCAAGTTTGGTTTAATTTGGCCCAGTAGTTTCAGAGGAGAAGATTTTTGTAAAAGTTAACGACGACGGACGACGGACGACGACGGACGACGGACGCCAAGTGATGGGAAAAGCTCACTTGGCCCTTCGGGCCAGGTGAGCTAAAAAAAAATGAGGTCAAAGTTGGATGAACCTTATTATCGGCTTTACACGGGAAACTCCACACTAAAATTTACGACAAAGGGACCATGGTTCGTCCCCTATTGTTAATTTCCCCCTTTCGAATGGTGATGTTCCTTTGGCTCTATCTTACGGTATTTATATTTCACAACTCGTTCGCTATGCCCGTGTCTGTTGTGACGTTTTTGATTTTAGCTAACGTACTCTATGCATAACGGGTAAATCATTAAGCTATGGATTTCGTTACCAGAAATTACTTAAAACCTTTACTGAATCTCTCCCATAGACATAAAGATTTGGTTTTGAAATTTGGTTGTTCCTGTTAAAAAAACTTATCTCATATAACCTCCTTGTTTAAACGGAGTAACACATCCTCATTTTTACAGAAATGTTGTTGACCATGCCCGGAAATTTATAAACAAGTCGATCATTTAAATCATCTTATTTTCAAAGGTTATCAATTCAACACTATAATTAGATCATTGCGTATTGTTTTTATTGGTATCAATATTGATTTTGTTAGCAGTAAATTAAAAGCTAACTAAATATCGTTGTTATTATAGGATTAAACAAATTTTTTCTAGAGGTTATTGATGTGTAAACCGGGGCGATTAACTCATAAACTGAATATGTAAAGTTTGTGAGCAAGAGCCCCGGTTTACACATCAATAACCTGTAGAAAAAAGGTTTTTAATCCTTATAATTTTTAAGCCAAATATTCGCGATTTTTTATTAACATTTTTTGTGTAAAGGCTACTTTCAGTCTATGGAAGAAGCGAATCGATAAAATCTTTTCTTATATCACATAGCGATATTGTCTAACATCAATTGTAAATATGCAGACATTCCATGCGAAAAATGTTGTTGTCGGCAACGAAAAAGTAAGAAAATACTAACTTTAAAACTTATTAATCAAATATAAACAACAATTGATATGAGTCTAAATATACATTCGGAAGTTAGTTAGAAGCAAACGTTTATGTTCGTGTAAAATTTGAAGTGCTGTGTTTTTCTTATATACATAAATATACAAATGCTATTATTTCTAATATCAATGCGATACTTTTCAAATATCATAGCGGTGTTTTTCTTATATCAATAATAGTACTGTTTTGTTCACGCATCGTTGTAAATATGACAGAATTTGACGAGACTGTCATACACGTGAGAGGTTTAGCGCTATAAAACCAGGTTCAATCCACCATTTTCAAAATTTGAAAATGCCAGTACCGATTGGGTTTAATAAACAATGTCGTAATCAAATAGCTAAGTATCAAAATTATTGTTCACATATATAACATTTAGCAAATTTTATAATGAACGCACCAAATTAATATATATCTGATACGCTCGCAATGCACGCATGGAAGACTTTCTTTATTGATAACAATGAAATTAACTTGTGACAAAGATGAATCATACTGTCCTCGTTCAGATTGATTTGACAAAATCTGACCTGTACTTTTGAATCTCCCTTTTTTTTTTATACAAATTAAACCGTTGGTTTTCCTGTTTGAATGGTTTAACACTAGTAATTTTTTTGTTCCTATATAGCGTGGTGTTCGCCGCTGTGAGCAAAGGCTCCGTGTTTAAGGCCCTACTTTGATCTATAATGGTTTACTTGAAACAAATTATTACTTTGATGGAAAGTTGTCTCATTCAAACTCATGCATCATCTTCTTACATCTATAAATCTTTAAAATTTCCCTTTATAAATAACTGCTTTCCAGTCCTCAAAAAACGTCATTTGGGTGCTGAATCTTTTGTAAAGTGCAATATGAACTAGCACAATTCTAAAGCTTTAACGGTAACGATGGTATGATGGTAAAAGTACGATTACGTCAATAAAATTACCAAATAAACAGCACTGAACTGAACTGAATAAAGGGGGGTCCAACCATATCATGTCCCCATTCAAATGCATTGGTCGGCGAAAAAAAGGGAGTTTCCAACCCCCGGATCCCCCACCCTTGGATCCACCACTGGACCTATATTGGAATCTAATACGTCGGTAGACTATTTACAACCGCATTTAAATTCCGCCATTGCATCATCACTTCAAATAGAATTAGTCGGTTAAACCATGTGATTGAAAACAGTCGACTGAACAGATTGTTAACACTTTCAACTATCAATAGGGTCAAGCAACATTTTCGAAATGATAAGTTCATGTAAGCGTTAATTTTGTTACAGATACGAAATTTAAGTGATATTGATCCTCAAACATTAAGCCGGTCATGAACTAAGTTTGAATTAATCTCAATTGCATTCCACTGAGTTTGCAATGTAATATTTATTGAACGTGTATACTACAAATGATAAATCGTGCATTTAAGATGCATTTATTCAACAATTCAATTTTCTCGTTTAAATACACCTTGCTTGTTATTACATAAAATAATTCATGGAAATTATACAGCAGACGTATGTCGTGTTAAATGTCATCCTGTTTTAAGAAAAGGGTCATTACTTTATACCGAGAAATTTGCCTTTCTTCGTACAAATGCTAACATTTGTCTGAAATTTCCCACAATGCAACTCGTTGGTATAAGACAATATCGCTCGTTGATATAAGAAATGTTTTTTTATCGAATCGCTTTTTCCATAGACAAACTATAATTACCATCACATGCACAACTGATAGGTCGTAACTAAGGAGTTGGCCGCCATATTGACTTTCTAAAATCCATCATTGTTCTATAAATGTAACGGAAATTAAAATAGAACAACACCTACCTAAAAAACTTCATTTTAATGAGATATTTCTTTATTCGTGTTTTGCCATGACGTAAATTCGCCAAATTATTCATGAAATTTCGCGGAATTTGGATTAAATTTCCTTTTAATACATTTCTCGGAGCTTTAGACCATTTATTTTATTACTTTTTTTTGTAATATATGCATTAAAATAAACACAACTGTTATGCATTTGTTTTGTAATCTCAATTTGCTGAAAACCCTAGTATCCCTGCAAGAATGTGTATCGCGCATGCATAGATTACGAAAGTAGTTTCGGAAACATGCTTTTACGAAGTGTAAACCAAGAGAAAAACTCTTATAACCAATCCAATTCAAGTATTTAGAGATGCAAATCATATAAGAATTATATACATATACACATTCATGGATCTACAATCTGTACTTGGCATTGCACAAGGTCATGTTTTTCTCTGACTTTATGACGTTTTTACACTAAATTCATTGGATGTTGGATGTGTACTGATTGATAGTTTTTTCTTAGATGCCTTTTTATTAGTTGTTAGTGACTTTGGACTAGTTGTAAGTAACTGCGAGTACTCTCAGATCTTGACTTAGTGTCTTTTTTTGTTGTTGGGGGTATACAAGTACCCGGCCACGTCCACTCTCTATAGTATTTCTATGTGTATCCATCTGATGATTTAAGCCTTCTTCAACTGATTTTTATAGTTCGTTCTTATGTTGTACTATTACTTCTATGTCCTAGGTTAGGGGAGGGTTCGGATCGCGCTTACATGTTTAACCCCGCCATTTTCTGTACTTATGTGCCTATCCCTAGTCAGGAGCCTGTAATTCAGTGTTTGACGTTTGTTGATTTGTTGCATATTTGTTTTTTGTTAATGTTTATGCTCCATTTATGGGCATTATGTTTTCTGGTATGTCCGTCCGTCCGTTCGTCCCCCTTCAGGTTAAAGTTGTTGGTCGAGGTAGTTGTTGATGAAGTTGAAGTCAAATAAACTTGAAACTAGTACACATGTTCCCTATGATATGATCTTTCTAATTTTTCGAATTAGAGATTTCCCCCCATTTTCATGTTCTTTGGAACATAGAAATGATAGTGCGGACGAGGCATCCGTGTACTGAGGACACATTCTTGTTTGTACATAATTTAGGCCGTTAGTTTTCTCGTTTGACTTGTTTAACATTGTCCTTTCCGGGCCTTCTCTAGCTGACTATGCGGTAAGGGTTTTGCTCACTGTTGAAGGCCGTACGGTGACCTATTGTTGCTAATTTCTGTGTTAGTTGGTCTTTTGTGAAGAGTTGTCTCTTCTTCTTTTAGTTTCCGCACTCCATCATAATATTGATGACTATGTGCCGTGCATGCGTGGGTAAAATTTACAATTTTATATTTACATTAAAAAAATAATTTAATAACGAAATAATAACTTGTTTTTGATTTTCACTGTACATATAAGATAAAAACTATTTACAAGGTGTTACATTACATGGTATAGAATTGGTTGAGAACAGATATAGGAATCTGTTCTCTGAATGCTTCAACTGTGGTGCATTGGACAGCAGTAACTGGTAAAAAGTTCCATTGGACGATTGTCCTAGGATAGAATGAGAATTTATATGAGTCTTTTTTTGCCTGTATGTGCCTGAATGAGTGACTGTGAGTGTATTGTCTTGTTCGACTGTCTGATGGTATTAACAGGTTCATGGGGTATATTGCTACTTGGTGGTGTATAATTTTAAAGAAAAATATAAGCCTTGTTCTTATTCTCCTAAGTTCAAGTGTTGGCCAGTTAAGATGGTTAAGCATGTTTGTCACAGAGCTGGTGTTATGATATCGATTACATATATACCTGGCTGCACGTCTTTGGACCATTTCTATTTGTGATTTTTGAGATTTTGTATGTGGGTCCCAGATGCAGCTACCATACTCTAGCTTTGGTCTCACAAGTGAGATATAGGCCTTTTCTTTAACTGACTGCGAGCTGACTTTAAGGTTTCTTTTGATAAAATTCAGTTGTTTTGTTGCATTTGCTGTGATGTTATTTATGTGTTTGTTAAATTTTAAATCAGTTTGTATTGTTAAGCCAAGATATTTAGTGGATGTTTCTTGTTGCAAAGTGTGCCCATGTAAGATGTAGTCATATGGGAGAGGTGTTTTCTTTGTTGTTACTTGGAGGACTGAACACTTGTCCGGATGGAAGGACATGAGCCAGTCCTCTTCCCACTTTGCAGCTGCTGTTAGGTCTTCTTGTAATTTTTTTGAGTCATCTTTATTTTTAATGGTTTTGTATATGATGCTATCATCTGCAAAAAGTCTAAGAGTGCCATGTTTTATATAATCATTCAGATCGTTTATGTACACCAGGAATAAGATAGGACCAAGTACTGTTCCTTGAGTCACCCCTGAAGTGACATGTATTTGTTCAGATTTGGTGCCTTCCAGTAATACCGTTTGTGTGCGAAGTGAAAGAAAGTCTTCTATCCAGTCCAATGTTTGGTTGTCTACACCGTAGTGTTTGAGTTTATGAAGTAGTCTTTTGTGAGGGACTTTGTCAAATGCTTTGGCAAAGTCCATCACAATTACGTCAATTTGGATGTTGTCATTGCTGTATTTTGCCAGTTCTTGTATAAATGACACTAACTGTGTTTCGCAAGATCTTGAGGAGCGAAACCCATGTTGTAGATCGTATAGAATGTTGTTATTTTCTAGATGTGCCATGATGTTACTTGCTAATACATGCTCCATGATCTTACATAGGATGCATGTTAGGGATATAGGCCTGTAGTTGATAGGGTTGTTTATCTCCCTTTTTGAATACTGGGCAGACGTTGGCATGCTTCCAGTCAGTAGGAATTTTTCCGGTGTTCAGTGATTTTTCAAATATTAATGTTATTATGGGCGCGATGTCAGTACTTAGTTCTTTAAGCACACGTCCATATATGCCATCTGGCCCTGTGGCCTTGTGTGGGTTAATCTTTCCTAGTAGTTTTTGTATGCCTTTTTCTGAAATTTGTATGGTGTTCATTTTTGGATGGTTAGAAATTCCCATGTCAGGTATTGTTTCACTGGATGTTTCTGTTGAGAATGCCTTCTGAAATTGATTGTTTAGCAAATTGGCCTTTTCTTCGGTGTTATCAGATAGTATGCCATCTTTTCTTAATGCTGCAATGCCTGAACTGTCATTTTTCATGTTTTTGATATAGCTGTACAAATTTTTAGGTTGTCTTTTAAATATGGGATTATCTGGTTCATTTACTGGGAGATCAAATATCATGTTCTCGATGTAGTTCCAGTAGGATCTTCTCATATCTGTTTGAATTGATTTTTTGAGATGCTTGTACTTTTTCTTTAGTTGTTCATTTTTTCTACTCTTTTTATGAAGTCGTTTTGCTTTGTTGATATCAATTTTAAGCTTGTTGTTAACCCATGGTAGTTTTTTCTTGTTTGTAACTATTTTGTGAGGGATATTAGCTTCTACTGATTGTGTAAGAGTATCTGTGAATGTATTCCATAGAATATTTGAGGTCGATTCTTTAAATTGCTCTTTAATTTTGCATAAGAGTGTTCCTAAATCTATTTTTATTTTGCTCCAGTCAGCTTTGGTATATTGTAATACTTTGATTGGTTGTTTTTGTTTCTTTTTAAAGATACATTGCATTCAGAATAGACAATGTCGTGGTCCGCATTCCCAATAGGGGGCATAGTTTCTGTCTTGTTAACTATACTTGGTGTATTTGTGAGTAGGAGGTCAAGTATTCGGTCACCTCTAGTAGGCTTATTTACAATTTGCTCTAAAGAGTGGTCATTTATGATGTCTAAGAGTTGTGTGCGCAATTTAATTTCTGGTTTGCCGGGAATAATGCAAAATACATTAGTCTCATTAACAATCATACCACATCTTCCTTTTATACAACATAAAACTAATTATTATAAATAATTATTATTTTTCGATACATATTCACACATATAAGAGTAAGACAAGGGGATAATCTCTATGGAAAGCCAACGGGGTCAAAATTCTTAATTCGTTACTTGTAAATGTGTAATTTCTAAATTGTCAATTCGTAAATTGTTAATTTGTAACTTGTTACTCTGAAATTCATAATGCTTAATTCGTAAATTGTCAATTTGTATACATAACTTGCACTTTTTTAGTTTCAACATTCTTAAACGGTAAATTGTCAGTTTGTTATTTGTAACTGTGCAATTTCATAATGCTTCATTCGTAAATTGTCGATTTGTAACTTGTATCTTTGTATCAAAATTCAACAATCTTCATTTGTTAATTGTCAATTTGTAACTTGTAGATTTCAAAATTCTTTTTTTGTAAATTGTCTCTTTGTATATTGATGTTTTGTAACTTGTAACATGTGACTTGTCGATTCTTAAATTGTCGATGTGTAAAATGTCGAAGTGTTAAATGTCATCGTTGTATTATGCTAACGATCAATATGACGACAGATGGCGCACGAGTTCTTTTTCGGTGTATAATCCTCCTGTAAGTAGGAGTACCTCCATGTGGAATAAACACCTAAGTAATTTTAATCCATTAATTACAGCAAATGCGTCTAAAAAAGCAAAACAAATATTGTACGTTTACAGGATCCCAGTTTTATTTTGTTTACTGACGAGAACTTTCGTTCGAGAACGGAAACTATATAAAAAAAACATCCCGAGTAGTTCAGTCCCTCAACGTAATTGGTGCTCTCCTAATTACGGGGTTAATGAAATAGTCGTTGGTCAGTGGAATATTACGACTGCATTTTTCAAGTATATACACTAGTAATGGGCCCAAGACCACAATTATTGACCCCGTTTTTCGTTGTTCACGAATATAGTTCCCTTTAATTATAGTGTATTTTTTCTTTATTTTTTTTCTTTCCCTTTCTCATTCATTTCTTAGCTTTTCTGGGGTGGAAATGAAAGAAGAGAGCTGAAATAAACTTTTAGATGTTTTATTTTAACTGATTTTAATAAGGAAAGAGTGATTAGGCCAGGTGCAAAAAGGTAATATTTACACTTTTCGGATCATCTCTTGACTTGCCTATAGGGGTATGGATGAGTATTGGCCAAATTTGTACGATGTAAACATGCAATTTTTCTGAAAATTGCATATATTTTTGGACTTGTACTGTACATTACACACACAAAAAATTTGACAAAAAGAATAGGCAAAACTTTTTTAATGCGAAAAAACGTTATAAAAGAATGATAGAGGAATTAATTGTGATCTCGGGCCTATAATAAACGATTTCTATTAATCATAAAATGGTATTATCGGACCATTCTATTCTGACAGGAAAGGGCTGACATATATATTCTATTCTGCTGTTGTCGGTTATATGGTCGGGTTGTTGACTCTTTGACACATTCCCCATTTCCATTCTCAATTTTATGTATTAATATATATGACAACTGAATTTTTCTGGTCAAGAAGCTTAAAAATTGCCGCTACCAGATTTCCTACAATAAAAATGTACAACCAGAAAGACCAAAATATTCACGAGTCCCTCGATCTTAAAAGCTGCTTAATGCCCCTTACTCCCGATATGAACTCCACCTGGTGCCACACCTCCTTATAGCCCGACAACCTTACTGAGTCTAACATATTGGCAATCGTTAATTAACTGAAATGATTCACGATGTTAATCAATATACCTATCTTTTTTAAAATTTGCATGTCAAATATAAAATAAAAAATCATGTGCAATGCATTCGTAACAGTATAATCCTAATATCCTATTAACAAGCCAGGTTGTATTCCGCCTGGCTCTTCTGTCGAGTAGTCGACAAGGATCCCAGGCTACCATTTTACTCTAAAAATGACAAAATACATGTTATACTCCTTTGGCCAAACCCCAAATAATGTGCAAATATTTTCGTGGAGAAATACAATTAAAGAACCTTAGTGAGCGCGCTCACATGCCCCACGTCCCCACATTGTCACTGGAGAAATAAAATAACTGTAAGAAAAAAAAGTTGACGTATAAGAAAATCAAAGCACCAAAGGCGCTGTAGGCAGTTAAGTAAAAAAAGCAGAGGCAAACTTGGCAGAAGTTAAGACGAATATTGTTGAAAAATTGGTGAAAATATTATCTCAGCTATTTCTCAAGTATTGACTAATGTTTGTACCCTAAAATTTTCACTATCCAATCCCGCCACTTTCAAAAGTTATGTCCAATTATTTATTTTAACATTTTTATTAGTTTTTATTGTTTTACGTTTGTAATTCCTGGTCTTTTAAAGCTTACTATGCAGTATACATGTAGGTTTTGCTAATAGTTACAAGCTGCATGGAGGAATATACAACTGCTTACCAAATACCATTGACTTTTCATAAGTTGTCCTTTTTTAACAAACCTTTGGTTTTCTAGTTTGAATAGTTTTACACTAGTAATTTCTGGGCCCTTTATAGCTTGTTGTTCGGTGTGAGCCAAGAAATTAAAAGTGACAAAGTTTATCCAACTGCACACCAAATATCATTGACCATTCACTAGTGGTTCCTCAATAACTGACCTAATCAAAAACTAATACATGTTAGTCAATAGACCATGACAAAGGAGGTGGGCTAAATATTCTGGTAATGAGATATACCTACATTATTTATGTATGTTCCTGTCCCAAGTCAGGAGCCTGTAATTCAGTAGCTGTCGTTTGTTTATGTGTTACATACAGTTGAAAGGGGTGTATAGTCCGCGTTTTTTTTTATACCCGGGAATGAAATTGATGGAAGGGGTGCGGACTTAATATATGCCTTCGCATTATATATTCACTATTTAACGTTTTCATGCTGATATTTTCATTTTTTATTTAGTGTCTCGGGTGGCACATTGATAGTAATTTTTTTTTATCAGAACAGCAAATGGAAATAGTGAATAAAACCCCCGAGGTCATATGTTATAGGACTAGGTGCGGACTATGCAGTACTATAGGATTTCATGAAATTTTTTTTCCAGAGTTGGGATACGATGTTGAACGAGGTTTGGCCAAGTAAACAGAAACATCATGTGTTGTCAATGTTATAATGTATTCTTGACAACTCTTTGTATTATTTAGAAATAAAAGTATTCTTGACTACTCTTTGTTATTATTTTTAAATAAAATAAACAATCTAAGAGGGTGGTAAAAGGGGTGTGCTTGCACGAAAAAAACGTGAAATAAGACATAATTTCACGTTGAACATGAAATAATTTCTGTCATGAACGTTGCACGAAAAATAAAGACTTTGATGTGAACCTTTTGTGACTGAGTCACTGTCTTCTTGTAATTATAAACTCTGTTTTACTTGATATTTCCGATTTAGTTTACACATTTATGATATAAATGGTTTACAGCTTTTAAAAAGGTATTTCTTGACGATTCCTGCCAAGTGTTTGAATTTTATTTGAAAAATACCGAGCACGGAAAATAAGCATTTGAAAATCACGATGCACGTAAAATTAAATTATAAGCAAAACACGTTGAACGAGGCATCTGTCTTGCACGACTGAACGTGAAATAAAAAAGTAAAAACATGTTGAACGTGAAATAAAAAACGGCGATCACGTTGCACGAAAATAACCCTTTACCACCCTCATCTAACAGTGTTGACTTAGTAATTTGCATAAAAATCAGCCTTTGATCGAATGTCCGCTTTGTTTCGGATTTGGTAAAATTTGTGTCATTGCATCTTAACAGTGTACATGAATGCTGAATATCAATAAAAGATGAACCCTTCAATGGTAAAACCATTATAGTCAAGATAAAACCTAGTGAAATCTTCCCAAGATCGATTTCGTTTAATGTTATTCACGTGTGTACAGTACAAGTAAACCACGATGCGCCATTTTGAATATGTGTGATTAAAATATCAAAATTTTCGTATTCCGACTTTTTGTGTTTAACTCTTACTTATCGACTTAAATAAATCAAGACCTAAAATTTTTTAATTGTTTATTGTAACCATTAATACTGAAAGTGTAAACCTGAAAGAAGTGGAATTTTGTATACGAAACTATATTTCCAGGTGAAAGGTCACATTGTACAGGTGTATCGTCTTACATGGATGAGTTTACAGGTTTGTGTGTAAAGCAATTAATTATCCATGTCAACTTTAGATTTTCGTCTAAGTTCAGTATTTTTGTGATTTTACTTTTAACTAAAACACGATAAAGGAAACCATCTTGAAATGACCTTAATTGACATCGACAAAATTTATAAATACGTATTCAAATGAGGTCCCGATTGACATTGCAATGGCCCTGATCGAGTATGTTTGAGGGTTTACACGATACATAGCAAGTACGGAGACACGATGACAAATAATAACATCAGCTTGCATTAAATAATTAAATAAAATACATATCTTCATACAATGTAGAAATAAAATAATCAAGTATTCTTACAAATTCAAGACTTATACAGAGAGGAAGTTAGACAATGCTTTTAAATATTTACCTTTAGTAGGATGGAATCCACCAAATTCAACGGCGTAATAGCCGCAAAATAATATCCATGCGCCATTCATGCCATTTATCAAATTATAATGCCTTCATTACAAACATTTTCGGCGATGAAATTATTCTTACAATAGTTCACTTACATCTTCATCAAAAGCACAGACGATAAAAAGCTATGCTTAACTTTTTAGTTCGCACTTTTTCAAATGGGGAACATCAATTGTTTTGGGAAAATCGACGATCATTTAAGGTAATCTTCCTTATATTTATTGTTTTTTATAACAAAAAGTGTGAAAAAAATGTCTAATAAGTTATAAGGAATCTACCAGACCTGCCAGATCAGAGCAATGACACTTTTTCAAAAATTCCCAGAGGGGAACCCAAATCCAGGGTGCTCGCATAAGGCAGCTTAACTGCCTAAAACAATGAATCATAATTTCGTGTCGATATGTACATCGACATAGTATTTCCTTATTATCTACAAAGTTTCATGAAATTCTGTGGTGTGGTTTCAGAGGATAAACTGTTGCAGAGGTATATCGAAGTGCATAAGTTCAAAGGGGCATACCTTCTAGAAAAAAAAATGAATTGTAATTTCTTGTCGATATGCAAATCTACTTAGTACATGTCCTTATTATCATGAAATTCTGTTGTGTGGTTTGAGAGGAGTTGCGATGACAAGAAACAGGACCAATGGACTGACGTACGAACGGACGGGCAGACAGACGGACGGGTCAAAACATTACACCCTCCCAAAATTCGTTGCGTGGGGTATAATTAGTGTAAGCATATAAGAGACTATTGCCTCTTTCATGCAAATGGCGATATGGCAAGATCTTTTCTCTGACAAGTTAGAGGGAGAGGGCGTCAATTTGTTTAAAAGTGGGAGTATAAGGAAGGGGAGTTTGAGATTTCGAAAAAAAAACCACTGGCCTTTGTTAGTCTTGTTTGATTTCTAATTTTTGTTTCTTGCGTATAATTCGGAGTTCAGTATGTCGTCCGGTATCACTGAACTAGTATACATATTTGTTACGGGGTCAGCTGAAGGACTCCTCCGAGTGCGGGAGTTTCTAGTTGCATTGAAGACCCATTGGTGACCTTCGGTTGTTGTCTTCTCTATGGACGGATACATTCCCCATCTCCATTCTCAAATTTATGTAGGTGACGCGTGTAGTATAAAATAAACAGTTTCATAGTTTAACGATCATTGTCATTAAACAATATGTAGAGGGGACAATACAACGATAGAGAGAGCGCCGTCGATGTATTGACGATGCACGAGAGTAGTTTCTGAACGGCTGTCAACGCTCGGTGTACGCACTACGCTTCTTCAATGTGGTTCTATTCGAATACTGTTTTTACGAAAAATGAGTTAGAATATTGTTGTATTTTACTCGTTGAGATCTCAAAACATCTCGTGTATTTTTTTATCTGCTTGTTTGTTCACAACATTTATTGACTGATCATTGTTAAATCGGGCCCTTGACAGCAGTTTAGTGTTCCAAGTGGACGAGTTTTTTTTAAAATTGTCTGATTCTATAGCACCCCGACCACATCGTACAGAAATATTAGCTTCTGACTTGAGCGTCTTGTCTGTATGTCTTGTAGTTTCAGTTTGGTGAGTGTGATTGAGACGCAACCAACTTCCCTGGATTTGTACTCTCCTGTTACAAATCTCACAGGTTGTCGCTGTATTCTTTCAAGCTCATTGATGATTGTAGATGTGAACTGGTCCCATAATATTGACCATACGATATCCCATTATTGACCTGACCATTAAAATATATGCGGTTTTCTCGCATTCCGGTTGACAATATCCCAAATTTAAGGGCCTCGATTAGTTTTCTGGTTCCTTTAGATTTTATTACAAAATAGGCATATTCAACACAGTTTTGATATATAGTATACATTAACTTAAGTGACTCATTTAAAATAATTTTTCATTCAGTTTGTTTTGCAAAGTACTTATATGATATCATTAAACATTTTTTTTTTATAGATATAGGAACATGTGGTATGAGCGCCAATGAGACAACTCTCCATCCAAATAACAATTTATAAAAGTAACCCATTATAGGTCAAGATATGGCCTTCAACACGGAGCCTTGGCTCACACTGAGCAACAAACTATAAAGGGTCCCAAAATTATTAGTGTGAAACCATTCAAACGGGAAAACCAACAGTCTAATCTATATAAAAAAAACAAGAAACGAGAAATACGTATAAATTACATCAACAAACGACAACTACTGTACATCAGATTCCTGATTTATGTTCATCACTCAGGAGCCAGATAAATAAAGACTGTTCGTCCATTTGTTTCTTGTATTAAAACATATCATTAGATAATTAATTACATTCTTTTCTGAAATTTTAATATTGAGATTATAATATTAATGAATGATGGTTGTCAAACCATTTCTGCCATTATACACTGAGTCCAAAATTTGCGGGCCCAGGACAATATTAGTATTTTTCCAGCACCGTCTTATATTTCATGTTTTTAGTCTCGTTTTGACCCGGTTAAATATTAAGTAGAAATTTCTTGCCAAGTGACAGTAATATATTTGCGAAGTTGATAAGGAAGCCCGTTCCAGCGACACATCTATATACCTTAATAAAGGAAGTAACACACCTCATTGCAGGTTTGGTGACCAGTACAAACATGTTTATTCGAGGTTACCTCAATATAAAACCGAGTCCCTTTTATACATGCCATATAAAACAAACAAAATGAATGTATTTATCTATTTGTTATCTTTTATATGTATGCGCTGTACATAATTGATTTAAACTCCTTTGGTATATATTCCATAGGGCGGTGCTCCTACTTACAGGAGGCTTATACACAGAAGAAGAAGTCGAGCGCCATCTGTCGTCATAATGATCGTTAGCAGAACACAACTATGACATTTAACACTTCGACATTTCACACATCGACAATTCACGAATCGACAAGTCACATGTTACAAGTTACAAAACATCAATATACAAAAAGACAATTTACTCATAAAGAATTTTGAAATCTACAAGTTACAAATTGACAATTAACAAATGAAGAATGTTGAATTTAGATACAAAGTTACAAGTTACAAATCGACAATTTACGAATGAAGCATTATGAATGTAACAAGTAACAAACTGACAATTTACCGATTAAGAATGTTGAAACTACAAAGGTTCAAGTTACAAATTGACAATTTACGAATTAAGCATTATGAATTTCAGAGTAACAAGTTACAAATTAACAATTTCCGAATTAACAATTTAGAAATTACACAGTTACAAGTTACGAATTGACAAGTGACGAATTAAGAATTTTGACCCCGTTGGCTTTCCATAAATCTCAGTCCCTGTCTCTTTAATATATATTTAAATGATTTGCCAACCTATTTTGACCAAACATGTGACTCAATCCCATTAAATACACATCCCTTAAATATTTTAATGTATGCTGATGATGTAGTTCTTTTATCATCATCAGAGCTAGGACTTCAAAATTGTGTTAACAAATTAAATAAATATACAGTTGATTATAAAATGACAGTTAACACAAAAAAGACCAAGGTTCTTGTATTTAACAAATCAGGAAGACTTAAAAATATTAAAATATCATTAGGAAACCAGACTTTAGAATGTGTACAGAACTACACATACTTAGGTATAAATTTTTCATCATCTGGGAGTTTCCAAATAGCAAAGAAAGAACTTTATAACAAAGGAATGAAAGCATATTTCAAATTAAGGAAGACCTTTTCAGTGGAAAGCCCAAAAACCTAGTACTTTATTACACATCTATAACCATACAATCCGACCAATCTTGTTGTATGGATCTGAAATTTGGGGTTATATACCACATAAGAAACAAATACATTTGGATAACTTTATATCAAAAGAAACTGATTATCTTGTACTAGAGAAAATTCATACTAAGCTTTGTAAATTTTCACTTGGAGTTAATATAAAAACATCAAATATGGCATGTAGAGGAGAACTAGGTTCACTCCCACACTGTATTATGTAATAATGAATATGGTAAAATATTGGATCCATCTTATGAAAGATATTGAACCTTCAAATATTATTTTAAGAGAAGCCATAAATCTATCTCATTCTATGGACAAACATAACCAGGAATCTTGGATAGGAAGCATTAAACATATATTTAAATTTCTAGACTTAGAATATCTATTTGTTTGTAGCAGAGTGATTTTTCATGCTTCATAAATTATGTAATTTGCACTTTTGAAATCATTGATTTATATTAAAAATCTACTTATCAAATTCTTATTGAGTCTTTAGTTTAATTATTTCACTCTTGCAAAGTATTTTTACTAAAGGATATTTATCCTTTATGACTTGATTTAGTATATAATTTACGTATTGAGTAATGTTACTCATACATATTCATGGGGGTTGAAATTGAACTCTTGTTTTGATTGGTTCTTGGTTATTTGCGGTTAAATTGAGTTTTCCTTTGTGTACCTTGGGTAGAATTTACCTGGACACTGGTCAGTGAAAGACGTCCATTATTTACCCAGACTATTATAGCAGAAACCCATATTGACAGATTGTATATTGACTATATTCATCTACATAGTTTTCCAGACATGACTAGTAAGTTGCACTTTCTTCTTTATTAAGGTTCATCATAAGGAATTGAAAAATATGGCCGTGTTTACACCTCCAAAATTACTATGAGTACAGACAAACTGGTACATCCAGGAAAGTTTTAAGGCATGGCAGGAACTAGATATATAAAAGTTATATGAAGTCTACGTTTCAGAAAATTAAAAACTTACCTGGATTTTGATGTTCATTTTTTTCCAGTTTGTAGAAGATAGCAAAATAAACAAACACCCGAGTTTCATTTGATACGGTCCACTCAGTTACACAGTTTAAACCTGTTAAATAACCTATTGTTTACAGGTGTCTATTGTCCATTTAAATCAATACTACTCACAACATTGATTATATGAGGGGAGCTTCTCAATCGTTTTCACTACTTAGTTAATTTTTGCACCTTCTGCAGGAACGAAAAAAAATGGATAGCAAAATCTAGAAAAGTTTATAATTTTCTGAAACATAAAATGCATTTAAAATTTATATATCTAGTTCCTGCCATCCCTTAAAACTGTTGCAGGTGTATAGGTTAGTCTGTACTCAGAGTAAAATTTGGGGTGTAAATACGGCCATTTTAGCCAAAAGGTTATGATGAACCTTAACATTTTGACACGAATTAATAGATTTGGTTAACTTTCCTATTTTCGAGTAAATACTCTTCAGATTGCATGTTTATAACATCTGAATGAAAGATTTGAATGAGCGTATTTTTGGTAAAGAAGCTAGGTCATATTTTTATAAAGTAATGTAATATTTGCCGCTGATCATAGCGTAATTATGTAATGTTTAGAGATAACGTAATAACAGTATTTTACGAATACTGCATGTAGAAAAATGGCGGCATGTATGATACGTTACAGTACATTGTGAAAAGAATATTCGAGTTACATATTGTGTAATGCTATTTTTATATGGACGAATTGAATACAATTGTCATGTGATTAGAATTTTATATAATTACGAAGAGTCCGATCTTATTATTGTATTTTGGTTTTCAGGACTCTGATGTAGATTATTTACTTTGTGCCAAGTTCCTTATTTACTGGAGAACTCGCTCCACAAGTGGTAAGCGCATAATCTGTAGTTTTTGTATTATTTTATACTATAGAAATGATAGTTAGTCATGGATTATTTCCATTGCCGATTTGCGCGTTTTTAGCAAATCAGTGGTAGAATTTATATGTCGGTATTCAGACATAGTAAATACTTTTTGAATGTTGTAATATTTATTAAGTTTAATTGTAAACTTTCATGTACTTGCGAGAAGTAATTTTAAGATACATTTAATATATTTGATTGTAAACGCAATAAAACTGGTAACCGTTATAATTAAATGTCGGTCAGAGAAACCGGTTTGTTAAAGTACATGTGACATGTGATGTACATTTCACTACACGATTGAATGAATGAACATTCCATAGTAAATGTGTATCTACTGTTTATAGTAACACTATTGATCACTATTATATTAGGAATCGTTTGAGCTGTATTAAAATTGTCTGTGATATAATATGTGTATAATATATTCTATATGTTACATGAACTATCATTAATGTTTATAATCTTGTTATTTCAGAGTTTTTATTCTCTGGTAATAAAACCATCCGAACCTTAGAAAGTCTTCTAGTTATTAATTTATACCGGAAGAGACCCCTTTCACATGTTAACCAGTCAAACTTTAAACAAAACCATATTCTAAAAAAAGTAAAAACATCTTAAACTATTAAATTTAAAGAAAGCTGGTTAGCTAGTTTAGAAAGCAATTCTGGGAAGTGTACTAATTTACAATCTGGCAATAAATTAAGAACTTACAGAAAATTTAAAAATATTTGTATGTTTGAACCATATTTAAAAATAAATTCAAATAAAAGACAGGCAAATAATCAGAAGATTTAGAACTAGCTGTCATGATCTTGAAATCGAAAGAGGGAGGTATATTGGAATTAAAGCTGAAGACAGAAAGTGTAAGCTATGTAAGAACGCAGTTGAAGACGAACTACATTTTCTTTTAAAATGTCCTGTTCTAAAAGATACTCGATCTCAACATCTATCTAATTTAAATTCAAAATTCAAAAAATTTTCAAGATTATCTGATGAAATGAAATTTGTTTGGATTCTTTCATCTGAAGATTTGTTTGATACTTCAAACTTATCTAATTTATTGCACTCCCTTTTTGAAGAACGAAAGAAAATTATAGAAAATATTGTTGCTTGAAAAAAAAAAATAGAAGAAAAATATACATAGATATATATAGGAAATAAAATTGATCAGGAGTTGTCTCCCATAGACCTAGAACTATAAAGATTTATGTAATTTCTCCAGGTCACAGTGGCACCCATAACAACTATGTTTTGTCAATAGGTTGGTTTATATCAGGTTAATTAGTGTAAATGTGTATTCATGTGGTTTTTTGTTCAATGTACTTTAATCATTCTAATCATTTTCTGTGCTTTATTTTGTAATTCATTTGATTGTATAGCTCAAATTTAGGGCACCATGATTGGTTAATAAAATTATCTATCTATCTATCTATAAGGCTATACAAACTGTCAATACCTGTATCTTGGCATTGCACAAGATCATGATTTTCTATGACTGATAATGACGTATTTAACTAGATCCATTAGTTTGATTGAAATAACTTAGTTGATGACATCAAGAGCTTAGATATTGGTATAAATGTAAATGGTGAAAAGATTTGTATATTGTTATATGCAGACGATGTAGTTTTATTAGCCGAAAATGAAAATGACCTTCAAAGAATATTAGATGTTTTAAGTATATGGTGTAATGTAAATGACTTAATTGTAAATATGGAAAAGTCAAAAATTGTTCATTTTAGAACACAATCTGTGACACAAACAAATTTTGAATTTATGTTGAACGGAAACCAGTTAGATATTGTATCAAAATATATGTATCTTGGTTTATTATTAAATGAGTTTTTGGATTACAACGAGATGGCGAAAATTGTAGCAAAATCAGCCAGTAGATCGTTAGTTTTACTAATTGCTAAATGTAAAGCAAATGGTGGTTTTGAATATTCTACTTTTACTAAGCTTTTTGACACTCTTGTTATGTCTGTAATTGAATATGGTGCTGCGATATGGGGAAGTAAAGAATACTCTTGTATAAATGCTGTTAAAAATAGGGCAATGCGTTTTTTCATGGGTGTTGGAAAGTACACACCTAACTTAGCCCTATATTGTGTTATGGGCTGGATGCCATGTATTGTAAAACAATGGACATGTATTTTTAGAACTTATAGTAGATTTACAAAAATGTGTGATAATAGAATAAACAAAAAAGTTTTTATATGGGCAAATAATATATGCAATAATAGAAGGAAAAATTGGAATTTCAGAGTACACACAAAGTTTAAAGAACTTGATATGGAACATTTTTGTAATACTAATTTGATTATTGATAAACATGTTATAAAAAATATTGAGAATATCTGTTTCAATAGATTTAAAGAGCAATGGTATATTGATTTATTGTCAAACGAGCGTAGTAAACTACGTACTTACAGACTGTTCAAAAATGAATTTGGTGAAGAAAATTACTTATTAAAAATTATACCTGGTAAATATAGGAGTGCCTATGCCAAATTTAGAAGTGGTACGGCTCCTTTGAAAATTGAGACCGGAAGGTATGAAGGTCTTTTAGTTGAAAATAGAATTTGTTATAACAGTATTTGTAATGAAAATCTTTTAATTGAAGATGAAAAACATGTTTTAATGAATTGTCCTGTGTATGAAGATTTGCGTTGTTATTTGTTTTATCAAGCATCTCTATTTAATGTTAATTTTATGCAATTGTCTGATGACGATAAATTTATATTTTTATTCACAAATGAAAATATTGTTACGTCCTATTAATTAACTTATTCATGTTATCATTGTTTCTATTAATTCATCATGTTTATAATGTTGTTCTATTATTGTGTATATAAATAATTATTCTTGTTTACCTGTTTACCTACAGTAAACCGGTTTATATTTGTTTCACCTGATTGATTTTATGTTACTGATGTACCTTATATGATTGTATTGTTAAAATATCACGTGACTGGTCAGTTCTATTATAAAAGGCGTCTGAAATTACACTTGGGTGTTCAGTCTGTCGATATACACAGAAAGTTAAGAACCCTTGGTGAAGGCAAGCCATGGTAATTATAATTACTTTATAATTAATAGATACATATTGGTTACAAACCCATAATTGTGGTTAAGATATACCACTAATTGTGGTTAAAGATAACCAATACTTGTGGTTACAGTATACCAACAACTGTGGTTACACCATTCCAATGTTTATGGTTAATGTATACCAATAATTATGGTTAAAGTATACCACTAGTTATGGTTACAGTACTCCACATATTATGGTTCAAGTATACCAATAACTGAGGTTAAAACCTATAACCAAGGATTGTGGTTAAAACTGACCAGTTGTGTTTGTCATTGTATGTTAAGACTTGTTACTATTACTATAATTGAAGCAGTCGATACAATCCGACCGCTAATAAAATCATTTAACCTTAGAAAATTTTGAGTCATCTAGGCATATTAACGATATCGGTTCATGCTCGCAACTGAGACACTTAATGCACTGAACCCAAAATTGTAGCGAAAGGCGAGCTCGTTACATTGGTTCCTCCGACGGGACACTTTTAAAAAGTGTTTTCAAATTAAATATTTATACATAAATTTATTTTGTTGTAAATATGGCTGAGTTAAATGAATTTGAGGAAGGATATTTGAGTAAGTCTGATCCTCATACTGAAGAGGATTTAGATAAAACTGAACCTAGATCTGGTACAGGACGAAGGTCAGAAAATGAGCAAATGGTTGAATGCATATTTGAGATGGTTTATAAAGAAATTCACTCAAATAAGATTTCTTTCAATGCTGTATGTGACAATATTACCAGTCAGTTCTCAGACTTAGTTGCAGCCATCAATACGATTGGTGATACTGTTACTAATGTTAAAGAAACACAAGAAGTATTAGCTGATACGCAAAATACTATGGGAAATACTATAGATACCTTGGCAAGTCACATGAGTTCTTTGGCGGAAACTGTAAAAATATTAAAACAAGAAGTGAGAGAGTTGAGTCAATCACAAGTTGATTTAACACAAAAAGTAGAATGTCTGTCCAAGTCAATAGAGGTTACAGATAAAACTGAATCAATCAAAATACAACAAACACCACTTAATGATACTGGTAATAACAAGTCCACAACCTTACCTGACGGTGAATTATCTAAGTTAAGATGGGGGTCCATTAGCATGATTCCAGACACGCCTAAATTGGAAAATCAAAAGAGTGATATTCCAATCAATGAAACACCATTGTTTGAAAAAACCAAGTTTCGGTTCACCACTATTAGGGAGTACCCCAGCAGATCATAAATCCCGGACAGAGGTTAAAACTTATAAAACAAGTATGAATACATCGCCAGATTTTTCCTCGGGGCAGATAAAAATGAAGCCACCTTCTTTTGATGGTACAGAAGATTGGGAAGAATATGTTTCCCAATTTGAAATTTTGGCCGATTTAAATAAATGGGAAACCCATAGTAAAGGTCTTTATTTAGCCAGTAGTTTAAAGGGTTCTGCAAGGGCAGTTTTGAGTGATTTGAACCAAGTTGAGCGACGAGATTATGATAAACTAAGGATGGCTTTAGCTAGAAAGTTTGGGAGTGAATTCAAGTCGGAAATGTACAGGGCACAGCTCCAATGTCGTTTTCGAAAGCGAGATGAGTCAATATCAGAACTTGCCACTTCTATAATGAAACTAACTAGACAGGCATACCCAAAAGCAAATACAGGGTTGTTAGATACGCTGTCAGTTGATTACTTTATAGATGCTCTTGACGACCCGGACGTGAGAATACGTCTCCGACAAACGCAACCGGAGAATATTACTCACGCCGAAACCCTTGCTATTCGTTTAGAAACATGCAAATCAGCAGATAGGGCTAGGCATAGGACTGTTTGCATTACCACTGAAGAAAATTCAGGCAAAACTGACGTAAAAACAGAATTAGTTCCTCTCTTTGAAAATTTTATGAAGACTGTGAAAGACGAAATCTCATCCATTAAAGTAGTTAACGACTCTCTCTCTAAGAGTTCAGATTTTAGTCAAAAACAATATGGGAAGAAAAATAACTTCCAAAAGAATCAAAATAAAAACGATAAGGGATCAAAACAGAACAATCGACCAGGAAATAAATTCTTTCAAGAAAATGAAAATGACAGGACCCAAGATAAGAAAGATGTTCCCAAACCAGAGGGCGGTGACATGTCGAAGGGAAACTAGAAAGGGTCGCGTCCAAGGGTCAGGACACGACACAGGTTTTATTAGAAAGACCCAATGAAATTTTAGCCAGAACTTTATGGTCCAATGAAGAAGGTCTTTTTCTACATAGTAAAATTAATAATGTTCCCGTAAATATGTTAGTTGATACTGGTGCAACCATAACTATTTTGAGATCAGATATCCTATCTCACTTACCCAATTATGTAACAGAACACTTGGAAAAGGTTAATACTAATTTGGTCACGGCAACTGGGGAATCCACCCCATTCCTTGGTAAATGTAAAGTCGAATTCCATTTGTCCGATGAACCATTTGAACATGAAGTTTGGTTTGCTGACATCAAAAATGAAGGGATACTTGGTTTTGATTTTTTAGCCAAATACAGATGTGATATTTCGGTAAAGGACTATAATCTGACAATGGATAATAAAACTAAGATACCTTTGTTTGCTTCATGTATGGATAAAAGTTGTTGTCGGATCGTTGTCGGAGAAACAACTACAGTTAATCCTTATACAGAAGTACTGTTAACAGGTATTCCTAGTAATGTTTTATCTAGATCAGAGTCCATGATGATTGAACCATCTGAGAAATTTACTGAAAGTAATCATATGCTTTTGGCAAGATCACTTTTGAAAACTGACCGTAAACATATCCCTTTAAGAGTATTAAATGCATCTGATCAACCTGTAGTCTTGGCGAAGGGCCAATCAGTTGCAGTCGGTGAAATCGTTGCTGAAGTTAACAGTAACCATAAAATCTCCAGTTGTTCTGTGGCAAAAGGGAACTCAAAGATTCCATCTCATTTAGACTCATTGTTCGAAAATTCCTCAAAAGAATTGCACCAGACAGAAAAAGACCACTTAAAAAATTAACTTTTTGACTTTCAAGATATATTTTCCAAATCATCGACCGATATTGGAAGAACCAATATATTTAAACATGAAATAGACACCGGCAATAGCAAACCAATACGTCAGCCTCCTAGGCGAGTCCCAATTGCAAAACGTTTAGACGTTAGAAAGGAAATAGAAGAAATGAAAAATATGGGTGTAATAGAACCAAGTCAGAGTTCATGGTCAAGCCCAATAGTATTGGTTAAAAAGAAAGATGGATCAATCCGATTCTGTATCGATTATAGAAGGTTGAAAGATGTGACTATCAAAGATTCGCATCCTCTCCCAAGAATCGATGATACCCTTGAAACTCTCTCCAACGCAAAGTGGTTTTCGACCATTGATATGAGGAAGGGGTATTGGCAAGTAGAGGTCAAGAAGAAAGATCGACCTAAAACAGCTTTTGTGACCGGAGATGGCGGATTCTGGCAATGGGTAACCATGCCATTTGGTCTCTGCAATGCGTTTTATCTGGTTTGACCTATCAACTCCGTTTGGTTTATCTTGACGATATTATTGTCTTTGGTTCCTCCTTTCAAGACGAACTAGAACATTTGCGATTAGTTTTCTTGCGGATAAGAGATGCCAGTTTGAAATTAAATACAGATAAGTGTTATTTATTTCAGACACAGGTGAAATTTTTAGGTCATGTTGTTTCAAGTCAAGGAGTGTCAACAGATCCTGAAAAAATCAGCGCGGTTGAAAATTGGCCTAAACCTTCTAATTTAAAGGAACTTCAAAGCTTTTTAGGCCTATGCTCGTATTATCGAAAATTCATACAGAACTTTTCCCATATTGCAAGACCTTTAAATGCTCTTTTAGAAAAGAATTCTCCTTTCTCGTGGACAGACTTATGTCAACAGTCATTTCAAATGTTAAAAGATAAATTGATTTCCTCACCAATTTTGGGGTTTCCACAAAGTGATGGATACTTTATACTTGATACTGATGCCAGCAATTATGGCGTTGGAGGCGTATTATCTCAACTCCAAGAAGGCACTGAGCGTGTAATTGGATATTTTAGCAAAAGTTTGAATATGGCTGAACGGTCTTATTGTGTGACCAGGAGAGAATTGCTCGCTTTGGTCATGTCAGTTCGTCATTTCAATTGTTATTTGTATGGTAGGAAATTTACACTCAGAATCGACCATAGCTCATTACGTTGGTTAAAAAACTTTAAAAATCCTGAAGGTCAACTAGCCTGGTGGTTGGAAGTTTTGTCAGAATATGATTTTGATATAGAACATAGAAGAGGGCGAAGCCATTTGAATGCGGATGCCTTATCTCGACGACCATGTTCTGACACAAATTGTGGGTATTGTGAAAAGGTTGAACAAAAAGAGCAGCAGTTCATTAAAACTGAAATCCTTGGTGAAGAGATGGGTATCAATGTAATAAACGTGGAATCAGAAGGTTCTGATGAGTCACTTACGCACAATGTAGAAGTCCGTAATGACCATCAATACATTCTGAGTTTGTTACATAATGGATGTATACCACTCGACACCTTAAGGAGAGAACAACATGAAGATCCTGATCTTGAAAGATTGATCCAATTTAAAGAAGCTGGAAATAAACCAATGTGGTCAAATATCTCTAATCTATCCTCTGACTTTAAATATTATTGGGGAAGATGGGAAGTACTCCATTTAAGGTCAGGTGTTTTGTACCGTAAATGGGAATCATCTGATGGTGGTAGTTTTCAGTGGCAACTTATTCTCCCAAAACGGTTTGTGTTTGAACAGCTTCATGAAACCCCGACTTCTGGTCATCTTGGTGTATCTAAAACCTATAGTAAAATAAGAAGTCGTTTCTTTTGGTATGCTATGTACCAGGATGTGCAACATTGGTGTCAACTATGTGACAAATGCGCATCAAAGAAAAGAACACCTAGAAAAGCTAGGGCTCCTTTGCAAACTTATGTAGTTGGTGCTCCTCTCGAACGTATTGCTGTTGATGTACTAGGATCATTACCAACTACTCAGAGTGGCAATAAATACCTACTGGTCATAGGTGACTACTTTACCAAGTGGATGGACGCCTTCCCCATAAAAAATCAAGAGGCGATATCAGTGGCTGATGTTTTGGTCAAGAATTTTGTGGTCTTGTTTGGTGTTCCAAGAATGATACACTCTGATCAGGGTACTAATTTTGAATCTCAGGTCTTTAGAGAGATGTGTTGCATTCTTGGAATAGACAAAACTAGAACCACCCCGTTGCACCCAGAAAGTGATGGCATGGTTGAAAGGTTAAATCAGACTCTTGAAACCATGTTGGCTCTTTTCTGTTGTGAAAATCAATGGGATTGGGATGAGCATGTACATCTGCTTATGATGGCATACAGATCATCCATTCATGAAGCAACAAAAGTGTCACCTTGTCGAATGATGTTTGGTCGTGAGATAAATCTGCCAGTAGATCTGTTATTTGGTTCACCAAGAGAAGAGCCATATGAACCAAATACAGATTATGCCTATCATCTATCACAATCTTTGGCCATAATCCATAGGTTTGCAAGGGAACACCTCGAAATATCGACCAAGCGAATGAAGAAAAACTATGATCATAAAGCAAATTTTAAAAGGCATAGTCCCGGGGATGGTGTTTGGTTATATAACCTTATAAGGAAAAAAGGGAGAAGTCCAAAACTTGATTGTCCATGGAAAGGTCCTTATATTGTGACGAAATGTCTGAGTGATGTTACCTATAGGATTCAATTGAATCCTTAAACAAAACCAAAGGTGGTACATTATAATCGGTTGAAATGTTATACAGGTGAAAATAAACCTACATGGTTTCAGGAAAACGTGAATGAACCCGTAGAAATTCAAAGAGAAAATTTACCAAATGATATTATATTACTTAATGATACCCATACCCGAGAAATAAATGGTAGCGAATCGGAATCTGATGATGATAATGATGATGATGATGACAATGTGTTGGAAGATATAGAAATGTCTCTCCAGCCAGAGTTAAATGATGATCATGAAAACCTTAATATGGAAACTGTATTACCAAATGATGAAATTAATCGAAGAGGCAGGAAAATAATTAAACCTGCTAGATTCAGGGATTTTGTCTAATCATACACTTTTCCATTTTTCAGGGTCAGAAATTCATATGTAAGATCTGCCCACAGAATGAGAACAGCTATTTTGTAAACAAAGCAGCAGCGGAAAGACATATGGAAAAACATTCTAGTTTTGGTTGGAAATGTTCGTTTTGTCAGTTTATCACATCAAGGGAGAATGGAAAACATGGGAGATGCTCTAGAGGAGAAAGACCATTTCTGTCTCATTGCTATAATCGTCTAACCGGAGAAACAGGAGAAAACACAAAAAGGGATTACATCCAGTATAAAAATACTGAGGCCAAATATGAAGAAAGACCACAACAAGTTTCCCGTTGTAGATCACGGTCGCCATTAAAGAAAACTGAGAGCAGTTATCCAACATCTCGTTCCCGCTCACCATCTCGTTACTCCAAATCTTACAATTCATTCTCAGAGCCTACAAGAAAACGTGTCAACTCCCCATCTCGTAGACACATAGTCCCTCTTCACAACCATCTACAAAACATGCTAATTCTCCGTCCCGTAGATCAATACCCAGTTCTTATTCAGAGACAAGAAACCGTTCATGTTCTCCTCCAAAGAAATCAAGTTCAATTCGCAGTACGTCTGAAACCATTGTAAGACCACTGTCACCAGACGGCATGCCCGTTTCTATAGAGCAGTCAACAAGAAATGTTGTTTTGGAGCCACCAAAACAGTTGATTGTGTCCTATCCACTAGATGTTGCAGCAAACACAACCACCTACACGGTATCTTGTGAAGAAGAAGAGTCGGATGAGGAACATTATGTTCCTAGGAATGTTTCATCCGAAACTGTTTTCGAGGTAGACGGGAAGGAAGCTGATGTTCTTTCATGTCCATCGTCATATGAAACATTATCAACTAGAAAGAACCGACCGACACCAGCCGATAACAACAACAATGATATGCTCGACTCAACAACATCCTTCGTCAGCTCCGCTACCAAATCCAACAACAAAATTGCACAGGCAAGTGAAGATCTCCATCAAGTGATTTACGAAAAATTCAAATTAATCGCAGATAACAGGATAACTTTAAATGTAGGGGGGAAATGTTTTGAAACTTCAAAGGTAACTCTTGGACATTGCCCTGGTTCCGTTCTAGCTATAATGTGTAATGCTAGATATGGTTATAATGGTGAGAAGGAAGTTTTTATTGACCACGACCCGACACATTTTCACCACATTCTCTCATTTCTCCGTCATGAAGGCCGATATGACATCCAGACATTACCACAAAAGAAAGGAGAACTTCTAGAACTTTCCCGTATTGCCGTTGATCTTCGCCTAGAAGATTTTGAGATTATGATCAGAAAGAAGATAGACAATTTGTGATTTATAATGTGTTTTATTTGATTGTTTCATAACTCATGTTTGTGTTTGTTTTATATAATGGGCTGAATAAGTTGATTAGTAAGTTCAATTATACCTAAAACATACAGTGAAATCCATTTCTCTCATTTTTATTATTCATCCTGTTTGAGGACAAACGCCGACTAAGAGGGGGCAATGTTACGTCCTATTAATTAACTTATTCATGTTATCATTGTTTCTATTAATTCATCATGTTTATAATGTTGTTCTATTATTGTGTATATAAATAATTATTCTTGTTTACCTGTTTACCTACAGTAAACCGGTTTATATTTGTTTCACCTGATTGATTTTATGTTACTGATGTACCTTATATGATTGTATTGTTATAATATCACGTGACTGGTCAGTTCTATTATAAAAGGCGTCTGAAATTACACTTGGGTGTTCAGTCTGTCGATATACACAGAAAGTTAAGAACCCTTGGTGAAGACAAGCCATGGTAATTATAATTACTTTATAATTAATAGATACATATTGGTTACAAACCCATAATTGTGGTTAAGATATACCACTAATTGTGGTTAAGATATACCACTAATTGTGGTTAAAGATAACCAATACTTGTGGTTACAGTATACCAACAACTGTGGTTACACCATTCCAATGTTTATGGTTAATGTATACCAATAATTATGGTTAAAGTATACCACTAGTTATGGTTAAAGTACTCCACATATTATGGTTCAAGTATACCAATAACTGAGGTTAAAACCTATAACCAAGGATTGTGGTTAAAACTGACCAGTTGTGTTTGTCATTGTATGTTAAGACTTGTTACTATTACTATAATTGAAGCAGTCGATACTATCCGACCGCTAATAAAATCATTTAACCTTAGAAAATCTTGAGTCATCTAGCCATATTAACGATATCGGTTCATGCTCGCAACTGAGACACTTAATGCACTGAACCCAAAATTGTAGCGAAAGGCGAGCTCGTTACAATATGTACTTTTATACTGCCAAAATCTGCAATGACATTTTATTGAAAAGAAAATGTATTTTATATAGCTAATTTTAGTGTAAATATTGTATATATACATTTTAGATAGTCTCTCATAACTCTTTTTAGAGTGGCTCTTGTATGTTTTATGATGTTGTTTTATCAACTGTTTGTATGTTTTATATAATGAAGAGGTGAGACTTAAATAAAATATTGTCTTGTCTTGATTGATTGCTGTTTTTATTTAGTGGCATTTAGTTTTTATTGATGTAACTGGATGACAGTTTCAAATTACAACTGTACATGTTAAAACAAAATTTAATCTATTATTAACAGTTTGAGAACAAAGTATTTAACATTAAATTTAAAATCTTCTAAATGATTTGTAAGTTGTCTTTGACCCTATATGTTACAAGCATGATCATATCAATATAACTTATAACTCATTCCTATTCTGTTATATATCCTCAGATATCACAGTTAATTTCTTGGAATGTTCATTTATCAAACTTACTATATCACTGTGACCTTTTTCAGAAGCAATCTTTACAGGTGACAAACCATTATTGTCACATTTATTATAATCTGCTCCTATGTCTAACAACATTTTTACTATTTCTGTATGTCCCGCACTACAAGCAAAAGTTACAGGTGACCAACCATCATTGTTACATGTATTATAATCTGCTCCTATGTCTAACAACATCCTAACTATTTCTGTATGTCCCTCACTACAAGCACTCATTACAGGTGACCAACCATCATTGCTACATTTATTATAATCTGCTCCTATGTCTAACAACATCCTTACTATTTCTGTATGTCCCTCACTACAAGCAAAAATTACAGGTGACCAACCATCATTGTTACATGTATTATAATCTGCTCCTATGTCTAACAACATCCTAACTATTTCTGTATGTCCCTTACTACAAGCACTCATTACAGGTGACCAACCATCATTGTTACTTTTATTATAATCTGCTCCTATGTCTAACAACATCCTTACTATTTCTGTATGTCCCTCACTACAAGCAATCATTACAGGTGACACACCTTCATTGTTACATTTATTATAATCTGTTCCTATGTCTAACAACATCCTTACTACTACTGTATGTCCCTTACTACAAGCACTCATTACAGGTGACCAACCATCATTGTCACATTTATTATAATCTGCTCCTATGTCTAACAACATCCTTACTACTACTGTATGTCCCTTACTACAAGCAATCTTTACAGGTGACCAACCATCATTGCAACATTTATTATAATCTGCTCCTATGTCTAACAACATCCTTACTATTTCTGTATGTCCCTCACTACAAGCACTCATTACAGGTGACACACCATCATTGTTACATTTATTATAATCTGCTCCTATGTCTAACAACATCCTTACTATTTCTGTATGTCCCTCACTACAAGCACTCATTACAGGTGACCAACCATCATTGTTACATGTATTATAATCTGCTCCTATGTCTAACAACATCCTTACTATTTCTGTATGTCCCTTACTACAAGCACTCATTACAGGTGACCAACCATCATTGTTACTTTTATTATAATCTGCTCCTATGTCTAACAACATCCTTACTATTTCTGTATGTCCCTCACTACAAGCAATCATTACAGGTGACACACCTTCATTGTTACATTTATTATAATCTGTTCCTATGTCTAACAACATCCTTACTACTACTGTATGTCCCTTACTACAAGCACTCATTACAGGTGACCAACCTTTATCATTGTCACATTTATTATAATCTGCTCCTATGTCTAACAATATCCTTACTACTACTGTATGTCCCTTACTACAAGCAATCTTTACAGGTGACCAACCATCATTGCAACATTTATTATAGTCTGCTCCTATGTCTAACAACATCCTTACTATTTCTGTATGTCCCTCACTACAAGCACTCATTACAGGTGACCAACCATCATTGTCACATTTATTATAATCTGCTCCTATGTCTAACAACATCCTTACTACTACTGTATGTCCCTTACTACAAGCAATCTTTACAGGTGACCAACCATCATTGTCACATTTATTATAATCTGCTCCTATGTCTAACAACATCCTTACTACTACTGTATGTCCCTTACTACAAGCAATCTTTACAGGTGACCAACCATCATTGCAACATTTATTATAGTCTGCTCCTATGTCTAACAACATCCTTACTATTTCTGTATGTCCCTCACTACAAGCACTCATTACAGGTGACCAACCTTTATCATTGTCACATTTATTATAATCTGCTCCTATGTCTAACAACATCCTTACTATTTCTGTATGTCCCTCACTACAAGCAAACATTACAGGTGACCAACCATCATTGTTACATGTATTATAATCTGCTCCTATGTCTAACAACATCCTAACTATTTTTGTATGTCCCTTACTACAAGCACTCATTACAGGTGACCAACCATCATTGTTACTTTTATTATAATCTGCTCCTATGTCTAACAACATCCTTACTATTTCTGTATGTCCCTCACTACAAGCAATCATTACAGGTGACACACCTTCATTGTTACATTTATTATAATCTGTTCCTATGTCTAACAACATCCTTACTACTACTGTATGTCCCTTACTACAAGCACTCATTACAGGTGACCAACCTTTATCATTGTCACATTTATTATAATCTGCTCCTATGTCTAACAATATCCTTACTACTACTGTATGTCCCTTACTACAAGCAATCTTTACAGGTGACCAACCATCATTGCAACATTTATTATAGTCTGCTCCTATGTCTAACAACATCCTTACTATTTCTGTATGTCCCTCACTACAAGCACTCATTACAGGTGACCAACCTTTATCATTGTCACATTTATTATAATCTGCTCCTATGTCTAACAACATCCTTACTTTTTCTGTATGTCCCTCACTACAAGCAAACATTACAGGTGACCAACCATCATTGTTACATGTATTATAATCTGCTCCTATGTCTAACAACATCCTTACTATTTCTGTATGTCCCTTACTAAAAGCACTTTTTACAGGTGACACACCTTCATTGTTACATTTATTATAATCTGCTCCTATGTCTAACAACATCCTTACTATTTCTGTATGTCCCTTACTACAAGCAATCATTACAGGTGACCAACCATGATTGTCACATTTATTATAATCTGCTCCTATGTCTAACAACATCCTTACTATTTCTGTATGTCCCTCACAACAAGCAATCCTTACAGGTGACAAACCATTATTGTTACATTTGTTATAATCTGCTCCTATGTCCAACAACATCCTTACTATTTCTGTATGTCCCTCACTACAAGCAAACATTACAGGTGACCAACCTTTATCATTGTCACATTTATTATAATCTGCTCCTATGTCTAACAACATCCTTACTATTTCTGTATGTCCCTCACTACAAGCAAACATTACAGGTGACCAACCTTTATCATTGTTACATTTATTATAATCTGCTCCTATGTCTAACAACATCCTTACTATTTCTGTATGTCCCTTACTACAAGCAAACATTACAGGTGACCAACTATCATTGTTACATTTATTATAATCTGCTCCTATGTCTAACAACATCCTTACTACTTCTGTATGTTCCTTACTACAAGCATGCATTACAGGTGACCAACCATTATTGGTACATTTATTATAATCTGCTCCTATGTCTAACAACATCCTTACTATTTCTGTATGTCTCTTACTACAAGCAATCATTACAGGTGACCAACCATCATTGTTACATTTATTATAATCTGCTCCTATGTCTAACAACATCCTTACTATTTCTGTATGTCCCTCACTACAAGCATGCATTACAGGTGACCAACCATCATTGTTACTTTTATTATAATCTGCTCCTATGTCTAACAACATCCTTACTATTTCTGTATGTCCCTCACTACAAGCAATCATTACAGGTGACACACCTTCATTGTTACATTTATTATAATCTGTTCCTATGTCTAACAACATCCTTACTACTACTGTATGTCCCTTACTACAAGCACTCATTACAGGTGACCAACCATCATTGTCACATTTATTATAATCTGCTCCTATGTCTAACAACATCCTTACTACTACTGTATGTCCCTTACTACAAGCAATCTTTACAGGTGACCAACCATCATTGCAACATTTATTATAATCTGCTCCTATGTCTAACAACATCCTTACTATTTCTGTATGTCCCTCACTACAAGCACTCATTACAGGTGACACACCATCATTGTTACATTTATTATAATCTGCTCCTATGTCTAACAACATCCTTACTATTTCTGTATGTCCCTCACTACAAGCACTCATTACAGGTGACCAACCATCATTGTTACATGTATTATAATCTGCTCCTATGTCTAACAACATCCTTACTATTTCTGTATGTCCCTTACTACAAGCACTCATTACAGGTGACCAACCATCATTGTTACTTTTATTATAATCTGCTCCTATGTCTAACAACATCCTTACTATTTCTGTATGTCCCTCACTACAAGCAATCATTACAGGTGACACACCTTCATTGTTACATTTATTATAATCTGTTCCTATGTCTAACAACATCCTTACTACTACTGTATGTCCCTTACTACAAGCACTCATTACAGGTGACCAACCTTTATCATTGTCACATTTATTATAATCTGCTCCTATGTCTAACAATATCCTTACTACTACTGTATGTCCCTTACTACAAGCAATCTTTACAGGTGACCAACCATCATTGCAACATTTATTATAGTCTGCTCCTATGTCTAACAACATCCTTACTATTTCTGTATGTCCCTCACTACAAGCACTCATTACAGGTGACCAACCATCATTGTCACATTTATTATAATCTGCTCCTATGTCTAACAACATCCTTACTACTACTGTATGTCCCTTACTACAAGCAATCTTTACAGGTGACCAACCATCATTGTCACATTTATTATAATCTGCTCCTATGTCTAACAACATCCTTACTACTACTGTATGTCCCTTACTACAAGCAATCTTTACAGGTGACCAACCATCATTGCAACATTTATTATAGTCTGCTCCTATGTCTAACAACATCCTTACTATTTCTGTATGTCCCTCACTACAAGCACTCATTACAGGTGACCAACCTTTATCATTGTCACATTTATTATAATCTGCTCCTATGTCTAACAACATCCTTACTATTTCTGTATGTCCCTCACTACAAGCAAACATTACAGGTGACCAACCATCATTGTTACATGTATTATAATCTGCTCCTATGTCTAACAACATCCTAACTATTTTTGTATGTCCCTTACTACAAGCACTCATTACAGGTGACCAACCATCATTGTTACTTTTATTATAATCTGCTCCTATGTCTAACAACATCCTTACTATTTCTGTATGTCCCTCACTACAAGCAATCATTACAGGTGACACACCTTCATTGTTACATTTATTATAATCTGTTCCTATGTCTAACAACATCCTTACTACTACTGTATGTCCCTTACTACAAGCACTCATTACAGGTGACCAACCTTTATCATTGTCACATTTATTATAATCTGCTCCTATGTCTAACAATATCCTTACTACTACTGTATGTCCCTTACTACAAGCAATCTTTACAGGTGACCAACCATCATTGCAACATTTATTATAGTCTGCTCCTATGTCTAACAACATCCTTACTATTTCTGTATGTCCCTCACTACAAGCACTCATTACAGGTGACCAACCTTTATCATTGTCACATTTATTATAATCTGCTCCTATGTCTAACAACATCCTTACTATTTCTGTATGTCCCTCACTACAAGCAAACATTACAGGTGACCAACCATCATTGTTACATGTATTATAATCTGCTCCTATGTCTAACAACATCCTTACTATTTCTGTATGTCCCTTACTAAAAGCACTTTTTACAGGTGACACACCTTCATTGTTACATTTATTATAATCTGCTCCTATGTCTAACAACATCCTTACTATTTCTGTATGTCCCTTACTACAAGCAATCATTACAGGTGACCAACCATGATTGTCACATTTATTATAATCTGCTCCTATGTCTAACAACATCCTTACTATTTCTGTATGTCCCTCACAACAAGCAATCCTTACAGGTGACAAACCATTATTGTTACATTTGTTATAATCTGCTCCTATGTCCAACAACATCCTTACTATTTCTGTATGTCCCTCACTACAAGCAAACATTACAGGTGACCAACCTTTATCATTGTCACATTTATTATAATCTGCTCCTATGTCTAACAACATCCTTACTATTTCTGTATGTCCCTCACTACAAGCAAACATTACAGGTGACCAACCTTTATCATTGTTACATTTATTATAATCTGCTCCTATGTCTAACAACATCCTTACTATTTCTGTATGTCCCTTACTACAAGCAAACATTACAGGTGACCAACTATCATTGGTACATTTATTATAATCTGCTCCTATGTCTAACAACATCCTTACTACTTCTGTATGTTCCTTACTACAAGCATGCATTACAGGTGACCAACCATTATTGGTACATTTATTATAATCTGCTCCTATGTCTAACAACATCCTTACTATTTCTGTATGTCTCTTACTACAAGCAATCATTACAGGTGACCAACCATCATTGTTACATTTATTATAATCTGCTCCTATGTCTAACAACATCCTTACTATTTCTGTATGTCCCTCACTACAAGCATGCATTACAGGTGACCAACCACCATTGTCACATTTATTATAATCTGCTCCTATGTCTAACAACATCCTTACTACTACTGTATTTCCCTTACTACAAGCAATCTTTACAGGTGACCAACCATCATTGCCACATTTATTATAGTCTGCTCCTATGTCTAACAACATTCTTACTATTTCTTTTTTTCCCGTTCTACAAGCAATGTTTACAGGTGACCAACCATGATTTTCACATTTATTATAATCTGCTCCTATGTCTAACAACATTCTTACTATTTCTTTTTTTCCCGTTCTACAAGCAATGTTTACAGGTGACATACCTTGATTTTCACATTTATTATAATCTGCTCCTATGTCTAACAACATCCTTACTACTTCTGTATGTCCCCCACTACAAGCAAGCATTACAGGTGACCAACCATGATTTTCACATTTATTATAATCTGCTCCTATGTCTAACAACATCCTTACTATTTCTGTATGTCCCTCATTACAAGCAAACATTACAGGTGTTATTTCAATAATAGGAATATCACCTATTACACCTAACCGTGATACCATTGACATATGTTGAGCAGTATTGCTACGATATACATCACAGGTATGTGCTAATTTTATCTGGTAAGATACATCAAGTTCATTCAAACAACTTAGAAATCTCTGTCTAAATTGAGGTATTTTCATATTTATGTTACAAAACACATTTTCGACTTGACCTTTTGACCAGTCACCAATTATTCTTTGTATGTACATTTCATGATATTTAGGAGGCACAAATGTTATAAACTTATCCACATTATCTTGTCTTTCCAGTAGAAATCTTTCCTTGATCAAACTACTATGTGCATTCTTTATCAAGCATTGACACATTTTAAGTCCAAAGTAGTACACTAGAAAGTCAAATATTTTATCATGAATAGTTTTGTAAATGTTTTGTTCTTTTTTCAGAAAAGTATGTATAAATGAGTTCAGTTCATCCTGTAAAGTAAACCTTGATGTCCCTCTATCCAGTTTACATGCCTCACATGTGTTCTCAATGATGGTTCTTGTTTCTTCATTCACATCCTTTGTTAATATATCTTCCTTTAAATTGTTGTTAAACATGACACACAAAGCCAAAGCACAGTATTTACTAGAAAATCCTTTTGTCTGTAGTTTGTCAATCTCTGCTTCATAAACTGTAAATGGGTTCTGGAAAAAATCTGTGATATTAAGTGCAGGATTTTCATGATATAATTTACATAAAAGTGGGAAACAATCATATAAATCATAATAATCTATAATCTCAGGAGCTTTAGTTTTTAGATATAACTCAGCTATGGACACCTTTTCAGCTTTTGTCAAGCACATGCTTTCTGATAACAGGTTACATACACATGATTTGAAAACTGATAAACATTCAAATTTGTCATCCTGATACACTTGTAATCGACATGCTACAATTATCTTGGCAAGCTTATTTGAAAGGATTTTTTTAATTCTCTCCATGACAGGTTCCCATACTTTCATGTCAGTCTGGTTTAAAGAATAGTTTCCACATAAATCATCGATAACAAACAATGTTTTCTGTTTTGGGTTATAAAACTTGACAATGTCACCTGGATCTGTCACTAAAAGTACATCGTACCCTTCATCTGACATCTGTAAAGCTACATGTCGGAGTGTGGATGTCTTCCCTACGCCAGAACTAGCAGCGATAGTTACACAACTATTCTCCTTTATGCATTTCAGTACATGTTTGGCAGCTTCTGTAGTTATAAACATCTTATCATTGTCCTTCCACTCAACAAGGATCTCATTAATTTGAGCTGAAAAATGAATTATAAAATATTACTGTCTTTATTTAGATGCAGTTCAAAGCCTTCAAATATTTGGTTGTGTCTGAATTTAGATTTTTTTTTTTATCACAAACAAGAGTTTGCTAGTTTCAAATAATTGTTTATATCAATTTTGAGCATTTTATTGAAGTAAAGAGGCAGAGTCATAATTGTCTCTAACTATATAGGTAATGACCTCTATATCTCTTTTGATTTTTGGTGTTGTTGGGTTGTTGTCAGTGTAAATGACCACAATGTTTTTTTCTCACAGATACAAAACATCTTTTTTGCTTTTTGAAGATTTTTAAAAGCATTCTATCAGTGCAAATACTTAAACTGTTTTCCTTAACATTTTTTTTAGCAACATATTCGTTTGACTAAAATTCCAAATTTCTCTATGGGTTTTGGTTTCTGATTTTTTTGCTCTCTGTATCATTAATATATGTCCCACTTCTTTTATTAATTTTGTTTAGTTTATAAGAAGTCATTATATTATAAGATGAGATATACATCTGTTGAAGAAACTACTGTTTATTTTCATGAATCTTTTACTCCTTTTCCTTGTAACATTAATACAGTACAGATAGTTTAATGATCAGTTTCTCACCAGTCATAAGTTTTGAATGTTCCTTGATATATTTTAATTCTCTCATTCCAAACATGACTTATTACAAAGACAATAGTGCCACAATGAAATGTCACACCTACTTTACAACAAGAGTGCACACACTGAAATGTCTCGCCTTCTTTACTAATCATTGATTTTATGTTGATAGTCCTAAGTATAAAGCTTGATTACAACTGTCACATAAACTTAACATTAACCAAGATAGCTAAACAAAGACCAATGAACCATGAAAAGTAGGTCAAGGTCAGATGAACCATGCCAGGCAGACATGTACAGCTAACAAAGCTTCCATACAACAAATATAGTTGACCTATTACTTATAGTTTAAGAAAAATAGACCAAAACACAAAAACTTAACACTGTGCAATGAACCGTGCAATTGAGGTCATGGTCAAATAAAACCTGCGGGACTGACATATAAACCATATTATATTTCCATACACCAAATATAGTTGACCTTTGGCATATAATATTAGATAAAAAGACCAAAACTTAAAAACTTAACTTTGACCACTGAACCATGAAAATGAGGTCAAGGTCAGATGACATCTACCCGCTAGACATGTACACCTTACAACCATTCCATACAACAAATATAGTAGACCTATTGCATAAAGTATGAGGAAAAGAGACCAAAACACAAAAACTTAACTATAACCATTGAACCATGAAAATGAGGTCAAGGTCAGATGACACAGTTGGACATGTACACCTTCCAGTCCTTCCATACACCAAATATACTAGCCCTATTACTTATAGTATCTGAGATATGGACTTGACCACCAAAACTTAACCTTGTTCACTGATCCATGAAATGAGGTCGAGGTCAAGTGAAAACTGTTTGACGGGCATGAGGACCTTGCAAGGTACGCACATACCAAATATAGTTATTCTATTACTTATAATAAGAGAGAATTCAACATTACAAACATTTTGAACTTTTTTTTCAAGTGGTCACTGAACCATGAAAATGAGGTCAAGGACATTGGACATGTGACTGACGGAAACTTCGTAACATGAGGCATCTATATACAAAGTATGAAGCATCCAGGTCTTTCACCTTCTAAAATATAAACCTTTTAAGAAGTTAGCTAACACCGCCGCCGGATCACTATGCCTATGTCGAGTTTTCTGCAACAAAAGTTGCAGGCTCGACAAAAAAGTAAAATAACAGAAATACTGACCTCCCAAGGAAAATTTCATTATATTGACAACATTTGCGAACAAAACAAACAGACATAATAGGTAAAATTATCAAAACAAGCATTCTGAGAGTATTGCATGGCAATACATATAGTCCCCTACTGGGTAAAAATTAATTATACTGGAACAGAATGATAACTTTTTCTATAACTTGTCATGGTGTAAACAAAAAGAGAATATCAAGTCAAAATCTTCAAGCATGACTAAAACAGTGTGGAAAACTGATTATATGAGTGAAATTTTCAAGTCCAAGGATCATAACTCGGCACAAAATTATCAGACCGAAACAAAATTTGAACTTGATCTGTAACTTGTCATGATAAAACTATTATATACCAATTATCAATCAATATCTTCAGGCATGATGAAAAAAAAAAGTGTGGAAACACTCTAAAATTAGATATGATGTAATACAATGTATTTTTTTTTCAAGTTATAATCAAATATAATTAATAGTTCCAAATATTTTTTTCTCATTTGTCACAAACTAATATAGATGTGTAACTTATCTATAAAATGTCAACAACTTTTGCAACATATGTTTTTATATGTTTACATATGTTTAGGCCCGACATGAAAACATATGTTTTCGAACATATGAAAAACATATGGAAAACATATGTTTACATATGTCATTAAACATAATTATGTTTGCTTACATATAAAGTAAAGTAATCTTTATTTAAAGTTTATGTTTTCATATGTTTCAAAACATATTGGTGCAAAAATATATTATTAAAAGTAAACGTTTTAACCCTTGATGTTAATGCCTCATCGCTCAATAGGAACCCAAGCATTTCACACTGTATAAATTACAATTATTCACGTTTATTAGGTCTTTCCACTTTTCCGTGGAAAGATCTATTGGTTTTCTTCTGATTATTATTTTTTTTTTTTCCTTCCGCCTAATTTTTTTCCTTCGCTGTTTTTTTGTTTCGCAAGATGTCGCTTAGATTTTTGGAATATGATATCGAACAGTTTATACGCTTTTGAAACCAACTCTGATTAACCGAATACTTTCCCAAATAAGAGTTATCTCCCCGAACACTGTTTTCCTTGTTATCTCTAAGGCTTCGCAACCGTATAAGAAACTGACAAATTTATTTTTCCAAATTGCTCGTTATATCCTCAGGATGTTCTGTTTAATTTTGACCGAAGCCGTATATAGATTCCATATGAGAGTTATCCCCCCTTTTATGTTTGATATAAGAATATGCATTTCTAACTGGTAAACCATAAGTGATAGAGACCTAGGGTCTTTTGATTTGAGATCCTTGGTCCAAAAAAATGAAAATAAGGTCAAGGTCAAAGGTCAAGGTCATATTATAAATTTTGATTTTGGCTTATTTTCACTTATTTTCAAAAGCCGTATAACTTATCGACAAATTATTTTTACTAAATTGTTAGTTGCGACATGTCGTAACTTATAAATTTTGTTGAAAGGGTGCGTAGACAATAAATAGGAGTTTTCGCCCCTCTTATGTTTAGAATTATGCGTAAAGTGATATTACTCATGAACCATACATATTAAGGAACTAGTGTCTTTAGGTTTGAGATCCTTAGTCTATGACCTTGAAATTGAGGTCAAGGTCATAGGTTAATTGGACGTTCTAGATTTTGACCTTTGCTCCAAATTCATATTTAGACATCATAAAGTCATAGGAACTGACATATCAACTGAATTTTTAATATTTTCACATCAAAATATGTTGTAAGTGGTGGAAAGACCATCAATAGTTCTCTGAACAATTGGTTTTTAATTTATTATTATTTTTATTTTATTTTTCTCATGAATTTTTTTTTCTTCCTTTTTCACCTTTTTCATATTCATATATTTATTACAGAGCATGCCAGTATTTATATTTATGTATTGTTCAAAAGTGTATTATGTCTCTAAAGGGAGACAGATTTGTAAAAGCAAATTGCTTGTTTCTGAATCCCTAATATTATTTCATTGTATAATATGTTTAATGTTGATTTATCTGAATAAATATTGTTTAAACTAAAAATATGATAAACATATGATTTTCATATGTTTTTCATATGTTTTGAAAACATATGGAAAACATATGTTGCAATTTTTCCTGTGTACCTTAATAAAAATAGATTATTATCTTTCACTTCATTTTTTTTTATGTATATAGCATTCAGAAAATCAATTTATACAAAATAAAAAAATCAATTAACCAAAGAATGTCTTTAAAAAAATGAGTCATCTCTCTTTGTACAGAAATATGGTTTAATATACAAAATGTAGTACTCTAACATTAGATATGGACCATGATTATTCTGGACTCAATCATCAGACCGGAACAAAATTAGAACTTGATCTATGAAACTATATAATAAATATCAAATCAATGTCTTCAAGAACGAATAAAAAAAAGTGTGGAAAGCTGATTTGCTGGACTGACGGATGGACAGACAGACGGACGGACAGACGGACAGAGTGCAATCCTAAAGTCCCCTTCAACTTCATCAGTAGGGGACTAAAAAGGGGTGTAGCAGTCAACCTTGTACTGTTATATAAACTTAATCACTTTAAAAACAAACAACTATGTCAACAATGAATAAAATGCTCGCAGGGCTCAGCTTGATACGACCGCAGAGGTCGAACCCTGAACAGTTGGGGCAAGTTTGAACGTAACATTCAAGCTTGATACAGCTATGAATTTGGATTGTGATGAAATATTTGGCACAGCATAGGTTTCTGACACAGAATGAATGCGGTCTGAGAACTTAAAATTTTTAAATTGGACATTTACCTATTAACGTTACGCACGCTGTTCGTTCCTACAACCCCTATGATTTAAAACAGAATTATCGAAATTTCCTCCGTAAAAAAAAAAAAAAAATGTTAGCAAACAGTAATCACTTTAAAAACAAATTCAGTATATGTTGTTAATTAAGTTCCTATAGCTCGTGGTCGTATGCTTAGTGATATCTTGTATATTTGAGGATTAAAACAACAAAGCATTGTGCAAAAAACGGATGTCCAACGTTACATTTTGGAACAACTGTTTTAACTCTTATGTAAGTGATCCTATTTCTAAATTTTTGATCTACCTGAAACTTGGCGGAAACAACGACATGTGCCGATTTTTGTATATTAAAGCTGTTATTTTGTCAAATGCCATTTGACTCGGTGGCTGCATATTAAGCTGAAATAAGAAAAATATCCAACGACGTTTTTCGTTGACTCAACAACTTCAAGTGATTTTTATAAGTAGATATAGCAGAAAGTGTCTTAAAATAGTAAGAGAATAATATCATCTACAAACATTTGCCTCATTGTTCTTGAGTTAAAAAAAATAGATTCTTTAAAAATCTTCTCTTTACAGTCGTTTGACAAGAGGTAGTAATTTTGTCCAAGTTAATATTCCATTTGTCAAAGCAACTAATGCGGGTTTTTAACCTGATATTGCAATAAGTAATTTATAATTTACCAAAACAAAAGTTAGATACACGAAAAGTACAAAATATCTAGATTTTTTTTTATTAACTACATGTGTGTGTTTTAAAGGAATAAAATTTTACGAAACATTACAAAACGGTAGTCATTTTTTCCAAACGTATGAAAACGTCGAAAAATACTTATTTCCGACGTTGCATGTGTTGAATTTGTTTCAATTAAAGGAACAAATCAATACTAATCGTATGGTCAAATATTTAAAAAGATATTTAAGGTTGTCGAAAAAAAAGAACGATGCGTGTTGCTGGACTCGGAACATAGTTTTGACACAGTAAAATTTTCTATTTTTATAATTCATATTTTTTTAGCTGTAGCGATTTATTGAAAAGAATCATGAAGAATAGTGAAAGGTTAAAAGAAATATTTCGTGACATGACCTACATCTTGTTACGTTTTTTTTTATACATCTGGAACCGGAAAGGTTGCGTACTATAGGGAGATAAAGTGACAAAAAGAAAAAATAAGGACAACTAACAAAATATGATAAAAATAAAGCACTGTGTAAAGAGAAAGACAACTGAATCGACGCTATTTACTTGCAAAGTGTCAGATATATTTGTATTGGGGTTAAATCAAGGTATGGAAAATTTATGATGTCAATGACAGATGATAAGTACCTTGACATTTTAGCAGCCCGTGATAAATGTTTTGTACATCTATAATTTTTTTTTAATTTATCTATGGAAAAACGTATACTTCCGTCCCATTTTTCCTTTCCTTCATTATTTACCACGGGGCACCATTTACGACGGGTAAAAATTGTTTAATCGATTTCCACACCTTAAGGTAATTCATAGTAAAGAGACACCACAAAAATAACAGAGACAGAATCAACCAACAACACAATTTGTTTTTGGTGTAAACGGTCGGGTTGTAGGAACATTGTGCGCAACGTTATTATGGTCCAATATCTAAGATCTAAATACATGGTTAGATTCAACATATCAAAGAACCCCGATAATTCAATTTTTGATGAAATCAAACAAAGTTTAATTTTGGACCCTTTTGACCTCAGTGTGGACCAATTTGATAGCGGGGCCCAAAAATAAAAATCTAAATACATGCTAAGATTCACTCAGCATATCAAAGAACCCCATACATTCAATTTTTGTTGAAATCAAAAGTTTAATTTTGGACCCCGATTTGGACCAATTTGAAAATTCGGCCCATGATAAAAAAAATCTAAGTACATGTTTAGATTCAGCATATCAAATAACCCCCAAGAATTCAATTTTTATTAAAATCAAACTAAGTTTATTTTTGGATCCTTTGGACCTTAATGTAGACCAATTTTAAAAAAGGGACCAAAAATAAAAAATCTAAATACATGGTTAGATTCGGCATAATAAAGAATCCTAATAATTCAATTTTTGATGAAATCAATCAAAGTTTAATTTTGGACCCTTTTGGACCTCAATGTGGACCAATTTGATAACGAGGCCCAAAATCCCAAAACTTAATACACGAATTGCTTCAGCATATTAAAAAACCCCAAGAATTCAAGAATAAAACCCCATTGAAATTGGTCAAGAAATAGGCAATTTATACAAAGTATTAGAAAAGTATTGTTTTTGGCCCCTTTTTGGCCCCTAATTCCTAAACAGTTAGCGCCATCAACCCCAAAATAAATCCCAACCTTCCTTTAATGGTATGGAACTTTGGGGTACAATTTCAGAAAGATCCATACACTTACACACAAGTTATTGTCTGGAAACTAGAAAAATGCTTATTTGGACCCCTCTTTAGGCCCCTAATTACTAAACTGTTGGGACCATAACCCCCAAAATAAATCCCAACCTTCCTTTTGTGGTTTAAATCCTGTGTTTATAGAGATCCATTTACTTAAACTAAAGTTATTGTCCGGAAACTAAGTATCTTTGGACGACGACGACGCGATACCAATATACGACTGCAAATTTTTTTTGCGGTCAAAGCACTTAAGCAAAAACGAAAGACAAGAATACAAATAAATGGAGAATGTGTCCCAATGAACACAGATGATGCCCCCGCTTGCATACAACATTATAAAGGGACATAACTCAAGAACGATAAAAGTGAGGCTACCCAAATTTGTACTCGATCTGAGTTTTGTGGTAATAAGTATTCTGTGTAGGTTTATATAATATTTAGTTGGGGAAAACTTAAGTTACAGAACGGAAACTAAAAAAATTGCATTTTTTTTCATTTATAAAGGGGCATTCTCGAATGGTTAATTTGACCCGAACAAAATTCAAACATGATCTATATATTGTGGTAATAAGCATAATTGTGTATAAGTTTCATAACATTTGGTTGAGGCAAACTTAAGTTAGAGAATGGAAACTAAAAATTTTGCAATTTTTCCATTTATAAAGGGGCATAACTCTAGAATGATTTAAGTGACCCCACCAAATTTCAAACTTGATCTATGTTTTGTGGTAAAAAGCATTGTGTATAAGTGTCATAAGATTTGGTTGAGGCAAACTTAAGTTAGAGAACGGAAACTAAAAATTTTGCATTTTTTTCCATTTATAAAGAGACATAACTCTAGAATGGTTAAAGTGACGCCACCAAAGTTCAAACTTGATCTGTGTTTTGTGGTATAAGTTTCATAACATTTGGTTGAGGCAAACGTTAGAGAACGGAAACCAATTTTGGGACGTACGGATTTACGTACGTACATATGTACAGACGGACAAGGGTAAAACTAAATGCCCCATCCGCTACTGCGGGGGAATAAAAATGACCATAGCACAATAACACAATAGCGAGATGTATAAAACAGAGTCATGCAAATAGGATATTACCAAAAAAAAAAATCGCAAGGGTTCTGCGGAACCCAGTGTCTTGCCTACTTTTGTTGTTAGTCGCAGGCACAACAAAAATGGGGTAAAATTATTAAAAAAAAATAATCCTCTAGATATTATCTTTTGATTGTAAAAAGTTTCTGTCCAAGATTGGTAAAAATCCAGGATGGCTTATGAATCTAATAAATGTTTTAAAAACTTTAACTGCAGACTGTATGCAACGTTAACTGGCAGAAAAACTAAGTCCATTTATAAGATAAATACGGAAAAACAGGATTTTCTTTTTACAAAATGTAATTCTGGATACTATCTTATGATCATAAACAAGCTTCTGTCCAAATTTGGTAGAAATCAAGGATAGTTTAAGAAAGTTATTAAAATTTTAAAAACTTTAACCACAGAGTGAATATTTGTGGACGCCGCCGCCGCCAACGACGCCGACGGAATGTAGGATTGCTATGTCTCGCTTTTTCGACAAAAGTCAAAGGCTTGACAATAACGGTATTTTGATCCAGCCCCTTATAAAATATTTGGAAGTGAAAATTTTAACGTGGATAGAAATGAGGGACAAGAATAGGTGGTTTGGGTCTTATTAAAATTTTAGTACACAAACTCGTCTAAAATTGAGAGAATGATGAGGCACACATAACAGAAGTTATCTGAAGAATAAATACACCATAACTTTAAAGATACAGAACAGCATATTGAAGCAACATGACAGGAGAGTCAATTAAAAAAAAAGATGTATCTAAATGTTGTCTGCTTATATTAGACTTATGACTTTTTATTGCCCCTTGGTATCATCTCCCTTTCCCCCTTAAAGTTGCAACTAAGTTTTATCTGAAAATTTGACATTGAGAATCAACTTGCAACATCATATCATACTTATAAAATAAAAATCCTAGTACAAAGAGATGTTTCTAAAATTTGTGTTTTACCACAATCCTGTCGCTGAACCTTGAAAATGAGGTCAAGGACAATGGACATATGACAGATGAAAACTTCAAAACATAAGGTATCTGCATACAAGATATAAAGCATCCAGGTCTAATACCTTCTGAAATATAAAGATTTATACAATTTGTTTACGCCGCCTCCGCCAGATAGTAATCTCTATGTTTCGCATACTGCAACTTTCGTTGCAGGCGAGACAAAAATCAAGAGAGGCCTTCAATTTGTCAATAATTCCTTGTTCATTTCAATGCACCTTCAGCAATAACGGGGTTATACATTTGTTATTTCGGGTCCTTTTATAGCTGACTATGTGGAATTGGTTTTCCTCATTATTGAAGGCCATACAATGACCTTAACTTCTATGTCATTTAGTCTCTGGTTGACTGTTGTCTCATTGGCATTTAAACCGCATCTTCTTATTTCTATATAATATATTATTCACTGTGTTTGTCCAATAATGGATTAATGTTAATTAAATATCATGTAAAATATCCCAGACAGATAACCTTGAGATTAGGTGAAGGTCTGTGATAGACATGTTAACCTTGGACCAAGATGGGTGCCACATGTGGCGCAGGATCTGCCTACCCTTCCAGAGATCTGAGATCACCTCGTGATTAAGCGGGTTAGTATTGCTCGGTCTTTAGTTTTCTATGTTGTGTTTTGTAGACTGTTGTTTTTGTTTTTTTTGCCATGGCGTTTTCAATTTGTCTTCCACTTAAGGAGTTTGAATATACATTTGGAATCTTCAGTCTCTCTATTGTATTCTATAAACAATATATAGCCCATAAAATAATAGCCTAGCCCAACCCCTTGTTTTCCTGATATTATAAAAAGTGTGTGACATTAAACTTTCAGACAGACATTCCATACTTATTTACGACATATACCATGTGCATCATGGTGGACACTTTAATAACTAGAAGCCTGTGTCACTCACCTTGTTACATGTATATGTGCATATTCAACAAATGACACTCTTCAAAATTATAGATGAGAAAAGACTTCATGACAAAATTCTCTGTTTTGTTGATCTTGTATTGCTGATCATTTAATCTGTTTAGTTTCTGACTATCTTCTTACGTTTTTGCTCAAAACACAAAAGAGGGTAAACAAAAATCCTTATTTAAGCGACTAGATATTCACTCCTTTAAAGTGTGACAGCAATTACCTATATAAGCGAAATGTGACTTGTTAGTAGATATTGCCTTGCTGATCATTTTTGTGATTAAAAGAGTCTATTAATCTATTATAATGTTAAGGCAAAAACCCCAAAAAATGATAAAAATTGTCATTAAAGGGCAATAATTAACTCTAATAAAAGGTCGTCAAACGATTTCCTCCATGTTGTCTGAATTGTAGATCTTGTCTTGCTGATCATTTTTGCTTATTTATGTTTTTATCTATCTATTTTAATTTTTAAGATATGAGGCAAAAACGCAAAAAATTGGAAAAATCATCATCAAAGGGCAATAACTCTAATAAGGAGTTAGCTGAGGATTTCGACATTTAAAACTTATTTTGTAGAACTTGTCTTGCTAATCATTTTTGCTATTTAATGTTTCTCTGCATCTTTTATTGTTTTCAAGATAATAGACAAAAATGAAAAAAATGGTAAAATTTGTCATTTAAGGGCAATAACTGCTATAAGAAGTCGTCTGACAATTTTGACATTTATGGACAATTGGTAGAGCTCAACATTCTGAACATTTTTGTGCAGTCAGTTTTTTCTATTCAAATCGGTTTTCAAAATAATAGCCAAAACTCGCATTTTAATCCTATGTTCTATTTTAGCCATGTCGGCCATGTTGGTTGACAGGCGGGGTTCACGTTGTCGGGCACATTTTAAACTAGTTATCCCATTAAAAGTTGAGGCCAGGATTGGTTAAATTTGGCTTACTAGTTTCAGAGGAGATGATTTTTGTAAAACTCAACGGACGACGACGATGACGACGACGACGGACGCCAATAGATGAGAAAAGCTCACTTGTCCCAATGGGCCAGGTGAGCTAAAAAGACACAAAAGTAATATCCTTGAAGGCATTCAAAAGTCGGACAGGACTTTGGACATGTAACACGGAAATGCATTTGAACTATGAGTTTGAATGTCACCTTGACTTTGCTTTAGTTAATGATTTTGTCTATGAAAACATGGATTTATATTTATCAAGTGAAATCGGACTTTGAACTAGCTTCCATTAACTAGCTGTGAGTGATTTTTTATCGGTAGTTTGCATCTCTTTGTTAGCTGTTGTTTGTGCTTAACATCAATATGATGAGTCAGGACTTGATTTTTGTAGTTTGTTGTTATGTTATGCTGTTAAACAACTATCCAAGGTTAGGGAAAGGGCTGAGCTAAAAAAAATGTATAATTCCGCCGCATTCTTACATCCGAAATTGAGAATGGAAATGGGGAATTTGTCAAGGAGACAACAACCCGATCAATGAGTAAAAAACAAGCTGGCCTCTAAACAAATACGAAAATTGGCGTCATACTAAACTCCAAAACATATAAATGAACTGAAATTAAAAAACGTACCAGACTAACAAAGGCCATAATTGTGCATATTTGTGTCATTTGTTGCTGTCTACCAGAATTGTTGTTCATTTTTGTAAACTTAACTCTTTTAAAAAAATCGATTGGCACTGATTTTTGAACTCTGCAAGTACATTGATAATATAAACCAATAAAATCCATTTCATAAAATTCTTTCAAAAATTTAAGAACTTTTGTGAGCACGCTCACATACCTCACGTCCCCACATTGTCATTGAACAAACACAATCTCATCAGATTCCATAAGACTCATAACTCTACAAAAGTCAACTGATAATTTTTTTTTGTGGATATACACATTTACATATTATTTCCTCATTAACTAAAAAGTTTCATGAAATTATGTTTTGTGTTTTCAGAGGAGATACGATTGCAAACTGTTGCAGTAGTACATTCAGGCCAAAATTCTAAGTTCAAATGAGCATATATAACTCCCAGAAAGAAATTGAATCATAATTTCCTGTCGATATGCACATCTGCATAATGTGTCCTTAATATCTACAAAGTTTCATGAAATTCTGTTGTGTGAATTCAGAGGAGTTCCGATGACAAACTGTTGCAGTAGTATATTGAGGTAAATAGGTTCATAGGGGCGTAAATCCTAGAAAAAAAATCATCATAATTTCCTCTCGATATGCACATCTATATAGTTTGTGCTTATTATCTACAAAGTTTCATGAAATTCTGTTGTGTGGTTTCAGAGGAGTTGCGATGACAAGAACCGGACTGACTGACTGACGGACGAACTGACGGACAGACGGACGGACGGGTCGAAATCATTATCCCCTCCTCAACTTCGTTGCGTGGGGTATAAGTATAGGTTTATATCTTCAATGTACTTGAAGAATTCATTTTTGTAAACAAGCAAAAGAAATAAAAGAACAGAGTTCCAAAGTCCTCTTATTTGCAAATATTTTATCTATCCAAGATACAAGGTCAATAACTAAACTAGAGGCTATGAAGAGCCGATGTTGCTCACCTTGGTCTACGTACATATTCAACAAAGGACACTCTTTAACATTGTAGACGAGAAGAGAATTCATGACTGTTTTTTTTATCTTGTATTGCTAACCATTTAGTCTGTTTAGTTTCTCTCTATCGTCTTTAGCTTTTGCTCAAAACACAAAAGAGGGCAAAACAAATCCTCATTAAAGGGCAAAATATAACTCTTATAAAGAGTGACAGTCTACTAACTATATGTGTAAGATTCAAATTGTTAGTAGATCTAGCCTTGTTTATCATTTTTGTGATTTAAAGTGTCTATTTGTCTATTATGATGTTAATCATAATGGGGAAACCGTAAAACTAAACGGGCTCTAAAGAGCATGTGTCGCTCACCTGCATCTTCAACATTGGCCACTTTTTACACAAAAAAAATCATTATTAAAGAGGAATATCTCTATCAAGAGTTACAAAATGTAACAGACAAGTTCAGTCATGTTAGCATATTGTAGATCTTATCCAGCTGCTATTTTTTTTCCAATTTAGAGTTTCTATTTGTCTATTATAGTTTTCACCATAATACGCAAAATAATGCAAACAAATGTTAAAAAAAAACTTATAATAAGCCGACTGAAGCTTTCGCCCATTATGTCAATGACATATTTGTGGATCCTGTCTTGCTGATCATTTGTGCTATTTAAAGTTTCTATCCATCTATAATAGTTTTCAAGATAATAGGCAAAAAATGGGAAAAAATTGTTATTAAAGGTCAATAAGTTCAATAAGGAAACGACAAACAATTTTGGTCATGTTGACTGACTTATTTGTAGATCTAGTCTTGTTGATCATTTGTGCTATTTAAAGTTTCTATCTATCTATAAAAGATTTCAAGATAATAGGCAAAAAATGGGAAAAAATTGTTATTAAAGGTCAATAAGTTCAATAAGGAAACGACAAACAATTTTGGTCATGTTGACTGACTTATTTGTAGATCTAGTCTTGTTGTTTTTTGTTATTTAAAGTTTCTACTATCCATCTATTACAGTTTTCAAGATAATAGGCAAAAAAGGGAAAAAAATGTTATTGGAGGTCAATAACTTAAATAAAAAACGACTAACAATTGTGTCATGTTGACTTATTTGTATCTCTAGTCTTGCTGGTCATTTTTGATGCTTAAAGTTTCTATCTATCTAATATAGTTTTTAAGATATACTAGTCAACAAAAAAAAAACAATGAAGTTTTCTGTTTATAGGACCAATATTGAAGATAGTAATTAATACTAAGTAACTATGAAAATATAGATCCGTTTATCTCTATCTATAATAATATTCAAGATAATAACCAAAAACTGCAAAATTTCCGTAAAATTACCATTTCAGGGGCAGCAACCCAACAACGGGTTGTCTGATACGGCTGAAAATTAGTGGGCAGATAGAAGTAAACCTGATAAACATTTTTATCACATGTCAGATTTGCTCTAAATGCTTTCGTTTCAGAGATATAAGCCAAAACTGCATTTTTACCCTATGTTCTATTTTTAGGCATGTCGGTCATCTTGGTTGGCAAGCGGGGTCAGCGGACACATTTTCTAAACTAGATACTCTAATAATGGTTGTTGCCTAATTTGGTTACAATTGGTCCAGTAGTTTTAGAGGAGAAGACTTTTGTAAAAGTTAACGGACAACGAAGACGACAACGACGGACGACGGACGCCAAGTGATGAGAAAAGCTCACTTGGCCCATTGGTCCAGGTGAGCTAAAGTGATATTAAATTGCTTCGCCAAGCGCAGCTGGTTACGACTGCAGAGATCCAACCTAGTACAGTTGGGGCAAAAATGGACACACTATTTGTGCTTGATACAGGTTTGAATTTATATTGTAATTAAATATTTGACACATAATAGGTTTCTGACACAGAATAACTGTAGTCAAAGAACTTAGAATTGGTTATATAATTTGAATTATATTCAATTTCTTGCTTTTGTGCAATACACTGTGCTCTTACGCTATACTTAGTAAATCGGTTTTCAGGGAATATTCAAGAATTAGCAATTGTGACATACAATTTTTCTATGAAAAATTAACAATCTTTTAAATCTTGAATAAAATTGACCCTCAAAAAATTAATTTGTTTATCCCCCCTCCTTTTTTTACCCCAAAAAATATTTGAAGAGATTTTCTTTTATAAAACAAATTTAAAGCTAAAGATTTGGTATTGTTAGCATTTGTTTTCTGTATAGACAAATGGAAGTAGGATCTTAATACTAAGTATTGAAGACTTGATCACTTTGATAGGCCGATAGTCAAAATACTTCATGTGAAGATAGTCGGTAAGATAGATTCGTTACATGGTGTGCTAGTGACCTAATACGATATATATGGGGTCAGTAAATTCAATATGGGTATTCAAGCGTCGCACTCACCCCATATATATCGTACTGGGTCACTGACACACCATATGACTAGTAATATATATTATGTGATATCTGATATTTTATGCATTATTATTTTCATGTATATTATTTTTTAACTTTTCTGCACTTGGATGGTTTTATGAAAAATAAACTATCTATCTATCAAAAAAAAGAAATTTTCTTTTTAATTTCTGAAATCTTGATAAAAATTGTCCCCATCCCCCCTAATTTTTTAACCCCACCCCAAATTTATTATTATTAACCTCCCCTTTTTCCAAAAAGATTTTTTTCCCCTCAAGATATGGTCATAATCTCAATTGAAATTTCCATTGGTGTTTGCAACCATAAAATTCATTTAAATACATCATAAAAGTATTTAAAAAGAAAATGACATACATAATCATGGCTAAAATTTACTAGTAACTTATAAAAATAAATTGTCAGCTAACAACGCAAGACAATACAATATTTCTTTATAACAAAACCATTGTAAGGGAGGTTCCTCTAAATGCTAAAACCCAAACAATTGATATTGAATTCTGAATATGAAAATGTATTACCACTGAATCCTTTGATATACACTATTATTATATTATAAATACTTCCATTACTATATGTGATGTTTCTAGAAATAGCTAAAAAAATGATTCATACTAACTTTACATAATTTAAAAGCAATTTAAGGGAGGTAATTCAAATATAACATTGCAATTATTATCTTTTAAATTTTTATTTAATGTTTATTAAATCAAACAAAACAAATTTTATAGACTTAGGACAACAATTTTAGACCAATAAGAAAAAACCAAATACACACTTAGATTCAGCATATGAAAAAAGTGAAATACTAATAGCATGAGAATTTGTAATATTTATAGCAAGAAATCCCAACATAAAGAATCAAAGCTTTCTCAAAATAAAAATCCAAAAATATTGTTCTCTACTATGTACTGTAAAATATCACGAATCAATCGAATGATATCCCTTTTATAATGCTTAATGGTCCAATGTCTATTTGATAGAGATACAAAGACCAATACTTAAGTAATTGACCATTAACCAGGAAACTCTTGTTTTCCCCCTTTTTTGCCCCTAATTCCTAAACGGTTTGAGCCATAACCCCCCAAAGCCAATCATAATCAGATTGTAAATGATATTCAAATAAGGTAAAACTGCGACACATCACTCCCATGCATAGATACAAAAACATACCAAACTTCAGATCTCATCGTTATAGTTCATCTGAAACTTTCAGTGAAACATACTATCCTAGAGCCAAACGTCTGAACACGAAATCTTTGTCAAAACCGATATCACAAAAAGCTAACATTGGCAACGAAATGCCGACCAACACAGATAAAAGTGGTAGTTCCAAAAATATGACATCCGAAAAATCAACAGACGATCTATATGCATTTAAGCTGACAATAAAACAAAACCAAGATTACCTTCGGAATTATTTAGAACAGAGAATGACAAATTTAGGGACTTGCTTCAAGCAGCAAATACATATTAATATGAAGAAAATCAGAGATGAAATGTCATTAGAATATGCAGAATTTAATAATAAATAAACTCATCATAGATACCAGGACTAAATTTAGTATATACGCCAGACGCGCGTTTCGTCTACAAAAGACTCATCAGTGACGCTCGAATCCAAAAAAACTAAAAAGACCAAATAAAGTACGAAGTTGAAGAGCATTGAGGACCAACATTCCTATCAGTTTTGCCAAATACAGCTAAGGTAATCTATGCCGGAGGTAGAAAAGCCTTAGTATTTCAAAAAATTTAAAAATTTATAAACAGTAAATTTATAAATATAACCATATCAATGACAACTCATGTCAGCAAAAAAAGTGCTGACTACTGGGCTTGTGATACCATCGGGGAAATAAATCTCCACCACAAGTGACATCGACCCAGTGGTTGTAAATAAATTCATCTTAGATACCAGGACTAAATTTAGTATATACGCCAGACGCGCGTTTCGTCTACAAAAGACTCAGGAGCCTGTATATTTAGTGGTTGTCGTTTGTTTATGTGTTACATATTTGTTTTTCGTTCATTTTTTTACATAAATAAGGCCGTTAGTTTTCTCGTTTGAATTGTTTTACATTGTCTTATCGAGGCCTTTTATAGCTGACTATGCGGTATGGGCTTTGCTCATTGTTGAAGGCCGTACGGTGACCTATAGTTGTTAATGTCTGTGTCATTTTGGTCTTTTGTGGATAGTTGTCTCATTGGCAATCATACCACATCTTCTTTTTTATATCATCAGTGACGCTCGAATCCAAAAAAGTTAAAAAGGCCAAATAAAGTACGAAGTTGAAGAGCATTGAGGACCAAAATTCCTAAAAGTTTTGCCAAATACAGCTAAGGTTATCTATGCCTGAGGAAGAAAAGATGAGAGCATTAGAAAATTAACTTAAACAACCTGATAGTAGTGTACAAATAACAACACCAGAGAACATTGCTCAACACAAATTGAGTTTTAAAATATTTTACGACTTTGCCCCCAGCAGAGCTATAGAAAAGCAGTACTTTAACGGATGTTACGCGGACTCTTTGTAGATGATACACGAACACGTTTTAGTTGTTACCAGACTCTTTATGAAAATAATCATCCGTGCATGATCAGTGAGTCAATGGCCAATTTAAGTTACAATAAGATTTGAACTTTTTGTTTCACCGACATATTATCTGTCATTTTTTTTTATTAAAATATTTACTTTAGCATCAATAAATATCTTATCCAAACAATTCCAGTAAAGGACAATTTATATCACTGCACTAAAGAATCGACCATTTAACTTCAAAAGTGGGTTGATGGCTTTTTCCTAAAAACATTTTAATTCCCAATTTTATGAGAAAAAATATAATGAGGTCAAACAGATGACGAAATAACATTTTGATTCCTGATTATTCGAATACTGTATATGTTAGTGTTAAATTCGACAACAAATTGTGTGATAACGTTGAAAAAACTAAATAATTTTCTACTCAGAAAAGAACATAATCCCCTTTTGAAGCTAAATGGTCGGTCCGTAAATGATTTTGTTTTCAAAATGTGGACATGAATAGTATTCTGAACAATGCTGAAAGTAAAGAAAAGCTGATACCGACGTTAATTTTTTAATAAAAAGGACAGGAAATATATATATAAAGAAAATCCAATCTAATCAAAAGATAAGATCCTTATCAAATCACCAATGCACGATTGATCCTTTAGATTTGGAAATCATGTAAAAATAGTTTAAACTCATAAGAGATACCCTAATAATGAGTGAGGCCAAATTTGGTTTAACATAATTTAATCAAAAGCATATGACTGTTGTAAAGTTTACAAAAATTACCAATAAATTCATTGAAATTAGTGGTTCTCTAAAAGAAGAGCAGATGTTCAGTGGTTGTCGTTTGTTGATTTGGTTCATTAGTGTTTCTTGTTTCCCGATTTTGTATTTAGATTAGATCGTTGGTTTACTTTTATAAATTGTAATTTGGATGGAGAGTTGTCATTGGCACTCACACCACATCTTCCTATATCTGTTTGTATGTATTGTCCATAGGGTCCTATGTTAAACAAAGTCTCCTGCTGGTGGCAATCTTAGATGATGGATCAGCTTCCAAGTAATAACACTTGGTCAGCACCTCATAAGGAACATTCTTGCCATGTTTGGTTTCATTCCATTTAGTGGTTCTCTAAAAGAAGACGTTTGTATGTATTGTCCATAAGGTCCTGTTTTATAAAGTCCCCCGATGACGGTAATCTTGAACTATTGATCGCCTACAAAGTAACAACACTTGGTCCGCACCTCATAAGGCACATTCATGCCAGGTTTGGTTTCTTTCCATTTAGTGGTTCTCTAAAAGAAAACATTTGTATGTATTGTCCGTAGGGTCCTTTGTGTGCAATCAACAGTTTTTTCTATGACGTCACATTTTGAGGGACCATGCATAAGTGACCCTTAGTGGTGGACTGATTAATAAAGATACTTGTATAAAACTAGATATCACTGGAATCAGAATGTTCTCTAGTTTATAATGAAATAAAAATAATGTGTACTTTTAATATATTAAAAATATTCCATCCAATGAACATGGGGAAAAAAAGATCTAATTTGAACATAAAAAACTTGAAACCAGGTCATGTGCACACCCATGAAGCTATGATTCATGCAAATTTTACATAATCAAAACTGTATGAAATTTGTAGGTTTTTACCTGGCCTTTCAAAAAAATCTTGTTTCAGGGTACGGTTTCCTGCTCCGAAAAGAGCTACAGTGGCTGCAAATAAGTTTTCAATTTTCACTGACAAAAAAACAGAATGTTTACAGTGTTGTCTCCCCTCAAAACATGTAAAGTTAATATAATTTTCAAAATTATTTCCATCATTCAACCTGTTTTAATTGAAAGCTAATTAACTAATTTTTACAATCAAATACAAAAAACATGATACTTTTTCACCAATTGAGTAAATAAACAGGGGTTTCCCTCCATGGTTATTTTTAGTCGGGGAATAACCCCTAGTTTTTTATACGAAACTGTTTATAGCACCCTTTGTTAAACAAAGTCCCCTGCTGGTGGCCATCTTGGATGATGGATCCGCTTCAAAGTAACAACACTTGGTTAGCTCCTCATAAGAAACATTCATGCCATGTTTGATTTCATTCTATTCAGTGGTTCTTTAAAAGAAGACTTTGTATGTATAGTCCACAGGGTACTATGTTAATCGAAGTCCCCCAATGTCGGCCATCTTGAATGATGAATCTGGCCCAAGACCACAATTAATGACCCCGCTTTTCGTTGTTCACGAATATAGTTCCCTTTAATTATAGTGTATTTCTTCTTAAATTTTTTTCTTTCCTTTTCTCAAACATTTCTTAGCTTTTATAAGGTGGAAATGAAAGAAGAGAGGTGAAATAAATTTTTAGATGTTTAATTTTAACTGATTTTGATATGGAAAGAGTGATTAGGTCAGGTGCAAAAAGGTGATATTTACAGTTTTCGGAACATCTCTTGACTTGTCCATAGGGGTATGGATGTGTATTGGCTAAATTTGTAAGTTTTATACGTGCAATTTTTCTGAAACTTGGACATATTTTTGGACTTGTACTGTACATTACACACACAAAAAATTAGACAAAAAGAATAGGCAAATTTTTTTTAATGCGACAAAACGTTATAAAGAAATGATAGAGGAATTAATTGTGGTCTCGGGCCATCTGCTACAAATTATGCAATTTTCCATAAGATTAATGTTTCAAAGGGGCATAACTCTTTAAAAATAATTGATCGGCAGATATCAGAACTTGTCCAAGACATTGCTAATCTTGACCCTTGATATAAGTTTCATTATAATCTGCCAAGAATTGTACAATAAACTCATCATAGATACCAGGACTAAATTTAGTATATACAACAGACGCGTATTTCGTCTACAAAAGCAATTGAGAGCACTAACAATGCAATTTTTAATATAATTAATGTTTACAAATAATTGATCGTCACTAAGTTTCATTCTTGTCCAATGCATTGGTGATATAAACCAATGACATAAGTTTCATAAAAACCTGGCAAGAAAAGTACACGTGAGAGGGCTAACAAGATCGGAAGGACAGACGAACAGATGGACAAACAGACGGACTGATATACAGACGAGCAAGTGTACAACTTAATGCCGGCTCCGCCACAATGGGGCATAAAAATCAGATTAAGTGCAAAATATATATTTGTTTTTTTAGGGTCAATTCGGCCAAAAAAGAACCTAATCCTTGTATAGTACTATTGTTGACTGCCTAATATTTACCTCTTATATTCCATTGAACTGTATCTTCAAGAGATATTTTCAACTTTTGCACTTCAACTGTCATCTCCTCATTGGCTTTTTTCAGTTCCATTATTTCATCATTGGAATGTTTAATGCCAAGCATTATTTCCTGATTACTCTGATCCAGTATCTTCGTCTTCAATATATCACACTCCTCCTTCATTTGCTGTCCACCTAATCTGCTGATAGCCTAGAAATGTACAGAGAACAGTCTTCATTAGTTAAATAACAAAGATTAAAATGACTTATTACTACACTCCTGTGTTATTGAATGTCCACCTAATTTACTGATAGCCTAGAAATGTACAGAGAACAGTCTTCATCAGTTTAATAACAAAGGAAAATATGACTTATTCCTTTCTACCAGAAAGCCCTTAAAAAATGAAAAGCTTTGAATTTTATTATGACTGGAAAAGATCGATCAAGTGCATGCACCATGTACATTTTTTGAAGAATATATTCCGGACATTGACAAAGACTGCGTTAACAATCATATTAGTTTTTTTAAATGTAGTGTACATGTATTTGATCAGAAATTGTGAGAAAACTAAGTTATTTTTTTAAATATTTTTACAAAACTACTTTAACGTAGTTTTCTATGACACATTTAACTTAATTTATTACAAGATAATATCGGAGTCGAGGTGAAATACTAGTTCTCTTCATGTATATCTAAACTTTTATTTAGAAAGAAATGTTTAATATCTATCTATACTATTAAACGAGAAGACCTCATTTTGGGTGTCGCTTCTCTTCCTTCCACAATAAATCAATCGTCATGTATCTATGTCCTATAGGTACAGTGGATAGTCATATTTGTCATCCATTCATATGGTTATTCAGATTGAGTTATTTTGGAAGAAAAACGAGAAAAAAGGCGTCCGGATATGTTTCCGTCATTGGACGAAATTTTAAGTCATATTAGACTTCCGGTTTGCGTTTTTCTGTATACCTTTGACATACATATACTACGAATAAAGAGTATTTTCTGTCTGATATCATTTTCAAGTTAACTATCCACGGCAGTCACAGAGTTTATTAGATAGAGATGGTCTGTATAATATATCAATGACCGCCGTGGATCGATTATTAAACTGAGAATTAAATGTAAAAACAAAATACACTTTATAGTAATGAATGAGAGGGGGCAGGACCTTTTCGGCACGTCGGGATCGGATGGTCTGTATAATATATCAATGACCGCCGTGGATCGATTATTAAACTGAGAATTAAAAGTAAATCAAAATACACTTTATAGTAATTAATGAGAGGGGGGGGGGGGGGGGGGGTGCAGGATTTTTTCGGGACGTCGGGATCGGGTGCTTTTAAGATCGGCATTTCGGGATGACGGGATATTTAATTCTTATTAAATTGGGTACCTCGGGATTTCATGTTTGTACATGTAAGACCGGGATGTCGGGATCAGGAACCCTACGACACCACCATCCCCCTTTATGAATGTTCATAATATACAGTTAAGCGCTAAAATTATCCATGTGTTATCAATACTATTAAACGAGAAGACCTCATTTTGGGTAATTAATAGAGAACATTTGTTTTGGGGAAAAGGAGGAGCCGGGCTAGAAAAACAATTGTCCTGTTCCAAAGTACCTATGACCGAGCCTATGACTTTTGATACCTTTTTCTGAAATTCTCCAGTCTTTAAATCCTTTACATTCACTGATTACAAAAAAAAAGATGTGGTATGATTGCCAATGAGACAGCTCTCCACAAGAGACCAAAATGACACCGAAATTAACAACTTTAGGTCACCTTACGGCCTTCAACAATGAGCAAAGTCAATACCCATAGTCAGATATAAAAGGCCACGAAATGACAATGTAAAACAATTCAAATGACTCAGCCTTATGAGAAAACTAACGGCCTTATGTGTGTACAAAAAACAAATATATAACACATAAACAAACGACAACCACAGAATTACAGGCTCCTGCCTTGAATGTTCATAATATACTAAATGTATGTTCATAATGAAATAAATAGAAAACCAAAAATTGGGAATTTTGGAAATAGGAGGAGGGATACAAAATACTTTTTCCTGTCCCCAAGTACCTATGACTTTTGATACTTTTCCTAAAATTCTCAAGTCATTAAATATTTTACAAAATTCTTCCTACAACACTTTACATACTTTCAACCACGCTCTGAATGCCCGCGATTTCGCGGGTGTGTTCTAGTAATACTAATAAAACCAGTCCTTCTTTTGGCTGTCCTTAAGTTATATTGACAACATAGATTTTTAATTCATAGATTGGTATACAATGTTTTCAAAATAAAGCAATTTATATATGTTAGTGCTTTGATGCAGCCAATCTGACTTGAATATATTCACAATGTAAACTATCACATTAAATTACTTATTTTTTAATCTTTTATGTGAAGCAGCAAATATTCGCAGGTCTTTTTTAAAGTACTGCAAGAGATATGAAAGATACATGGTTGAATTGTGTCCTTATTCAGCAAAGACTTGTTATTTCAATGAAGCATAATCAATAGCTTAGTAAACATTTGTATATAGATGTCTTATATACAATTAGACAACACTTCCTTATTTCTTTTTAGTAAACTGTAATGACCACTTTTTAGAAAAAAATCATCATTATAATTTAAGGTCATCTGGTCATGTTGACTTATTTGTAATTTTATCTTATTGATCATAAAGTGTCTATCTATCTTTTATAGTTTCTAAGATATTAGACAAAAAGGCAAAAAATTGGTAAAAATTTTAAGTGCAATAACTCCTATAAGTCTTTTGACAGGTTTGACTTAAAATGAACAGCAGGTAGATATCCACATTAGGAACATGTCTGCTCCTGTCCAATTATCTCTATTCACAGAAGTTTGACACAACTTGCATTTTACTCCTATATTCTATTTTTAGTCATGTCAGCTATGTTTGTTTGCAGCCGCAACCATCAGACACATTTTTAAACATGACACCATCATATTAATTGTGGCCAAGTTTTTTTTTAAAGATTTTGGTAAAAATTAACGACAACGACGCCGGACGCTGGACGCAAAGTGATGAGAAAAACTCACTTGGCCCTTCGGGCCAGGTGAGTTAATAAAAGGACAATAACTCCAATAAGGAGTCGTGTGACAATTTAAGCCATGTTTGACTTATTTGTAACGCAGACAGGTTAATGCAGTTTAAAAAAAATTAGCAATGATTTTCGGTGTTTGCATCGCAATCTAAATCTGACGTCATTTTCCTAACTATTCGACACGTGATTGGCTAGAACGTTTCGTCGACGTCAAAATTGAGGTTGTCACCAACAGCTGATCGGGCACCTTGTTATGATAGAAGTCAGTGTCTTCAGTTCGACAACAACACGTTAATATAGATGTGGGTTGCTTATATTTTGAGGTACGTTAGTTTTAAATTATTTTAGCCTTCTTCCGATGATCTTGGATATTCATTTCATTCACGATTATGAATGTAGTCTGAAGAGAAAGCTGCATGTTAACTTAAAAAATGTGGTTATTTACAAGTTTCGCTGTCAACATGATGTGGGCAGTCTGTTGAAACTTCCTTTGAATTAATTTTTCACGTTAACAATATTTTACTTGCTTATAAACAATCCAATCTTTATTGACTATTGACTTTATAAATATAAGGCCGTGTCATATGTTTTCGTATGTCATATGTTTTCGTATCAACCACATTTCGTCGGTTTTGACTTCATACGCGTACATTGTGGCATGTTTTTCCGTTTCTATATTTAGAACAACAGCACCACTACAACTTGACATATTTAAAACATATTCAACGTCGTTTTTTAAAGACGTTAGAACAAATTAAATAAAACTGACCTATTTAGCCATTTTTATTTAATGTCAAAAATATGCATCACTAGAATAGTTGTGGAAAAAAATTCTGAAGGGTTAAAATAAAGTCCAGATATGTTTTTTGCAAGTCAGACACCGGATCTTCAAGACATATGACTGTCAAGATTTTTTTTTGCCGTTTTAATTTCAAACAATCGAGTTAAAATTAGCAGGGTTCTTATATAAAATGGTTGTTCAAAATCTAACTATTCAATATTTCATTGACAATTTTTTTGTATACATCCTTGATACATGAAGATGAAAACAGTCTTAACTTTTTATTTTTAATCTAAATTTTGAAAACTGCATTTTATTTTAGAAAAAATAATGTATTTTGTACAAACCAGGTGCCAATCTGAAATTAATCAAAATCTAAAAATTTCAGCACACGAAACACCAACCTTACACTATTTACTAGTAATTTTTAGTACTGAAAAGTATTTAATAACTTTTTTATGATTCAAGCGATCACCAGAACCACGACTTTAGAAAATATGAATTTCCGGATTTTGTACTCATTTCCTGTCCGTATACTGACCCAATTTTTATTTCATACGAAAACATATGACGCCGTTTTTTTTACACACAAAAATCGCAAAGTAATCGGAAACAGTAAAAAATCGTAGTAAGCATTGACAAAAAAACTAAATACATAAAATCAATCTACAGGACATGCTTTTTAAATTTTAGTAAACACCTGAATTAAAACTCAACAGTGAACACCGTAAGCAGTAAAAATTGTTATTAGTACGAAAACACATTACACGATGATAATTTCACGTCGACAGTTTGCAGACTGACCAGGGATGCATTCATGTGGGGATCTCAGTGACAGTGGTCAGAAACCATGATCAACCATGCAACGAAAGGAGTAGCTGCGGCTACGGTTCCGCAGCTACGAAAGGAGTAGAATTTGTTAAAATGTCCGAACAACATGCCGGCTGAGGCCCGCCACTTTCACCTATGCCTTTATCCCCCCACCCCTTAATAATTAGTCTCGTATGCAAACACCTGTTAAAACATTTTCTTTAAATATCTATCAGGTATATTTGTACCTGAATCTTAAAATCGATCGCATGCATGTTAAATCATTTCTTATTCCAATTTATAACATATTGTACGTAGAAGTAAAACAAAGAATTATTCAAAATATATGCTCTGTGCATCATACTTATGCCTCAGCCTGTATTTAATAACATTGTGTAAGCATTCACATGAGATGTTATATGTGAGAAATATTATTTATTTATATCATGGCCATAATCTATTAACAACTTAAAGTTTTCATTTATGGTTTTAAATCTGATGCTAAGTCATTATAGTATTATTTTAAATCATCCTTTTTAGCATGTTTAGTGTACATTTGAATTTTTTGTCTTTATTAATTTTTTGTCTTATCTTTTTCTTTATATATAGACATAAGATTAAATTAAATATGTACTTTTAATATTGATTCACTATAATAATGTGTATCTGAAGTATATGTGTGTTTGACGTGTAAATCTTTTTTTTAATTTTGACACACTTGTTATAAAACAATTTACATCAACAGATCAATCTTAATTGTGTAATTATTGTAAATTCTTTTGCAGATTGGTTTACAACTGGCACATATAAGTTGACAGTTAAATAAAGAGTGTAGTTTCTATGATATGAGGTCTACACAATTAAATGTAAGTATTAATTGTATTATAATGAATGATTCCTGCTAGGGTCCTTAATTCAGTTCTATATTTTATATACCATTTTCTATAATCTTTATCTGTTTTGCTCATTATTCTCTATTCTTTGTATTTTAACACACCATCATTCTCTTTTATTTTCAGTGTTTTCTTAATCTTTATGTCTCAGCCTTTAAATTTTGCACTTTTGCCCATAGGGATTATTACATGATTGGTGTATCTATTTTGTAAACACCATCCAGACCCTCAGTTTATGTGAATATATATAAGTTATCTGGTGTATTTAGTCACAATCACCCAATCTTGATTAAGTCATATTGATTATTAATAACAAATTGGCAAAGCAATGTGATGGGTAAATATCAGTTAAAGTAAGTTGTACTTACAAACTTTATTGTACTTTTACAGACAATTCATCAATTAAACTTTGTGTCAAGTTTTCTTTCAATTCAATAATAATTAAGGAATACACAAATGTGACAATTTTGACTGAAGTTTTCTATTTGTATCATAATATGAATACCAATTACTTTTAAATGCCATTAATGGTTTACATATTTTTTTCAGTACATTCATGAAGATGACTTGGAGGCAATGGTGTCATACATGTTAGTTTTAACTATAATAGCATTACTGAAATTTGAAAAAAGTTATCAGAGGAAAAGAGTGACCACTTCTTTCTTATGAAGATCAACACACACAAGGAAATTATCAGACAATTTGTAACCAGATATGGGTGCAGTTTTAGATATATGCATGAAAAGAAAGTGAAATCAATGTTTTTTTTAGATAAAAGCTTGATGATATAACAAAAATATAACAGTGCTGAATATGGAAACCCCATGCCATATCACATGTAACTTATGGAATGCAGAGATTTTTAGTATTACAATAAAAGGAAGGATTTCATTACTGTTAAAACTGACTCTGGAACATTCAAGACAAAGAAATAAAGAAATAAAAACATAAGAGGAAATGACTGTGCACTTCTTTTTTGAAGGATCAACACACAAAAGGAAATGTTCATATCATTATGAATCATGTGCAGTAGTTGAGATAATTTTGGATATATATACATAAAACTGTGAACGTGTGATAATTATAATTCAAGAATCATATGTGGTACCTTACTGGTATATATATATATTGTAATTCACAACATTTTACATGGGAATATTCTTTGCATGATACATGTGAAATTAAAAAAGACAAGTATAGGAATCAAGAATTATCTATTTCAACATTATAATATGAAAACCAGCAGGATGAGATGTCTACATTTATTATGGATCATGGGAACCCACAAGAAAGTATTGTATGGATTGTAATTATCAGTTTTAATTCAATGTGACATATATATGCAATGCTTTTTGTTTTAATTTTGAGAAAACTATTTGAAATGAATGAAAAAAAATATCATAAGTTTATTTGAAATAGACATATGTATTTAATAGGCAGATATTACTCATAATGACCTCAATGCTTTCACATGCATACAACTTTATTGAATAAACAAATATTTTTATCTCAAGGAAATTACTTTTTTTAATGTTTTTTTTTCTATAACAATTTACTGTTTTATACTGAAAAGACTGCAATGAATGAATGATGCATGTTCAACAGATCAACATAGTACAAATTCTTGCTTACATGCAGCTGGTATAGTTTAAAAAAAGAGCCCTTCACACATGTTATGTGACAGTTATTGATCCTAATAATTCAGTGAACTAATTAAAAATGATTTTAAATAAAAACATTTAAAAAACGTTAACAGGGCTGAGCAGATTACTATTTCTCATAAAACATGAGTTTGATGGAAGGGGCTCCATGCTACCATTGACTGGTGCTTGTTAAAGTATTTTTCACTATCAGGAGAATCATTTTATTTTAGAAATACTGGTTTGCCGTTCGTCATCACGTTATTTTACTCTCGATTTTACTATTTATGTCAAACCTTGGTAATGTAAAAGGCGTTAAGACCCAATGATAATCAAATTTAAGAAAATAAGCAAGATACTTTTATTTACAATCGACACATATGACACACATGTGCAGTTAGAAATGAAAATTGGGTTACGAAAGCTCTTTTAAATACAACTGAAGTATAACGTTAGCGCATCCCCCCTTTTTCTCTTCGTATGCACGGTGATACTTTAAAAGAGGGACGAAAGATACCAAAGGGACAGTCAAACTCATAAATCTAAAACAAACTGACAACTCCATGGCTAAAAATGAAAAAGACAAACAGAAAAACAATAGTACACACGACACAACATAGAAAACTAAAGAATAAACAACACGAACCCCACCAAAAACTAGGGGTGATCTCAGGTGCTCCGGAAGGGTAAGCAGATCCTGCTCCACATGTGGCACCCGTCGTGTTGCTTATGTGATTACAAATCCGGTAAATAGTCTAATTCGGTAGGTCATATTCATGAAAGGGAAGGGGATTGTAGTTACGACGTAAGGAACATATCCGATATCATTTGTGAAACGGTTATTCCATAACGGTCAACCAACTCGTGATGGCGTCCGTAAAATTTACGAAGGGATGATTTCAACTTCACTATTTGGAACTCTTGGTTTAATAGCTTCCTTGTAAGCAGCAAACCTCTATCAAGAAAATCATGATAGGAAATGCAAGCACGGGAATATCGTATCAATTGGGAGATATATACCCCGTATGCAGGTGCTGCTGGAATGTTGCTACTTAGAAATGGAAAGTTCACAATTGGAAAGCTGAAATCATCTCTTTTGTCGTAAAGTTTTGTTTTCAACCGACCCTCATTGTCAGTTTCTAGATGTAAGTCAAGATATGAAGCCGACTTAATTGTATCTGTAGTATCCTTTATCTCTAGTTCGATTGGATAGATGCGTTCCACATAGTCACCAAATTTTGAATTGTTTAGTGAAAGAACATCATCTATATAGCGGAAAGTAGAGTTAAAGGATATTGCTAACTTCTTGTCTTTCTTCCTAAGAAAGATGCATAAACACCTCAAGAGTAAAAATGAAAAAAAATAACATTATTTTATATCTTTAATGTGTCTATTTCTAGTCAAAATCTATCAAAAGGTCGATTATTTTTTTCCCGGCATTTTTACACCGAAAAGGGGAATAATCGATCTGAATCAATTCAGTGTTTAAATGTCCCCGTGTAAGGACTTGAATATCATTTATCCATAAAGATCGCATTGGCACACCCGGGTGACCCCGTTAACATTTATTGATCTCTTTAAAACTTGGCATATTTATTCTTAGAAAGCTCATGAATACCAAGATTGCTGTTTCTTGTATTTAAAATGAATACAACATTATAAAAATTGACAAGATAGTTGACTTTTGGTGTGGCCACGGTTGGATTGTATGTCACTTCTGTTATTTTTTATTATAAAAGGGCACATTTAAAGAAAGAAACAGCTGTTACGGGAAAGATAGCATCTTTGTCAACCAAATACAACTTTATTTTCATTCATTTGTCTAGTTCTTTGGGGTGTGCCAGGCTCTTGAAGTTGGACGTTCAAACGCCATCTTTGAATGCTGGCCGTTACCATGGTAACCAGGTGGGGGGTTCTGAGACAACAGAAATCAAAACCTCGGATGATAAAAATAAGTTCTGGGTAAGAAAGTTTCTAGACTAAAATTCTAAATAATTTCAAATTTCATTGATTTTTATATGAATAAATAGCAGATTTACTCCAGAACAGCATTAACCTACCTGCGAAATCTTGTCTTTTTTATTATTTTTCCAAGATAAAGTTTTTTCTCTATCTATTCACGTTTTCAAAATAATCAGCAACTAAACGCTCTAAATAGCCTGTGTCACTCATCTTTTTTGTAATTATTTTATTTTTGATGTCAGATGAAACATGTGAAATTACATACTACAGTATTCGATACACATTTTAAAAATAAAGTAATACTTGATAAATCAATTAAGTCATATGGATATAATAAGATATATATATAAATATTACAAAAAGATTTTGTTAATTAATCAAATAAATTAAATAAAAGCTGCTTCTAACATATGCCATTTCTGATCCATTTTTACTTTTTGTACAGGGGTTAAGAAACATACAGAGTATTTTTCTATATTAAACCAATATTTTAAATATTCTACCCCACCATATTTTGTGGGGGATATGTTCTTACATCTACATTTGTATATATAATATTTGAATAACAACAAAATATTGTTAACTGTTTTACTGTTAACAAAATCCGCAGACACACACTAACATGACTTCTTTTGCACTGAAAGGCAGGAGAATGCCATAATTTTTAATCCAATCTATAACGGATAGCCAGAAGTTTTGTGATACATTACATTCCCAAAAAATATGAAAAATATTTTCTTTAAATTCTGAACAAAAAGTACAAAGTTCAGTTTCTTTTAATTTACATTTCAATAAAAATGAATTACATGGTAGAATCCTATGAACAATCTTAAATTGAAAGTTTTGCAAAAAAGAGTTTCTGGTTATAATGAAGGGCATGGAATAAACAGCATTCCAATCCTCAATCTGCATATTTAAATCTCTTTCCCATTTTTCACGGGAAGATAAAGATAATACGTTATTATCCTCCAAAAATAATGTATAGAAAAATTTACAAGATTTTGGTTCCTTTTTAACTTTATCTATTAATTTATTTTCAATAATTTCCAGTTTTGAACTACCTTCTATTATACTTTTCCATCTCTTTGGAATCGCACTTAAAATACTATAAAATTCTACAAAATTAGTATTGATATCATACTTTTTTTTAAATTCATCATATGAGAATAATGTATTATTATCTGACATCAGATCATTAATGAAGAATATACTATTTTCAACATATTTGAACCTCAAAATCATCTTGCCATCCATTTTGATGTTCGGATTCAGCCATATGGACTGGGTCAAAATTTCAGTATTTTTTTCAGCTTGAAGCTTATTTTTTAACTTGGAAAAATTTACCAGGATATCATGCCAAAATGGATTAACTTTTTCTGTTAAAATCTTGTCCCCCCCCAATTTTTTTTATATAACTAAGTAGCAAGACTTTCCAAGGAGAGTAATTTTGGGGATCTAATAATTTATACAGCCAAGACATTTTTACACTATAGCAAAAATAATAAATATTAGGCATCTTAAGACCACCATCACAGTGTTCGGACATTATCACTGCCCTTTTCACTTTATCAGGTTTTTCCTTTCCATAAGAAGTTAAAAAATATATTCTGAATCTCCTTCAAAACCCCTTCTGGGGGGGGGGGGGGTTAGGAAGGACAGTCAGAACTTGAACCAAAATGGGAAGTGCTAAAGTCTTAATAACTACAACCCTCCCAATATATGTTAGTTCTCTATAAGCCCAAGTATTGAGTAATGACTTGATATTGTTTATCTTGGCTGTAAAACTACATAGAGTTTTATCCATTTTAGCAAGCTCAAACCATATACCTAGTAGTTTAAACCTCCCAGAATGGTTCCATACAAGATTTTTTTCTGGCAAAAGTTTTTCCATACTACCCTTTTTTGACCCAATCCATACGGCTTCGGTTTTGTCAACATTACACCTAAGTCCAGCACATTCTGAAAATTTATCAAACAAGTATAAACACTGATTAAGGGATTTTTGGTCACCATCCAGGACTACGGAAGAATCATCCGCGTATTGACTCAACAGAAATTCAGAGTCATTAATTGTTACACCCGCAACATCAGGGTCATTTTTAATAGCTGCACTTAGTAATTCTAGCACTTAAATCAATAGATAAGGAGACAGAGGATCCCCTTGACGGACCCCCCTTTTTAATGAAAAAAATTCTGAAATATAACCATTTTTTAACACTGCACTAGAAGCATCACAGTAGCAAGCCTTAATCCAATTTATAAATGTATGGTCAAAGCCATAAAACTGCAAAGCCTCATATATAAAGGACCATTCGACTGTGTCGAAAGCTTTTTCAAAATCAACTAAAAGAAAAAGTCCAGGAATGTCGTCTTCTTCCATCTTTTCCATCAAATCATAAATAAATCTAGTGCATTCGCCAATATACCTACCTTTTAGAAAACCTTTTTGTGTTTGACCAATTATGTTTACCAAGACCTTTTTAAATCTATTTGCTAGACTGGCTGTAGCTATCTTATAGTCTACACACAGCAGTGTGATAGGTCGCCAGTTCTTAAGATAAAACTTTGACTTACCCTCCTTTGGTATACAGGTAATGAGTCCCTGTCTTTGAGTGATAGAGCATTTTCCATACTCTAAAGCCTCATTTTAACATCTCACTAGTGGTAGTTTAATATCATTCCAAAAAAATTTATAAAACTCAACAGTGAATCCATCTATACCAGGTGATTTAGAGTTCTTCATATGTTTAAGAGAAGACAGACATTCCTGTACTGATAAAGGTCTTTCACATGATTCCACCTCTTCCTCAATCAATAGGTTTTGTAATAAAAGGATTGTGATGCTGAAGAAATGTGCTCCTGTGAGTCTCAAGTAACAATGGGTTAGAACTAGTATACAATTTTTTATAAAATTGTTTTTGTTCATTTCTAATAATACATGGATCCATTATCTCAGATTCGTCCTCCAGAATAAGTTTGGGAATAAATATTTTATGTATAATGTTTTTTTTCCAAATTACAAAAATAGTTACTTCCCTTTTCCCCCTCTACTTGCCATCTTACCTTTGCTCTTGTAATTATTCCTTTAACATTTTTTTCTCTTATTACTTTTAATTCTAGTTCCAACCCTTCCCTTTCTTGGTGTACTGATGGCAAGTTATTCTCTACGAGTTTTTTTTTTTTTATCTAATAATGATATCTTGTATAATAATTCTTTTTCTTTATTATTTTGTTCCTTCTTCCGGAAAGACGAAAATGAGATTGCAGATCCACGAACTTTCATCTTAATCATATCCCATAAAAGCTGATAGCTTATATTAAACTGTTTATCCTCTGTCTCAATATCAATAGATGGATCAGACTCATATTCTTCAATGACAGTTTTGATATCCCCTTTAACTTTTTCAATAAACTTAGTTTCCTTCAAAAGACTGTTATTAAATTTCTATGTAACCTTCCCTCTAATCTGGCTTGAAAATTTTAAATTAATAAGTACTGGAGAATGATCCGATCTATAACTTATTCCTATATCTGATGAAATTACAAATGCTTCTATATCAGAGGTAATCATGAAGAAGTCCAAACGATTTTGTTTGCGATTTGGACCCCGCCATGAGTACCTCTTTTCAAAAGGGTGTTGCAGGCGCCATATATCTAATAAATCAAGGTCATGCATAACCTCATGTATCTTAGCTTTTGACTGGGGGTTATTTTCATTTCTATAATATAATGTGTCCATCTCATAATTTTGAACAACGTTCCAATCACCCACCACTACAATTGACGAGTTGCCAAAGTGGGATATTTTGTTTTTTATGTTGTCAAAAAAGGCTGGTTCATCATTTTTCGGTCCATATATTGCTGCCAAAGTTATACGATAGTCCTGAATGGTGATATCTAATATAACAAAATTACCGGACAAGTCTATAGTTTCCCCATGGATTTTAAATTCAAAAGTATTTCTGAAAAGAACAGCTACCCCTCTACTTTTACTAGAAAAAGAACTAAATTTCCCCACATATCCCCATTCATGCAGCCATTGTTTTTCTTTTTCAGATGTGCTATGGGTGTCTACTAATATAATTATATCATATAAGTCCTTATATTTTGTAAATATATCAATTCTTTTGACTGTTTCTGATAAACCCCTGCAGTTTACACTACCAATAGTTATATTCGACATAATATTATCAAGTGGTTAAACAAGAATAGCTTAAATAATAATAAATATAAATATCTATAGGCCCAATATATCCAAGCGGTATGAACAAACCATACACATGTGCATCTATATGTAAAAGTGTTTTCCCAATGTTTCAATTTTTTACTTAGAGTTACCCCCAACCCCCTAAAAAAAAGTGTCGAGAGCATCATAGTATAAATAAAATGAGCAAATGTTTTTGTGCTAAAGTAAAACTGAAATATATATCAAAAAAGTTCTGTGAAACTTCATTTTGTACCTCGATTTGCACGTTTTAATTTTAAATTTGTGTATTGTTCGTTTTTACAAGAGAAGATGTATACCAAAGAATAGCATATAATAATAGTCAACATGCTAATTTATAATCACCATGCTAAATAAAAGAAAATAAAGTAACGAAAAAAAGAAACAAGAAAAAAAAACACAATAACAACAAAGCATTTTTACCAACACAGGTACATGCATTCATACAATTGAAGAAGAAAAATATAAAAAAAAACACATACAAATATACACAAACACATGCACCTTTAAATCCTGTTACACGAACAACCATCTATATATACAATTGAATTAAAATTGCTGACCCCATCTTAACTGTACATGTACATGCATCTCTTATTTCAGTGTTACATGTATATTGTATTTATCCAGAGTGAAACTAGCACTTATGGGAATGGTCATTATTTATCAACTGAGGGGGTCGGTTCAAATTTTTAATATAAAATTTTATGTTGGGAACCGCTCCTATTATTTTAAAACATTTATTGTATGATAAAATGTATTGGCAAGGGTTTCATTTTATAAGTGTTTGTTTATTAATCTCACGCTTATGTGCAGCGATTACTCTGAAGTAACTAGGACAAATTTATAGTTATAATTTATAGGTCTAAGAGACATTTTTTAACGGTTCATTATTCACACAGAGAACAGATAAGATTTTACTTCTATTTCCAGGAGGAGATGGTGTTCGGTGTATTTTTTCATATCAATGAAAGGTGTCATACCACCAATTACTCCCTCAAATTTAGAACGTATGTGAAAGTAGGCCTACTCGGACAAAAAAAAAGTGCATTTGATGTCATTGTTCACCTAAACTAACCAACAAATTTGCAGAAATGAAAGTTTTGTTGAAAGAGAAATATATTAAGACCATTTTGAGCCAAAATTTACCTGTCTATGAGTTTGCATTAAAAATTGAGGATTAATGCGCTCCATAGTATACTAATTTCAGATTTCCAGAAAACCAGGGGTTATTTTTAGTGGTACCTCCTTTCGGAAGCTCTCTGCTTTCTTATATGATTTTGAATGTATGTTGAAAATTGGCATGCAGAAAGGTGACACCTGTACAATTCAGGATATACCTAGTTTCTATGAAGTTAAACTTAAGGTAAAATATTTAGAAAGCTGTGAAAATTGCAAAATTTGGTTGAACAGATAGGGACTTTTAATTGGTGGTATGACACCTTTAAGCAAAATGCGGGGAAACATCAAAATCAGAAAACAATTGTTTTTTTTTGTCTTAACTGATCATTTGAGATAATAGTAGCCACATTTCAATCTTTTTGGGGGCAAAATGTCACAAATTGCAAATTTAGAGCCTAAAACTTGAGTTTGTCCTATTTTTAGCTTTTCCCATCCTGACAATATGCTTTTATATAAAAAAATGTCCTAAATAATGTAATTGCAACAGAAAGTTACTCTGTGGTGTTAAACATTGAAACATAAGTTGTTTACTACCCCCAAAAAAAATTTGTCATGCAGATTTAATGAAATTATTTGATTTTTATCCCTTATAGCATTGCGTCATACTATGTACTTGGCAGATAGCATAGCCTAATGTAAGCACTGCAGAAACTCACAAAAGCACCATTTATTATTCCAAATGAAATTTTTATATCTTAAATTTTATTAACTGATGTAAATAAACACAGTTTAATGACCATGACTGCACTTTTGATCAATTTGTAATACTTTACTGACACCAGATGAAAAAAAGGGGGGGGGGGGGGGTCAATATTCCTTGACACTTCAATACCTTGGATTTTTTACTAAATTCATTGCAAAAATTGTTGGAAGTCTTTAAAGAAGTAGAACAAACAAGAAAAAATAAGCAAACAATGATCTTGATATTGAAAGTTAATGTTCCTGTAGCCCAAAATGAAATTTTCAAGTATTTTCTATCAAAGTCATACATTACAGTCAGTTTAAATTGAGCAGTGAAATTTTTATTATAAGTCGCATAATGCTCAGATAGGCTGTTTTTAACTACAAATTGACTAAGGATTAAGAATAAAGCAAAATAAAAGATTTCTAATCAACTTTTTTGTCTCTTTAAGCAAAATGCGGGGAAACATCAAAATCAGAAAACAATTGTTTTTTTTTTGTCTTAACTGATCATTTGAGATAATAGTAGCCACATTTCAATCTTTTTGGGGGCAAAATGTCACAAATTGCAAATTTAGAGCCTAAAACTTGAGTTTGTCCTATTTTTAGCTTTTCCCATCCTGACAATATGCTTTTATATAAAAAAATGTCCTAAATAATGTAATTGCAACAGAAAGTTACTCTGTGGTGTTAAACATTGAAACATAAGTTGTTTACTACCCCCAAAAAAAATTTGTCATGCAGATTTAATGAAATTATTTGATTTTTATCCCTTATAGCATTGCGTCATACTATGTACTTGGCAGATAGCATAGCCTAATGTAAGCACTGCAGAAACTCACAAAAGCACCATTTATTATTCCAAATGAAATTTTTATATCTTAAATTTTATTAACTGATGTAAATAAACACAGTTTAATGACCATGACTGCACTTTTGATCAATTTGTAATACTTTACTGACACCAGATGAAAAAAAGGGGGGGGGGGGGGGGGTCAATATTCCTTGACACTTCAATACCTTGGATTTTTTACTAAATTCATTGCAAAAATTGTTGGAAGTCTTTAAAGAAGTAGAACAAACAAGAAAAAATAAGCAAACAATGATCTTGATATTGAAAGTTAATGTTCCTGTAGCCCAAAATGAAATTTTCAAGTATTTTCTATCAAAGTCATACATTACAGTCAGTTTAAATTGAGCAGTGAAATTTTTATTATAAGTCGCATAATGCTCAGATAGGCTGTTTTTAACTACAAATTGACTAAGGATTAAGAATAAAGCAAAATAAAAGATTTCTAATCAATTTTTTTGTCTCTTTAAGCAAAATGCGGGGAAACATCAAAATCAGAAAACAATTGTTTTTTTTTTTGTCTTAACTGATCATTTGAGATAATAGTAGCCACATTTCAATCTTTTTGGGGGCAAAATGTCACAAATTGCAAATTTAGAGCCTAAAACTTGAGTTTGTCCTATTTTTAGCTTTTCCCATCCTGACAATATGCTTTTATATAAAAAAATGTCCTAAATAATGTAATTGCAACAGAAAGTTACTCTGTGGTGTTAAACATTGAAACATAAGTTGTTTACTACCCCCAAAAAAAATTTGTCATGCAGATTTAATGAAATTATTTGATTTTTACCCCTTATAGGATTGCGTCATACTATGTACTTGGCAGATAGCATAGCCTAATGTAAGCACTGCAGAAACTCACAAAAGCACCATTTATTATTCCAAATGAAATTTTTATATCTTAAATTTTATTAACTGATGTAAATAAACACAGTTTAATGACCATGACTGCACTTTTGATCAATTTGTAATACTTTACTGACACCAGATGAAAAAAAGGGGGGGGGGGGTCAATATTCCTTGACACTTCAATACCTTGGATTTTTTACTAAATTCATTGCAAAAATTGTTGGAAGTCTTTAAAGAAGTAGAACAAACAAGAAAAAATAAGCAAACAATGATCTTGATATTGAAAGTTAATGTTCCTGTAGCCCAAAATGAAATTTTCAAGTATTTTCTATCAAAGTCATACATTACAGTCAGTTTAAATTGAGCAGTGAAATTTTTATTATAAGTCGCATAATGCTCAGATAGGCTGTTTTTAACTACAAATTGACTAAGGATTAAGAATAAAGCAAAATAAAAGATTTCTAATCAACTTTTTTGTCTCTTTAGGTGTCATACCACCAATTACTCCCTCAAATTTAGAACGTATGTGAAAGTAGGCCTACTCGGACAAAAAAAAGTGCATTTGATGTCATTGTTCACCTAAACTAACCAACAAATTTGCAGAAATGAAAGTTTTGTTGAAAGAGAAATATATTAAGACCATTTTGAGCCAAAATTTACCTGTCTATGAGTTTGCATTAAAAATTGAGGATTAATGCGCTCCATAGTATACTAATTTCAGATTTCCAGAAAACCAGGGGTTATTTTTAGTGGTACCTCCTTTCGGAAGCTCTCTGCTTTCTTATATGATTTTGAATGTATGTTGAAAATTGGCATGCAGAAAGGTGACACCTGTACAATTCAGGATATACCTAGTTTCTATGAAGTTAAACTTAAGGTAAAATATTTAGAAAGCTGTGAAAATTGCAAAATTTGGTTGAACAGATAGGGACTTTTAATTGGTGGTATGACACCTTTAAGCAAAATGCGGGGAAACATCAAAATCAGAAAACAATTGTTTTTTTTTTGTCTTAACTGATCATTTGAGATAATAGTAGCCACATTTCAATCTTTTTGGGGGCAAAATGTCACAAATTGCAAATTTAGAGCCTAAAACTTGAGTTTGTCCTATTTTTAGCTTTTCCCATCCTGACAATATGCTTTTATATAAAAAAATGTCCTAAATAATGTAATTGCAACAGAAAGTTACTCTGTGGTGTTAAACATTGAAACATAAGTTGTTTACTACCCCCAAAAAAAATTTGTCATGCAGATTTAATGAAATTATTTGATTTTTATCCCTTATAGCATTGCGTCATACTATGTACTTGGCAGATAGCATAGCCTAATGTAAGCACTGCAGAAACTCACAAAAGCACCATTTATTATTCCAAATGAAATTTTTATATCTTAAATTTTATTAACTGATGTAAATAAACACAGTTTAATGACCATGACTGCACTTTTGATCAATTTGTAATACTTTACTGACACCAGATGAAAAAAAGGGGGGGGGGGGGGGTCAATATTCCTTGACACTTCAATACCTTGGATTTTTTACTAAATTCATTGCAAAAATTGTTGGAAGTCTTTAAAGAAGTAGAACAAACAAGAAAAAATAAGCAAACAATGATCTTGATATTGAAAGTTAATGTTCCTGTAGCCCAAAATGAAATTTTCAAGTATTTTCTATCAAAGTCATACATTACAGTCAGTTTAAATTGAGCAGTGAAATTTTTATTATAAGTCGCATAATGCTCAGATAGGCTGTTTTTAACTACAAATTGACTAAGGATTAAGAATAAAGCAAAATAAAAGATTTCTAATCAATTTTTTTGTCTCTTTAAGCAAAATGCGGGGAAACATCAAAATCAGAAAACAATTGTTTTTTTTTGTCTTAACTGATCATTTGAGATAATAGTAGCCACATTTCAATCTTTTTGGGGCAAAATGTCACAAATTGCAAATTTAGAGCCTAAAACTTGAGTTTGTCCTATTTTTAGCTTTTCCCATCCTGACAATATGCTTTTATATAAAAAAATGTCCTAAATAATGTAATTGCAACAGAAAGTTACTCTGTGGTGTTAAACATTGAAACATAAGTTGTTTACTACCCCCAAAAAAAATTTGTCATGCAGATTTAATGAAATTATTTGATTTTTATCCCTTATAGCATTGCGTCATACTATGTACTTGGCAGATAGCATAGCCTAATGTAAGCACTGCAGAAACTCACAAAAGCACCATTTATTATTCCAAATGAAATTTTTATATCTTAAATTTTATTAACTGATGTAAATAAACACAGTTTAATGACCATGACTGCACTTTTGATCAATTTGTAATACTTTACTGACACCAGATGAAAAAAAAGGGGGGGGGGGGGGGGGTCAATATTCCTTGACACTTCAATACCTTGGATTTTTTACTAAATTCATTGCAAAAATTGTTGGAAGTCTTTAAAGAAGTAGAACAAACAAGAAAAAATAAGCAAACAATGATCTTGATATTGAAAGTTAATGTTCCTGTAGCCCAAAATGAAATTTTCAAGTATTTTCTATCAAAGTCATACATTACAGTCAGTTTAAATTGAGCAGTGAAATTTTTATTATAAGTCGCATAATGCTCAGATAGGCTGTTTTTAACTACAAATTGACTAAGGATTAAGAATAAAGCAAAATAAAAGATTTCTAATCAACTTTTTTGTCTCTTTAAGCAAAATGCGGGGAAACATCAAAATCAGAAAACAATTGTTTTTTTTTTGTCTTAACTGATCATTTGAGATAATAGTAGCCACATTTCAATCTTTTTGGGGGCAAAATGTCACAAATTGCAAATTTAGAGCCTAAAACTTGAGTTTGTCCTATTTTTAGCTTTTCCCATCCTGACAATATGCTTTTATATAAAAAAATGTCCTAAATAATGTAATTGCAACAGAAAGTTACTCTGTGGTGTTAAACATTGAAACATAAGTTGTTTACTACCCCCAAAAAAAATTTGTCATGCAGATTTAATGAAATTATTTGATTTTTATCCCTTATAGCATTGCGTC